>NW_027063596.1:0-651679 GCF_032884065.1 Artemia franciscana
AGGTCCCATTGGTTGGGCATGGTCATATTTTGGTGGCTTGTGGGCTTGATGTGGAACCTTGAACTGACAATACTCTTGAAGCTTAATTTTGAAGAAAAATTTTTTTTTACGAAAATGATGTCAAATTAAAATGCCTTTAAAGAGTAGCAAAACACATGATAGTACTGCCATGACATTATACATTCTATAAAAGATACTGTATTCACACTATCTTTTTTGACCAGAATAAAATATGCCATGAGAACAAGTCAAAAAACAGTACTAAGTTAATATCTTTTTGAGATTCCTTCAGGTGAATATAGGTAAAAGTTAAACTATCAAAACTAAAAAATGTCACGAGGGGGGGGGGGGTCAAAATAATTTTAGAAACGCCTAGGTGGTACTTCTTCACCCAAAATTCAGCGGGGAACCACTGGCTTCAGAAAAAAGATCAACAATGTTTGCAATACAACTAATGCTGCCACTACTACTATTACTAAAATGACCAACTACTACTACTACAACCACTACTACTCAACTACTGCTAAGATTAAAACATTAAACTAATAATTTCTGGAAATTTTGAGGTAGGAGTTGAACTAAATTTAAACACATATAAGTATTCTAAGTATCAAAAGGGCAAACTGACAACAGCATAGCAATGGCATATTGTATTAAATTGAATCTCCCAAAGCTTGATGAGGGGAATGCTCAACTGACCAAAAGACAATTTGTCTATAGCACTAGCACTAGTGCCACTAATGATTGTACTTCTACGAATCCACACAATTAATAATAATAATAATAATAAATTAACAATATAAGTTGCTTTTCAGATATAGCTTTGCTACCTTTTAGAAAGTCCACATACTCTTAGTTTGTTTTGATTAAGTTCAACATTCGTCTAAATATTCCTTCAAAGCTTTATATTAATACCCTTAGCTTGTACAGTAGCAATAGTTGTAGCAGTATTAGTAGCAGTATGCATATAGCACCTATGGTTTCTTCAATATCTCCTTCAACACACGCTGAAAGTTTCAGCTTAATATATACCATCAACTGTTCCTAAAGCATTTCTGACGCTTCTGCTTGACAACCTGTGTGCGCATAGTGTAGGCTACTTCGAATTAGTTAAAAAAAGTTATTTAAAAAAATTTATTTAAAAAATTAGTTAGTTCGAATTAGTTCACATAGTGTACTTTCGAATTAGACTAAAGAGGGGGGAATGCTCAGGAAGCTTTTCAAATGGACATTTTTTTCAACACATTAAGTTGAAACTTTCCGGACATGTTGACTTAACCAAACGGCGCAATGCACGTGTTATCAGTACTGCTTCTATTACAACTGTAAAACTACTACTTCTATTGGAGCTAAATATATTAAGTTCAAGCTTTCAGGGAATTTTTAAGGGGTTAAATCAAAACACACTGGAGATATTCAGTTTCCCAAAAAGATATATGAGCAACTCCTTATTACAGCTCAATATATTAAGTTGAAACTTTCAGGGTATTTTAAGAACAATGTCAAACCAACCAAAAGGCACTCCGTTTATGTTCCTTCTAAAACTAATGCTTCCACTACTGTTGCAACTTTTACTAGGACGACTACTGAAGAGGCTAAGGGAAGGAAGGTATAGATTTCAGGAAATCTTTTGGGGGATATTGAAATAAATTAAAACATATTTTATGCCTGCAAGCTGTATAGTGCTTAGGCAATATCCCAAGGATAGTTTAATGAATTAAGTTGGTATTACAGTTGTTAAGGGGGACAATTGGCAATGCAAAATGAAAAACGTGCACACTACTACTAATATTAGTACTACTAGCTTAACTACAGATACTACCATAGCCGTAAATACAATTGACAAAAGTCAAGTCACGGCTAATTGTAGAAAAAGCCAGGACAGATAGTCTGATTAAGTGAGAGGCAAATCTGGCATAATTCCTTTTAGATTGTAGAAAAATGATGTCAGTTTATTTGTTAATATATAATTCTATCTATCATCCATCCATGTGTCATTCCTAGGGCAGAAATAAGGTAGATAGTCATAGAACTAAGATAATTGTAGAAACTATTAGTTTTCCAAGTGTTTGGTTAAATGGCACAGGTAAACGGCAGGAGTACGTATGACTCCCTTATTGGACCAACACATGTTTGTTAGCTTACAGAAAGGCATGTCCACCTAGAGTCTCACCCAGGTTGACCAAGAATTTGAAATAGACAAAGGACTGTTAATTTGCATGGAATGACAGGTAAACAAGCATCTGAAATGAGTGTCAGGTAAGGCAATTAATTTACATTGGCAATTGTATATTGCCATAGGCAATTGTACATAAGGCAATTGATTACATGGTTTAAACACAAACCTTGCCACACTTACACTTGGAGATGCCGAGATGGTCGAACCCGCGGCCAAATTGACTATTTACTCGTTTCTCGTCGCTGGAAGTCAATGATTGAAGACTCGAGAGTATACAGAGGGGCGGACACTGGATCAAAAAGTGGATCCGACCATTTATTAATAAAATCAAAAGTTAGATTCAGACTCGGCTCCAAAAAAAGTATCTGCACCTCGAAGCATCCTAGACACAGCGAAAACCAAACTCCCTGAAATCAAAGAGACCTTTATGCTCGAGCTTACAAACCGTTTTACTGCGTTGCAAGATAATGACCGAGAATTTAAGACCAATCAAGCAATTTCTGAGACCGAGACAAGTGCCATGACCGAGCAAGAAAATTTTAACCAATCGCTAAATATAGAAAAGCGCTGGATCAAGTTCCGAAATCAAGTGAAAGATGCAGCTACAGAAATTCTCGGAGTAAGGGACAAAAACCCAAAAGATGGATTTCTCAGAAGACAATAGAACTCTCTTTAAGGAAGAAACAAATGACTGATAAACACTGCTTCTTTTAAAGCACTCCGCAAAGGATGTCACAAATCTGCAAAGGCAGACAAACAAGCATATTGGTCTAATGTAGCCTGTGAAATGGAAAAAGCTGCTGCACGCAATGATTCACGGGAACTCTACCAGCTCCTAGGAGAATCAACCGGAAAAAAGAAGCAAAGATCTACCCCAACGCTACTTAGTAAGGACAACAAGCTTCTCACGAGCAAAGAAGATCGCATCGAACGATGGCGTGCTCAATTCCAGGAGCTTCTTCACCCACCAGAAAATGACCACAACCAACCCATTCCATCCAACAACAGTTCTGAGTCACCATCTGTGTATGAGGATTGCAATATCGCCCCTCCCAGCAGAGAAGAAATTATTCATGCCATAAAACTATTGAAAAATAATAAAAGCCCTGGCATTGACGAATTACCAGCTGAACTTCTCAAGGGCCTTCCAGAACCGGCCATCGACGAGCTCCACAACTTACTCACGGATGTCTGGGTCAACGAATACATTCCTGAAGAGTGGAAGACCTCTATAATAATTCCTTTATTTAAGAAAGGGGATCGAGCCGATTGTAAAAATTATAGAGGAATTTCCCTGATACCCATTTCTGCAAAAGTTTTCACAATAATAGGATTAAATAGGTTCAGAAATATTAGAAATGATCGGACGAGGCCAAATCAAGCAAGGTTCAGACCTAGTATGGGATGCTGCAATCATATTTTTAGACTGAGACAGATCCTGGAACACCGCCTTATACAACAGCAGGAAACAATACAAGTCTTTATCGACTTTGTAACGGCTTTTGACTCAGTAAAGAGAATTGCCATCTGGGATGCAATGAGGGATGATGGAGTGCCCAAAAAGATAGTCCGTTTAATTAAGGCTTATTATGTGGGAACGAGGGCATTTATAAGAGCTGACGGAGAAATCTCAAAAGAAATATCAATTGACGAAGGAGTGCGAAAGGGTTGTGCCCTATCGCCTATTTTATTTAACTTTGTCATTGACCAGATCATGAAGACTCTTGACAAATACAAAGATGTGACAATCAGTCCAGCACTATCAATAACAGACCTTGATTATGCTGATGATGTGTATATCTTGGCTGAGTCGATAATAGAAGCACAGCTCATGATAGACGACATTGCTGCTAGATCCCTTGCTACTGGACTAAAGATCAGCTAATTGAAAACAAAATCGATGCGCACCTCTGAGCTAGATGAAACTCCAATCACATTGAATGGCATTCCAATCAAGGAGTCCAGAATTTCAAATATCTAGGCTTCCTAATAAATCCCAAGGGCAAAGCTCTAAGCGAAATACAAAGCCGCATCTCCACAGCCTCGGCAGCATTCATCCAGCTGCGGAAGTGCCTCTGGTTACGAAATGAAATCTCCCTTCGAAGAAAGATCTGGATGTATAATGCTTTGGTCCTCTCTGTGCTTCTTTATGGTTGTGAAACGTGGCCCCTCAGAGCTGGGGAAGTTAATGACCTGAATGTCTTCCACCACAAGTGTCTTCGCTGTATTCTTGGCCTGCGTCTCTCTGATCGCGTCTCTAACGATGTCATCAGAAGAAGATGTAGTGATATACCACTTGTCTTTGATGTTGTCAAAGCGAGACGTCTACGATGGTTCGGGCATACACGCAACCCCTTGCGCACTAGAAGAAGAAGCCTGGAGGACAAAAAAAGACATGGTTATCAACAGTTAGAGCCTACCTCGAGCCAATGGGAGGTTTCAAGAAGCACGGGCACTGATGGAATAGACAATGGATCCAGTTGATTGAGCCAGTCGCACTTGAAAGAGAGCAATGGAGAGACGCATGTCGTCAAATTCTGGATGCCATGATGGGCCTGGACAAGGCTTGAACGTGACCCAAGTACAAGTACAATTGATTTAATCTACAAACTTAGACATTTGCACTAATAAAAACTTAATTCAATGTTAGTTGACCAAGAACATACCGGACATTGTCAGGGGAATAAGCAAGCAAAGCCTAAAAGGGCCTGTCTACATAGAGTGTTAGGCAAGTGAACCCATTAACAAGCTAAGACAGTTGGGCTAACAAAAGATGAATTACATATTGGTTGAACAATGATTAGTTGACTGTCTGTGTTTGTGTTTTGGGTTTGACAGTCTAGGCTTGCCACAAGCTCAGGTAGTTTTACCAACAAAAATGTCAATATAGTCAGTACGATTCGTTTGTTGATGACTAGGGGTAAGTGGTATATGCAGAACAGGGTATAAGGTGTGACATGGTGCTTATCTACCATCTAGCATTCTTTAAAAAATCTAATAAAGCCACCTCATATAGTTCATTCAATCGCAGACATGACAGTTCTATCATTTTGGTAAGTTGCTATTTTCGTTTTTTTTTAAAATCGACTTCAAGTTTTGGCTATATCCCCCAAAAAAATTTGGGCAGCAGTTTTTTTTATCTTGTAATGGTTTACAGAAATTGTGTGTGCAAAATAGCAAACGAAAGCTAAAACATCAGGCCATGTTGTGTGGCCATCTTGCCAAAAAATATGCAACAGTGAAAAATCAGACACAATTTGCAAGTAGATGTCACATGGTATATACTGGGACAAGGACAGGTGGTATGTAGAGGGACGTGTCCCAGTATATACCATGTGACCTCTACTTGCCTGACACTCATTGCAGAATGGCCTTATTTTGACTTTAGACGCTTGTTTTCTGGTCATTCCACAAAAATAATGAACCTGTGCCAATTCTAAATTCTTGGTTTAACCTGCCTGAGACTCTAGACAGGCGTGACTTGCTAAAAGATAACAAATAAATATTGGTCCAATAAGAGAGGCATCCTTAGCCCCGCCGTTTATCCATGCTATTTTAACCAAACACTTAGAAAACTATAGGCTCTATCAATATCTTAGCTCTATGACTATCTACCTTGATTCTACTGCCCAAGGAATGACGCATTGGACAGATAATAGATAGACATATCTATTAACAAATGGACTAACATCATTTTTATACAATCCTAACAAGGGGGGACTTAATGCCAAAATTGCCTATCACTCAGTTGGACTATCTGTCTTGGCTTTTTCTACAATTAGCCATGACTTGATGCCCACAACTATTCGATTCTAATTCAAATTCAATGTGAATTCCAACAGTTCAGTCCAAACATTGCATTTTTAATTATCTGTTTTTACTTGTATCCTAATGATAAAAAAAAAGCTTACACATCTTTTTTTTCAGTTGACATCAGAATAGAAGAAAATGCCACAATTTTGAAGAGCTAAGTGGGAGGAATATTCTAAATCAGTTGCTGAAAAGAAAGTTGACCAGTATTTCATATAATTGCTACTATTTTTATGCCCGAAGAAGAAGCATTGCTCTCTTGATACCTGCTGCAAGCAAGCAGAATGTGTTATGGTTTGACCAGTCAAGACACCAGAGCCCTTCCTCAAAACTACGCTGTTGCAAACGACAGCTGGACAGAGTCTAAAAAAGCCAGTAAAGACTGGTTAGCTGGATTTTAGGCTCAAAACCCAGAGCTTTTGCTTAGAAAGCCAGACGCAACAAGTTTGGAGAGTGCCATAAGCTTTAACAAGCACAATGTACAGGAGCATTTTTCTAACTTGCAGTCAGTTTTGAAGAAAACTCCATTTACAGCAAGTGACATATTCCACTGTGATGAAAACGCAGTTACCACTGTTCATGTTCCTCCAAAAGTTTTTGCTGAGAAGGGTAGGAAAATAGTGGGCAAAGTGACCTAAGCTGAGCGTGCATGCTTGTAACTATGGTTGGAACCATCTCTGCCAGCAGGTGGTACCTTCCCCACTACTTTATATTCCTATGCAAGAAATTTCAGCTTCACATGCTGACTGGTGCTCCTGCTAACTCTGCTGGAGGGGCCTGGTCTTCTGGATGGGTAATCCAAGAACTGTTTCTGAAATATCTCAAACATTTCAAGACTTACTTGCATGCTTCACCTGAAAGCCTGAAGCAACCACAAGTCCCATATCTGTTCTGCAGTCGGTCTGGTATCACTTTACTAACAATACCACCTCACTCCAGCCACAGATTGCAGCCACTGGCCATTTGTGTGTATTTTCCCTTCACATCTCAATACAATAAGGCTATGGGCAACTGGATGCTGTCCAACCCAGGGAAGACTGTGACAATATAAGGGATTGCATCTCTTGTTGGCAATAGCCTCCCTGTATTTTTCATGCCAAACAACATAATTAGGGGCTTTGAGAAGACACGGATATGGCCTTACAAGCTATACATCATTACAGAAAAGGATTTCTAACCTCTACTGTAACTGACAGACATGTACCTGATGCTATGAATCCCGTTGAACCTGAAAACACCCTGGCCAAAACCCCCAGTACAAGTGGGCCTGAACAACCCTCTACACCCCTTTCAGTTCCTGTGATGCCAGAACAAGTTTGGTCATACCCTAAAACCAAGCCATGTGTACTGAATGACAGAAGCAGGAAAAAGGGCTCTACAAAGATTCTTACTGACACTCCTGCAAAAAAATAGACTGAAGAGCAATAAGTTAAAAGAAAAGATAAGAAAGCACAGGGTGGCAGGGCTAGTGGAAAAGTTGAGACTGTTGGAAGAGCTGGAAAAGCAAACAAAGACCAGACAACAACAAAGCTATTAGTGGATTAAGAAGAAAGAGGTGATGAAAAAATGATTCATTATGATGATAGTGATAACTCCATGAAACTAGGTGAATTGGAAGATGAAAGTGAGAAAGAGGAAGAGATCTTTTACAGTGTCTCAACAGGGGATTTTGTTAAAGTTTCTTACAAAGGAGAGAATGCCATACCCTAATCTATCACAAAAGGCTGGAGATCATAAAGATTAGGATCATAGTTTAAATTCTGAGGATAACTTGATTAAATAGTGAAAATATAATTTGAAACTTTTATTTCCTCATGACATGGGAGTACAGAGGTATATAAAAATCCAAAAAGCTGTCTCAAGCCTAGGTTGTCTCTTTAACTTTTGTTTAATTGTTAAAAGCCAAAAAGTTTTTAATGTCAAAGAAAAAAGGAGTCAACCAAAACACTGCCCAAAAGAGATAAATAGAGTGTCAAGGTGAACTACAGGATAGTCTAGTAGCCTATGTGCACCAATAGATTTTATTACCTGAGCAAAGTAGAAAAACACAAATGAATATAGAAAGAATGATAAAAAAAAGGAGGTAAAATTCTAGTTAATTGACTTCTTGCTATCTCAGAAAGGGTTTAGGTTAGGAAAATGAAACTTCTCGGGATGGGTCTACAGGCTAAAGTATGTCCCGGGAAGTATTTTAAAGTACCCACCTCTACTCCTTCTCCCTCTAGAGGGCCCTGAAATTTGCCTACATAACAGGTCTATACCTATTGAAATTTTGACAAAACAACATTTTGCCTTAATTTTCAGTTACTAGCTGCTTTTTCTCTGCCTTTAGTTCTGAAAATGATAACTCCTATTATTTGAGTAGAATTTTGAGCCATATCAATGGTTTTTTTTTTTTTTTCAAAATTTAAGAAATGTATTTGCATATCTTTAAAACCTTATAAAATGGAATAGAGCAAAGTTATGAAGCTGAACACAATTTTGTTGTAATTCAATTAAGCAGAGGATCTATTTTGCAAGGTTTCACTTTTATAACACACATATTTTTAAAGGTCATCAAAGGTCTGAGACCTCTAGAGGGAGAAGGAGTTGAGGTAGTTGCTTCAAAATACCATCCTGGGACATACTTTAGTCTGTAGATTCATCCCTGGAAGTTTCATTTTCCTAACCTAAACCCTTTCTGAGATAGCAAGAAGTCAATTAACTAGAATTTTACCTGGATATTTAATGAAACATTTAAAACATCCACTTAATACCAAATACTGCTACTGGTCCTTTAGACCTAGGCCTGTAAGAAAATGGAGTTGTACTATCTGTAACCAGATGCCTGTCAATAATACACCATAGACAGCACTCTGTAAAGGAATATAAAAAATACCAAAAAATACTCTGGTTTGTCAGATTCTAATGTTAGCTTTGCTAATGATTGCATTTTTCTTTTTTTTAGTTATTGGTTTCTCATAAAAAAAAAACACCTAATTTATGAAACTCCTTTCCCTCCTGAATCAGTATCTGGATTAATTCTATGCAAGACCAGCACAGGACTCCTATACCTTTTGAGAAATTTCACCCAGTTAAGAATTTGGTTAAGTCAGAATATGCTAATATGCTATAACACAATAACTAAGAAACAACATCCAGTTTATTTCAGAATTTAATACTGTATCCATATATTACATCATTACTTGCAGAAATTCCTACCAGATATGAAAAATGTGATTGGCAGGATTCTGTACATCACTTAGTGCTATAAATCAGGCTTTAGTAAAAGATAATTTTCTTTATTTTTGACTCTAGATTCTATAAACTAAGCATTACTAAAAATAAGGGTAAAATTCTAGTTAATTGACTTCTTGCTATCTCAGAAAAGGTTTAGGTTAGGAAAATGAAACTCTCAGGGATGAATCTAAAGACTAAAGTCCATCCCAGGAAGGTATTTTGAAGCAAATACCTCCACTCCTTCTCCCTCTAGAGGGCCCTGACCTTTAAAAATATGTGTGTTATAAAAGTGAAACCTTGCAAAATAGATCTTCTGCTTAATTGAAGTACAACAAAATTGTTTTCAGCTTCATAACTTTGCTACAAGACCTGTCATGTAGGCAAATTTCAGGGCCCTCTAGAGGGAGAAGGAGTGGAGGTGGGTACTTTAAAATACCTTCCCAGGACAAACTTTAGACTGAAGACCCATCACTGAAAGTTTCATTTTCCTAACCTAAACCCTTTCTGAGATAGCAAGAAGTCAATTAACTAGAATTTTACCAAAATAAGATATTTTATCAGGGGTAAGCTTAGCTATTAGCCTATGCAGTTTAACTGAGGAAAGGATTCAGGGACAGGGTTTTGGGTAGTGCTATGGCCTACACCAATAGGAAACATGGCATTTTCCATCTTTGAAGACAGTAGAATTTAGTTTAAAAGAAATAAAAATTGTAGTCTTACTGGATTTAGCAATAGTGAACAGAAAACTAAACCAAGAACAAGCTTTTTCATATTCCAGCCTAAAATTATTCCATTCATGTAAAATTGAAATAGGCTAGCCTAACTATTAGACAAACTTATCCTTAAGATCAGAATTCAATTGGGAATAAAAAAAAATAGGGCTAACATTCATTTCTTTCAGAGGTCAGAAGTATTTAACAAAGAGCATTTATGTCAACAGGGACTGGGAGAGGGCTGAGTGGAGGATGGACTGGGAAGCTAACCCAACATAATTACATCAATCACCACCAGCGAGAACTAGAGGAGGATCTACCACCTTATCTCGCTGGCAAATGCGATTTAAGGTAAAGAAATATTTAACCTCAGAAAATATCGATTTCAGATTTCTTTATTTCTTCTGTAAATAGCAACTGACTTTTCTTAATGCATGAGTGCTATCTAGCCTCAAAATTGTTTCGATCTTTATCATTCAAAAATTTAGAAAAACAGTATGTGTCTATACTTGTTTTTTTTTTCTATTATGTCCTCTCTCTGGAAAGCTGGACTCAAGCAAATAAAAATCACATAACATGTACCCGACAAAAAAACATATAATTTTGGAAATAAGCCAGATAGCTTCACATGGCTCCCGGACTATAAATATAGTGTCAAAAAACATGGATGAATGTAAAAAGAAGGATAAAAAGACATTAATTGTTACATCCACTTATAGCCCTTAAGTTTTATTAAGGTCCTGAATATATTAATATGTTTCTTTTAATAATATATGTCATTTATACAACCTGGTTGCACATATTGTTCTTTGATTTAGTTTAACATCTATCTTAGTATTCCTTGAAAGTTTCAACTTAAAACCGATACCCATTCCCAGTATGAATATCGATACTTCCATCAATATTCTTTTCGAAACCTGAATGCACCAAGTATCTTTTGCTGTAGTGCACCATCCATCTCACCATCCTCTGAAAGTTTCAACTTAATAACCTTTGTATTTTCTGAAATATTGCAAGTTTGCCATTTTTACAACTTAGATGGACATAGTCTTAAAACTGAAACAACAGCCCCCTCAAAACTTCTTGAAATTTCCAACTTAATGACCTTACCGTTCTTGAAATATTTTTAAGTAGCCTTTTTAAACAAAAGGTAAACATTTAAACTCGTGGGATTAAGTTCAAAAGTAGTGGTAGCAGAAGTAGCAGCAGTTGTAGTTACATACAATGGCAAATGCAGTCACAAGTGATCAAAGTTACTTGCGGTTGCAGTTACAAGCAGGTGCAGTTGCAAGTACTTGTAGTCATGAATTGTTGCACTTGCAAGTAGTTGTAGTCAAAAGCGGTCAAAATTGAAGACACCAGTATTTGAGCTGGCAGCCACAAGAAATGATAGACACAAAAAAAAAAAATTAAACTGCACTTACAGGTAATCACAAGTGTTCACAATGGTAAGTAGTAACTCTTATAGTGCAAACTGCTGCATTCCCAAGTAGTTTTAGTAACAGCTACTACTAAATGTAGTTACAGCAGGAATAGCAGCCACAAAAGATTCCAGTAAAACGCTTACCCATTTCTAAAATACTTTTAACTTGGTATTTTGATAATCTGGCTCTGTATCGCGTCTTTTGATTTAGTACGATGTTCCCCCCATAAACTCAGAAATGAGCTTTTTTACATCCACCTTCGATAAAATATCCCCCCCCCTTACTAATTATGAATCTTGTTTATAAACAACGGACAAATAGAATGATTTACTATTAGTCTTAATTCAAAATTTGTATTCGAAGAGCTAAAGTAAATTTAAAGTAATCTTCTTAAATACCATTTTTTCTAAGGAATTTTGAAGTTTTTCGTTAGTTGACCCAAGGACCCACAGTCATCCTTTGCCCGTAATTAATTTCTAAGTGTGCCACTGTTCCTATACGAAATCCTTTTTAATTGTATTACATTCTTTTTTCCAACTTAACTTTGCATGGGGAAATGTTTAGGGGCTAATTTCTGGATGTTTTGTTTTGACTTCAGGAAATAGATTTCCATGGAAGGGGGCATTTTGGAGTGACGGAGAAACCGATTAGAGATTTAAGCCTTTTTCAACTGAAAGCCTGCTAAGGATAATTTTTCAGGCTGAATCGTCAGAAAAAAAGTTTTAGGCAGTGGGGGTTCAGCGAGAATATAAATCTCTGGAGGAAATTTGATGGAGGGAGGGGGGTTGCACTTTACGTTTAATGAAATTTACACGGGGGAGTCTAATGTGACGGGGAAAGGTATATTTCATGGAGGGTTAGCGTTATTTACTAACATTATTTAAAAAAACGATCAGAAATTAAATATATAAAAACAAGTTTTTCTAAACTGAAAGTGAGGAGCATCATTAAAAATCAAAACGAACAGAAATTATTCCGTACATGAAGGGTTATCCCCTCCTCAATGCCTTGTATTTTATGGTAAAGTTTGACAGTTTGTCCCAAAGTTTGACTGAACGACCACTGAAAATCAGGGGTTGTTAGATTAGAATAGGAAATTTCTTTAAAAGTCCTAACAGCAATAGTATAAAGAGCAAAATATTGAGGAGGGAATAACCCTCCATGTAATAATATCTGTTTGTTTTGAGCTTTAATGTGGCTCATTACTTTCAGTTAAAAAAATTGTTTTTTTAATATGTAGTAGGGATGAGACTACGCTGAAGTTATTTTTGACTCCACCCTAGCCCATACATCACTTTTAAAAATTATGATGCAGACTCCTTAGGCCACAACAAATCATTTCTACAAAGTTGTGCGTACGGAAAAATTAAATCACTGGCCATACAACTGAGTTGTAAGCTCCCCCAAGATGTGAGACACCTTACACCAGTATAACTCCAAGCTAATTTTTCCAGGTTTCACGGTCATTTTAATCATTTTAATCTTTAAAATAAATGAATATCGTCTCTTACCTTAATCATTCAAAAGTTAAATATTGTCTAATCTTAGCACAGATTCTGAATACGATTTGATAATAGTGGTGGTTTATTTCTAGCTCACCAAACAAACAAGTGCAGGGTATAAACATAGCAGTGTTTCCTCTCGGTACAATCCAAAAGAAAGATATGAAAGGTAAGAAATAAATAGATTGAAAGTATATATGGTTTCAAAAATAAGTATCTCAAACTCTTACACCTCAAAAATAACACCTCAAACTCTTCCTTCTAAAGTTTGGTTATTACTTGAAATTTTCTTAGATAAAGCTATCCTTTTGGTTTATTAATCCATATGTTATAATTTTCCCTCAGTCGCTCTTTGATTCTCATTGAAGTAACTCAAATAGCTGCTTTTCCCTACGTGGATAAGTAGCGACAATGGTATTTATTATTATTGGTGGTGGTTTTTATTTGTTTTTAGATTAGTTTTCTTTTAATTTTCTATCTTGTGCTGAAGACGCCTTGTTTGGATACAAGCGAAATATCCGCGTTGTTTTAGTCTTTCAATTCTACTGGCCGTCGTCTCGTTTGAAATTTTCTTTTTTGTAGAGTTTTATCTCTCTTGGTTGTTTATTAAGCATAAAGAAGACCTTGGACTTAAGTAGCTTTTAAAGCTGAATCGAATTCTCCTTAGACATTCAACTTTAATACGTAAAACCACCAAATATCAATGCAATAGTCTATGATATGGCACTTTTTAAATACATGTATTTGAAAAATGTAAAAGTTTCTTTTATACTTGAAAGTATGTTATTTTAACTTAAAAACTGATGGTTAAGGTTCTTTAAGTAATGAATACATTATTCTAAGTAAGGAATGATTACCCACCATTAACCTTGAAAAGGGAAGTTTGATGCTGACATAAAATTCATAAATCCATTAGACTATGAGCCTGAGTCAGTTTGGCTAGTTTTTTAAAGGAGGGGAAACACCTTCAAAACGTCAAACAATCGTGATAAAAAAAAATAATAAGAAAAAAAACAAAAAAAACAGGACAATCAGATTCTGCTAATCACGAATCTCCACCTTCCATTTCAAGCTTCCATCTTTAAAAACGAGCAATTTTACTTTTTTTCCCCAGAAGAAAGATCACAGACGAGTGTTCATCTGTTGCTGTTTTTCCCAGGGGCAATCGTATCCACTAGTTGTCCTAGAAGACTCTAAGAGGGCTCATTTGATCGGAAACTGAAACTTGATTAGCAAGGGTCATTGTTTTTGTGGAGAAGGAGGGAGATATCAAATGCAGAAAAGAGCAGATATCGACGCTCAAGTTTTCTTGCTCCCTATGAACCTTTAAGGCAGCACGGAAAAGAGAAAATATTCATGGTGAGGAGGGGCGATCTATTTTCTCATCTCCCTTCATCTAGAATACCCAAAGTTGCTGTCTTGAGATAACTCCATTCCCATTGCTTTAACAGTAATTTTTTTAGTTAAAATCATATTTTCTTATTCATTTGATTTCAATTTGAGCCAGTTTTAATCTTGGATGAATGTTTTTGTTTAGCCTGATTTGCTCAAGATTAAGTTTCAGCTGCTATATTGGAATCCAAGCGATTGGAATCCAACTATGTTGGAATCCTGGACACAAGCGATTGTTAAGATAAGAATTTCTTAAAACGCCACTTTTCTGACCTGAAACTTAATGGAAAAGCCCACTCTGTATGGAAACGAATGCCCAAAATGATATGTCTAAGAAATTTCACTACAAGTGAACCATCCATTCCTCACCTGTACACGGTTTTCAAATTATGAGTTTACTAATGATGTAATGTACCTATTGTAACTGTAACTTAAGTAACTTAGATCAGTGGACAAGTAAAATAACGTACAATAATATACTATATTATTTACTTTAAAAAGAGATATATTTCGTAAAAGCTACCTCATCTACTTTGAGTTTGAAATTCTCTGTACATAAGGATGGACTCTCTCTCTTAAGATGGAGGGTTTCACAGCTGTTCGCACACACACCTTTTACAAAAGCCTTATTATCTACTTAGAGATTATCCTTCCCATAGAGAAGTTTCTTCCACCAGGAAGTCTAATCAAACTGATGCAGAATCCATGGGTTCATGTGATTCTAAGGAAATCTGGAAAATAATATCTAGTCTGAATGCACTGAATTTTCTTGAAAATCGTAGATCCTATAGTTTTTTTTAAGTCAAGAGAGAAGATTGATTGGTTATATTTTTCTTTATGAGCTGATTCCTAAGGTGTTTCACAAATACACAACGTCAGTCGTTTCGTCTGCTCCTGCTAGGCCCCTTTTATTGTTGGGAGCTTTTTTTTACATACAATAGATATACACGTGAAGACAATAGAATTCCAAAACAAGTTATATCGAAAGTTAAACTGCAACAACACTGGATTGCGAGTGAAACAGGTTGATGTAGTTAGAATTCCTAGTTTTTATATTCTTGTTTCGTTTCAAGAGTCAAAAGTGACCAGAGGGCAACTACCCCTCCCCGGGACGCCTGTTTAACCCAAGTGGATAAGATCGAGATTTTGAGATAGTCTTTTTGTTCAAAATTATCCAGCAATCATATAGCAATGCCCCTACGAATGACACAACCTTTTAGAGCCAAGGGATCTAGGAGCCTATAACGTTTAAATAAAGTAGTATAAAGTATGGCTGAAGCTCATTTAATTGGACATTGAAAGTTCTAGTTTAAAAGTCAAGAGTAGTCGGAGGGAAACGAACTCCCTTCCGACTCCCTTTTTCTCCTAAGCATTTCTGATCAAAATTTTGAGTTAACCGTTTTTTTCAAAATAGTTCAAACGTCAAATAACGATGTTTCTGAGGTTGAAACCCTTAACTAAATGGCTATGAATTGTGCTAGTTATTTGTCATTAACATATTAAGTTCTTAGGGAATACTTGGTCGTATGAACTTTAGAGGAGGCTAGTTTGATTGGAAATTAAAATTTCTTGTCCCTTTCTAAAGGTCAATAGTGACCAAAGGGTAAACAGCCAATCACTTTATTCAAAATAGTATGAAATTCAAAAAACTAGAACTTGGGGTCGAAGATATCTTTAGCCCCTATGCAAGGGTCGTAACTTACGAAGTTTCACCCTTGTCAACATATAACCTTTTCGCGAAAGGAATGGTCATGAAGACTTTGGAGGTGGCTCATTTATTTAAAAATTAGAGCTTCTGACTCCTTTTGAAGAATCAAAAGAGATCTAAATGCAACCAGCCCTTCATTATCCTTCTTTTCCTCAAAAATGTCTGGTTAAAGTTTTAAGATAAGCATTTTTTTGAAACAAAAAAAAATCAGACAACTAGACCCCCCCCTAAAGCCTCAAGGAAAGAGCTTTAATTTGTACAAGCTGCTTATTGTTGGTTTGATACTTTCTTTACTTTGATGCTTGGGTTTACTAATTCACTAGAGAACTTTGATTTACAGGGCAGGGATGTAAATTCTACTAGTTGTTTGTAGATATTTGTTTACTTTGATACCTTTTTATTTAGATATTGCTACTCTGATGTAAGCTTTGATACAGTGATGAATTGAAAAAATTGATTATTAAGTAGGAAATTTTGAAAACTCAAAACTTTAGCTATAAAAAAACGAACAGAAATTAAACTCTAGATCAGCAGAAACAAAAATCTATAATAATTCAGACTCAAAACGACCAGAATCAATGTTAAACCATAAATGAAAATCAAAATGAATAGAAACTAATAAACAATCAGAGGATTTCTATATGTTCACTATTTCAACTAAAAGTCACTATTTTTAAAGCTGGACACTATTTTCACGAAATGGCCACTAAAGCCTCTCTTTAATGAAAATGGCTTAAGTTTTTCTTTCCCAGAATTTGTAATTCCATGCCAATACGAACCCTGTTTAAAGTGGACGGAGGTTGCCGGTCTAAACTCAGGTACTGTTTTGTGGACAAAAATAACATAGGTAGCTGAAAAGACAAATTCCAATATTTGATACTCAACCAAAATAGTAAAGCTAAAATTTCCTTTGGACTTTTATCTAAGTTTTTTATTGTTCTACAATGAGGACGGTCGAGCGGAGTTCTCAAATATTTGCATAATTTTTTCTTTTGTTTTTCACTTTGACTTTCATTAACATATTAAAAAAAATATAAACTTTAACAGATATAAATCACAAGGCAAAGCACAATTTAAATTTTAGTAACATGTAGCAATTAACAACATGAACATTCCTAAAGACATCTTAAATAAAACAATAGCCAACAGGTCATATAGTATTTGTGACGAGATCGGAACCTAAAATTAGACTCGGTACTAGAGTTATCGATTTCATCGTCATAGCACATTAAGAAGCACCGAACTTGCCAAAGCACTAAAAATCCCTCCAACTCCCCCAAAGAGATTGGATCCAGTCCGCTTATGCCAATCACGAATTTATAACTTGTGCTTATTTTCGAACTCACCAAAGCACTAGCAATCCTCCAACTCCTCCAAAGAGTGCGGATCCAATCCCGTTATGTCGATCACGTACTTATTCTTCCCATCACGTTTCATCCCTATCTCTCCATTCTGAGCGTTTTCCAAGATTTCTGATTTCCATTTCCCCCCTCCACCCCCAATGTCCTCTTATACGATTCAAATTGAAAATGGAGCATCTAAATCATGAAATTTGTCTATAGATCAAGTTTCATTAAGATCCGATCACCCATTCGTAAGATAAGCATACCTTAATTTTCACAATTTACTCTCCCTCTGGCCCCCTCCAGATGGCCGAATCGAGAAAATGACTCTTATCAAGTCAATTTGTGAAGGTCCCAGATACACCTACCAATTTTCACCGTCCCAGTATTTCCAAAAGCACCGAACTCGGCAAAGCACTAGAAATCTCCCCCCAAACATAGCGGATCCAGTCTGGTTATATTGATCACGTATCTAGGACCTGTGCTTATTCTTCCCATCAAGTTTCATCCCAATCTCTCATTCTAAGCGTTTTCCAAGATCTTAGGTTTTCCCCTCCAACTCCCCCAATGTCACCGGATCGAGTCGGGATTTAAAATAAAAGCTCTGAGACACAAGGTCAATACCAATATCAATACTAATATCCAAAACAATATCCGAATGGAAGATATAATGTCTACTATTAAGAAGCCTTACCGAAGGTTTGACCTTTTCTAAACGCTAAACTGAGGACACATCATCAGGCAACATACATCCTTAAAACCTGAAGACTTACCATATATTCTCAATCAAAAAAGAGAAAAAATATAAAAGATATAATTCATGCCACTACTTTCACTACTGTCGTATTTTAGAATCAAAATTTTAAACAGAACTAGTTAAAATCGAGTAATCATAGAAGTATTATACCTCAAATAAGATTTTCGCTGGGGGGGGGGATCAAGTCAATTTAAGAGGAAAGGCTAAATTATGAAAAACGTTAGTTTTGAGTCTATTTTAACAAATAACCAAAAAGTAAAGTAATTAATATAAGCGAGGGTAAAAAACAGAAAACTTCTTGGGGTTTGACGAAAAACCATATCTAGAGAGGAGGGATGTCATTTTCAATGAGGCATCTAAGACACGAGATCTTTCTATGTATAAAGTTTCATTAAGATCCAGTCACTCATTCGTTTGACAAACATACCTCAATTTTCACGATTTTCCCTCCCTACATCCCTCCCCCCAGATGGTCGAATTGAGAAAACGACTCTTATCAAGTCAATTTGCACATGTCCCTGAAACGCCTACCGATTTTCATCGTCCTAGCATGCCCAGAACATCGAGCTCTCCAAAGCACTGGAAATCCCCCCCCCCAGCTCCCCTAAAGAGAGCGGATCCGATACTATTATGTCAATCATGTATCTAGAACTTGTGCTTATTCTTCCCATCAAGTTTCACCCCGATCTCTCCACTCTAAGCGTTTTGCAAGATTTATGTCCCCCCCCCTACCGCCCTATGTCCCCAGATCTGGTCCGAATCGAAAAAGGAACAACTCAGACATGAGGTTTATATATATATATATATATATATATATATATATATATATATATATATATATATATATATATATATATATCAATTTTCATTAAAATCCGATCACCCATTCGTAAGATAAATATAACTCAATTTGCACGATTTCTCCCCCCTCCAGCCCCCCCAGATGGTCAAATTGAGTAAACGATTGTTATCAAGTCAATTTGTGCAGGTCCTTGACACGCCTACCAATTTTCATTGTCCTAAGACCTCCAGAAGCACCAAACTATCCAAAGCACTGGAAATGCCCCGCACCCAAAATCCCCCAAAGAAAGTGGAACCGGTCCGGTTACGTCAATCACGTATCAAGAGCTTGTGTTTATTTTTCCCACCAAGTTTCATCCTGATCCCTCAGCTCCAAGTGTGTTCCAAGATTTCCAGTTTCCCACTCCAACTACCTCCAATCTCAGCGGATCCGGTTAGGATTTAAAATGAGAGCTCTGAGACACAAGGTCCTTCTAAATATCAAATTTCATTAAGATCCGATCACCCGTTCGTAAGTTAAAAATACCTGATTTTTCTAGTTTTTCCGAATTAACCGTCCCTCCACTCCCCCCAGACGGACTATAGGCCTCATAAATAGAGCGATCCAAATTATATGTAATGGCTTTATGACATTCTAGATCATAAAAAAAAAATTCGTAGGCTACGGCATTAATGACGATTAAATATAACTTGCTTTAGTAGAACATTGTTTTATTTTATATTATTGTTCTCAATACAAAAACAAACAAACAGTGTACACACACAAACGAAACGAAACATATATGTAAGACAGACTTCAACTTCATTGCACCTGGAAACAAAGATATTAAAAAACACAAATCTTACCTTTTCTTAAACGAAACCTCACTGAACACAATGCTAAAGAATCCTAAGATGTGTCAAGAATCCACTAATTGAAGCTAAAAGTTACTGAAAGCCGAGATATCCTTGTCGTTCACTTTATTCACCTCTTTTGTTTCTCAAAAATTTTGCAGTAGCCATTCGTGAAAGATATAACAGTTTATTAGCATATTTCTGTCCTGAAAACAGCTGTCGAGCCAATATCAATACTAATATCTAAAACAATATCCGAATGGAAGGAGTATAAAGAGCATGGTATTTACAAGGGGGCAAACCCTCTCACATACGCAATAAAAATACATAAATATAGAAGTTCGTTACGTAAGTTAATTCGTAAGGCACGTATGTTTATTACTAACCAAAATGTTACTGCAACAAACAAAAAAATCTTGTTGCATTTTTATGTAGCCAAAAATTGGAGGGCAACGAAGCCCCCTCCTTCAGCTCTTTTTATCAAAATCATCTGATCAAAACATGAGAAAGCCATTTAGCAAAAACAAAAATTAATACACAAATTTCGTTTTAATTATTCATGTTCGCTGAGCCAAAATCAAAACATGTATTAATTCAAAAACGTTTAGCAATCAAATAAAAAACAAATTTTTTTTAACTGCATGTAAGGAACGACATTAAAACTTAGAACGAACAGAAATTACTCCGTATATGAAAGGGGTTGTCCCTCCGCAACGCCTCGCTCTTTACGCTAAAGTTTTTTATTGTTTTCAAAAGTACAGTTGTGACAGAGCCAAACTTTAGCGTAAAGAGCGAGGCGTTTCAGAGGGACAACCCCTTTCGTATACGGAGTAATTTCTGTTTGTTTTAATGTCGCTCCTTACTGGCAGTTAAAAAACTTGTTTTTTTTATTTAATAAGATACATAAGAAATATGTAACTGGGCTTGACTATATATTTGCAGATTAGCAAGACTTAGGAGGTTAAGTAATATGAAGCAATTAGTAATGATATTTATAATTATTTTAGGGCTTTTTTTAAGGTTGAAGCAGTACCAACACAACGAAGAAACAGAAAAATGCACAGGAAATATATAGTTTGGGCTATATGTTACGGTTTTAAGATTGTGTTAATATTTAATGCTAACATGATATTTACATGTTTTTTTAGTTCTTTTCAGATTTTTGTGATGATTCCTTTTCAAGATCTCTTATTGCTCAATGAAATTCCTTATAATTTAGCCTACTGGAGGAAATTCTTTCTTTATAATTTACAGTAGCTATTGCTTCAACCTTAAAATACTTACAAATATCACCACTAAGTGCATCATGTGGCTTAACATCCCTTACCCTCGCTAACGTGCAGACTTACAGCCGATCCCAGCTATGCTGTGGCCCAATACCCTTAAACTGAATCAACATTGAAAATTTCAACAAACATAAAATGTATGGGAACACAATTTGAGCTATATGTTATTGTTTTAAGATTCTGTTAAGATTTAAAACTAATTTGAGATTGTGCATTAAAATTCATTATAATTTACTAGATGAAATAATTGTTTTATATTTTAAAGCAGCTATTTGTTAACCATAATCCGTTTCTTTCTTCCATTTTATCTGTCCTTGAATAGGAATTAGTAAATTATTATATAACTTTAATTCGATAGCCCATTGACGCTACGAAGCCGATAAGTTGGGAAGGGGAACCACTGATTAATTGTCCAAATTACACAAAGAAAAAAAAAATTGTCTCATTTCTTCTAGCATGTCACCTTTTGAAATAATATTGACGAAATGAAATGAGGTAAAGACCTTTACCTACTTTAAAAAATTAGGCAGGGAAGAAGCAAAAATATAAAGTTAAGAAAAGGTAACATTAGGAGTTTTAAATAGTATGTTCAATAAAGTTTAATCAGTCTTTTGCAGTTAGTGTTTCCTTATAATCAGACCAATTATTATGCAAGATTATTTGAAGAAATTTTTTTGCACGTAGCCCCAACTATAAAATCATAACAATTGAATTATCTGTACAAAATAAAACTATTAATTTACAAGTCACAATTAAGCACTTTTTTACCCATGATTTCAATTAATCTTTCATCTTAGTTTATTGATTTAATTTCTATTGTAGAATATTCTTTATCCCTGTTATTAAGTTTGTAGATTGTTGGCTCTGTAAACCATACCATGTATTATTTATTCATTTTTTTATATTTGCCAGTTATAGAGGGGAGCCTTTAAACGAATTTTGAATTAGCAAATAGAATTTCATTTGCACTGCTTATTCTGTGAATAAAGTAATAGTGAAATCCTCAATCTGTTCTGTGGTGATATCTTTTGTTGTTGAGTTGGTCTTTAAAAAACTAATTTTTTTCCTCTGATTGAAAGCACGGAGCCACATTACAAGAATTATTAATCCTTCACTTGTGTTTTGTTAATACCTATTCGAGAATTGGGAAAAAATACGTCACTTTAGCGGAGAGACAAAGGGAAAGGCGATGAAAAAGCCGCCTCATAAAAGGAATAGTTTTAATTTGGTTCTGAAATTATAATATTGCTCCTTACTTTCAGTTGAAAGAATTTATATTTAGCCTAATTGATTTTCCGGTTACATTGTAATGGGATTTTATTAGTGTACTTTGTTTTTTTTCTTCTCTTTTTTCTTTTAGAGTTAAAATAAATAAACTTTTCTTTATAAGAGTTATTTTTCTTCTTTAGAAACCTTTTACTGTTGGGAAAAAAATCTACTCCGGAAGATTTGATTCTAAAATGAAGATTTGGCAATATCTTAGTTTCAGCCCTAACTAAATTTAAAGCACTAAGGATACAATTTTTTTTTAAAAAATTCTTAATAAAAAATGGAAACTTGCCCAACCATATACATCTTAGTAAATTAGAAAAAAAGGAAATTAATTTTTTACTGAAAAAGACCTCCATGTGTGGTCTTGCAGTTTTAGTAATCGTAGCTTAATTTTGAATGTTTAGTTGTCTTTGGGAGTCAACAGATTTTTCATGACAAATAAAAAAGCCAAAATTGAACGAATGTTTATTTGAAGATATTAGTTCCTAAATAGTCTCTAGGGAGAGGTCTGAAAGCTCCAACTAGGCCACCATTAATACTATTCCTCAGACCCGGGTCCATTCTATCGATAAAAAAGCACTATTTCACAATTTTACTGTAGTGATCCAAGATGCCGATATATAAAATATGTATCAATAAAAATCAAATTTTTATTAAAGTTTATAAAATGAACTAAATCAATTAAAATGAAAGAAAAAAAAATAAGAAAGTGCTGTCTGTAGTGTATACTTTATAAAACTTGGAACTAGAAAACCAAGGAAAGGAAATGTCTAGGTAACATGTATAAAAAATTATTTAAGGATCCCTCTGGCAAAAACATTTTGTACAAAGCAGTAAACAATATAAATACTATTTCAGAGCCAATGATTCATGCTTTTGGAAACTGAGTATGTAGTATTGAGTTGCAAATTGGTGATCTATTTTTACAAATCTATCTTGTCAAGAATTCAAAACAGGTAAATAAAGCCAACAGGCTTAATTTTTAAACTAAATCTGTTGAAATTTCTCTTTACGACTTATCTACTCTCAGCAAATCAATTTGTAAAAACATCCGGCTTTTTGCTTGGCCTAAGAAAAACGGATAATTTTCAGGAACCAGTAATACGTCTATTACGACAGTTAAACAAACACTACACTCAGTTCTCTGGAAGAGCTAAAATAGATTCTTTTTCAGTCTTTAGAAGCAGCTATATCTGATATTAAGAGCTATTACAGTGGGCATAAACATTCTAATTTTATTTCAAAGCCCAGTTCTGCTGCTGAGTGTTAATAATTACAAAGAGTGACGATTTAATAGCAGTTATTGGAGCTTCTACAATTTTAGGTCTTTGGCCTAATGGTACCATTGTAAATCAATGCAGTTTAGAACAAATTAGTAACTTCTTATATAGCATAGCAGAAGAAATTCCACCCCACCCCCTCCCTCTTACTGAGACACTAAATTTGCCTCCAAAAATTTTCCTTTATGGGATTTTTGTGGACTGGCTACATCGATCCAAATCAATAACAAATACAAAATATTTCTCATTTCAGAATTTTTTTAAATCATTGCTCACCAACAATTGATTCTCAATGGCAAACAACGTTGGTTGGAAAAAGTCCAAAAAAATCATCAAGTTTTGAAGAATGTCTAGAAATAAGGGGGGGGGGGAGGTATTAAATTCAAGCAAATTACAAGGGGCTCTGGATAACAAGCAACTGAAGTTAATAAAACTATACAAAAAAGGTTTCAATTTTTTCCACATAGTCGTACTCTTGAGACAAAATTCAATACCAATTTATGAAATTTAAAAGCCGATTTTAGACACTAATCTTTGATTCTTTTTGGTCTTGGTGGCAAAAAAAGATAATCTGTGTGATCCTTTCAAGTTGCTTCGAATTCTAATTTTGACCAATATTCAAGGGAGGGAAAGGATACCCTAGTGTATGCTTAGCAAAGGAACTTACAGTAGTAAGTTCCACACCCAATAAAGAGTCAAACAAACAATTTTTCGGTACTGATTCCCTCTTTGACCGTCCAAGTTCCATTTATTTCCATAAAATAAAAATAACAAAAACAATATCCCATAGGGCTCAATGGACCGTTATTTGGGAAACGAAATAGAATAAATAAAGAATGATAAAACTGGGCATAAACATACTAAACAACATCTAAATGTTTCATTCAATTTTAAATTTCATTCATTTTTTTTTGTGGAGAGAGGACTTGCTCTTCTACTACTGTTTTTAGTGCATAAGAGCCCTAATGCGCCAAAAACTTGTCGGCATAAGTTCAGAATATATAATTTAAGAATTTCTGCCATTGAGGTTCCTCATCCAATACCAATCAAACTTAATTTTGGTTCTAATTTGAATAAGGTTTTAGGCAAGCACCAGCTCAAATTTTAGGAAACACAAACAACTCTTTAATTTTTTCAAAATTTCGATAACCTTGTTAAAGGGCTTTGAGATAACGTAAATTTAATCACTTGCAAGCCCCATCGTTCTCAAATAAATTTTATCGTATACATAGGCTAGCAAACAAAACTAAAATTTCTGAAACTTTTAAACTAATTCAGAAGGCGAAATGTTTAGCATATTTTAATATAAGAACTTATTGAAATGCTGCAGGGTGGACAACCATATATTTTTTTTTTTCATTTTTAAGAAATAAAACAAAACTTTTCCCAAGTACTAACAAATGGAATTTTCGAGTAATTTTTAAAAACAACTTTTGGCTCTTTTCGGACATTATTTATGGAAAAAACAATGCTTTCCAGCTTTTTTGTGCGGTTGGCTCTCTTGAATCAAATATTCATGATGCCGAATAATACCATTAACAAACTGATGCACCTTTGGTTGAAATTTACCTTACAGGGTTCTTTTTTCTTTATTTGTTGAAACCAGAGTAAGTCAGTGAGGCTCGTTTATAAACAAGAAAAAAAATACACCAAATGAGCCGCAAATGTATTTTTCCCATTTGTTCCATGGTTCCCATATCTTTAGCCTAGTGATTTTTCCTTTTTTTGTGGAACTAAATGAAACAACAGTCTATCTTGCTTTCTTGGGTAAATTTTTGGTTGATGAAAAACCACAATTATTATGAATTTCACTTTGGATAATCTAGACTTCGGTTTCCTCTGACATTATCTGTTTAAGAGGAACTGTTTTCAGAAAAGGACATTTGCCATTTTCTGATCGTGTATGTCTATATTGGTCATTAAACGAAAACATAAGATTCACTTGCCAAAAAACAGAGTTACCAGAAAACTATATAAATATCCGAAGCGCTAATTTAAATATGATAACAAACAAACGTGGACAAGCTTTAATTCTTCATCAAGTTTTCTACTTTTAATTAAACCCTTATTGTGCCAAGGGGTCTTGTTGCAGTCTACAAGCCGAGAGGCTTTTCCTAGAGTAGATAGTTAGATGCCACTTCAGAGCCGAATTAACTGAAAATACTCTTTGCACAAACAACATTTAAATTATGTCTCACCCGTATGAACTCTTTAGAGCTCATTCATAAGCCTTGATGGGACAAACATTTTTTACATACATCACATTTGTTACAATCAAGCAAATATGTATCACTACTTTTCACAGGATGATGATGAAAGTGGTAAAGAAACTAAAGACATGAAAAAAATGTTAGAAAAAACAACTAATTCGATGTATTACTAATCTATTTTGAGAATAATAACGATAAACCAATAAGGATAGAGCTTGTGTTAAGACAATCTTCCTCAACTCCTGTATGCACTCTTTTATGCCCGTAAACATTGCTAAAATAAGAAAAGTTTTTCTATGCACATCATACATGAAAGGTTTCTCGTCTGAATCTGAATCTGTAGACAGTCTTTGATAAGTTTTCAAACTGCAAGCTTACGAAAAACATTTCTCACTTATTACTTTTATTTGGCTACTCACCCATATGTCCTCTTTCGTGCTTGTTCAAACTTCCCTGCACTTTTTGTATACATTGCATTTAAACGGCTTTTCACCCGTATGAACTCTTTGGTGCCGGTTCAAATCTGATGCTCGAGAAAATGTTTTGTCACAAATATCACACTTGGGTGGCTTCTCACCCGTATGCACTCTTTGATGGTTTTTCAAATTTCGTGCTTGAGAAAAGGTTTTGTCACAAAAATCACAATTAAACGGTGTCTCACCCGTATGTACCCTTTGGTGCTGCTTCAAACTGCCCAGTTCAGAAAAACATTTTTTACATATATCGCATTTAAACGGCTTCTCACCTGTATGTACTCTTTGGTGCCGGATCAAATGTGATGCTTGAGAAAAGGTTTTGTCACAAACATCACAATTAAATGGTTTCTCATCCATGTGAATTCTTTGATGTGCGTTCAAATTTGTAGCGTGAGAAAACATCTTGTCACATACATCACATTTAAACGGTTTCTCACCTGTATGCACTCTTTGATGTGCGTTCAAATTTGCAGCGAGAGAAAACGTCTTGTCACAAACATCACATTTAAATGGTTTCTCACCCGTATGCACTCTTTGGTGCCTTTTTAATCCACCCAGTTGAGAAAAGCCTTTTATACACACATTGCATTTAAATGGTTTCTCACCCGTATGCACTCTTTGATGGGTTTTCAAATTTCGTGTTTGAGAAAAGGTTTTGTCACAAACTTCACACTTAAATGGTTCAGATTCTGATTTAGATGCATTTGAGAAGCCGCTTCTAGATTTATTCTTTGAAAAAGCTAGTAACGTATTTCCTTGTAGATGTAGTCCAGGTACGTGTGGCGGAAAGTGACCTAAAAATTGAAAATTCTACAGAGTTAAAAAACAAATAATACAAAAATCAAATCTAAAAAAAAACAAGAATATATCTTTCAAAAAGTTTTAAAAGTCTTGCACAGTTAAAAAAGATCAGTATATCATTCAATAAATTTAACAGTTAATTTTATTTTTGATCCCTCTTCTCTCCCTCATGGTGATAATTATATTAGTTTTTTTCATTAGTAACTCTAACGTAACGAAAGAGCGAAAATGAAACCTTAAACGATCAAAAAGTATACCGTGGGGCGAATCAGACCATAAGTGAAGGAGAGAAAATACTACGAAAGATATTAGGAATTAAAGACACTAAAGGAGGAAGAGCAAATCAAATGCACATTATATGTTGAAGTTAAAATTTTTTTGGGTAGATGCAAAGCTCTGAATTTACAAAAAGACAAAAGTCCCGTTTTTGTCAGGTATTAGAAATAACAGTTCTTTAGGGATAAATCGTTTTAATAGACAGTGAAAAACAATGATAAAAAAAATTGCGGATATATCAGTCACAACTACAGTGACACCGTTATCAAGAAACATCTGGTATTTTTTTGCCATTATTTTTTACTTTCTGCAAAAAGGATGTATCCTTATTTGAACTGTTATTTTTAAGACCTGAGGAAAACGTGACTTTTGCATTATTTTTTTTTTTAATCCAATGGGACTCGCAATGTTTTTCAAGCCATATATTTAAAACAACTCTTTCTGAATACAAACAAAAAACTTTTGACTTTATCTGCCAAAAAATCAATTCCGTGTTTTGGTTTGAATATAGAGTTTCCAATAAATTAATCGTCTACACTAAACAGTTCTGGTAGGCAGTTCAGATCATAAAAGCCAATATTCTCCTTATTTCAAATAGATTGGAATCATAATAGACAGATTTAACTCTTTACTTATAAAGAGAAATATAAGTAGTAACGCTGTGGATAAAAGCGCTGCCCACACAACTGAACACCCAAAGAGCATCACTACTAAAATAGTCCTAGTCTCTTTGCAACTGCAGCCATAATAAGACATCCAGGTCTAATAAAACCGATTTACATTATCATATATTTTATTCACTGAGTGAATATAAAATGGTATTTTATTGTATTTTTATCATAAGAATCAAAATTTCATGAATCAAAAAGTGACAAGTGTGCTACTCTTTTTACTTCGCGCAGTAGAATATAGTAGACCGGTTTTTTTAAACCGGCTATATCAACGCATGCAGACCTGCTATAATTCGTCTCCCTTCCCCCTAATGTGCCAATATATGGCCCAAAATGGTTTCTAAAGTAACAAAAAACGCCGTTTGTTCTTGAGTTTTACACATCTTAGACATGAGCGAGTAGCGTATATACGCAAGTACCGCATTTTTTCATGAAGAGAGAGCCAGAGTTCCCGGTGTTATTTAAAAATAATAAGAAATTAACTTAAAAAGTTCTTTCAAGTGAAAATAAGAAGCAAAATCAAAACTTAACACGAACAGAAATTATTACGTTTAATAAAAGAGTTGCCCCTTCTATAAGACCTTGCTTCCTAAGGTAAAGTTTTGGCTTTTTATCCTAATTCTTTAAGCAAGATTACAGAAACATAATGCCCGTTTAAGTAGAACAATGAACTTTGCTTTAAAATTCTAAGTTTTCCATCGGGGACTTTTTCCAGCGGGGGGAGGGGTCAAACGCTGGCCACCGTTTTTTTTTAGCAATGTTTAATTTTGATCTTACCTAATATCTTTTAAATCAACTAGATTCAGTACACAAACTTCAAGCCTTAACTTGAAGCACTTGAGAGATTTGCTCATTTCCAATCTTGTTTTAAGGAAGAATACATTTTGAAGAAAATACAGGATATTTTTTAATGATACAATTGCAATACTTTCCATCTTCTTTCAAGAAACAATAGATTTTATGCAACACTACCGCATATTTTTCCGATATTATTTCAAACAACAAATTATTTTGAGGACAGTATTTGATATAAAAAAAATGCATTCATTTATTTCCATTTTATTTCGAGAAACAATACTTTTTGAGCAACACCATCACATATCTCCTCATCTCATTTCCAAACGCAAAACAACTTGATGAAAAAATTAAAAATTTTGAATAATATATTTCATTTTTTCTGTCATATATTTTAATTTTTTAATATTTAATTTTTTCCTTTTCTGTACTAGTTTATTCTCCTGTCCAAAATGTCTATGTTTATAGAATCGGTCACGGCATGGCTAAGTAAAAAAAGCGGCCATTCCCATTATTATGCCAAACAAGCGGTCACGCCCTGCCTATGTTGACACAAACGGTCAAATCATCCCCTGCAGGATGATTTTAGCAATGTTTAATTTTGATTTTATGTAATAACTTTTGAGTCAACTAGATTCTGCATACCAACTTAAAGCTTTAATGTAAACTACCAAATAGATCTTCTTATTTCCAATCTTATTGCAACGAAGAATATCATATTGAACAACACCATCAAATGTTTTCCTTTATTTTCATTTGTTTTGTTTATTTTCATATTTTCATTTGTTTATTTCCATCTTATTTCAAGAAACAATACAATTTAGACAATATCATCGAATAATTCCTTCTCTTATTTTGAAAAAAATATTTGATATTTTGAACAATGCATTCGCTTATTTCCATCTTATTTGAAGCAGCAAACCAGTTTCATGAAAATATTTGACATTTTGAATAATGCATTTTTTTGTCTTATTTTTTATTATTATTTATTTTATTAAAATTAAATTTTCTTTTATAATTTGTTATTATTATTTTTATGTATTTTAATTTTTTTCTATTATCACCATGCCTACGTTTAAAGAATCAGTTAAGCCATGGCTACTCTGATAAAACCGGTCAGTTCCATGATTAGTTTAATACAAGCGGTCACAAGTTGATACAAGTGACCATGCCTATAATGATATAATTGGTAAAATTATAATGATATAATATAATAATATAATTGGCAAAAGTAAAATTCAATATTTTATGAAAAATTCTACTGTCCATTTGAATTAAAATAAACCAGTTTCCCAAACGTGAGGTTCTTAGTAATGTTAATTTAATCTTACGTAATATCTTTTTGAGTGAACTAGATACTGCATACGAGTTTCAAGTTCTGATCTAAAGCAACAAATGGCTTTTCCTTCAGCCATGACCATGCCTACACGAAATTGAATTGGAAACAATAAATTTCAATTATTTGCTACAGCTTCCCATTTTTTCAACAAATTGTGAATAATAAACTGATCCCAGCAGGAGGTTCTTAGCATGTTTGATTTTGATCTTATATAATATCTTTTGAGTCAACTAAATTCTGCATACCAGCATCAAGTCCTGATCTAAAGCACCAAATTGCTTTTCTTTCAAATATGGCAATTACGCGTGCCTACCACAAAATTGTATTGAAACAATAAACTGATCTAAAGCATCGAATTGCTTTTCTTTCAAAAATGACAATTACCTATTATATATATATATATATATATATATAAATATATATATATATATATATATATATATATATATATATATATATATTATATATATATATATATATATATATATATATATATATATATATATATATATATATATATATATATATATATATATATATATATATATATATATATATATATATATATATATATATATATATATATATATATATATATATATATATATATATATATATATATATATATATATATATATATATATATATATATATATATATATATTGATTATGAATCTATATAGATTTGATGTTTTCATTACCAAGCCTTTCGAAAAAGTAATAAAACCAGCCAAACTACTTTCATGTGAAAACTTATAATGTTCAGGACAGACTACAGAAACAGTTTGAGGAACACCTGCACATTGCAGTAACATAAAACAAAAGTTTCATTATAAGATTCAGTCTCTATGTCCTATTTTTATCTTATAGAATATTATCCAATAAGTTTCAATCACTACAACGTAATGTTTCAGATATAGCCTACCTTCATTGGTAGAACATATGAATTTCGATTCATGGGTGTCGTGTTCAAGTTTCCTTGGTCCTGAAATGCTAGGTAAATTAAGCAAGGAAACATCTTCAAATTTCGGTGACAAAACATGGTTTGGATAGTGGGAGGGCTTTTCACTTTCATCTGCTAAATAATTTTCAACTTCTAAAACAAATTATAAATTAAAAAGACACAGTCGGGCACTCAGAAAATAATTATGGGGGGACTGACTGGGGATTCCTGGGCCAAAAGATGGAATAATTTGACAATTCCTTAACAAAATAGTATTTTAAGGCATTACTTTAAATTGATTTTAACTCATTAAATGCAAAGTTTGAGTAAGGACTAAGGAATGAATGACAAAACCAAGAACATGAAATAATGTTTACAAACGGAATGTAATTTTTTAAGGGAGGAAGGGGGATACAACCCCTTTAGCTCCCCCACTCCCCCATGAGTGCACGCCTGATTAGACATAGCAAAATTTAACAGTAAATCCAACTAAACAAATCTGACTGATTTTTCTTTTTAATTACGTGTAAAAATGTGACTATACAGACATTATACACATACATAAAATTGGATGCATATGTATGTTTTTTTTTTCAGAAATCTTTTTAAAATCTGTTTTTATGGCACTTGGTATTAACCAAGTGACATATAGCGATCGCAAATTCTGTCGTTCTGTCCCGATTTTGCTACTTCAGGCACTTCCAGGTAAGCTAGGACGATGAAATTTGGCAGGCGTATCAGGCACCTGACCAGATTAAAATAAGAAATAGTCGTTTTCCCGATTTGATCATCAGGGGGGAGGAGTGGGGGGCCAGTTAATTCGAAAAAAAGGAAAAAATGAGGTATTTTTCAACTTACAAACGGGTGATCAGATCTTAATGAAATTTGATGTTTGGAAGGATATCGTGTCTCAGAGCTCTTATTTTAAATCCCGACCGGATCTGGTGACATTGGGGAGGACCTAAAATCTTGGAAAACGCTTAAGAGTGGAGGGATCGGGATGAAACATGATGGGAAAAATAAGCACAAGTCCTAGATACGTGATTGAAATAACCGGAACGGATCCGCTCTCTTTGGGGTAGTTGGGGGGGGAGGGTTAATTCTGAAAAACTAGAAAAAATGAGATAACTTCGAAGAATACACTGCCTTTCCATGACGAAAGTAAAACAGTTCAAAATAGGGATGAAACCTTTTTATTGACAGTGAATAGATATAAAATTATTTAACTGGATATTTCAAACACATATAGCCTACTGTGTTCATCATCAGCAGTAAAAAAACTCAGTTTTTTACTCAGTTTTTTTAGCAGTAAAAGTTTTTTTTACTGCTGATCATGAACACTGTATATGTGTTCGAAATATCCATTTAAATAATTTTATATCTATTCACTGTCAATAAAAAGGTTTCATCCCTATTTTGAACTGTTTTACTTTAGAAAAAATGAGGTATTTTCAACTTACAAATGATATTTAGAAGTGTGTCGCGTCTCAGAGCTCTTATTTTAAATTCCGATCGGAACTGGTGACATTGGGGGGATTTCGGGGGGGGGGGGGGGGGAACCTAAAATCTTGGAAAACGCTTAGAGTGGAGGGATCGGGATGAAACTTGGTGGGAAAAATAATCAGAAGTCTTAGATACATTATTGACATAATCGGAACGGATCCGCTCTATTTGGGGGAGTTGGGGGGAAGAGGGATAATTCTGAAGAATTAGAAAAATGACGTATTTTTAACTTACAAAGGAGTGATTGGGTCTTCATGAAACTTTATATTTAGAAGGACCTCGTAACTCAGATTTCATATTTCAAATTTCAACCGGATCCAGCGTCATTGGGGGAGGCGGGCAGTTGGGGGGATCAGAAATCTTAGAAAATACTTAAAGCGGAGATCAGGATGAAGCTGGGTCGGAAGAATAAAAACAAGTCCAAGATACGTGACAGACATAACCACACCGGATCTGCTGTCTTTTGTGGAGTTGGGGGGGGGGGAATAGTTCGAAAAAAAAGTTATTTGTCACTTACGAACGGGTGATCAGATCTTAATGGAATTTGATATTTAGAAGGATCTTGTGCTTTAGAGCTCTTATTTTAAATTTCGACCAGATCCTGTGACATTGGGGAGAGTTGGAGGGGGAAACTGGAATTCTTGGAAAATGTGAAAATTGGGGTATCTTTATCTTACGAATAGGTGATCAGATCTTAATGAAACTTGATAAATAGAAGGATCTTATGTCTCATATGCGCCATTTTCGACTCGAATTGGATCTGGGGACATAGGGGGTTGGAGGGGGGAAACAGAAATCTCGGAAAACACTCAGAGTGGGGAGATCGGAATGAAACTAGATGGAAAGAATAAGCGCAAGCTTTAGGTACGTGACTGACATAATTGGAACGGATCCCTTCTCTTTGGAGGACCTGGGGGTGTTAATTTGGAGAAATTAGAAAAATTGAGGTATTTTTAACTTAAGGACGGGTGACTGGATCTTAATGAAATTTGATATTTAGAAGGAATTTGTGTCTCAGAGCTCTTTTTTTAAATCCCGACCAGATCTGTTGATATTGGGGGGAGTCGGAGGGGGAAATCGGAAATCTTGGAAAACGCTTAGAGTAGAGGAATCGGGATGAAGCTTGGTGGGTAGAATAAGCAAATGTCGTAGATACGTGATTGACGTAACCGTACTGGATTCGCTCTCTGTGGGGAAGTTAGGGGGTGGGGTTCAGTATTTTGGCGAGTTTGGTGCTTCTGAAAGTGCTAGGACGATGAAAATTGGTTGGTGTGTCAGGGAGCTGCACAAATTGACTTGATAAAGTCGTTTTCCCTGATTCAACCATCTGGGGGGGGGGCTAAAGGGAGAGGACAAATTAGAAAAAACGAGGTACTTATAACTTACGAGTGGGTGATCGGATCTTAATGAGTTTTGATATTTAGAAGGACATCGTGACTCTCTTATTTTAAATCCTGACCGGCATTAAGCCTCTGATCAAACAGTTCGTGGTAACAAGCTGTAGTAAGGAGTACTGTAGTAAATCAGTCTATTGATTCTTAGAATTTTGTTAGAGCTCATAACATATGATCTCTTGGCTCTTCTGGCCTCGTCACAAGTGCCATATGAGCTCTTAGCTCTTGTTTATAAAGAAAAAGAAAACCTGAAACATTCAACGAAATTCATTAACATAGAACGAATAAAAACCTGAAATTCGCAAAACAAAGTTCGTAACATTGAACTGATAGCTGGAAAAGTGTAAATTTAGGACAATGTTTTAAATTAAGAAATAAAAAATATTGAAAAAAAAATATATAACAAAAACTGGAGGTTTTCTGCAGCAGTTCCCAAACAATAAAATCCTAAATATAGTCTACCAAAGTTTAGCAGCTGAATTCAATTAACTTGATTCCTCTCTTACATGTCTCATAACTTTATATTCCCATCCTTTATATTCTCATAACTTTATATTCCACATATTCCCATTAAGCTCCATAACTACCCCTGCTTTGGTGGCAATATTTTGTTTATCATACCTGCACACAAAAAAAGGTAGACAGAAAATTTCTCTAACGGATAATTATTTGTCTCACGATACTTAAAAATAAAAGCTAAAAAATTGAACTTAAACGTGTTTTGCAGCACAAAGAAGCCACTTTTATTACCCATCAGATCTTAATAGTTAGATCCAAGAGCATATGCAGTTGATTTTTGTCTTAGGTCCACTAAATGAGCAAAGAGAGGGAAAATTATTTTCTAGAGCAAAGTAGCTTTTCTTTTATTCATTAACAAAAAATTTAACTGTATATCTTACCGTTTTTAATGAAAGAATCCTCAAAAACAGTGATGAGATCAGTCATTTTCAGAATTGTGTCAAGTCCACAAAAGATCTTGGAAAGGAGTTAGTGCAAATAATGAATAGTACAATGCTATCATCGACACTTGGATACGACACAGATTTTAGTTAGGAGAGTCCTAAAATAAAAGGATATAATGAATGACGATTATTAATTGCCTTTGACCACGACAACTCATACTTATTTTTATACAGCTGAAAAAAACACTTAACTTCTCTAGCAGTCAAAAGGCATAAGGAAATCGGATTTATTTTACTTTCAGAAATTGGTACTAAGATTCGAAAACTGCCTTTTTGATGAATAGCTTAAGTGTAATAGCTTAACCTAAAAGACAATTCAAGACTTTGTGAGCAATCTTTTACGAACGTAAACTTAAATTTACTATGGATTTCAACCGGACTGAACTAAAAAAACAAAACAAAAAAAAACGTACCTGTAATTTATGAAAATTGGGTGAGAATACATTTCAAATTTTCTTGAAAACCAATTATAACAATAAAAAAAATTAGCTGAAGATTTGAGCCATCAACACACAGGATAAAGAAAAAAATAAATACACAATAGAGTCCTATTCATTTCTTTGCTCAGACTTGAATTTTAGATTCAGAATCAAATTGAGCAAAAAATGGAAACCACAGCAGATGAAAGTTATGCTCTTATCTAAACCCTATTTATGCTCCAAGATTCACTCCTGAGCCGGCTGCGGTTAATTTGTCTTCTAGAACGCTTGAACCGTTGGAAATTCAAACTCTCGAAAAAGGTCCAAAATTCTCTTTTCTTCCAAAACAAGTTCCTGCGGTGGATTGATTTCCTCTCTCGAGTCTTCTTTGCAAAAATTTTATTCATCTATTTCTAACCCAGACGAAGTTAGAGGTAGTCTTATTTGCCCTCTATTTAAAGTGCAGTTGTTGATTTAAAGTTAAATGAACATCCATAGTAAAAAGCAAAATACGGCTGCTAACTTACTCTGTTAGCTGTTACGACAGTTAGTTGTATTCTGTTAGTAAATTTTCCAAGCCAAAAACAATTAGGTTGTATAATTTTGTTAACTCCTGAAATGAAAGTTTTATGAATGGTTTTAATGCCTAAAACACTGGAAAATAAAACACCAATTATATATTGACCATAATATATATTTTCTATATTTATTTTTCGCCAACAAGACACATAAAGTTAATACGGTGGAGTAAGAAAAAAACACACAAAGAAAAAAAGAATACACGCACAAAATCAACAAAAGAAAAGAATAAGACGGTGGTGAGGGGACAGGCGCACATAAGCTGTGCTGGAGAGTTTCTATGTAGAATCTTTAACTTCAAAGTTATATCAGAAACTGAAAATTTGCTAACAAGAATCCGGTTTTTGTCCAAGGTGGAATATACAGAAGAAATTTGCAAAATTTGAAATAATTTATCCGGACTCATTTTAAAATACCATTATTAAGAAAGGGGAAAAGACCTGAAGCATAAAGGACAGAATGACCACAAGTAGAATAAAGTTTGGCCAGCGCACGTTTATCATACTTTCCTCTGTTTGCAACAATCTTTGCATAGCCTATCTGGATCTTATTACTTATATCACGAACAGTACACTAACGTAAGCCTGATAGATTGTTAGTAATAGAGATACAAAGCCAACCAATACAATCAACAAGAGGGATAGTGAAGTTATTACAGTGAAGGGGAGTAGCAGTAGTACAGTTATATGGAGGAAACTCACTTTAATCTATATTAAGTGAAAGTCAAATATCAGAGAAAGCATCAAAAACTATAGAGACCATTAAGAAGGACCCTTTTTGGAACGGCTAATCAGAAACAAGTCGTCAGTATATGCAAGATGAGAAATATCCGGAACACTAGAAAGGCACCTACCTGAAATCTTAGCCAACACACTAGAAATACAAGTCTTAAAAAGCGTAGGGGACAGAACACCACCCTGCCTAACTCCTCTTCGGACCCTTATAATAGTGTCCAAAATACCAAAACATAAGAAGCATTATAATAGAGAGATTGGCCCCAGAATTATAGAAAGAAAAAAGGAGCTGACTATGGACCAAACTCTCAAAGGCTTTCGAAAGATCCTAAGTACAAATATAAAGACCATTTCCTTTGGAAGAATTATCAGCCAGTAGAGAAGATAGAATCTTAAGGGCATGCTGACGCTCTACCCCAGGCCTAAAACCAAATTGGTTTTCACCCTCATTAATATTTTTAGTCAGAAAAGGTAGAAGGATATACTCAAAACCTTGTTAATATTACGATAGCAGGAACAATCAGCTGGTGACTTTCCCCTTTTTACAATTGACGAAACAGTGCCACACACAATACTCTCAGATACACTTGAAGTACCTTGACACATACGAAAAAGAAGCTGAGGGTGAGATGTAAGGGGAGGGTCAGATCTGGATCGGAAGTGGTTGTTGAAACTCCCAAAAATCGTGGTACACCCAGAAAAGTTGCTGAAGCTGAGATTTCACAATTCAAAGAATACTCGCTTCCTAAAAAACAGGGAACGTCAGAAAGAATGAAAACTCAAATGATACCGTTGAAAAATATTGATATATTGAATGAATTGGGTCGTATTCCTTATTTTCGAAGTGTTTTTTTTCTCAAGATATCTTACTAAATAAAATAAAGAAAAATGAATGTGGTGTAATCAATTATGATTATATGGGACCACCTGCGACGCATTGGACTTGTTATTTCAATGATCCCAAGTGCTCGTTTGTAGAAATGTATGATTCTTTTGGAATTCAACCTGGAAATGAAATAGTCAACTATTTAAAAACATCAAGTACGCAAATTGGCTATTATTCTACTCAAGTCCAAAAATTTAACAATGTGAATTGTGGTCATTTGTATGTTTATCATTCAAAAAGAAGATTTAAGGCAATGAATGCACAAAATTTTTGTTTAAAGTTTATTTTCAAATATAAATAGAAGAGTTCGAAAAGAGATTATTTGTTTATCATAGAAACTTCAAATATTATGGAAGTGTTAGTAATGCTTTCTTAGTATCTGAATTTATATTTAGTGCACCAAGTTTTTCTGCATTTGCTTTGTAACCTCTTGCATCTTTAAGTCTTGGGACAGTTCTGATATGGAATACTTGAAAAATATTTAAGAATAGCAGAAAGAAAGACTGAGCACAAAACTGCTTATTCGTTCTATTTAGAATCGCTTACTAAGTATAAATCAGGTGAATTGGTTCATGAAAAAATAATTAAACAAGAAAATGAATAACACAAAACATTACAGTTTTTTCCTCGTGAAAAATATTCGAAACAAGTAAAATTAAATGGTTATACATTTTCCGTGGAGTCTGTTAAGTTCAAGACATAAATCAAATCCTTCTTACTTTCCATCCGCTCTTCATAATACATATTTCTTTGGAAAAAAAATCACGTAAAATAAAGGTAATATCCCCTTTGAATTTAAAGTAGCCTAAAAGTAATATTGTCTCCAGAACCAAGTAAAAAATTTTCACGGACATATATCACAGGTTCTATTTCAATAATTAAGAACTGTCTTGTTACTTTTGATGGATTTAGTTAAACTTTATAAATAATACAGATTCAGAATCTTTATTAAAAGAAAATTCGTTTGATATGTATATTGAAAAAAAAAATTACATCATCCCGCCAAAAAAAAAAATGATGGGAAAATAAATAAAGATTAGTTTCATTTCACAGTTCGAACTAAGATAGCGTATGTAGCATGCTTTTCTGCAAAGAAATATAATATTTAAATAAAATATTATAATTCAATAATAATTAAATGAAAAATAAAGTGTTAAAAAGTTTTTGCAAAATCCTCTCCCAGGCTGTTATTTTTTTTGTGTGTTGGTGATCTCATCCTGGGTTCTGAGGCAAACCCCACAGGGTTTTTGTTTGGAGGGAAGCTGGCTGATTCTTACTCCTCGATTTGGTCTCCTCTGGTCCGATCGATTTGACATCATCAACTGCTACATAAGGTAACAATGAGAGTCAAAATGTTGGAAAGCAGCCAATGATCAGTCAACAACTTTACCACCTTGGCCTGCAGAGAAACTTTATGAATTCTTTTGTATTTCATTTGTGCTTCTGGCGATGTTTCAGGTGATGCGTGTTTGGATCTGTTCCCGGAACTCCGAATAACAGAATTTCTTGGAAATAAAGCTAATTAAGAGAAAGATATTTCACAAGACTTGTTATGATCTTAAATGTCAGGATGGGAAACTGTAAAAATTTTGAAAATTCTAATTTAAAATTGTGTGAATCCAATTGAAAAGGGGGTAAGGGTGGGGTCTAGAACCCGTGTTCACAGCTGAAGAGAAATCAAATAAGTAAAAACCTATCAATAGCAATGACTTAAAAGAAAATCTTTTCAGTGACATTGAAAATCAATGAGCTTTTAGTTTGAACATGCTCTATATTTCAAATTTTCAAACTCTACTGCCAAAACTTTCAATTCCCACTTATCTTGAATAACACTTTCCAAAAATTTCACCCTCTCCCCTCTCTTTCTCTCACATATTCCAACATAATATCTATCTTTGTATTTGAACTGACCTTAATCAGAAGTAATCTGTTGAGTTACTTTTAAATTTAAATTCACAGAAGTAAGGCATTTTTTTCTGTAGTATTTCAATATTTTTTAATATATTCTTTCAATAGTTTGGCTGTATCTCAGTAAGAGATATCACTTAGCAAAAAAAGAACACGAAAAACGAAAACAGCTCTTTTTTATTACTTTTTTTCTTAGTTACTTTTTTTGGAGTTTTGTCAAAAGTTGAATTGAGCTGCTCCTTACTTAAAGTTCAATACTTTCATCTCTTTGCTCAATGTTCAAACACAGATATAAGGTGGCAGAGTATGAAATAAAGACCAACGGTTCAGGAGGAATAAGTCTGAAAATAATTTTAAACTTCACAGAAAAATAACTTGATAATAGTAACTAAATTTTTAATTATGGCCATAATATAATTTTTTTTTCAAAGGAGTGGAATATATTTAAAAATAAAAGTTTGTGAAAAAATATATTCTCAATGAAAAAAAGAAAAATATGCAATTTTTCAAATACTAAATGAAGAAAAATTAAACAAAATGTCTAATACTAAGGATTATAGTTGAAAAGAGCAATTCTTTTACTATTTAAACATTCAAATATAAATGATTTAACATTAATACATTAAGTCGAAAAATCACAGTTAAGGAAAGTCAGACTCAAACTAAGTTTCCTTAAAATATATTTTCCTCCCAAGATAAAACAGGTACAGATTTATCTTTATGCAGTTTCTGAGGGCTTGGGGAAGGAAGTATGGACAAAGTAGGAAGAGAAGCTTGAAAACATCTTCCTTGGAGATATTTTAAGCTCTGAATTCATTTAAAGTACCTCAAATTACCTATTTCAAACTTGGTAAAAGCTGAGAATTTGGGTGAATTGAGAAGGATCTCAAGAGAACAATTCTCACTTCATAACATGCAAAATAATTGTTACATCTTTCAAGAGCAGTTTTGCTATGCTTTATCTTCCCTTCTCTCTAATATACCAATATATGGCACAAATTATACAGTTCCTGTGAGCTTTTCTGTTTCTTTATTTGGTCAAAGTTAATTCAGTTTACACGTAGACAGGTTTAAACAAGAGTGATGCTAATAACTTAAAAGTAAATATGGAAATTTTTAAGAGTTGTCAATTGTGTTTATTTTTCAATTTGTTCATAATGAGTCAATGCCTCTTCATGATATAACTTCAACATAATGGAATTATAATCAAATACACAATTTTTAAGCAGTGTTTTAGTGCTTTCCTACAGCCAAAAGTAAGAGAAAAGGGGTATTATCTTATAGAGTCCATTTAGTTTCCATGTAAAACAACCATTACATTTTGACAGAACAAAAAAAAGACATCAAGCAGTGTTTTCACCAAATTCAAAACTAAGATTTCAAACCCCCTACTTTTCTACATATCTACCAATATACTCTTAAAATAGCTAATAAAATGTCAAGAGAATGAGAAATGAAATAGTATAATCTTATGAGCATTATGCTTTTACTGACATAGGGAGTAGGGTCTATATTTCCATGAACCTTGTCCGGTTTTGATGATCAGACAATAGACAATTAGGACAAAAAATTTTGGAAAGTAATGAAAAATTATGTCAAGTAAAAGTAATAGTCACTAGGGGTGGATAGTGGCTAGTAAAAATCATTAGGGATGACTACCCTTAGTAAAAGATTATTTTCCGACAACCAATTTTTTTGAGGGGTAGGAAATTGGGATTTTAGCAGGAGAATCTCCAGAAATTTGTTGATTGAATTTTTTTTACAAAATATTCTGACAAATTCAACTAAGCTGTGAAACTAAGAATTAGAATTTCTACCATACTATATAAATTTTGGCACATCTGGATCACAAGTTTGAGAAAATTAAGAACTTTAGATTTAGAAAAAGATTCACGTGAACGAAATCATATTTATCAACAAATTTCAAGAAAAGGAATCATATTCGTCTTGGTAGTGGTTGTATCATTTTTAGTGCCTATGATGCAGGCAAAACTAAAAGAGAAACATAGATAAGAACAAAACATCAATCATTTTATGTCTTTTTGCAAAAGGTACTTTATGGAGTTTTATAATGCCAAGAAGACAACTGAATAACCTACGCAGTTATAAGAAATAGGCAGTTAGAATACTTGGAATAAAAACAGCTACAATGAGTCAAAATTGATAATCAAGAACAAAGAAACATCTGGTTAGAACATGGCAGTAAGAATTACAAGCTAGAGTAAGAATAAGAACTATTCAAAAGTATTATGAAAAAATTGGCATGCTGGAAAATTCTGGCCATCAAAAACAATCTTAATAGATCACAAGTTTGACAGAAATGGTTTTGGGCTTAAATTTTTGGGAATATATTCATTGGATTAGGTCATATTTATGTGCATGTTTCAAAAGAATTCATTATAATACCTTCAAAAAAAGAAGCTTTTCAAAATCAAGTAGGCTAAAGGATATATTAAACTTAAGATCAGAGAAAATCTTATCTAAGAAATGCGAGATCTTTGAAACGTCATGACTTGGGATTAAGCAGAGTTGTGAATCTGAAAAGTTTTACTGTATCTCATATACGAGGAGACCTCTTATGCCAAATTTCACTTTTGTAATGCAAAAATTTTTTAAGGTCACTGCCCTCAGGGGGGAGAAATTTTGTTTTTCTGTCCTAAACCCTTTCCAAGATAGCAAAACATAGCTAAACCAGAACTTTACAAAAACAAGATTTTTTATTGGGGGAAGCTAATATGCAGCTTCACCTACAAAGGGATTCAGGGAAAGGCCCTGAGGCTGAGAGTGCTGTGGCCTAAATCAAAAGCAACATGGCATTTTTTCATCTTCAAGAAGACAGCAGAAATTTGTTAAATAGAAGTAAAAATTGCTGTCTTGGTTGAAATAGAAATAAATCAGTTTGAATTAATCTACCCTGGTTTACCTACACATGCCAATATAGAAAACTTTTTCTTTATATCTGAGCAATAGAATATTTACATTTACTCTTATATAGAATAGAGTATAAAGTCAAACAGAAGAAAATATCATTTACAATGACAATTACTTAGATATTTCTAAATTAAAAAATATTTATAAATATATTTAGAAGACAATTATTTAGAATGAAACAAGAGCTAAGAGCTCATATGGCACTTGTGATGAGGCAAGAAGAGCTACAAGCCAAGAGCTCATGTGTTATGAGCTCTAACAAAATTCTAAGAATCAATAGATTGATTTAAAAGGAAAGTCAGAGGCTTAGTGCCGGTCAGAATTTAAAATAAGAGCTCTGAGTCACGATGTCCTTCTAAATATCAAAATTCATTAAGATCCGATCACCCACTCGTAAGTAATAAATACCTAATTTTTTCTAATTTTTATCCTCCCTTAAGCCCCAAAGATGGTCGAATCTGGGAAAACGACTTTATCAAGTCAATTTGTGCAGCTCCCTGACACGCCTACCAATTTTCATCGTCCTAGCACGTCCAGAAACACCAAAATCGCTAAATCGCTGAACCCCTCCCCCAAACTCCCCCAAAGAGAGCGAATCCAGTACGGTTACATCAATCAAGTATCAAGGACATTTGCTTATTCTATCCACCAAGCTTCATCCCAATTCCTCCACTCCAAGTGTTTTCCAAGATCCCCCCCCCGACTACCCCCAATGTCAAAAGATCTGGTCGGGATTTGAAATAAGAGCTCTGAGACATGAATTCCTTCTAAATATCAAATTTCATTAAGATCCGATCACCTGTTTGTAAGATAAAAATACCCCAATTTTCGAGTTTTCCAAGAATTCCGGTTTCCCCCTCCAACTCCCCCATATCACAGGATCTGGTCGGAATTTAAAATTAGAGCTTTAAAGCACAAGATCCTTCTAAATATCAAATTAAATTAAGATCTGGTCACCCTTTCGTAAGTTACAAATACCTCAATTTTCAAAATTACCCCCCCCCCTCCAAATACACCAAAGAGAGCAGATTTGTTCCGGTTATGTCAGTCACAAATCTTAGACAGGTTTTTATTCTTCCCATCCAGTTTCATCCTGATCTCTCCGCTTTAAGTATTTTCTAAGATTTCTGGTCCCCCTAACTGCCCCCCAATGATGCTGGATTAGGTTGAGATTTAAACTAAAGATCTGAGTTACGAGATCCGATCACGCCTTCGTAAGTAAAAAATACGTCATTTTTTCTAATTTTTCTGAATTACCCCCCTCCCCCCAATAGAGCGGATCTGTTCCAATTATGTAAATGATGTATCTATGACTTCTCCTTATTTTTCCCACCAATTTTCATCCCAATCCCTCCAATCTAAGCGTTTCCATGATTTTAGGTTCCCCCACCCCAAACTCCCCCCAATGTCACCAGATCCGTTCGGGATTTAAAATAAGAGCTTTGAGACACAATATCCCTCTAAATACAAATCTCATTGAGATCTGATCACCCATTCATAAGTTAAAATGCCTCATTTTTTCTAATTTTTCAGAATTAACCCCCCCCCCCAACTACCCCAAAGAGAGCGGATCCGTTCCGGTTATGTCAATCATGTATCTAGGACTTGTGCGTATTTTTTTCCCACCAAGTTTCATTCCAATCCCTCCTCTCGAAGTGTTTTCAAAGATTTTAGGTTTCCCCCTCCCAACTCCCCCCAATGTCACCAGGTCCAGTCGGGATTTAAAATAAGAGCTCTGAGACACAATATCCTTCTAAATATCAAGTTTCATTGAGATCCTATCACCCGTTCGTAAATTAAAAATGCCCCATTTTTTCTAATTTTTCAGAATTAACCCCCCCCCCCAACTAACCCAAAGAGAGCGGATCTATTCCGGTTATGTCAATCATGTATCTAGGACTTGTGCTTATTTTCCCCGTCAAGTTTCATCCCGATCCCTCCACTCTAAGTATTTTCCAAGATTTTAGGTTTACCCCTCTTAACTCCCCCCACCCCCAATGTCACCAGATCCGGTCGGGATTTAAAATAACAGCTCTGAAACACGATGTCCTTCCAAAAATCAAGTTTCATTAAAATCTGATCAACTGTTTGTAACTTAAAAATACTTCAATTTTTCTATTTTTTCCGAATTAACGAGCCCCCCCCCTCCCAGATGATCAAATCGGGAAAACGACTATTCCTAATTTAAGCTGGTCCGGTCCCTGATATACCTGCAAATTTTCATCGTCCTAGCTTACCTGGAAGTGCCTAAAGTAGAAAAAACCAGGACTGACAGAATTTGCGATTGCTATATTGCAATTGTATGGTTAATACCAAGGGCCATAAAAAGTCAAACAGATGACGTTTTACATCTCATACTATTATAGAGCAAACATAAATAAAGCAATACAGATGACATTTAATACCTTGTACAATTTTATGGCAAACATGATTAAAGCCCTACAGATGACTTTTTACAAATCATACTTTATAGAGCAAGCATGAATAAAGACATAAAAATGACATTTTATAGCTTTATGGTTGTAATTATACATTTCTATTTTGAGACAAAAAAGACAATCATTACTTATATACTTTTGAAAATTTAGATGAGGCCAACAATGAACCCCCCCCCCCCAATGTGAAGAAGCCCTTTTCAGTGTGATGAAGCCTACACATATGAACTTCATAAGCACAATAGTTTACAGAAACAAGTAATGGGTGGCAGAATGCATTGGAAATCTCTAATTTGAACTGTCAATTTTCATATTCAGGGAGTCTGGCATAAAGTATTGCAGAGTTGCTTGACTTTCCCATGGGTATATAGGCTGAGTGAATGATCACTTATACCTGATACCACCCCTACTTTTTTAGTTGGATGGAGAAAATCAAAAGAATGATCCCAAAAGTGAAATTAAATTTGTCAAAGCTTGGAGGTTTATTCCTTCTGTCTGTTTAAAGAAAACAGATACACAATTGAATCTTACAGCATTTTTATCTTAAGGATCACCAACATCTATGAAACTTTATTCAAAGGGTGTAAAAAGAGTACTTTTTTATTCATTTTTCATGTTTATTTTCTATAAGACTGTTTTTTTAATTTTCAAATTGGTAAGTTCTAGTTCATTAAAGCTCTAAGGCCATGGTAATTCAATGATTTTCAGTCAAATCTGTGAAATGGGGGGCCAGTAGGAACATGCTTTCTCCACTATACAGAAGATGTTTTATACCTCAAGTTATTATAAACCAAACATAAATAAAATCATATAGATGACTACTTATAGCTCTCTCTATTATTGAGTAAACATGAATTAAGTCATACAGATTACTTTTTATGCCTCATACTATTATTATGCACACATTAATAAAGTAATACAGGTGACATTTTATGCCCTATACTGTTATAGAGCAAACATAACTAAAGTCCTACAGATGACTTTTTATACAATCACAATTATTTTGAATGATAAAAAGTCCTAAAAATTACTTTTTATGCCTCATTCTTTTATGGAACAAACATAGATAAGTCTTAAAGATTAATTTTATACCTCATATTTTTATACAGCAAACATAAATATAATCTTGCAGATGACTCTTTATATAGTTCCAATTATTTTGAATGATGAGAAGTCCTACAGATTACTTTTTATGCCTCATTCTTCTATGGAACAAACATAAATAAAGTCTTAAAGATGGATTTTTATACCTCACACTTTCATAGAGCAAACACAAATATAGTCCTACAGATGACTTTTCATATATAATTCCAATTAATTAGAATCATAAAAAGTCATACAGATAACTTATTACCTCATTCTTTTATAGAGCAAACATAAATAGTCATACAGATGACTTTTTAAACCCTGTGCAATTACAGAGGAAACATAAATTAAGTCATACAAATGACTTTTTATAACTTATGCTATTAAAGAGTAAACACTAATGTATTCCTACAGATGACTTTGTATATATCATTCCAATTATTTATAATCGTAAAAATTTATACAGATGACTTTTTATATCTCATGCAATTATAGAGCAAACATAAATAAAGCAATACAGGCAACATTTTATACCTCATACTATTATAGACAAAACATAAATATAGTCCTACAGATGACTTTTCACACATATTTTCAGTTACAAATCAGAAAAAGTCATAGAGATGACTTTATGCTTCATTTTTTTATAGAGGAAACACAAATGAAGTTATTCAGTTAACTTTTTATACCTTGTTCTATTATAGATCATACATAAACAAAGTCATACAGATGACATTTTATACCTCATGTTATAATACTCAACGAAACATAAATAAAGTCTTATAGATGATTTTAAACATCCTACTATTATAAAACAAGCATGAATAAAGTCCTACAGGTGACTTTTTATACAATTCTATTTATTTACAATGATAAAAAGTCACAGACATGACTTTTGACATGACCCCATTTTTGTAGAGAGCAAACATAAATAAAATTTTACAGATTACTTTTTATACCTTATACCAATATAGGGCAAACATAAATATAGTCCTACATTTTACTTTTCATATATCATTCCAACTATTTAGAATCATAAAGTCATACAGATGACTTTATACATCAATCTCTTACAGAGCAAACATAAATAAAGTTATAGAGATAACTTTTTACAATTCTAATTATTTAGAAACATGAAAAGTTAGACAGATAACTTTCTATACCTAATGCTCTTTCAGGTCAAACATGAATAAAGATATACAGATGACTTTTTATACCTCTCACTATGATAGAATAAACATGAATAAAATAATACAGATGACACTTTATACCTCATACTATTATATAGATAACCTTGCATCAACAATTTGTTGGCAATGAAATAAGATCTGTCCCTGGTAAAAAGAAAAAATTGGTAATGCTGTCATTTTGGAAGAAAAAAAAGGTTACCTGTTTGACTTTATAATCCTTTCTCTATAAGAAGTTAGATGGTATAATGTCTTCTGTATTACATTTCAGTGTATCATATATATATATATATATATATATATATATATATATATATATATATATATATATATATATATATATATATATATATATATATATATATATATATATATATATATATATATATATATATATATATATATATATATATATATACATATAAAGAGAAAACCCAAAAAGTCACATGTAAGACTTTATTTATGTTTACTCTATAACAGAATGAGGCATAAAAAGTCATCTGTATGACTTTATGTAGGCTGCTGCATAATGAAATGATGTAGGCTATAAAAAGCCATTTGTTTGACTTTTTGCTGTTTTTCTAGGCTCAAGTGGGGTAGTATAATGTCTTCTGTATGCTATTTTAGTGCATCATATATGTTTAAGGAGAGAACAAAAAAAAAGACATATACAAGACTTTATTTATAAGTTACTGCTTTGTAATAGAGTGATATATTCAAAAGCCATCTGTTTGACCATATTTAGGCTACTCTATTGTATTACAAGGTAGAAAGTCATCTTTATGACTTTTTTAGTTTGCTCTATAAATGATATCAGGCAGGCCTATAAAAAGTCATCTTTATGACTTTTTGTTGTTTTCTCTATGGATCAGAGGGGTAATATAATTTCTTCTAAATAAAGGCATCTGTATGACTATATTTAGGTTGTTCTATACATGAAATCATGTAGGCAGAGGCTATTAAAAGCCATCTGTATGGCTTTTTGTTTTCTCTATTTATCAGTGATGTAATATTATTAATTCTCTTTGACATTTTGGTGAATCATACACTAAAATTCTAGTTTAGTCACTTTTGGCTATCTCAGAAAGGGGTTAGGTTAGGAAAATGAAACTTTCAGGGATGGGTCTAAAGACTAAAGTGTGTTCCATGGAGATATTTTGAACTACCTACCTCCATACCCTCTCCCTCTAGAGGGTCCTGACCTTTGATGACCTTTAAAGATAAGTGTGTTGTAAAAGTGAAGCCTTGCAAAAGAGATCTTATGCCTGAACAAAGTACAACAAAATTGTCTTCAGCTTCACAACTTTGCTCAGTCCCAATTTATAAGGTTTTAAAGATATGCAAATACATTTCCTAAATTTTGAAAAAAAAAACATTGATATGGCTCATAATTCTACTCAAATAACAGGAATTGGATTTCAGAACTAAAGGCAGACAAAAAGCAACTGGTAACAGAAAATTAAGGCAAAATGTTGTTTTGTCAAAATTTCAATAGGTAATAGACCTGTCATGTAGGCAAATTTTGAAGGAGTGGAGGTGGGTACTTGAAAATATCTTCTCGGGATATACTTTATCCTGTAGACCCATCCCTGAAAGTTTCATTTTCCTAACCTAACCCCTTTCCAAGATAGTCAAAAGTCACTAAACTAGAATTTTACCAATCAACAAATAAAAGGTCATCAGTATAACTTTATTTGTAATCTAGCCTAATTCTCTGTAAATAATTTGATGTTGCAAAGTTATACAGAAGACTTTGCATCATTCTCAATGTTTAGAGGAAACACAATATTGTTTTTGCTGACTTTACAGTACTTTCACTCAAAGATTAAATGACAATATCTATTGCTCAGAATATAAGAAAAAAACGGCTTTAATAATCAAATTCTGCTCACCTGCCTACCCTGACATTAAACTAGCCTAGAATCCTCTTTCTTTTCAAAGGTGGAAAAAATACCATGTCCCTAACTAGCCTAGACCCCAAATGAGCTGAAAACTAACCTAAAACTTGGTTTTTCGGTCTAAATCTTCCCATTCATGTACAATTGAAGTAGCCAAACTAAGAGATAAACTTATCATAAGGATCAGAATTGAGAATCAAAATATAATCCTAAAACATTCATTTCTGGGTGCGTTTGTTTATTTGTCCGATTACTAACCTGATTTATCCAAGCGTTTTTCGAGACACATTTGACGTCAGAGGTTAGTCGGATTATCCCCACAAACGCTCAGGGTTACTTGTCCGTGGGCTGGCACTTTATAACCTCCAAATAAAAAGGTTATTTGAGGATTGTGACGTCAATGCTATATATTTTTTTAAATGGATAAACATGTGAAATCGTTAAGTCTAGAGAAAAGACAAGGAAACTGTAAATAATAGAAATAATCTTAGCTTTTCAGTGACCTGTAAGTAATATTATGCATATTCCTTAGTATCTAAAGGGTTTTTGGTGTTCTAGGCCTGTCTTGCATAGGCTAAGCTTCATAAGGAGTCAGAAGAAAAGTTTTTTTGTTATTAAAAAGGTTGATTCTTAGGGAGGCAGCTATCACATTGGTGAGTTAGTCAAATGTTATTATATCAAACAGGCCTAGTTTCTAAACCATCCTATAATTATTAGTTGGAAAAAATTTAGAATGATTAGGCCAATACCTATAGCCTTTTATATAGTCTATATTTGTTGAGATTGCTATTTAAACTGGATTTTTAAGATGCAGTAGGGGTAAAATTTTACTTCAGCTACTTTTGGCTATCTTTGAAAGAGGTTAGGCTAGGAAAATGAAACTTTCAGGGATGTGTCTACAGGCTAAAGTATGTCCCAGGAAGGTATTTTGAAGTACCTACTTCTACTTCTTTTCCTTCTAAAGGGTCCTGAAATTTTTGGGTGCCTTATTTTTTGGTTATCAGTTTCTTTTTCTCTGGCCTTAGACAAATCCTGTTGATTGAGCAGAACTTTAAGCCATAACACTGTTTTTTTCTAATTCTAGAAATAATCTTTTATGCCACCTCATTATAGGTTAAATATATGGCTTACATTATTTATTCTCCATGAATTTTTGTTTTATTTGATTTCATTGATGTCAGTTGCTTTCTATTAAATATACATTTATTTTTTTACATCAAGCTTCTTCTTTTGTGAAAAAATTTGAACTGTTTTTCTTTTTATATATTGTATAAAATGTAAAGGTATACCTGGCCCTTCATTTCACAGATTCAACTGAAAGTATTTGAGGCATATTACATCAAAATTCATTTGACACATTTTAATGTTTTTTTTTTTTAGATGTCATAGGACACCATTAAAGTTTTGCATTTGCTTTGCTAAAAATTGTCTTAAAAAGTGCCAAGTTTAGAGAGTTATGTTAATATTTTTCTTGCTGATGAGCATAATTTTTTTTTAAATTCCTTCTGTTTAAAGAATTTTAGAGAGATTCTGAGCCAACCATGGGTATATTGTTGTTACAAATGATTTTTCTCAAATGGGCTTGTGGAAAACAAGTAGAACATATAATTTCTCTTTTTTTATTATTTCAAAACCAGAATATCACAAAACTAAGCATTAATATTGCTGATTGTACCTTAAGTAAATACAATCCCTGATGGAGTTTTGTTGATACCGGTTTAAAAATTTATTTGTCTTAATGAAATACATATTGTTTGTGGGACAGCAATGAGCAACTATGACTTGAGTTATTATTTTTTTTTTCAATATTTTCTTTTTTCCAAATAATTTTTTTTCTCTGGTGACATTTGTGTTCCTTCCTAAGTGGCTGGCACTCTAGGTTGAGAATCTTTTATCCAAAGGGCACAGGTTTAATTTCTGGAATTAGCAGTTTATTTGGTTTGGGACAAAGGTCAGTGATTTAACTCTGTAAGTTCAGCCAGAATTGGCCCAAACTTAACAGGTTACCTAGAGAAATCTGGGGTCAATAAGCAGAAGGACATGCAAAAGCATAGGATGACTGGCCCCTAGCTTCCTATTGCACTTCCTGTCTAAAGGATTACCTGGTCCTTTACTAGGCTTCTGACTTAGCCATAGGAGCTTTCTTTTAAACCCATTAAATATAAGTACAAAGGAAGAAATGCCAGTAAGGTGGTCCTTCCTTTTCAATGAATTTTTGATGTACAGACAACAGTATAGGTCATAAGAATTGGCTGGTGAATGTTTTGCAAGGTTTAAAAATTTAGGGCAATTGCTCAGGTTGGCAACTGAGCACAAAAGTAAAATTTTGTGAATGGTTTTTCTTTGTGAATGTTATATTTATGTCATGTCCAGAATTTTAAAGTTAATCTTCATTGTTTTTTTTTTTATTTCCATGGCCCTAGGACTTTAGTGTATTAAAACCTACCTATGTCCATCCATTTTCTTTTAAACAGAGAGTTCTATGTTTCCTAGCTTCAATAAATTTATATGCAATTTTGAGACCAGGGTTACAAAGTAGGTCAAAACTTGCAAGTGGAACTATGATATGACTAATTAGTTTTTAAGAAATGTATATCAATTTAAAGATTAAAAAATTATGTAGAAAACAAACAAGACAAATAAATAAAAGTATCCCTTTACAACCATTTAATTAAGTGTAACAAATGTAGATTATCCCTAAGATTGAAATGAACAAAGCTTCAATTATGAATCTGTTTTCTTTAAACAGACTGAAGGGACAAACCTCCAAGCTATGACAAATTCAATCTCACTTTTGATCTCTTTCCTTTTCAATAGGAACTTTCTTTGGATTTTTTTTTCAACCAAGTAAAAACAGTAGGGAAATGATCAGGTATAAGTGACCTTCCACTAAGCCTACATACCCAGGGGAAAATTGTGCAGCTATACTAATAATTGGTAAATTTTTTGTTGTTCATATGTTTGATTTACAAATAAAGTGAACATACTCCTTGATGCCCTTTTTTATTTTTTACAAACATAATAAGTGCTTCAAGTACAAGTTTTGAGCTCTTGAAAATGACCAAAGTATACTCAAATAGTTTTTTGGGTATAAGAAAGCTTAAAACATTGGTCTCAAACTTACTGTTTCATTATTAATCCATTTTTTACATGTTGTATAAGCTATGAGCACTGATTTTCCACAATTAAGTTGGATTAATAAATTTTACAATATTATGCTGTATTTCTTCATCTTTGATGCCAAATTTTCAATTAAGGTACGTGTTTTTGGTCATTTTTGACAAAATAATGTATGTTTTTCACTGCCAAAATTTGTTAGGTTAAGTAAGGTCAAAAAGTGCTTAAACTTGAACTAGCAAAATAAGCAATTATTATATTTGTAAAGAACATACAAAAAGGCATCAAGTGGTATATTCACTTTATTTGTAAATCAAAATATGAACAACAAGAAATTCACCTCTAACATGCCTAATTTGCAAACATATAGCCCAAATTATATATTTCCAATGTTTTCTGCCACCTGTTACTTGTTTTTCCAGTTCTTGTTTATCCACAGTTGCCTCAATTAACAGGTACAAGGGTTGAGGGATAGATTGGCAGAATCAATAGAAAATATGTAATTTCAGCTATAGATTTCCATATTAGGAGGGTTGGGGCTTAAGTAGAGCAGGGCCTCATGTAGGAAGCTATAATTATTATGTAAATTACAAAGAATCATCTTTTTTTAACAGGTTTTCTTCTATAGGTCTACAGGTCCTTCTCTTGGCTTATGCCACATCAAGCATTATATAACCAAAGAAGAATAAGTAGCAAAAAGCTATAGGCCTATATACATAAGCACATGTTATTTAACAATGACTTCTCTAGTGCTTAACTATGACCCCTTAGTAATATTAACAAGAAACAAGGGTAAAACTGGTGCAAACAGTATTACTGGCTTTCATATAAAGTGAATATACCACTTGATGCCTTCTTATATGCTCTTTACAAATATAATAATTTCCTCTACTGCAAATTCAGATTTAAGCACTTTTTCACCTCTTGACCTCTTAAAAATGACCTATAAATGGAGTCATTACAAATCTATAATAGTTTAGAAACAAATTTGGGCTATATATTTGCACATCAGGGGGGGGGGGGGGGGGGTAAAGCATAGCATATATTATATACGTAAACTAACCATTGCTGTTTTTTTTTTTTTATGTGTTTGTGCACATCAAATTTTAATGAAAAGAGAAATCACCAGTGCAACAGCACACACATAAAAAAATTCAAGCAATGGTTAGTTTACATATTTAATATATGCTACACTTTACCCCCACCCCCTGATGTGCAAATATATAGCCCAAATTTGTTTCTAAACTATTACAGATTTGTAATGACCCCATATATAGGTCATTTTTAAGAGGTCAAAAAGTGCTTAAATCTGAACTTGCGGTAGAAGCGATTATTATATTTGTAAACAGCATTACAAAAGGCATCAAGTGGTATATTAACTTTATATGAAAGCCAGTAATACTGTTTGTACCAGTTTTACCCAATGGTAAAACTGGTGCAAACATAAATAGGTAACAGAAAAAGTGAAATTTAGTGTAAATGACAATCAGGAACTTGATCAAGGGGGCCAAAAACAGGGCTATATAATTGGAGTTCAAAGAACGGTGATTTTTTAGTGAAAAAAAAAAAAAAAAAAAAACACTTCCCTGGCTAATTTAGGACTTTGAATTAATTAGCCTACCAAAATTTTCCTATCCTATGCAATTGAAATAATTTTCCCTTTTCAGGGCATTAAGACAATTTATCACAATAAAAAATATCCAAAGCATCTTGAATGGAATGACTTAAAAAGGCAAATGACAACCACAATTTGAAATCTTACAATTAAACTTCTGGCCACACAAATTGTATTAGGCTACCCAGCTCTGAAATAATTGCTGAAGCTGTATTTGCCTGTAAAATTTGAAACAGGCCCAAAGTCCTAGCCTCTTCCTTGTCAAAACTTCACATAGCATTAAAACAATAATTACACGTGACAAATGTTGTTATTATTCGCAATTAATCTTGCCGTTTTAAGTGACACGTGGCCAGACAAGTATTTGTTGCTATCTTTTAGGGGTTAAACCTCGATTAGTAAAAATCCCATTGGACAAGTAAACAAACGCACCCAGTCAAGGAGCGTGTTCCAGCTGAGACAAAAAGTAACTAAAAGTTACGGAAAAGTTACTAAAAGTAACTTTTTCCGTTCCAGCTGAGGCTATTTAGTAGCTGGAACGACAGAAAAGTTACTTCAAAGTAACTTTTTCAGTAACTTTTGCTAAAGATAGTTAACGAGCATCTTTAGTTAAGTAACTTAACATCATTATCATCACTACAATAATATAAAACTTTTATGATGGCTAATAAACAAAAGTTTGAAGACTATGAGCCTTTTTGCAGTGAAGAGAATGGAACTGCAATTGTTCAAAGAACCAGTGATGGTAAACAATCTTATTTTGACCTTAAAATGATTTTTAATAAAAAATTCATTGGTAAAGTTCAAGCATTAATGTGATCTGCTGGGCATATCTAGAGAAGCTTGGTTGAATAGTTTGTTGGGGGTGAAGTCTTCAGGTTTTGCTTTAGGAAGCTTCTAATTAAATTCCTGTAATCCTTGTACAGTTGCTAGCCTGTCCAAAGTCAGTGGTAAATTGTTTTGTAGAGATGGCATAGCCTAGAGTGAGTAATAGGTCTAATTGTCCAGAAAAAAATGTATATAGTTAAAAGAAAGCTTAGTTCAATCCCACTTGACAGAAAGAAACATTGTGTTACTCTGGAAGCTGATTTAAAACATTCAATGATAATTACTTAAGCTAGCCTTGGCTAGATTGAATCCTGTAATTCATTGAAGTTCTTCAAAAAACTTTTCAGTTTATTGGTAGCCTGTAACAACTTTTTAATATTAATTTATAGATACATTTGAGCCCTCCTAGCAAAGTTTCTTGTAGGCTACTCCTGGCTTGAAAACCTAAGCTTAGGAGTTTAAGGCCTGGTGTTGCTGTTATTTTGGTTGGGATAAGGGTCAATGGTGTGACTCTGTAAGCTTAGCCACAGTACATCTAGCTATAATGATTAGCCTACCTGGAGAAATTTAGAGGAAAAACTAAAGAAGAATCAAATGTTTTTGCACTCAAATGAAGAATCAATGTTTTGTAACACTCCCAGCTACAGACATTGAATCAGGATATCACTTGCTGTGCAATGCTGACCATTGGTCAGCATACAATTTTTTTCTTTTTTAAGTAGGCCTAACTTCTTGCTACATTAGAAAATAGGGTCAAAACTAGTAGGCTTTACAATTATGCAAAATAATGTGAAACTCAAACCCTCATGTATTGCTATCAAAATAGGAATTGAGAAGAATTGTATACATCAATGCATAACAAAAAATCTAAGCTATGCATCAATATGGTTGTTAGGTACTTGTGTGTTATTCAGAACACACTCAATAAGTAAAGTTAGGTTCTTTTGTGAAACAAACTATGATGCAATTACATTTAAATTAATATTTATATATAGAGGTGGTTAGGTTAGGTATTTGATATAATGCACACACCCCCCCCCTTCCCCTAATGTGCAAATAAGGTTTTGGAATTTAGGCTAAGAGATTGGTTAGATAAAGAGGAAATACTGAGTCCAGTACAAGTGGGATTCAGATTGACATTCAGCACTATTGACCATATTTTTACTTTGGAAATATTGAGATGGAAAAATGGTTGGCTATTTGTATCTTTTTAGACCTGAGAAGTGCTTTTGATTCAGTAAATAGGAGGTTGTTAATTGAAAGCCTGTTAGAAATAGGCTTGTCATCTTGTTTTGTAGCAATAATAGCAGCTATGTATAGGAGGGTGAAGTTTGTTGTAAAGGTGATAGGGAAATTTTCTAGACTAGTTATGTCTCATTTGGGTGTGAAACAAGGATGTACTTTATCCCCAAAGCTTTTCTCCTTGTTTGTTAATGATTTAGACAGTTTTATGAAAAAATAATGGAGCCCCATTTGTATCTTTGGATTGGTTCAGGCTATCATGTATATTATTTGTAGATGATATAGTAGTAGTGGTGGTAATTTCAACTATTTATTCCACAGCCTTTCTGATTCAGGGGTCATTCTTAAAGAATTGGGACAAAACTTAAGATTTAGTATAAAAGGCAAGGTATTAACAAGGGGACAAACCCCCTCATATACATAATAAAAAAATATAAGAGTATAAAAGTTTGTCATGTAAGTTAATTCTTAAGTTATGTATATTTTTTACTAATAAAAACGTTTGTTAAAAATTAAAAGTTCTAGTTGCCTTTTTAAGTAACCAAAAAATTGGAGGGCAACTAGGCCTCCTTCCCCACCCCTTATTTCTCAAAATCGTCTGATCAAAACTATATTAATTAAAAAAATTAATATGCAATTTTCATTTTAATAATTTATGTGTGGAGAGCCAGAATCAAAAATGCATTAATTCGAAAATGTTCAGAAATTAAATAAAAAAAAAAGTTTTTTAAACTGAAAGTAAGGAGCAATATTAAAACTTAAAACAAACAGAAATTACTCTGTATATGAAATGGGTTGTCCCCTCTGCAATTCCTTGCTCTTTATTTTAAGAGCACAATTCTACTTCTTAAAACAATTAAAAACTTTAGCGTAGAGATTTAGGGATTGCAGAGGGAACAACCCATTTCATATATGGAGGAATTTCTGTTCATTTTAAGTTTTAATTTTGCTCCTTACTTTCAGTTTAAAAAGCTAGTTTTTTTTAATCTTTGTTTAGGGATTAAGCATAGGGAATCATGTTTGAGGAGTTAGCTTAGTAAGAGTTTATTTATGGGTGTTTCTGAATTCATAAAGTGTTTGAAAGTTTGTTTGCTTGTTTAAGTTGTTTGCAAGTTTGTTTGCTTTTTTAAGTTGTTTAGAATTAGGTGCTTGTATAAAGTTGCATGTGTTTGCTATGGCCTGCAGGCTTTTTTGCAAATAAATCTTATCTATGATATTTTGCCTTTTTTTTTCAAATAAATATAATACAGAATTTGTAGAACAGACAGAGAAGTTGAACAAATAGGCAGAACAATAAATGTGTTTTTATTCCCTTCACTGCCTGTGTCAATAGAAAAGCCAGGGATTTACTGTTTTCATTCCCTGGAAATTAGTCTTATACCCGGTTCCAAAAGTGAGATTTAATTTGTCAAAGCTTGGAGGTTTATTCCTCCTGTCTGTTTAAAGAAAACAGATGCATACTTGAAGTTTTGTTCATTTCTATCTTACATTTCATGGGCATCCATGGTATTTCTTCCTTTATTAATCTGTCTTGTTTCTTTTCTGCAGGATTTTTTTTGTCTCATTTTTAGAAAGATACAAATTTTTATTCACAAATTACTTATACTAGAAGCACATTTTCAAGACTTTGACCTAACTTAGGATCCCTTGTTCTAAAGGCATGATTGAATTTCTTGAAGCTAGAAATTTCTTTTGTGGCAAATTCAATTATAAATATTTAGTTCACCCTTTTTGCAACTTAATAGTGGTAAAATAGGTAAGATTGTAAATTTTTAGTGACTGCAATATATTTCACCTATTGCTAATTGCAGTAGAAAGGAAAGCCACTGGTAAGGACCCCCAAAGAATTATTTCAGATTATTTTAAAAAGGCTTTACTACCCATAAAGCTGGCATAACTGGAGAAGGGGCTTCTCAGGAATTAATGACTTTAAAAGCTATACATTATACATAAAAATGCACATTTTTATGCAGAAAGGCAGCAAGTTATTTATTACTAATCAACTACAGCAGGTATATCTATTGCTTTCTTTAACCATCAATAAAGATAAAATGCATGCTGAAAACTGAATGCTCTTTGGAAACTTTCTTTAGACACACTAATTGTGAGATGGATATCAACAAAATTCCAACAGGGTTTGTATTTACTTAAGATTTACAAACAAGCATATTGAATGCTCAATTTTGTTATATCCTAATCTCTAAACAGTAAACTAGATTCCTTACATTTCCTAATAGTTTTCCACCAGCTCATTTCAGAAAAATCATTTGTAATGACAATACACCCTTTGCTTGGGTGGCCTGGCCTCTCCAAAATGAAAGACAACTGCTAGTAGGCTAAGTTAGTTCTACTTGAAATTTGCTATATGAGTTAAGGTATCACTGAGATGGATTATGTTTTTTGCCGCATTTTTAACTGGATAATGAAGCCCATCTCTAAGTTGAACAAAAGATGAATTTTATCCATCTTTTGTTGGTTTCACAAGGATTTTAGTTGAACTTGAATCCTTGTGAAAATGGCCCCTAAGAAACTTTTATAAGATATTAAAAACTTCAGGGTGAAAAATGAGTTATTAAGGAGGGGGAAGCTACCCTCATTTATGAATCATTTAAGAATTTACTGTAGCTATTAGCCCCTGACAAATCTTGGAAACACAAACTTTAGATATCAAGTATAATAAAACAAAGATGTTATTATCCTTGACATTGCAAGTTACTCAGAATTACAATGGACACCACCAAATTAAGTATTTTTGTTTGCACTAATTTGTTTTAAATTCAGAAAAGCAAGTTAATGTTTACATTCCATCAGAAATTTGTAATTTTGCAACAAGCCAACAACTGCATCCATAACCAAAATGATAAGATGCTTATCAATGCATTTCAGAGGAAAATAAATATTTGATGGGACAATTTTCTGCAGGAAAAATTCTTCACAAAGAGGAAATTCTTGCTAGGGAAAGTTATGTAATTTGATTTCTCCTCCACAATACTCTGCTCTTTATGCTACAGTTTGACCTTTTGTCTTAATTCTGTAACTCTTGAAACACAAGGGCCATTTGAATAAAATCAGAAACTTTTAAGTCCTAAAAAACTGTTTATATGTAATATAAAGAAATAACAAATTATTGGCTTTGGGTGAAACTAATATTACCAGATAGTACACAAGAAATTGGGTAACATCATTCTTTTCCAAATTGGGTTTTGTTTAAAATAATATGTATTTTTCAAGAAAATCCTGACATTATGGGAATGATGGGAACCATTTTTAGAATTAACATATCAAATAGCATGAAACTTGGTAAAATACTTTACGGAATTTTCAAAACTGTAATTTTGGAGGCCAATGTTATCTATGAGTAAATTTATTAATGCCAAACCTGAAAAAATTAATTCCAAGAAATTAGAAGTTTATTCTACAAAGACAGTGATAGGTGATGTAGCCTATATGATTATTTCTGCTATTTAACCAACATTCTCTCTTGGGAAAAAAGAAAATAACTAAATGAAAACCATAAAATAGCCTAAACGCAAAAACATAGTCAGATAAAGAATATTTCTGCTATTTAACCAGCAAAACAAAATTAGCTAAATAGAAAGCATAAAACAGACCATAGCCAAAAGCCAAGAAGCAAAAAGAGACTTGTTGGTTGTACAGGCTGTCAGGTATTTAGTCAAAATGTTCCTATTGGGTTAGTTGGTCTATACATATGGTAAACTTTGTCTTCAAATATGCACATCAAAATAAAGACTCACAATGATTGTATACAAGGTAACATCTTTGTATACAAGATGATGAATAACATCATAATCACAGGTTACAACAATAAATGACTTTGTAGCAATCAAAATAATGTATTTTTAAATAAAATCAGAATCCTTTTTTCTTGGTCCTAAAAAACTGTTTCTATGTAATAAAAAAAATTACAAATTATTAGTCAACATAATACTTGTCTCCACTCCAACATTCATTTATACATATACCCCACAATAGAGAAAATGGGGTAGGTAAGTAGTAATGCTATTTGGCAGTTGCTGCTAAAGTGTCAGCAGCTTTTGGAATTCTATTTAATTGTGCTATTGGCAGCTTTGGAACTTTGTCCATACCTGAATATACAAGATTGTGTCTAGAAAAATAATAACTTGCAAGATTAAATTGAATATTATATTACAACTTACCACCATTTTTCTTCATTTTCATCTGATCCTACATCAGTATCCATTATTTCATCAATAAGCAACTGTAGAACTAAATAATGTTGTGCCATTTCTGATGTACCACTGGCAGAGTTCATTGTATGAAGATTTGAAAAAAGCTGTAAAATTGTAAAATCTAAAATTGTTTCTAGCTGAGATAATCTATTGAATTTTTGAAGTTATTTGATATTTAGGATTTTGTAAGATATCTGTTTCAATAATAGTGAGCGTTTTGAAGAGTATCAAGTATTTAAGATGAAAGGAATGCATACAAAGTCTATAGGTTCAGTTATTTTTGTTTTCTACCTATCAAAAGACAACAGTTTTTGAACAGCCATCAGAAGAGAGAAATTTTCCTTCACAGAAAAATCCTAAATCAGCCATTGAATTTTTATGCACCCATCTCTATGCTATATTTTTCATGAATTTTGGAATATTTGATGGAGGCTGTAAAATTTTGTTCCTTTATTGGGCTTTGAATAAATCATTTTTATCTTGGACTGTGGTCTCAAAGAAAGCCTAAATTTAATTAGAAGCAAATACAGTAAACTGAAAACTGTGTTGTGACTACTCTGCTTTATAAAGGTTAAACTTGGTGAACTGATTATTTCAAATATATGTCATCCACTTTACTATAAATTAAATCCTACCTGCAAGTTTCTGTTTCTTTCTCTTGTTAAGTTTAGGTCATGGGCCTAAGTATGAGCCTGATTTGGTTATTAAACAAGTTTCTGAAAATCATATTGCCCTAACAACAAAATGTTCCATGTTCACAAATTAATGCCCAAGAAAACATTTTTAATTATCATGAAAAATTGACATTTTTTATATAGCTTATACCTTTGATCTGATACAAGTTTAACCTATTCATAAGCAAATACTATAAAATTATGCAAATGAATAAAAAAACAAATTCCATAAAAATGAAGACATGAAACCCGTACAATTTTCTATGAATAAGCTGAAATCAGTCAAGTATAAAATAAAACAAAATCTAGGACAAAACCAAAGTCTTTCTGCTATGCTAATTCACAAATGGCACTAATTTACAAAACTGTAAATGGGAGGGGGAAGACAATGTATTTTGAAAATCTGAGGAGGGGGGTTCCTTGATGGATGTACCAAAATATATATATTTCAATGAAAATTCCCAAAGTATTTTGCCAAATCAAGGGGAATTCCTTCTCATTTGATGCAGATCCATTATTAAAAAATCATTTAGTAAGCTCAAATACTTTTCAAGATAGCCTAGTGAAAAGGCAATCATTTGGAAATTTTAACTAGCCTAGTCTAAAATTCTAACCTTAATAGTTCAACTGAATGTAAGAAAGTGATAGGCTTAAGCCAAATAGTTTCAATAATCAACACTACTGTATGCTATTTCAGACACTAATGCACTGAAATTAATATAGAAACAGGATATTTAAACCAAATCTAGGTTAATGCCCACAGATTTATTGCAAAATTAATACCTTTGCATAATGAATTTGGCATTAAGTTATTTATGCAGCATTCTGCTTTTCTTTTTGTGAACAATGTAGGTCAATTTTATACAGTGGGTTAAATTTAAGATATAGGTTAGGCTAGCTTAATCAATCAGGAAACAATGCAGAAAAAATAATTGTGGTAAAATTCTAGTTTAGCTACTGTTTGCTATCTTGGCAAGAGGTTACGTTGTTCAAACTATACCCAAGACAAACAAGTTTAAACATGCAACTGGCCTAGAATATCCTATTCATACACCCCTAGAGTGTATCAAATTTTCTTGATTTCAAGATCAGTTCCAAAATATTCTAAGAGTTTCCTCTACTGGTCGGTGGCCTTAGCTACAATATTTACAAGGACTTATGCACAGGAAGTTATTCTAAATTCAGACTAAATGAGTCTAAAACAAACGTTTTCCAAATCTTGGTCGTAATATTTTTTCTATCTGAATAAGACCTTAGTTACTTCAAAAGCCGTTCCTGGTGAATGTAAAATTCAAGTAACTTCTCTAGTTACTTTAAAGTTACTTGATTTTTCACCTGGAACACCCTCAAGAACAGGTAAATACAGTGCTGCCAAATTGTCAACGCAGAAAAAGACTCTGGGGTTTTCAAAACAAGCCCCAAAAAAATCTACCGAAATAATCCACTTTTGAGATATAATTTTATTGTGAGCGTGTCCGAAAGCTTGTTTTACAGAGAATACTGCATCTGGATGCAAAATTAATACATAATTTTTCAGTCCGAAAGCTATTCTCATTGTTTTTTCTTTAAAATCAGGAAGAGTTATAATTTTGTTGGTCTCCCCTCAAAATTCGCAGGGAAGAAGGATAAACCTACCCGGCAAACGGGAATACTTGACATTTTTTGCTGCTTTTAAGTTTGAAATATAAAAGAATTACCTTAAGCTGTATGGCAGCTTAATATTTTGAACTGATGGTTTTTTTCTAACTCTAAGCCTTTGCATTGAAAAACTTAAGGTGCGAAAGTAAAACTATTTACTTGGAAACAAATTAGTCCATGAAATTCTCAAACTCGAGACTTTGGAAATGAAAGAACATGTGTTAAGACTTAGGATCAAAGCTGGACGATTTAACTGTGACTGCTGCTATTTAAGATGAAAGCTAAATGAAAAAGACAAAGGGGCCATTTCCCAGCCGAGCCCTCGAGGCAGATCGTAATATGTTATTATTCCTTACAGTTTTAGTTTTCCCTCCGGATTTACACCTCTCAACAGAGTTGCCACCTCTCCATACCCTTCTGAAAGCTATAGCCCTATACAAATAAAGCTACTTCCCCATGCCCTACTGCCCTAATAAGTGACAATTTTTTTTTATTTTGTCACTAAATATTATATTTTCTTAATTTTTATCTCTTAAGAAACCTATTTTGAAGCAAGATTATAATCTCAAAACTATCTTGAGCTACGTGGCAACTAAATATTTTGTTTTTTTATGGTTATTTAAGACGTTAGGACTTTTAACTGAAAACCTTCTTTTTTTCTTGTCACCTAGTTTTAATGGACGCGATTCTCAGCTAATTTTTAGTGCATTGACATCGTAATACAAAAAAAAAAAAATCACGAGTAACAGAAAACGCAAGGAGACCTCTTCAATAAGCAAAATAGCTTTAGCGAGCAAAACAGAATTATGACCAAAATATTACAACTAGAAATACACAGGCTTAATGACTTCTTTGGATAGAGTGGTAAAATGCAAAAAAGAAAATAATTGAAGCTTAAAATTCTGCAACACAAAGGAAAAAAATATAGTATCCTGCACAATCTCTCAGCGACAATCTCTTGGAGACTTTCTGGTCCAAGAACATTCTTGATAAGGGCTGAACATTTTGTTCTCTTCAATTTCATTGCCTCAGAAACTGGTTCTGGAAAAGCACTTGTGATAATGGTGGATACGTGTCTAATAGTTATAATAGACGAATGACATGCGACATGTGCTGCCAAAATCAGTTCCGCTTTTCGTGCTTTGACATAGAGTAGAGTAATTCTTAGAAAAAGATTGGGGATTTAATTTGGCAGGTTAATCTGCAAAGTATCAAATATATCCTGTACCTCTTTCGACAGTTATTCACTTTTAAAAAGTGAGAAACAGTTTGGAAAAAGACTAAACTGACTTTCCGCGAGAGCTTTGGATAAGGATCGGACGTAAGGGTAAAGACGCCCTACAGACTCAGCTTGAGGAAAGCCTCATACTTTCAGGTATCGAATTTGAATAAAAAGCTTTGAGATTGTAACATCCAGTTTGTGATATTTTTTTTTTTTAATTCAATCGTCTGAGCTGACAAACCACAGAGACATGCTAATAGTTCTGCATGTAATGAGGCCTTGGACATGTAATGAAGCTTGAGGCTATGTGGATTTTTTCAGCCTTCTGGTAACTATCTGCCTCCTTACACTCTATCTCCTTGTACATATACTATAAAAGCATCAAAAAGGAGGATTGAAATTGAAACATAATTTCATGAAACCTATATAAACTCAGAAGAACGCTAATAGAGACAATTATATATATTCTCACAAATATGCGAAAGATATGACACAATAATAGAAATATTTACAATTTACAAAAATAACCAGGAACCTTGTAATGCAAGCTGATATAAAATGCTGACGAAAAATTGTGACAAACTAAATGATAGATGACAAGAAGCAGATTCAAATGACTTAGGACAAAATTAGAACTGCAAGGTATTCTTTTGTAACATTTTGAGTTGTCCATGCTTGGGGGTTATGAAGTCCATCTTCATCTATTTCAAACACAATTTCTTCTTTAGTGAATTGTAGGGTATAGTTAAACTTTTCCTTAAATCCGTTTGCTTTTTTTCCTCGAAAGTTTTGTAAAACAATGAACTTGAACTTGAAAAAAAATAAATATTATTCTTTGGAATAGAAAAAGCCCAAAACAAGCCAAATTAAAAAACAATAAGCCCAGTTTCCCGCCCCAAGCCCGCAAACGAAAACGCCCGCCCCAGCCCAGAGAAATAAGCCACCGGGGATTGAAACAAGCCAATGTGGCAACACAGGGTAAATATCTTGATTTGGATCTCGTTTCTGCTCCTCTAAATAATGAGTGACTTCTTGCTGCTTGAAAGCTATCTATACTCAAAGCTATTCGTCTTGTTTCGATTCTGATCATGCGAAAAATCTGCCCCTCTGGAAAGCCAGATCAAAGCAAATCAGAATCACTAATACTGATTCAATCTAATACTGATTCAAAAAAGTTGTACCTGACAAAACATATACTTTTGAAAATAAGCAAGATAGCTTCATTTGGCGCCCGGACTGTTGCCAGATTGTCAACACAGAAAAACACCCCGGGGTTTTCAAAACAAGCCCGAACAAGCTCCAAAAAATTTTACCAAAATAATCCACTTTTGAGATTTCACTTTATAGTGAGCGTGTCTGAAAGCTTTTTTCACGGAGAATGCTACATCTGGATGCAACATTAATACTGAACTTTCAGCCCAAAGCTATTCTCGTCATTTTTTTCTTTGAACTTTAGGAATAGTCGTAATTTTGTTGATCTTCCCTCAGCATTCGCAGGGAAGAAGGATAAACCTACCCGGCAGACGGGAATACTTGACATTTTTGCTGCTTTTAAGTTTGAAATATAAAAGAATTACCTTAAGCTGTATGGCAGCTTAATATTTTAAACTCATGGTTTTTTTTCTGACACTAAGCCTTTGCATTGAAAAACTTGTGGTGCAAAGGTAAAACTGTTTACTTGGAAACAAACTCGTCCATGGAATTCTGAAACTCGAGAATTTTGAAATCAAAGAACATGTGTTCAGACACAGGATCAAAGTTGGACGATTTAATTGTGACTCCTGGTATTTTAGATGAAAGCTAAATAAAAAAGACAAAGGGGCCACTTCCCAGCCGAGCCCTTGAGGCAGATCCTAGTATGTTATTATTCCTTACAGTTTTAGTTTTCCCTCCAAACTTTCAACAGAATGGCCGCCTCTCCATACAGTTCCAAAAGCTATAGTCCTATACAAATAAAGCCACTTCCCCATGCCCTAATAAGTCATAGTTTTCTTAATTTGTCACTAAATATTATATTTTCTTTATGTTTATCTCTTTAGAAACCTATTTTGAAGAAAAGATTATAATCTAAAAATTACCCTAAGCTACGTGGCAGCTAAATATTTTGAACTTTTATGGTTATTTAAGACGTTAAGACTTTTCAATGAAAACCTTTTTTTTCCTTGTCACCTAGCTTCAATGGACGTGGTTCTAAGCTAATTCTTAGTGCATTTACATTCTAATACAACAACAAAAAATTCACGAGCAATAGAAAACGCAATGAGATCTCTTCTAGAAGCAAAATAATTTTAGTGAACAAAACAGAATTATGATCAAAATATCACAACTAGAAATACACAGGCTTAATTACTTCCTTGGATAGAGTAATAAAATGCAAAAAATGAAAATAATTGAAGCATAAAATTCTGTAACACAAAGAAAAAAAACTTCAAGAGAATCAACGTAATGATTGAAAAGCTCTCAATACTTTTGGTACATTTTCTTAATGCCTCGAGCAAGAAAAATTGAAAAAAATTCTGAGAAATGAGATATAATGTACAGCTTTTGACAAAAAAAGTGCAACAGCAACTGAAATACCAATATACTGAACGAACACGAGGAACTTTTGATTTGAGAAAGCTAACTGCAAGCTAGAAATTTAGCGTCATCACCTTAGGAAAAATATGCATATCAAAAGTAGATTATTTTGTAATACGGCATTTTGGTTTTTAGATGCAGCTTATTAACCGATTTCTTTTACCAATCAGGCTCCAACCAGAAGATTCCTAGTTTTGGCTCCACTGAAGGAGTTCATTTTTATATGAATTTCACAGAATCTGAAGAATTTCGACATTTGTTTTTCTTTTTTAAGAAACCGATGGTTTCTTATTCAATTCCTATTGGCACCTTGAGGTAAAAATTGAAAAACTTCCTATTAAAAAATAATTTCGTATCTTATTTTCAACATTATTTGCTAAATTAATCAGGAAAACGTAGAATATTAAGCTTTTCCGTTGGATTTTCAACATTTTTTTCGGAGATTCATTAAAGTGTAATATATAAAATACTTTCACTGGAATTTCAAAACTAATTGGTTGGAATTTCAAAAATTGAGTATTGGAAAGTCAACAGAACATGGAATATTAGACTCTTTTGCTGGACTTTAAACGTTTGCTGTTGAAAAGTTAACAAATCGTTGAAGATCACACTTATTTGTTCGATTTCAAACCTGTGTTGAAAATTCAACAAGAAACTTTTTCTTGTTTAAGCAGTTGAAATTTCAACGCATTTTCTTGTTGGAAATCCAATTTTTTTTAAAGTATATATCTATATCTCAAGAAGTTAGAAAAGAACACCAGGATAAAAATAACATCAGAAGAAAAGAAAACGAATAAAGAGCGAGTTCTGTGATTCTATAATAATACCAGTATGTCATCAAGATCATTGTTAAAATTCACATCTGTGGTTGCAATGCCCCAAGCCTATACATTTCACTGTTGAACTGCAACATTTTTTTTAATAGGCTGAAACTGCGAACAGTAAATACCACACACTGACAACCATAACCGAAAGTTCAGCATAGGCAAGAACATTCGATTCCGAACTTTGTTCTTCACAATATCCATCATAGAAAATGACCTCTCAACTACAACATTGCTTATTGGGAGGCTGAGGAGGGTCAACGTCCACTTCGTTAAGTCACGAAATGGAGGGACAACAACTGGATCAAGATGGTGAAGGACCTTGATCCAGAATTCACAAGAGTCACTCGGAATTTTCTCCACCACAGGCTGATCCCCAGTCAACTACCAAGAGTCTTCTCCACTGACTCTCTAACTCGCTAATATTAAGCACTGGAATAACATCCAAAGGCAAATCACTAAATAGAGGACGCAACTGCAACAAACAAATGGTGGGAGAAAGCACTTTCAGTTTCAGCAGAGAATCAAGAGCTGGGGCAAGCGCTTTAAAACTGCTCTAGCAGCTGCCTTGAGAAATTCGAGGCAACGCAACTTTACTTCTTCCTTTTGATGACTGGTCAGGTTAGATCTTTCAAGCTCCAAAAGGAACTCGTATCCGTAGTCAACCTGGGCTGTAAGAAGGTAATAAATTTCGAAGTCCATATTCACTGTTAATGACACTGCAGACGTGTACAACATTCTCCACAGAAGAATTAACACAAACTCTTTTAGCTCTTCAAATAAACGAAAGTGATCTGCCTTAGTGTGATGGAAAAGGAGGTTAATTCTCTGGAACTCGGCCAATAATGGCTTCAAGAAAACAATATATGCCTTATTTCGTTCATCAAGGTACATATCATGGAGTATTCGGGCAGCTCAGAATACTGCTCGAATATGCGAACGACTGCTCTATATCGAGACAGCCAACGGGTATTGGAAGGAGCAATAATTTTCAACGGGGGGTATTCCCATCGTTTATGATCTTGAACATTTGCTGATATTGCCCCTCTTCGTAGCGGACTAACATTAAACCACTTGTAGGTCTCTTGAGAGCATGAACTCCAAATTGCTTGGAAGCTCTCCAACAGCCTCGGAAGCAAACAAATGTAGGGAGTGACATACACATTTGAAGAGTTTGAGTTGAGCAACCCGTCATCTCGTAATAATGTGAACAGCGACTGGTTCCCACCACACATGTTGTTTGCTCCATATTTACCGATACCTATCAGATCTTTTAGGGGAATTCCACATGAAGCTAAGAAGTCTTTCAGTTCTCGATGTAAAATCACAGAAGTGGTTGAAGATACTTCGACCATGCCCAAAGTAGCACATGCACAAAGAACTTTCTTCATCTTGGGTCTATAGTATCTCACACAAATACACATAAATTTCATGGTGGCAACATCAGTCGACTCTTCCAGAATAAGGGAATATCCGCTGTCGACAATATCAGCGACAATCTCTTGGAGACTTTCTGGTCCAAGAACATTGTTGATAAGGGCTGAACATTTTGTTCTCTTCAATTTCGTTGCCTCGGAAACTGGTCCAAGAAAAGCACTCGTGATATTGGTGGATAGGTGTTCAATAGTTATAATCGACGAATGACATGCGACATGTGCTGCCAAAATCAGTTCCGCTTTTCGTGCTTTGACATCGAGCAGAGTAATTCTTAGAAAAAGAATGGGGTTTTAATTCGGCAGGTTAATCTGCAAAGTGTCAAATATATCCTGCACCACTTCCGACAGGTATTCACTTTTAAAAGTGAGAAACAATTTGGAAGAAGACTAAACTGACTTTTTGCGCGAGCTTTGGATATGCATCTGATGTAAGGGTAAAGACGCCATAAAGACTCAGCTTGAGGAAAGCCTCATATTTTCAGGTATCGACTTTGAATAAAAAGCTTTGAGATTGTAACATCCAGTTTGTGATTTTTTTTTTTACTTCAATAGTTTGAGCTGACAAACCACAGAGACAGGCTACTAGTTCTGCATGTAATGAGGCCCTGGATATGTAATGAAGCTTGAGGCTATGTGGATGATTTCAGCCTTCTGGTAACTATCTGCCTCCTTACACTCTATCTCCTCGTACATATACTATAAGAGCATCAAAAAGGAGGATTGAAATATAATTTCATGAAACCTGTAATAACCCAGAAGAACACTAATAGATAATCAGCCTACAGAGGATAAGCACTGAATTTTTGAATTTTAAGCCTCTACGGTACTTGTTCAGTGTATTGAAGGTTTGCTAATATAGAAATATTTACAATTTACAAAAATAACCTGGAACCTTGTAATGCAAGTTGACATAAAATGCTGACGAAAAATTGTGACAAACCAAATCATAGATGACAAGAAGCAGATTCAAAATGACTGAGAACAAAATTAGGACTGCAAAATATTCTTTTGTAACATTTTGGATGTTCCATGCTAGGGGGTTATGAAGTCCATCTTCATCTGTTTCAAACACAATTTAAAGAAAACAGTATTTGGCATCTTACCTTTATCCATGTTTTGTAGATGAAACGTTTCTATTCAATAGTTGTAACTAGTAATCTGCCGTAATAAATAGTTCTTTGTGATTCACTTTACTTATTTTCTTCTTCTTTTTTAGTGAATCGTAAGGTATAGTTAATATTTTCCTTAAATCCGTTCGCTTTCTTTCCTCGAAAGTTTTGTAAAAGAATGAAATTGAACTTGAAAATAAATTAAAAAAAAAAAAAATAAATAAATAAAATATTATTCTTTGGAGTAGAAAAAGCCCAAAATTAGCCAAATTAAAAAACAATAAGCCCAGTTTCCCGCCACAAGCCCGCAAAAAAAACAGCCACCCCAGCCCAGAGAAATAAGCCACCGTGGCTTGAAACAAGCCAATCTGGCAACAATGCATTCCATGTCCAGTGACAATAATAAGAATAATAAATAATGATGAAAAGAGGCCGGGCTTAGCCTTTAAGCGGAATTTTTTTTCAGAAGTTAGGCATTAGTTTGTCATTTTCGGCTCATATGGTTGTACATTAGTCATTGTAAGAAAGAACATACTTCACATGCAAAAAAAAAACAAGAGCTAAGAGCTCATATGGTAGTTGTGACGAGGCCGGAAGAGCCAACAGCTCATATGGTATGAGCTCTAGCAAAATTCTAAGAATAAATAGATTGACGTAAAAGGAAAATCAGAGGCTTAATGTCGGTCGATATTTAAAATAAGAGCTCTGAGTCACGATATCCTTCTAAATATTAAAATTCATTAAGATCCGATCACCCACTCGTAAGCTATAAATACCTCATTTTTTAATTATTCCTCTCCCTTCAGCCCCTCAGATGGTCGAATCGGCAAAAACGACTTAATCAAGTCAATTTAAACAGCTCCCTGACACGCTTACCAATTTTCATCGTCCTAGCACGTCCAGAAGCACTAAACTTGCCAAAGCAAATGTGAAGTTTTTAATGTCAAAACTTGAATCGTAATACAGATACGAGAATCCGACGTTACCGAAATTTTAGTAAACTTAGATACGACAAAATGGTGTGGGCTACCTATTCTTTTCACCATGAAGGTACGACAAATGAGTTCTGATGCAGCAATACTATTCGAGGTATAAAAATAAAAAAAAAATATCAGAAATGTTCATTTTCCTTGAGTTTCTTTGCTGGCCGCCGTTTTGCTTCAAAGGAATCCTTCTCTGGACATGGATCTCGCGCAGACGGAGAGGCATCCAAACGTTCAGCAGCCCCCTTGGCCTTGTAGTACTGTTCAATCTTGGCTTCAAAATGCTTCTGGTCTTGGTTGGGGATGAACTTCAGGAGATACATAAAATCTTTGATTTCAGGTAGATCAATATTTTTGCCACAAAGTTTGGGCAAAACAAGACGTTCAACAACACAGACAGCCGAAGTGTTGGGATACTTTTTAACCGAAGTACATTCTTGTAATATAGCAAACCTCCATGAAAGGAAGCCTCCATTTGCAAGCCTCCAGAGAAGGAAGTTTTAAACCGAACTCTCTTAGCGTTATCATGACGGAACTCAAGTTGTTTTACCTTTGAATACGGTAGCAACGAGTGATTGTATACCTTTGCTAGATTTTGTAAGTGAAATAACTTTGACTGCGTCATTTGTAGAATATTCAAAGGACGTGTAACTACCTCACCAGACCTAGTGGAGAAAATAAATCAAGGTGCTTTAGCTCCGCTCAATAGTGCTATGCACAGCATCAACCTCCTGTTTAGTTGAATGACCTGATTCACAAAACTTCATAACCACTTTTTCTAAGCGTGGAAATTTTCTTACAAAACCTTGAACGAAGAAGCTTATAATTGAGTTTCGGTTCTGGGACACGCAGGAGTCCGGCCAAGTAATTGACTGACAAATATCAGGGTAAGTATCAAGAACTGTCCCAGTATGGCCACTAGTCCAATAGCTATTTCGTTTGCTCCCCTTCCTGCCTCAAACTCGGACCAAATGCAACAGTTTACCTTATTGATTTTCTTACTGTTTCAGACTGTTTGAGGAACCTATTTGCTTCATTATAAATCCATTTTTTAATGTTATATAATCCACAAGCACCAATTTTCAACGATTAAGTCGGATAAATAAATTTTATTTTGCCGTTTGTGCTGATTTCTTCTTCCTTGACGCCGAATTTTCAATTTAAGTATGCGTTTTCGGTCGTTTTTGACAAAATAATACTACGTTTTCTAAGCACAAAAATTATTTATAGTTAGGTTAGGCTAGTTAGGTGAGGTCAAATAATGTTTAAATTTGAATTGTGATAGAAGCGATTATGATATTTGTAAAGAACATTAAAAAAGGCATCGAGTGGCATGTTCACTTTATTTGTAAGTCAATAATATGAACTGCAAAAAATTTACCGACAGAATGCTGCATTACAAGGAAGCACTACCAAAACTCGATCATAGCCAAGATTTATTCTAACCACTGATACGCAACAAAAATCATACCAAATCAGGTATTTGATCATATCAAATTATACTCTATATATGTACAATATATCATATAATATAAATAATGTAAGATATAATATATATTACATTCTTGGAATAAAATATTAGTCAATTCCACAAAAATGAGGTACCAGGATTCCCGTAAATATTGTGCAGCTTGTGCAGATGTAAATAATGCCCGTTTGTGTCTCATTGCGAAACTTTTACCAAATCTTTTCTTCTTCAAAAGTGTACGTCGACGGAGTTATGACAAAAATGCCCATGTAATTTTCCCATATGAGATACGACAAGACGGCAAAATGTGAGATATGATAAACGAGAAAGCTAAAATTGAGGCAGTTCTAGTTGAGATTCAATAAAATGGTTGACGGAATAGGATAGAACAAAAAATTTTACATTAGACGGCAGTCTTAACTCCACTTCCCGAAATAGTTGCAGATACGACAAAATCGGTCTTAGGGGAGTTAAGATCCTTCTATAGATCAAGTTTCATTAAGATCCGATCACCTATTCTTAAGATAAAGATACCCCAATTTTCACGATTTCCAAGAATTCCGGTTTCACCCTCCAACTCCCCCCAATGTCACAGGATCTGGTCGGAATTTAAAATAAGAGCTCTAAAGCACAAGATCCTTCTAAACATCAACTTTAATTATGATCTGATCACCCGTTCGTAAGTTACAAATCCCTCATTTTTTCTAATTTTTCCGAATTATTCCCTCACCCCAACTCCTCCAAAGAGAGTGGATCCGGTCCGGTTATGTCAGTCACGTATCTTGGACTTGTTTTTATTCCTCCCACCCAGTTTCATCCTGATCTCTCCGCTGTAAGTATTTTCCAAGATTGCCCCCCCCCCCAATGACGCTGGATTCGGTCAGGATTTAAAATAAGAGATCTGAGTTACGAGGTCCTTCTAAATATGAAGCTTCATTAGGATCGGATCACTCCTTCGTAAGTTAAAAATACGCATTTTTTTCTAATTTTTGAGAATTTCCCCCCCCCTCCAACTACAGCGGATTCGTTTCGATTATGTCAATCACGCATCTAGGACTTTTGCTTATTTTTCCCACCAAGTTTCATCCCGATCCCTCTAACCTAAGCGTTTCCGAAAATTTAAGGTTCCTCCCCCGGCTCCCCCCAATGTCACCGGAACCGGTCGTGATTTAAAATAAGAGCTCCGAGATACGATATCCTTCTAAACATCAAATTTCATATAGATCCGATCACCCGTTCGTCAGTTAAAAATACCTCATTTTTCCTAATTTTTCAAAATTAAACCCCATCCTTCCCCCCACGATCCCAAAGAGAGCGGATCCGTTCCAGTTATTTCAATCACGTATCTATGACTTGTGCTTATTTTCCCCACCAAGTTTCATCTTGATCCCTCTACTTTAAGCGTTTTCCAAGATTTTAGGTTCCCTTCCAACTCCCCCTCCCCCTAGTGTCACCAGATCCAGTCGGAATTTAAAATAAGAGCTCTGATACAGGATATCCTTCCAAACATCAAATTTCATTAAGATCTGACTACCCATTCGTAAGTTAAAAATACCTAATTTTTTCTAATTTTTCTAGATACCAAGTGCCATAAAAACGGAGTTACCGGAAAACTAAACAAATATTCAAAGTGCTAATATAAATATGAGAATTAGCCAACGTGGAACAGCTTTAATTCTTCATAAAATATATATATAAATAAAACCACCACTGTTCCAAATCTTGTTATAGTCTATAACTGAGAGACATTTCCAGAATAGGTTGTTAGATTCTAGTTCGTACTAATACGACTTGAATGAAAATATTTTTTTGCGTAAATCACATTTAAATGGTGTCTGGTCTGTATGCACTCTCTGTTCGTGTTCAAATAGTCTGGTCAAGACAAGCATTTCTTAAATAAATCATCTCTTAAACAGTGATTTTAAAAATGAAATTAATCTCAAATAAAATTAAACGAAAACAAACTAAAACATGAAAGTAGAAATTAAAGAATTAAATGAAAATTAAGAAAAAAATTGATCTAAAATAAAGTAAGAAAAGTTTTGTGAAATAAGGAATTTTCTTAAGACAGTGAATAAAATAAAATTAATCTTAAATAAAATTAAACGAAAACAAACAAAAACATGAAAGTAGAAATTGTAAACATGAAAGTAGAAACAGTAAAAACATGAAAGTAGAAACAGATGATTTTAAAAAAATCATCTCTTAAACAGTTTCTCATCTGTATGAACTCTTAGCAGCTTATTCTAAAAAACTTGCTGTAGACAAGCATTTCGTACATATATCAATCACATTTGTTACAATCAAGCAAATATGTATCACTACTTTTCATAGGATGATGATGAAATTGCTAAATAGACTAAACACATGAAAAAAAAACAATGCATTACTAATTGGTTGCAAGAATAACAGCCACAAACCAATGAGGATACAACTAGCATTACAAAATTTTCCTAAGCTACTACACACATCACATATGACAAGTTTATCACCTGTGCACAGTCTTTAAAAATTGAAAAAGAACAAATTTACGTGGATAATAGCAACAAACCAATGAGGATAAAGCTTGTGTTACAACAATTTTCCTTAACTCCTCCCTGCACTTTTTGATGACTGTGAAAACGACTAAAATCAGAGGTTTTCCCACACATATCATATTTGAAAGGTTTCTCAACTGATTGCAGTCTTTGATAAGTGTTCAAATTATCATCTTAAGAAGAACAATTCTCTCATGCATAACATGTAATTGGCTACTAACCCGTATGTCCTCTTTGGTGTTTGTTGAAGCTTCATGATTGAGAAAATGTTTGGTCACCATTATCACACTTAAACGGATCCTCAACCGTGTGAATTCTTAGATGTGTGCTCAAGTGTGCAGTTTGAGAAAACGCCTTGTCACATACATCACATTTAAACGGTTTCTCACCTGTATGCACCCTTTGGTGCCTTTTCAGACTTCCTGCTTGAGAAAAGGTTAGGTCACATACATCACATTTAAACGATTTCCCAACCGTATGAATTCTTTTATGTGTGTTCAAGTTTCCAGTTTGAGAAAACGTTTTGTCACATAGATTACATTTAAACGGTTTTTCACCTGTATGCACTCTTTGGTGTCTATTCAAAGTACCCGGTTGGGAAAAACATTTTTTACATACTTTGCACTTAAACGGCTTCTCACCTGTATGCACTTTTCGGTGCTTGTTAAAACTTCCTGCTAGAGAAAAAGTTCGATCACAAACATCACACTTAAATGGTTTCTCATCCGTATGCAATCCTTTATGTGTCTTCAAATTTTGTGCCACCGAAAAGGTCTTGTTACATTCGTCACATTTAAACGGTTTTTCGCCTGTATGCACTCTTTGGTGCTGGTTCAAATAACGCATTTGAGAAAATTTCTTGTCACATACCTCACATTTATATGTTTTTTTCTCTTTACGAGTTCTTTTATATCTTTCCAATTTTCCATACTTTTTACTTTGAAGGCAATTTTTCAAACTGGTTTCCTGATTTTCAAACCCCTTTGCTTCCAATTCCCTTGCACATGCATTTGAAAAACCACTCGTAGAAGGGTTCTTTGAAACAGCTAGTGACGTATTTCCCTGGAAGTGTAGTCAAGACACGTGGGGTGAAAAGTGACCTAAAATATACCAGTCTATAGAGAGAAGGAAAATCAAAACTATAAAAAAAGAAAACAATAATCGATCTTTTAAGTCTACGACGTTTAAAATACGAATAAAACTAAATAACAAAAAAAATTGTTCAGTAGGTTTTTAAAAGTCTACAGAGTTAGAAAACAGTATATCTTTCGATATGTTTTAATAACTAATTTTATTTTTGGTCACTTCTCTCCCTCATGGTGATACTTATATTAGCTTTTAAAAGTGGTTATTCTAATGTAGCAAAAGAAAGAAAATGAAACCTTAAATGATAAAAAGTATACCTAGGGGTAAATCAAACGATATATTAAACATTTGTTGAAATATTACAACAAATATTAGGAGTTATTGTAACCAAAATAGGAAGAGCTAATAGAATATATATCACATGTAGAAGATAATTTTTTTGTGTAGTTGCAAAGCTTTGGATTTAAAAAGAAGACGACAAAAGTCAAAGTTTCCTTAGGTCTTACAAATATCAGTTCAAATAGCGATACATCCATTTAATAAACAGTGAAAAGCAAACGCAAAAATTTCCAGATATTTTGGTCAGACATTCAGTTACACCGTCATCAGCAATATGTCTATTGTCATTGTGTTTCACTGTGTAATAAAATTATTTATTCCAATTTGAACGATTATTTGTACAACCTGAGGAAAATGTGACTTTCGTCGTTTTTAAATCAAGTAGCACTTATTATGTTCGTATACTATATTTCTATATCTTACTATGTTACTGTATTTCTATAGGCAGTTCAGTCTAGCTTTAGGCAGTTTAGATGACAACGACCAATTTTCTGCTTATTTCAAATTCAACATGAAACCAAAAGAATAGATAGATTTACCTCTTAAATTATTAGGAAATATATACACTATAAATGTAAATTGTACAATTTTTATACAGATATAGTTCTAAGGCTTATTATCCAGCTTATTGAAAAATAATAAAACCCATCAAACAAACTTCAAGTGAAAATTTAGCAATTGTTCATAAAAAACACCAAAAACTGTTTGGCGAACATCTGCACATTGGAACAAGAAAAAACAAAAGTTCTATCTTAACATTAAGTCTCTTTGTCCTATTCTTTTCCAATAAAATATTATCCAACAAATTTCGATAAAAAAAAACACAATATTTTAAATGTACCTTCATTGTTAGAACATTTTGATTCCTGGGTGCCGTATTCAAATTTACATGGTCTTAAAATGCTAGCTAGATTGTGCAAACGAACATCTTCAAGTTTTGGTGACAAAAGAGGGTTTGGAAAATGAAAGGGCTTCTCGTCGTCACCTGGTAAAGCATCTTCGATTTCTAAAAAAAAATTCAAATAAACGGACATAAAAAAAAATTAACAGCAAATTTTACTACGCAAATCTGACTGCTTTTTCTTTTTTTTGTTAGGCTACGTGTAAAAATATAAATATACAGACATTACAAGTAAACATAAAATTACATGTAAGATATATATGCAGGATTTTTCACAGATCATTTTTAAAATCTACTTTTAATAAAGCAAAAGAAAACCAGGAATATTAAATGAAATTCATTAACATAGAAGGAATTGACAAAACACAAAATCGAAAAGAAAAGAAAGAACGAGGACTAAATAGCCAATGAAAAAATTGAAAATTATGCGAATATTTCGGCCAAGAACTCCGCTTGACCGTTCTCAGTGCAGGATAGACTGATTAAAATATAAAAAAAAACCGTTTGCTTTGTTTTGTTTTAAAACAAAAAACAAACAAAAGTTTTTTTTTGTTTTTTTTTATCAGTTTATTCTGCACTGATGACGGTCAAGCGGAGGTCTTGTCTGAAATATTTGCATCCAATTTTTTCACTGGCTGTTTATTTTTTTCGTTCTTCTTTTCTTTGCTATTTTATGTTTCGTCATGATTAGCCAGTGTGATCTCAAAAATTACTTATATCACGAATTAAAACCTGAAATCCATAACAAAGAACGAGTTGCTGGATAGGACAAATGTATTGAATACAAAAAAAAACAAAAAAAAAAAACAAAAGCTCATATGGCACTTGTGACGAAGTCGGAAGAGCCAAGAACTCATATGGTATGAGCTCTGGCAAAATTCTAAGAATCAACAGATTGCTTTAAAAGGAAAATCAGAGGCTTCACAAGGACCTTCTAAATATCAAAATTCATTCAGATCCGATCGTCCACTCGTAAGTTAAAATAATCCAAATCTTTCAAATTTTTCCTCTCCCTTCAGCCCCCAGATGGTCGAACCGGGGAAAACGACTTTATCAAGTCAATTTGTGCAGCTCCCTGACACCCCTACCAATTTTCATCGTCCTACCACGTCCAGAAGCACTAAACTCGCCAAAGCACTTAACCCCCCCCCCTAACTTCCCCAAAGAGAGTGGATCCAGTCCGGTTACGTCAATCAAGTATCTACGAAATTATAAGCGTTTTAAAAGATTTCCAATTTCCCCCTCCAACTCCTTCCAATGTCAACAGATCTGGTCGGGATTTGAAATAAGAGCTCTGAGACATGAGTTCCTTCTAAATATCAAATTTCATTAAGATCCGGCCACCCGTTCTTAAGTTAAAATACCTTAATTTTTTCTAATTTTTCCAAACTAATACTCCCCAGCTCTCCTAAAGAGAACAGATTCGTTCCAATTATGTCAATCATGTATCCATAACTTGTGCTTATTCTTCCCATCAAGTTTCATCCCGATCTTTCCATTCTAAGCCTTTTCCAGGATTTCCAGTTTTACCCCTCCAGCGCCCCCTCAATGTCACCGCATCTGGTAGGGATTTAAAATAAGAGTTATAAAGCACAAAATTCTTCTAAAGATCAAATTTCATTAAGCTCTAATCACCCCTTCGTAAGTTATAAAAACCTCATTTTTCCTAGTTTTTCCGAATTACTCCCCCTCCCCCAACTCCACCAAAGAGAGCGGATCCGGTCCGGTTATTTTCGTCACATATCTTGGACTTGTGCTTATTCTTCCCACCACGTTTCATCCTAATCTTTCCGCTTTAAGCGTTTTCCAAGATTCCCTCCCCCCCCCGTGACACTGGATATGGTCGGGATCTAAAATAAAATATCTGAGATCACTCCTTCGTTCGTTAAAAATACCTAATTTTTTCTAATTTTTCAGAATTAACCCTGCCCCACCCCAACTCCCCCAAAGAGAGCGGATCCGTTCCGGTTACGTCAGTCAAGTATCTAGAACTTGTGAATATTTTGACCGCCATGTTTCATCCCTATTTTTCAACTCTAAGCGTTTTCCAAGATTTTAGGTCCCCCCCCCCCCAAATCTCCGCAAAGTCACCGGATCCGGTCGGGATTTGAAATAAGAACTCTGAGACATGATATTCTTATAAACATCAAATTTCATTGAGATCCTATAACCCATTCGTAATTCAAAAATACCTCATTTTTTCTAATTTTTCCGATTTAACCGTCCCCCAACTTGGTAGATACAAGTGCCATAAAAACAAATGTTTTACAGCTTAACAATCATAATCAATAGACAATTAAGTAGAAAAACAGGAAACAATCGAGGTTTTCTGCATTAGTTCACAAAACATAAAATATAAAATATAGTCTCCCAAAGTTTAGCAGCTGAATTCAAATAATTTTATTCGTCTCTTTACATGTATTATGATTAGAAATTAACATTTGAACCCCCACTACCATTGCACAGTAGAAATATTTCGTTCATCGTACCATCACAAAGAAAAGATTTAATGAGAATTTCTCTATCGGATGATTAATCGTCTCACCAAACTTAAAAATTAAACTATAATAAACTGAATTTAAATGTGTTTTGCATGACAAAGAATCGTTAAAAACCAGAACATCTGCAGTTACATTTTGTTTTCTTGAAACCAATTCATGAGCAAGGAGGAAAAGGGGGGACAATTATTTTGTAGAGCAAAGTAGCTTTTTATTTATTCTGCAACAAAAAATTTAACTGTACAACTTACTGCTATCTAATTTTTACAAAGCAAAAGAAAACAAAAAAGATTCAACAAAACTCATTATTGTACAAATTCAAACCTTCAATTCATGACATAAAAATCATAACAGAGAACGAGTTTCGGGATAAGTGTAAATTACGGATAACGTACTGAATACCAATAAAATAGCATTTTACAGCTTAACCATCACAAAAAGACAATTAAAATTAAAAAAAAAATACCAATGAACCGGGGTTTTCTACATTAGTTCCCAAAACATAAAATACAAAATATAATCTTCTTAAATTTAGCAGCGGAATTCAACTAACTTTATTCCTCTCTTACATGTATTAAAATTTGATGTTCCCATCTGAACCCCCACAATTACTCCTGCTTAGGTGGAAATATTTCATTTGTTATACCAGCACAGAGGAAAGATTGACAGAACATTTCTCTACCAGATGATTAATTGTTTTGCCGAACTTGACCACTAAATAAGCAAGGGGGAAATAAAAGGATAATTATTTTCTAGAGCAAAGTAGCTTTTCTTTTATTCTGTCACAGAAAATGTAACTATGCAACTTACCGTTTTTGATAATAGGATCCTCAGAAACCGAAATGGGATAAGCCATTTTTGAAATTTGCGGCAAGTCTATAAAATACCTTGGAACGGAGTTAATGCAAATTATGAGAAGTATAGTACCATCATCGAAACTTGAATACAACACAGATTTTAGTCAGGAAAGTCCTAAAATACAAAAGGTTTTAGGATTGATGACTAAGAATGACTTTTAACTACTACAGACCAGATTTTCTCTTAATATATTTGAAAGAAAAGGCTCAACTCCTTCAGCAGTCAAAGGCATTACAAATCGGATTTTTTTTCAAAGGGTGCTAAAAATCAAAAACTGTCTTTTTGATGTAACTAAATTTAAAGTGTATTTATGGATTTTAAGTTATAATTAACTTTTACAGTGAAATAGCCAAATAAAGCTGTAAGCTTATTCCCTTAGCTGTTTCTGTTAGTAAGTTTTCAATCCGATAATTTGGAAGATTTGGTTTAATTCCTTAAACTAAAGCTTCATTGATGGCTTAAATACTTTAAACACTACAAAATGTAGGCCTCTTATGTATATGTCATTATATATTTCCAAGAGGGTGTATACAGCTGTTCTTACTTTTAGGACTTCAAGCATGTGACAACAGATTTAAAATCCGATCCAGAAAAATGCTATGTAATAGCATTGTATTTATCAATTCAAAATTGAATCAAAATTAAGTAATTACCGTCTAAAGCAATTTCAAATCAAAATTGAAACTCAAGCAATTTATGAAATATTTCTAAAAAAATCAGTCTTTTGTCTCTTAATATAGGCTATATTAAAATGAAACAATGTTTGAATAAAATGCTACTGAAAATTAACCGACTCTTTAACTAACGATGGCAATCTTCCTGGGACCCACTTATGAAAAGGTCTAAATTTGCTTTGAATTACTTTTTACCCAAATATGGTTAACCAATGTTCCAATATCTTTAACAGTGTCAATATCAATATCAATATCCCTATCCAATATGTTTTCTATATATCATGTTTACAGTGACAGCTGTAACCTAGGAACGAGCAAACCGCAACCCTTTCCCAACCAAAAGAATAAAAATATGTTCTTTTTAGTTTATTCCAAAAGCCGTTTTTTGTTCAAACAGTTATTCAGAGAGGTAAGAGACCCTCTAGCATTTATCCATTTTATCTTATTGTAAGTGATTAAATAAGTAAAACTATTTTTTTTCAATCGAAAGTAAGGAAAAACATTAAAATTTAAAACGAACAAATCTATTACACATAACAGGGGATTCACCCCTTCGCAAATACCTGGCTCTTTACGCTTAAGTTCAAATTTTGTTCCAAGAATGACCTCGGATTCACAAAGGGTTTAATTAGAACAAAAGCTCTTATGAAAGCAATAAAAAAAACTTTAGCGTAAAGAGCGAGGTATTGACGAGGGGTGAACCCTCTCAGATACGTAATAATTTCTGTTCGTTTTATGTTTTAATGTTGCTTCTTACTTTCAGTTGAAAAACTTATTGTTTTTATTTAATTTTTGATCGTTGTTCAAATAATACTGGGAAATCCGGCGGCCCCTACATAGAAAATTCCCTTCTCCCATGAAAAATTCCTCCCATGTCACCTTTTACTTACCCCCAGAACAGAATCCCCCTGAAAACGTCTATATGCCTCCTAATAACCAGTACTATATGTAGACAATGGGCAAAGTTCATATCAAAGACACATTTATTAGATTTTTCGACTATACTGAATAAAATTTACTATTTCAAAATTTTAATCAGGTGACTTTGGGTCAAAATAAGCGTGGGAAGGAGCTTAGTTTCCCTCCAATTTTCATGGTCCCTTAAAAGGGCATTATAACTTTAAATTTCCGTTCAAATGACCCCTCTCGCCATATTCTGGGACCACTCGGTCCTTTGTAGAAACACCAAGAGTTGGTAATACCAATATCCCCCTCCTGCGTGTTCTTGAACGAAAATCAACTCACAAACATATTTAATACTACAATATAAAGAACCTTCAATATATTCCTTTAAACACTTCGTATTTGGGACTCGTCAGTTAACATTAAGAAGTGAATGGGGCGATCATTCAGCAATAAAAAAAGGTTTGGCTGAGATTACATGTCATTTTCAACCCATTTAATAACGAGGTGGTTAATACAAAAACACTTTTGTTTGTCCTGATATTGATTGCTATTTAGCTATTCTTAGGCCACGACAATTAGATCATGAAGTGGACTATGACAGGGGTCATTCGGCAAAGTCCGGTTACGATCTAAACAATTGGTTTGCTAAGTTATTTCGTACTGCATTACCCCCAGCTAAAAATATATTGCTCCAGTTACTGTGGATTTTCCGGCCTTTAAACTACATGATTTGGGATCTGGGAAGGAATTTAAAGAAACTGTTTCACAAAATCTCGGTCCGGGGCGAGATTACTCGTTGACCGATTGAAATCTGAACAAAGCGGAAAAGGTTCATACGGGCAGGAATCACCTCGTCACTCATTAGTATCAACTCATATGAGAAGCAAAAAACATCACTCTTGTTAAAGAAGAAAAAGAAACCAAAAGTAAAAATTATTAGATCCAAAAAGTATTTCCTTCCTAGAAATGGCATACCTACCACATAAAGAATCTCATCCTTTAGTCAACTTATATCTAATTCTTTTCGACGCAGGAAATGTTGATGTGAGTGTAAAACATCGTTACTACGAACTATTTTATCCCCAACAACAGCTCTCTGAAAACATACATATTGAAATTTATTCTAGTGAAGACTATTTCATAGATTTGACATCCACATTTATAGTTTTACATGTGATTGTCAAAAAATCTAACAATGAAAAACCTAGTGTATTCGAGGGGTTATCCCATGAAAATTACGAACTTAACAAATTGTTTAGACAAATAAGTGTCAACACAAATAGAACACAAGTGAGCAAAAGCAACAATCTTTCAAACTACGAAAGTTAAATACAATTCGTGTTGATGATTCCATCGTCCTATAAGCTATTGAGAGGCTTAACTATTGGATATGAATATAAAACGGACACTAACACTAGCAATATACTTAGAAATGTGACAACTCAAAAATTACAGTTGGTTTGGAAAATAAATCATAAAATAATTGATATTTCTCGATGGATGCCTTCCAATATTAAGATTGATATATAGCTACACCTTGCTCCGTCTCTCTCTCACTTTGGCAATACTTCATGTAAGAAAGCAATAGGTTATGAGTTCTGTTGCTTTGCAATTGAGAAATTGAGAGCTAGTGGAAATAATATCCAGCTGCTCGTTTTAAATCAAATCACAAAATTAACGATGTATTGCTACGAGTACGCGTACCTACACAGATTCGTCATTTATCAATGACGAAATTCCTTCAAAACTTACTTTGCCTTTTATAAAGTTTGCGAATGCAATTAAATCAGGGACAAATTCTCGATATAAATTAGAAACGTTTGGACTTCCATCGCTTGTACGTAACGTGAATGGAATTCCCCTACGCAATTTATCCTTTGATTAATCCTATAGGATCCTATATGAATCGACAATGCATTTCCTAGATCGAGATCCACTACCATTAAAAATTATATAACCGATGAAAAGTATACAAAAACTTATGGTATCATTGTATTGGATTTACTGGTACTAAAGATAAGAGTATTGTTCAAACGAGAATAGTACATTTAAAGTGTACCTTTGCCGGACCATTAGAGGAGAGTATATAATTAATCTCGCTAAAACGATTTGAAACCTATTAGGGAATTACTCCTGATGGTAGTGTTCTATTAGACTTGTCACCATGAATAAAAATCACATAATTAATGTATACAATTTGTAACCCTACATGTCCAAAAAAAAATCCTATTGCATACCCTCATATTTCCTTGACTATTTTCACAGCGTTAAAAATATGTTTATCGTTGTTAATTGTAGCCCGTCAACTGTGGGACATTGGCTGTGCATCTTTCAAATAGCGAAGAGTATTAAATTTTTAGATCCTCTAGCCCTATTCTATGCATTAAACACGCCTCACATCAAAAACTTTCTAGAGGGGGTAAATCTATTATTCAAAATCTGAAGCAAGTACATGAACAAAACCATTAATTTCAGTGCCCTAAGAGTGAAAGGCTTTAAAAAGATATGTGACATTGTATATTAATAAAACTTGTATGTACAACAAAAAGCCTATGTCCTTTATCTTTCTTCTTCAACGCACAGGTAACCATCGGAAATGATAAATGGCGGCAGCTCGTCAGGATTCAACTTGTATTCATCTTGGCATATAAATTCTGGTTCACATTTTTCTACAATATAATTTGACTTCATTTTTATTATATCTTTTAAAATCTATAATAACATTTTGATCTTTTATAAAATTCATGTGTTTCAATGTGCTTATTAGAAGTAATGTCACATACAATAATCTCATATGAAGCATCACTTTCTGAAATAGCCAAATAAAAATAAGTAGGTTTACAATCACAGTAGCCAGTATCTTCACATTCATGTCGTAAAAACCATAGTCTCTTATTATTCCAGTAATTGAAGCATAGACCAGATTCTTCCTTCCAAAACAATTTAAAACCACGACGATACTAATCTCTTAAAAATAACTGAAATCACGTTTAGGGTTTTTAGTAATTATGTCAGGCTAAGTATTTCCCCATTGATCACATTTAAAATATTGACCATTGGAGCATAAGAAACCTCTAGTGTGAGTCACAAATATCTTCAAGACAGAAGTTATAGTCTTTAATTCGCACTACATATCCTTGATTCAATTTATATGGATTGCATAATCTGCACTTTTCATTACAGCCATCAATAGTAGTACAATTCTCACAGGTTAACCATCTGCCCAATGTATGCAAATATAATGGAGATGTGTAAAACATTTTTCAATATTGACTGTCTCACTCCCAAAAAGAAACTGACTCAATATTGATGAAATGAATATTCCTTTCTATGACTAGTCGCTTATACTTATTGGGTCACTAGAGAAATGGGAGGGGTAAATGTAACTGAGAAATTCAAACAAATGCTCAATAAGATTTTGTTTTGTTTCGCTTAGTATATCAATAAATTGACTAAATGCCATGGTACCAGTACAAATAAGTCTCAGACAATATACCAAAGTCGGAAATTCATTTTTCATAACAAAGTCAATCATTCTCTTTGTGAAGATCTCTTCTGCATTAACACTTTTAAAATTATCACGTAGAAATATCCATTTTTCCAAAGTAACATGAGAAAGTTTCAATTGACCCAATGACACAATTGATTATGGAAGCTTTATATATGGTGATAGTAGTAAGAAGAGCTTAAAAAGGTTAGAAAGAGTTAATCACAGTTTTGTGAGGCAATCCTTGGGTTGCCTACATAGTAATCCTATTCCTGCAATGATGATTGAATTGGGGGTGAGCTCCCTCAAGTTACGACATGTTAAGTTACTTCAAACAACAAAGAGAAATATAACTCCACAAAAAAAGCTCAAACGACACTGCAGCCAGTAGAGAGAAAAGACTAAAATAACGCGGATATTTCGTCTGTATCTAAACTAGGCGTCCTCAGCACAAGATAAAAAGACAAAACACAAAACTAAAAACAAATAAAACCACCACCAATAATAATAAATACGATTGTCGCTTCTGATCCATGTAGGGAAAAGAAGCTATTAGAGTTACTTCAATGAGAACATCAAAGCAACCCTTAGGAACTTTCATTAAGTTACTTGTGAAGTATTCCCCTAAGACTAGTTTAGATGAGGATCTAATTAAGATTGAAATAATAAGTAATTAAAATAGGTATATTGAACAGCTTTCTAGTTGAAAATACTCTTCCTTACCTGTATAATAGAGATGTCAGTACCGTAAAAGTGAAATGCTTTAAAAATCCTAGTGAATTTGTTTATTAATAAGACTTGCATGCACAATAAAGTCTTTATCCCTTAGATTTCTTCTTCCACGTAAAGGTAACAATCAGTAATGATAGGTGTCAGCAGCTCGTCAGGATTCAACTTATATTCACCTTGGCATTGAAAGTCAGGGTCACATTTTCTACTGTATAGTGTAACTTTATTTTTATTATATCTCCTTGTAAAGTTAATAATACTATTATGATTCCTATTATAAAGTTCACGTGTTTAAATTTGCTTATTTGAAGCAATGTCAAACACGATATTCAACAGGTTGACCAGCTGCCCAATGAATAAAAAAAATAAAGAACACGTGTAAAACATTTTTCAATGTTGACTGTCTCACTCCCAAAAAGAGACTGACGCACAATTTATATAATGAGTGTTCTTTACTATCACTAGCCGTTTATGCTGATCACTTACTGGGTCACAGGAGAAATGGGAGGAATAATTGAAACTCCGGGCAATATTCAAACTTTTACTAAAAAATATTTGGTTTTATTTAAAAAAGCATGTAAATAAATGGACTTAATGCCATGGGATCAAGACACATAATTCTCAGACAATATTCCAAGGCCAGTGACTCATTTTTCATTATAATGTCAACCATTCTCTTAGTCAAGATTCTCTTCTGTTTTGAAAATCTTTGAAAATATTATGTAGAATTAAGAATTTTTCCAAAGTGACAAGATATGCTGTAATTTTCTGTCTCTCCAATTTATTCATTTTTAATTCTGACACTCTCATTACCGATTATAGACTGACAAGGAATGAAAATTCTTTCTACCTTCTCGTCACCATCCTATAGTCCAGGTACCCGATCAATATGGTCACTATTGACACCTTAGAGATAGGAGCAGTAACCAAGTATAATATCTAACGAGAAAAATATTTTTCCAAACAATTTTTCTAACATAGTTATTCATGGTTTAATGAATGTATCTGTGGGTAAGCTATCAATGGCACTAGTAATGTTTGAATGGGGTTTATTTTTAATCAATCAATCTTGAATTCCCTTGGTGATGATGTCTACTAGTGCCCTTTTTATTTTACCAGCAATTTCTTTGTCTATTACCACATCGTGTTTACAAATGCTTTTCTTCTTCCTTTTACATTCCATCTAATGTTAATATTTGGAGGATGGTGATAAGATTTATTAATTGGTAACATGTTACCAACAACAGTAGCAAGATGTTGACCTTCGTCATCAGCTAATAGTTTTATGTTTGGGTTCTCTTTCAGCGTACTAACTTCTCTGGTCATGTTACTCTCGCATATTCACCGCTATAAAACTTACATTTTCTCGGTACTCCAAAGAAATTTGACTCCAAACTGTAATGACAATACATACATGCATATCCAATATTGTTACCATTAGCACTTGTATGATAATCCAAATTATTCTCTTTCTCTGCATTCTAAGCTACTACAACGCTATCATGTTGTCTTCTTGGAACATTTTATCTTCACTTATTAAAATAAGATGTAGATGTTTATTCTTCCAATGCACAGATAATACAGAAGCAAATCATAAGATCCATTTAGTCACGCAAGATTACGTTACCCTCAATAAGCTTAACAAGTTACGCGAGATTATGTAACAAGCACCTGCATTTTGAAGAAAATTCATAACACCTGTGTCTCGAAGGGAGTCGCCGTTAAACTTCTTCGTGATTTTAAACAGTCAAGAAAGAAAAGAGTAATGACTATGGACATCTTTAAAATCAGTGACAGGATACTACTCGTTTTTCTTCTAACGTAATATTTCTTTTTAATAAGCTGATTCGTTCTGATTCTTGCAATCGCTGGTCTTCTAACGGCATAAATCTTTGTTCTTCACTTTAATATTTGATGCTTCCTGATATTCGCTTTTGCTTGTCTGCTAACCACACAATTTCTTCTTAATTTCCGCTTTTGACAAGTTCTGATTCTCACTGCTACTTATAATTCTCACTGCCTCTTATCTTCTAATGGCATGTTTCATTGTTTTCGCTGCCACATATCTTAAATTACGGTCTATTGAGGTCAAGATAGGTATACAAAACGCTCCAAAGTCGCCAATAGCAGAATCACAGAAAATTTCAAAAGCTGCCGACACTATAGCAGGACAGCTTCCGTTTTCACTGCTTTGCTTTGAGAAAAAACTATGTTTGCCTTGAAAAATTTACAGAACAGTAACAAATGTAGCTTAGTATAATTAGATGAAAGACGTATCAGTTGTTTCCTGAAGTAACAATAAAATTGTAAAGTAATTCATTGACAAGTCATATACTAGCCATAAATATCAAACTCCCTAAATTTTCATATACTGTTTTATTAAAAGCACTATACCGTGTTTACTCTAGTACCACTAGTGAAGTATAGTATTCAAAGTCTGAAGTATAATGTATATCTTACTACTGTTACTTAAGGGATGGAGTTGCAGATCACTGTTACATGTAGTATGAAAAATATTGCATTTCCACGTGCATGCTTGATACTTAGAATTGATACTAGAATTAGAATTCCAAATAGTACCACTTGATGTTCCTGGAGAATAATATTGATAGGCCGCCAGGCTGTCACATGTGTTCTGAATTTCTTATATTAGCTCTGCCCTTATGTAGTCCCCAAAAGAAACACTAGTACTGCTACATTGTAGTGTGGCTGTTTTAGGCTTCTAATCTTCCATATTTTAGCTTTCCCATTAACTGTGTTAACTGTGAGTGCATCTTGATAGCTACCGGCCCGTTTAGGAGGAGAATACAAATTGAAAATTAAAATTTTTACAAAAAATAATATTCTTAAGCAAAATGGATAAGTTCTTAATTTTTACATACCAAATGACGTAAAAAATAACAAAATTTTAAATGTTGAGGATGTCTGGCAAAAATTTCAATTCATATATTCTTCACGTGCAAATATAACACTGCATATAACATTAATATAATAGGTCCAAAAATTAGAGTAAATGAAAATCAGACTCAACTAAATTTTAAAAAGTGTTATCTTCTCCCAAAATTAAACAGATATAAACTTGTCTTTATGCAGTTTCTGAAGCCTTAGGAAAGGAGTTACGGAAGAAGTAGAGATAGCAGCTTTAAAACACCTTACAAAAAGATATTTTAAGAACTAAATTCATTTGAAGGACCTGAAATTACCAGTCTTAGAGCAAAAACTTGGTAAAAGGCTAGAATGGAGGTTGTTGAGAAGGAAACATTTTGAGAGAACAATTCTTACTTCATAACATGTAAAATAATAGTAGTTACACTGTTAATAGCAGTTATACTTTGCTTTACCTTCCCTTCTTATGGAAGTAGGGAAATGTATTCCCTTCTTCCAAGTTATATATTTCCTGTGACTTTTTCTGGTTCTTAATTTTGTAACAGTTAGTTCAGTCTACAGGTACAAGGGTTTAAACAAGAGTGGGGTTAATTACTTAAAGTAAATATGGCAATTTTTAAAATTTGTCAATTATTTATTTTTTTCAATTGGATCATGATGAATCAATGCCTCTTGGTTACACAACTTCAACAAAATGAAATTACAGTCAAAGAGTAAATTTTTCACCAGTATTTTAGCGTTTTTCTATAGCAAAAAAAGTAGTATCTTATAGAGTATACATAGTTTCCAAGTAAAACGACAATAATATCTCTAGGTAGCGTAGTTACCATGCTTTGATTTTATATTAGCCATGTAAAATATACCTTTTCCATTTTAGAATGAACTCGCTTATATTTTCAGACCTATAAAAATTAAACAAAATGCCAAAAGAAAACAAAATTAGAACTAACGATCCAACTGTCTAAATAACCCTATTAGCACCAATGTTCACAATTATAATGAACAAAAACGCGTTAAATTAAAGTTCTTTACCATGAATCTTGAGAGAATGCTTGATGAAATGGTATAATCTTATGACCATTATGCTTTTGCTAACATAGAAAGAAAGGTTTATATGTCCATGATCTTTTCCTGATTTTAGATGGTAGAAAAATAGTTGAGACGAAAATTTTGGAAAGAAATGAATAATTCAAGTAAAGTAAAAGTGGCAGTCACTAGGGGTGGATATAAATCACTAAGGGTGGCTAAACTGGGCAAAAAAATATTTTCAGACAACATTTTTTTTGGTGAAATAGAGATTTTTAAGGAAACTTCCTGAAAATTTGAAGATTGCATTTTGGACAAAATCTGCAAACAAATTTCACTTTTCTGTGAAAACTGCCAAGTAGCATTTATACTAGTTACTATGCTTTTTGCATGTCACCACAAAAACAAAGAAATATGTGGTTAAAAGATAAATACCAACAAGAATTACAAAGAATAGTGCGGAAGCAAGCATCATAACATATAAAAATGAAGTGAAGGACAAAGAATTGTGCTGTTAGAAGACAAGAGCCAGCGAAAATCTTAAAAGAGTCAAACATGAAATTGAAGAAGAAAAAAATATTATGTTAGAACACAATCATAGTCAATATTAGAACACAATCTTTGACTATAAAAAAATATGGCACAAACCAACAAAGATGCCATAAACTACACAACCGCTAATCTCAAGTCATTAGAATCCTTCAACATTATATGCGTTCCCTGTAGAGCCCTCCATTTCCTGAGGAAAGAGTAACAAACAAACGTGAATCATCTGAAGGTTGCTACTTACAACTGAAACCAATAACAAAATACAAATACAAGCATACTGCTTTCAAAGCACCAGGACCCAGCCTTAACATTGACTACACAGTTTTTTTCTCAAAACTGACATATTGACACCTCTACCCAAAAATAATTCAGAAAAGTTGCAACATTTAGCAGAAATTTGTATTTCTACATGGTTGTACTGAAACTATGGTGACCTAAAGACTTTAAGGAAAGGCTCAAATTGTCTGCAATTAGAAGACAAGCAATAAAGAGTCTGTTGTGTAGCTGTGCCAAGGATTGGCATATTGATTTGGCCACAAACAATATAATTAGATTACAACTTTAAAGAATAAACATTATTTTTTCCAAGGGTGGTTGTGTGAAATATTTGGTATGAAATCTTTGGTGTGAATATATATATATATATATATATATATATATATATATATATATATATATATATATATATATATATATATATATATATGGCCACGTTCTATGGATGAAGGATGACAGATTACCGAAGATTGTTCTTTTTAGACAACCGTCTGGGGCTACACAGAAAGCAGGTCGTCCTTGTCTGGGTTGGAAGGATGTCATAAATAAAGATTTAAAGGAAATGGGAACTTCCTGGGAGGGTGTAAAGAGGGAGGCTTTAAATAGATTAGGTTGGAGGAGGAGCGTGCGTACCTGTGTTGGCCTCAGGCGGTTTGATGCCGCAGTGAGTTATTAGTAGTAGTAGTAGTAGTAGAATATATATATATATATATATATATATATATATATATATATATATATATATATATATATATATATATATATATATATATTTATATATATATATATATATATATATATATATATATATATATATATATATATATATATATATATATATATATATATATATATATATATATATACACGGGTATAAGGGTGTTTGGGTGAAATATTTGGTATGAAATCTTTGGTGTGAATAGATAATATATATATCTAATATTTATTTTTTGTATTTGAGAAGCCATATATATATATATATATATATATATATATATATATATATATATATATATATATATATATATATATATATATATATATATATATATATATAGTTTTATTTTGAAAATACGAGGTTCTTCTAGAACAGATTTAATCAAGCATTTAGAAATTTTAAAAGTAGTTTCCATGATTTTATAATATTCTATTCTGATGAGAAAACCACTAAAACAGATCAATCAACACTTTTCTGAATTTATTGGGGGTCAGCATTCTCCCTCCTCCCCCCTGCAGATAATTCCATGACAGAAAATTCTCCCCCAGAAAATTTTGTCCCTGTGGAAATTAACCCCTTCATGGAAAATTTCCCCCACATTTATAATTCAGCAGCAACAGAGAAAGAACAAAATAGGAACCTCCAAATCTCAATGAGATGCCCAGAGGGGTAACAAAAGGACCAGATATGAAAAATAGTTTTAGCACATGGACTGGGTGGTCTTCAATCACTTTTGCCTAATGAAAAGTACAAAAATTTTCTATTTCCAGTCTACTGAGCATCCTCTAAAGCTTTCATAACCGCAAGGGGGAGATTGGGGAGGAAGGTGGAGCAGCACCAATCCTATAAATAGTCCTTGCTAGTTTTGGGCTATATTGTAACTCTTTTCTTTCATAATAACTGCATACACCAGAAATATTCCCAGAAATCAAGAGGGATTAAATATTAATTTCTACCTCCAACCTTCTCATTCCTTACAACTAATTATACATAGCCTATATCTGAAGATTCAATGAGAGTTAGGATGTTCTAGCATTAAATGCACCCTTTGAGGCATTTACCCCTCCTTAACAAAAGTTAAAAAGGGAATAGATAGGGGTGGTTATCCTCCACTCACTTTACAATGTTCAAAAGAGCACTGGAAATTTTGATTTCTGATCTAATGAGCCAAAGACAAAGTTTACAAGACCAACCTCTCATAAGAATATATCTTAATAATGGACAACTTGCATGGCTTACAGCCCTTGCCATGGGGGCTAGAAGAGGGATGGTTCCCCTTACCTGGAGGAATAGGTATATGATGTTTGAACTATTTTGAAAATAAAGATGTCTCAATATTTTGATCATATAGGCTTGGGGGAAATAAGTATGGGCGGTGACTTGTTACCTTCCAATCCCTTTAAACTCTTAATGTAGGACACTAGACCTTCTGATATGCAATCAAATGAGGCCTATTCAAGGTGTATATAACCACAAGTCCCATGTGAAATGCCTCTGGGGAATAAAGAAAAAAATTACATTGAACCCTTATGGCTCTTTCCAAAAGAAAATGCTATAGCATGCCTCTAACTTAAACAGGTGAGCCAGGCTGTATCTAGGAGGGAGGGGAGACAGAGAAAGCAGGTGCCCTGTGTGGTATGTCCAAGGGAGAAGCAAAACAAGGTAAACTGTAATATTTATGTGCCAAAATTGCAACATTTTGAATAGTGATGATTAGCAGGAGGCAGTGAATTCTAAATTTGCCCCTTGAGAAAAAAGCAAAGTTCATCTTTGTATGTGAACAGAACTTTCAATTTCCCTTCTAATATTTGAAACTTTCCACCAAAAATAAGGGGGAGGGGTATTACTTCACATTAAATTTCTTGCAGGGGGGTTGGAATTTATCCCAGGGTAGGGTGAATTTTCCTCAGAGTAGTTTTTGGGGAAGAACTTTCCAGGGGTGGGAAAACACCTAGACCCAAAGTTTCTTTAAGTGACCTTTTTTCAGATAAATTTAATGGCAAACATAAAAATTTAGCAAGTGTTTGAGAAGATTATATAATTTGGGATGGCCTATATGTTTGACCATTAGAGGGGAAGAAAGGGATAGTAGATTAGAGTGCTTTTATAATCAATATAAATATTTTTAGAGAATGATTATTTCAGAGGATATTCTATGGTACTCTGAGATGGAAACAACTTAAAAAAAAACCTTCAACTCTTCTTTCAAATCAAAATAAATATAAAGAAGAAGTAAAGTAGCATAGTCTAGGGGAAGCAATTTGCATGTATAAATACAATTCAAGGTATGCTTGTTCTTAATTTGAGGGAGATAAATGTTATTGGTGCCTTAAACAACAATAAACAAATATTCTAAAGTAGTTTACATAATTTAATGTGTTTCTTTTAGCCAATGAATATATACCATATTAAAAAAAAACAATAAAGCATTAAATTAATACTTTAATACTTAGAACATTTCTACTTTTCAGATTATCAAGTCTGCTTCCATTATTACACAATTTTCAACATTATGTCTTGGTAAATTATATACTCAATAGCTTGTACAGATAAATCTAAACTGAGAAAATGACAAATTTAATTTAGGAGCCAGAAGGTATGACTGCATTGATGGACCACAGATATATTTAGTGCAAATGAAGAATTAGTCCTTCTCACTATGAAATATTGTATTAGTATATAGTTCAGTCTCATTAGAAAAAAAAACACTTAAATTCTGAAAACAACTTTAAGAAATACAAAAATACTTACTTATATCAGTCCTAAAGTGCTTTGCTTTACTTTACTCCCAAGGCCTTCTTAATGTTATAATTTAAAAACGAATTCATGTATTTTAATTGCATTTTTCTGTTTCTTAATTGTGTTGATACTGCTTCAACCCTAAAAAAGCCATATAATACTTACATATAGCCTATAATTGCTAAATTCTTCATACTAATTAAGTCCCTAACCCTTGATAATGTGCAAATATATTGCCAATCTCAGTTATATATTTGTCATTCATCATACAGCACAGAATTCTTTTGTTTTAACTCAATACTCAGTAAAATTCTAGTTTAGTGACTTCTTGTTATCTAGGAAAGGGGTTAGGTTAGGAAAATGAAACTTTCAGGATCAGTCTACAGGCTAAAGTATGTCCCAGAAGGTATTTCGAAGCACCTAACTCCACTCCCTCTAGAGAGTCCTGACCTTTGATGACCTTTAAAAATGTTTTTGTTATAAAAGTGAAACTATGCAAAATAGATCTTCTGCTTGAATAAAGTACAACAAAATTCTTTTCAGCTTCACAATTATGCTCAATCCCAATTTATAAGGTTATAAAGGTATGCAAATACATTTTCTAAATTAAAAAAAAACAACATTGATATTGTTCCAAAGTCTACTCAAATAACAGGAATTGCATTTTCAGAACTACAGGCAGAGAAAAAGCAACTAGTCACTAAAATTAATATAAAATGTTGTTTTGTCAAAATTTCAACAGGTAATAGACCTGTCATATAGGCAAATTTCAGGGCCCTCTAGAGGGAGAAGGAGTGGAGGTGGGTACTTTAAAATACCTTCCCAGGATATAATTAAGCCTGTAGAAAAATACTTGAAACTTTCATTTTCCTAACCTAACCCTTTTTCAAGATAGCAAGAAGTCACTAAACTAGAATTTTACCAAATAGCCTCAGGCTAAGAAGACCATTATAGGGAAAGGGGAACCAGGGATTAATTGTAAAAATACACAACAACAATAAACAAAAAACTAAAAGTAAACTTGTTTCGCTTTTGATTAAGTATGTCACCTTCTAAAGAAGAGCTATTCTAGACTTGTTGGCTTGATTTTAAAGCATTGACATGGCTTAAAATCCCACTCAAATAACAGAAACAGAGTATTCAGAATTAAATCCAGGAGAAAAGAAACTGATGACTCAAAATTAAGATAAAATGTTGTTTAGTTGAAATTTCAAAATTTCTAAGACTCAGGTCTCAGAAGAGGGTTAGTAGCCTATAAAATCTTGGCAATACCTTCCCTAAGTATGCTTTTGGTCCTAGATTTATTACTGAAAATTTCGTTTTCCTAACCAACCCCTTTCCAATATTATGAAAAGTAGCTAAACTGAAATTTTACCTTAAGTTTTAATCTAATAGTAATAAATCACTAATTTTTTTAATTAGAGTCAGAGTTGCCACAAAAGCGAAAAATTTCGTAACATCCAAACTCTTAAAAAGTAACTCTTGATAAGAAAGTTCCTTTTAAGGCAGGGTACTTTCATTTTGGCATCAAAAGTGGCACTTAACAGGGGGAGTAGGCAGTTGTTGACTGTATATTTTCTAAAATATTTTTTTATCTGATCTTGTTAAAAGTTCCCCCTCAAAATTATAAGATGAACCTTTTTTGTATCTTAATTTACAAAACTTGTAAAACCCTTCCTCCTTTTTAACTTTTAATGAACTGGAAACCCTTTTTGCTTTTTCAGCATAAAAAGCGAGGTATTAAAAAAATTGAGTTGATTCGGATGGATCTTGACCTTTTTTCTTGAGCAATTTTGAATGACACTGTTCTCATTCCAAAAAAAATGAAGATTAATTTTCATTCACTTTTTGTAACTGAGAACCCCAGAGAATTTGGAAGAATGAAAAAGTTCAGGTTCATATTACCCACAGGCTACATTTGCTTAAGTTTTGCTATGGAGTGTTTTGGTTTGTTTTAGGTCTAACTCAGGATACTTTAGAGAAGAAGAAAGGTAAATATTGTCTTTTTTTGCAAAGCCTAAATAAACAGCTCAAAGAAGTATTCCCTTTTGAATTAGTTTAAAACTTACTTTTGGTCCTGGATATACAACACAATATATGAGATACTCATACAGCGAAGCAAACATAATCAATTTGTGAACGTAGTTAACTAGGTAGTTTACTCTTTCTACTTTCTTACGTTTTTGCAAGAGTATCTTCGATTTCCAATTAATTTGGGTCAGGAATCGCTCTCCTGTCATGCATAAGATCAGAAATAGTTTAATGATTGTGTCTATTAATCCTTCTAATTATATTTTTAATAACCTTTCTAATAATATTTATATTCCCGATTTTATTGTTATCACTGAGACAAGGCTGAATTTAATCGGATTTGCAAAAGCAGAAACTCGTATTAACAAGAAAAAAAGTCATCATGAGATTCAACACATTAATGAAATGTGTTTCTATAGTTGTATGTTGGACCTCAGAGGGGAGGAGGGCTACAAAGTTAAAAAAGTGACCATGATATTTGGAAATAGCCTAACATAATATCGGAAATCCGGCTTAACTAATAATTCCTCTTCCTCGATACTTGAGTATAGCCTTGATTATAACCGAAAATTAGCTTCTTTTGAAAGTTTCAACTATTTTGTCAGTGGCATCTCTTCATAATCCCATTTAAAGACAGCAAGTTTTGTTTATAATCTGATATTATGTCTAATCATTTAGAAGGGGTGGGGTTTAACCCAAAGAACAGTAAATTTATCATATTATAAACGCATGTTTAAGCTTGCTTCTTTTCTATACAATTTTAATATGACTTGAATGAACAAGATTCAACTGATACAATTTGTGGACTATAGACAAGATAGTGCAAAATCTGTTTGCTTTCTTACATCGTAGCAAATGATAATCTTGCGAAAGATAATTTTATCTTAACTTACCATGCGAGTAAGCGAAATGGGTATTTCTCGTCTTAATAATTGAACGATTGTGAGATAAAATAAAATTCAACGATCGCCATGTCAAAGAATGTCGATACTCATCTCAGTGCAATTAAACCAGGAAAAGCGGGAGTTTTCCATGGGAAATAATTGGATTGCTCAGGAAATATGCAACTAATTCATTATTCATAAGCAGAGGCGTAATTTGCTATGAGGCAGGGGGGGAGAAACTGCCATTCAGAGACCTGAGTTTGACCCTCCTCCCGCTCAGCTGCAATTTAGTTTCTTCCAAAATCTTGTCAAAACCAAGATATTATTGTACTCTAAAGCACCTTTATAAAACTTTTATACGACTAAATATACCTTTATGGTACCAAATGGTTTGTTTTAGTCTGTACGGTCATTTTCACTTGATTTTGGAAAATTGGCCCCAACTTTGCGTAAAAAGTAACCTTTTACCTAAAACTTGCCAAAAATACTACGAACCTAACCTCGATGGCAACCTTGTTTATAGTTTGTCAGTTCTGTAAACTTTGCCAAATATTTTTTAGTCTCATTTATCTATGTTTGCACTATATAGAAAGCACAACTTCGCAAGGGTATTTTGTTAGGTAATATTACACATAGGTTACACCTTATAAATGTAATGTGCCCAGGGAAAAGGGGTGCTTCTTATAATAAGCTTGATTACAGTAGCCTTATATATAGCAGTACTGGTCAGAAGCATTAAAAAAAAAGTTAGATTTATGCCCGTGCCACATAACAGTTATAATTGTCGATAATATCAAAATTAAGCATGACTACGGAATCAATTTTTTTCACCATTCGTAATTTCTTGAGTTGAACATTATTCAACTTTCAAGCATAAATTTCATGACTGACCAATCAGAGTCAAAGTTTAAAGCATACTTCTTAAAACGAGAAAAGATAGAAGCCTAGAACAGCGGCTTTTCTGTCTGGGAGACGAATCTGACAAAAAGTTTATTAGCAGACAACAATTGGACACAAATTACTGTTTGTGAAAACTCTTTAAATTAATTTCTTGAAATTTTAACGTTTCGCTTTTTAAATACATTTCTAACACTAACATCCAAAAAATTGCCATATCATTCATGATATTTGGCTTTTTTTATCAATAGATGTGACTACGATGTGGCACTGGCATTAGTTTATCATAATGCTCTCAGGCAATACCTAGTTTGCCAACATAGTACCCCTATTTTTGCAATAATGATTGAATTGGACGTGAGCTCGCTTACGTGACGACGAGATACTTTACTTGTGAAGTATTTCACTAAGAATGCTAGTTTAGATGAGGATCTAACTAAGATTGAAATAATAAGTAATTACAATAGGGATATTAGATTTAAAAACAGTAATATTCCTCCTTTTTATAGACGTATTAATTTGCACATCACATATATATTTGGCCATTAGAGGGCGGGCGAGGGTAAAGTATTTGGATAGTGTGAAATTAGAAAACGATTCTTGCTTCCTTATATGTCGAGTAATTGTACCTAACACATTTTACACACAGACCCACTATACTTTACCCTCATTTCTTCCTACTGTCAAATATATACCCTCGAATTTGTTTCTAAAGTGTTATATTTTCATCATAATTAAGTATATTTAATACCAAACATGGGGAAATATAAGGACTTTGGAGAGTTATCTCGTCACCAAAAGCATAGTTATTCGACCTTATTTAGAAATTAAATTTTTAATGACTATTATAAAACACTGAGTTAATTCAAGTTTCTATTAAAGAAAAAAAAACTGAGAGAATTAAACTACTTTTGGTGAAGCTGAATTTTTACGAATAGGAGAAGGGGAGGAGGCACGTCAAGGAAAAGTCATTTAAAATTTCAAGATTCAATTATTTGTTTTTCTCTCAATTTTTTTTCCTCTTTATAACATTCCATATCTTAAAAATAATTTTGCCAGACTCAACGTTGGTTGACAACATGACAGAGTTCATAGTCAATTCTCCCAATGGGCTAATGAGACTTATTAAGGGGAGTGGGAGGGGAAGTATACCAGAGGGACTTTTGTAAATCTCTAGTTAAGGGTTTTGGACCATAATTTTTATAATGGTATTGCTTTATACTTCAAGCTTTTCCAACTAACAAGTGGCACCAAAAGTGCCGTTTTTAGTGCTATATGACACTTACAGATGGCAAAACTGATTAAAAGTGCGCATATATGAGTAATAGCTATTAAATGAGCCATTGAAAATCTCTCTAAGAAGTTTTGTTAGCCAACTAGTGCTAGCTTTTCCCCTTGAGACCTGACACCAAAAGTGCCCATCTTTTAGTGTCATTTGGCACTTGCAGATGGTGAAATTTACAGGAAAATGTAGACATGAGAAATAGCATTTATATGAGCTATCAAAGATCTATCAAGGATGTTTTGGTTGCCCGCTAGCCCAACATTTTGAGAAATGGCGCAAAAGTGCCATATGGCACTTGCAGATGATGGAATTTTTAAAAAGTACGTATGTATGAAAAACGGCTTTTAAATCAGTTATTCAAACCCCATGATATTTTTAAGCGTTGGCATGGCCTGTGCCAAATATATATCTATGTGATACTCAAAGTGCTTGGCTCCACTTCAAGCTCAATATTTAATAGAGGATCACACATATAATGAACAGTTCATTCGCTCAAACGTCAATCAAACTACAACAATAAGAACACCTTTTAAAACAACTTAAAATAAATTTTCAATTTGGATTTTTACAAGGTTTTTGTAAAATAAGTTTAATTTTTGCATTTATTATTCTATGAATCAAGTATTGGAGAAATCTTCAGTCGATTTCATGGCATCATTAAGTAAAAAAAAAGTTTTTTTAAACTGAAAGTAAGGAGGAACATTAAAACTTAAAATGAGTTAAAATTATTAAGCATATGAGGGCGGATTGTCTCCTCCTCAATACATCACTTTTTAGTGATGTACTCCTCAATACAGCACTCTTTTGTTGTAGAAGAATAACTTATGCAAGAAAAGGGCCGTTTGATTAGAAAAGTTTTTTTTAACAGTTTTTTTTAAGCTTTTTTAACAGGTCTATAAAAACTTTAGCGTAAAGAGCGAGGAAAACTTTAGTGTGTAGTTCAATACCTTTAGTGTGTAAGTGTGTAACTTTAGTGTGTAGTTCAATTGCAGACAATAATTTCTATTTATTTTAATGTATCTCCTTACTTTCAGTTCGAATAAACATATTTTTCATTTAATTAGTGATTGTTTTGTTAAATAAAGCCGAGAATTCCAGCTCTCCTCCATGGAGAAATCCCTTCCAAAACGAAAAGTTTCCCCACAGAACTATCCTCACACGTAACCCCCCCCCCCCCCCGGCCAGAAAAATCCCATCGAAAAACATCTGTAAACGTCCCAATAGCGAATATTATATGTAAATAATGGACAATGTTTATAGCTTGTAGCCCTTCTTCCGGGGGCTGTGGGGGTTCAATTATCCTTTAAGACATAGTTCCTAAATCTTTCGACTATGCTGAACAAAATGATATCTCACAGTTTTTATTGGCAGTCTTTTGGGCAAAGGGCGCGGAGAAAGGGGCTAGGTGCCGCCAATATTTTGGTCACTCAAAAAGGGCACTAGATTTTTAATTTCCGTCTCGTCTCGATATTCGAGGATCACTGGTTCGATACAATCAACCCTAAAAAAAAAATATGCATTTTGAGATGTTGCTTCTGGCAAAAAATTCAAATTCCGCATTTTTTCTATATGGTAACTTGAAACATCTAAAATAGGGTTCTCGGATATGCTAAATCTTATGGTGTGATTTTCATCAGTTGATGTTTTCAGGTTGTTTTCCCCCTTTTTCCAAAATTTGGCAAAATTTTCTCAGGCTCGTTACTTTTGATAGGTAACATTTACCTTCATGAATTTTAATGTATCCGCGTGTTAAAAAAGTCTGGTCAAGGCAGGTGCGTCATGGATAAATCATCTTTTAAACAGCTTCTAAACTGTATGAACTCTTTGAAGCTCATTCAAAAACCTTTATGTAGACAACCATTTATTACATAAATTACATTTGTTACCATCAGCCAAATAATTATCACTATTTTTCACAGCTAAGGAAACGGCTTCTCACCTGTTTACATTCTTAGATGGCTATTGAAATTTGCTTTCTAAGAAAAGGTTGCCACATATATCATCTTTAAATGGTTTTGTCATCTGTATCCACTCTTTAGTGTGTTTAAAAAAGGCGCTCGAGAAAAAGTTTTATCACAAACATCACACTTGGACAATTTCTCACTCGTATCCATTCTTTGATGGGTGTTCAAATTTAATGCGTGGGAAAAGGTCTTGTGACAAACATCGCATTTAGATGACTTTTCACCAGTATGCGTTCTTTGATGGGTGTTTAAATGTGCTGCTTGAGAAAAGGTTTGGTCACAAACATCACACTTAAATGGTTTCTCACCCGTATGAATTCTTTTATGTGTCTTCAAGTTTGTAGCGTGAGAAAACATCTTGTCACACGAATCACATTTAAACGGTTTATTACCTGTATGCATTCTCTGATGTATCTTCAAAGTTGGAGCGTGAGAAAACGTCTTGTGACATACATTACATTTAAACGGTTTATCACCCGTATGAACTCTTTGGTGCCTGTTCAAACTACCCAGTTCAGAAAAACATTTTTTACATACATCGCATTTAAACGGCTTCTCACCAGTATGAATTCTTTGATGTGTTTTCAAACTTGCTGTGTTAAAAAAGGTCTTGTCACATACATCACATTTTTTACCCGTGTGCATTTTTTTCGAGTTTTCACCCGTGTGCATTCTTTGATGGGTCTTCAAATTACCTGCTTGAGAAAAGTTTTTGTCACAAACATTACACTTAAACGGTTTCTCACCTGTATGCACTCTTTGGTGCCGGTTCAAATCGTGAACTCGACAAAAGATCTTGTCACATACCTCACATTTATAAGTCTTTTTGTCTTTACAAGTTCTTTGACATCTTTCCAATTTTCTATACTTTTTACTTTGTAGGGGATTTTTCAAACCTGTTTTCTGATTTTCTAAACCTATTCCTTCAGATTCTGATGCAAATCCATTTGAAAAACCGTTTGTAGAGGAATTCTTTGAAACAACTAGTGATGTATGTCCCTGTAAGTGTAGTCCAGACATGTATGGTAAAAAGTGACCTAAAATGAGTGACGTAAATTGACCTATAAAAGTCTACAGAGTAAAAAAAAAAGAGAAGAAGAGCTAAGAGCTCATATGGCACTTGTGACGAGGCAAGAAGAGCCAAGAGCCAAGAGCTCATATGGTATGAGCTCTAACGAAATTCTAAGAATCAATATATTGAATTAAAAAGGAAAATAAGAGGCTTAATCCCAGTCAGGATTTAAAATAAGAGCTCTGAGTCACGATGTACTTCTAAATATCAAAATTCATTAAGATCCGATCACCCACTCGTAAGTTACAAATATTTAATTTTTTCTAATTTTTCCTCTCCCTTTAGCCCTGCAGATGGTCGAATCTGGGAAAACGACTTTATCAAGTCAAATTGTGCAGCTCCCTGACACTCCTACCAATTTTCATCGTCCTAGCACGTCCAGAAGCACCAAACTCGCCAAATCACTGAACACCTCCCCCCAAGTCCCTAAAGAGAGCGAATCTAGTACGATTCTGTCAATCATGTATCAATGACATTTGCTTATTCTATCCACCAAGCTTCATCCAGATTCCTCCACTCCAAGTGTTTTCCAAGATTTCCCCCTCCAACTCACTCCAATGTCAAAAGATCTGGTCGGGATTTGATATAAGAGCTATGAGACATGAATTCCTTCTAAATATCAAATTTCATTAAGATCCGATCACCTATTCGTAAGATAAAAATACCCCAATTTTCACGTTTTCCAAGAATTCCGGTTTCCCCCTCCAACTCCCCCCAATGTCACAGGATCTGGTCGGAATTTAAAATTAGAGCTTTAAAGCACAAGATCCTTCTAAATATCAAATTTCATTAAGATCTGGTCACCCTTTCGTAAGTTACAAATACCTCAATTTTCAAAATTACCCCCCCACTCCACCAAAAAGAGCAGATTCGGTCCAGTTATGTCAGTGACGTATCTTAAACAGGTTTCTATTCTTCCCATCCAGTTTCATCCTGATCTCACCGCTTTAAGTATTTTCTACGATTTCCGGTCCCCCCAACTGCCCCCCCCCCAATTACGCTTGATCCATTTGAGATTTAAAATAAGAGATCTGAGTTATGAGGTCCTTCTAAATATGAAGTTAAATGAAGATCCGATGACTCCTTCGTAAGTTAAAAATTCGGCATTTTTTTATTTTTCAGAATTAACCCCCCCCCCAATAGAGCGGATCCGTTCCAATTATGGAAATCACGTATCTAAGACTTCTGCTTATTTTTCGCACCAAGTCTCATCCCGATACCTCCAATCTAAGCGTTTTCCATGATTTTAGGTTTCCCACCCCAAAATCCCCCCAATGTCACCAGATCCGGTCGGGATTTAAAATAAGAGCTTTGACACACGATATCCTTCTAAATATCAAATTTCATTGAGATCCGATCACCCGTTCGTAAGTTCAAAATACCTCATTTTTTCTAATTTTTAGAATTAACTCTCCCCCCCTTCCAACTACCCCAAAAAGAGCGGATCCATTCCGGTTATGTCAATCATGTATCTAGGACTTGTGCTTATTTTTCCCACTAAGTTTCATCCCAATCCCTCCACTCTAAGTGTTTTCCAAGTTTTAGGTTTCCCCCTCCCAACTCCCCCCCCTAATGTTATCAGATTCGGTCGGGATTTAAAATGAGAGCTCTGAGACACGATATCCTTCTAAATATCAAATTTCATTGAGATCCGATCACCAGTTCATAAGTTAAAAATACCTCATTTTCTCTAATTTTTCAGATCCCTTCAGCCCCCCAGATGGCCGGATCGGGGAAAACGACTTTATCAATTCAATTTGTGCAGCTCCCTGACACACCTACCGATTTTCATCGTCCTAGCACGTCCAGAAGCACTAAACTCGCCAAACCACTTAACCCCACGCTTTTAACTCCCCAAAGAGAGTGGATCCAGTCCAGTTACGTCAATCAAGCATCTACGAAATTTATAAGCGTTTTCCGGTTTCCCCTCAAACTCCTTCCAATGTCAACAGATCTCCCTGACACACCTACCAATTTTCATCGTCCTAGCACGTCCAGAAGTGCCAAACCCGACAAAACACTGAACCCCACCCCCTAACTCTCCCAAAGAGCGGATCCAGTCCGGTTATGTCTCCGGACTACGACATATATAAGCGTTTTCCATGATTTACAGTTTCCCCCTTCAATTCCCCCCAATGTCAACAGATCTGGTCGAGATTTGAAATAAAAGCTCTGAGACATAAGTTCCTTCTAAATATCAAATTTCATTAAGATCCAGTCACCCGTTCTTAAGCTAAGAATGCCTCAATTTTTCTAGTTATTTCAGATTAACCACCCCCAGCTCCCCCAAACAGACCGGATCCGTTCCAATTATTTCAATCTCGTATCTATAACTTGTGCTTATTCTTCCCATCAAGTTTCACCCAATCTCTCCACTCTAAGCGTTTTCCAAGATTTCCCGATTCGAATTAGTTTCTGGTTTCCCGATTCGACTTGAAAATGGAGAATCTGAGACATAAGATTCTTCTATATATCAAGTTTCATTAAGATCCAATCACCCATTCGTAAGATACTTCGATTTTCACGTTTTCCAAGAATTCCGGTTTCCCCCTCCAACTCCCCCCAACGTAACCGGATCTGGTCGGGATTTGAACTGAGAGTTCTAAAGCACAAGATCCTTCTAAATATCAAATTTGATTAAGACCTGATAACCCGTTCGTAAGTTACAAATACCTCATTTTTTTCTAATTTCTTCAAATTACTCTCCTCCCCCAACTCCATCAAAGAGAGTGGATCCAGTCCGGTTATGTCATTCACGTATGTTGGACTTGTGCTTATTCTTTCCAACATTTTTCGCCCTGATCTCTTGGCTTTAAGCGTTCCCCAAGATTTCCCCTCCCCCCGATGACACTGGATCCAGTCGGGATTTAAAATAAGAGATCTGAGTTACGAGGTCCTTCTAAATATGGAATTTCATTAAAATCAAACTACTCTCTCGCAAGTTAAAAATAACTCAATTTTTCTGATTTTTAGAATTAACCCCCCCCCCAAATCCCCCAAAGAGAGCGGATCCGTTTAAGTTATGTCAACCATGTATCTAAGACTTGTGCTTAATTTCCCCACCAAGTTTCATCCCGATCTCTCCACTCTAAGCGTTTTCCAAAATTTTAGGTTCACCCCCCCCCCCACCAACGCCCCCCAATGTTAGCGGATACGGTTGAGATTTAAGGTAAGAGCTCTGAGAAACGATTTCTTTCCAAACATCAAATTTCACATTTCATGTCACTCCTTAGTAAGTTAAAAATACCACATTTTTTCTAGTTTTTCAGAATTAACCCTCCTCCCAACACCCCAAAGAGAGCAGATCCGTTCCAGTTATTTTAATCACGTATCTAGGACTTGTGATTATTTTTCCCACTAAGTTTCATCCCGATCTCTCCACTCTAACCGTTTTCCAAGATTTTATGTCCCCCCTAACTCCCCCAATGTCACCGGATCCGGTCGGGATTACTAATAATAGCTCTGAGACACGGTATCCTTCCAAGCATCAAATTTCATTCAGATCCGATCACTCCTTCGAAAGTTAAAACTACCTCATTTTTTCTGATTTTTCAGAATTACCCCCCCCCCAACTTACCCAAAGAGAGCAGATCCGTTCCAGCTATATCAATCACGTATCTAGGACTTTTATTATTTTTCCCACCAAGTTTCATCTCAATCCCTCCACTCTAAGCGTTTTCCAAGTTTTAGGCGCCCCCCAACTCCCCCAAATGTCACCGGATCTGGTCGGGATTTCACATAAGAGCGCTGAGACACGCTATCCTTCCAAATATCAAACTTCATTAAGATCCGATCACTCCTTTGTAAATTAAACATGACTCATTTTTTCTAATTTTTCAGAATTAACCCCCCCCCTCCAACTCCCCCAAAAAGAGAAGATACGTTCCAGTTATGTCAATCACGTATCTAAGACTTGTGCTTATTTTTCCCATCAAGCTTAATTCCAAGCCTTCCACTCTAAGCGTTTTCCAACATTTTAGGTTCCCCCCACCCCAAGTCTCCCCAATGTCACGAGATCCGGTCGAGATTTAAAATAAGAGCTCTGAGAAACCATATTCTTCCAAATTTCATCGTCCTAGGTTACCTGGAAGTGCCTCAAGTAGCAAAACCGGGACAGACAGGCCGACCGACAGAGTTTGTGATCACTATTTGTCACTTGGTAGATACCAAGTGCCATAAAAACGAATAAACTAAATTAACGAAAAAATATCTTTCAAAATGTTTTAAAAGTCCACAGAGTCAAAAAGTAGTATGTCTTTCGATATCTTTTAATAACTAATTTTATTTTTGATCCCTTTTCTCTCCCTCATGATGATACTTATTTTAGTTTTAAAAATAGTTATTCTTATGAAACAAAAGGAAAATAAAGTTTCGAACGATCAAAAAGTATACCAAGGGGTTCAACAAACCAAAAGTGAAGGATAGGAAATGTTACAACATATATTAGGAATTATTGCAACTAAAAGAGATAGTACTAAAAGGATTTACATCATATGTTGAATGTATATATTTTTTTTTTGCCTTCAAGCCGCAAAGTTTTTGATTTGAATAAAAAACGAAGAGAGTCACGTTTTCCTCAGGTCTTAGAAATCCAAATAGTTTCAACAGTTCAAATAGGGATAAATCCTTTTAATAAACAGTGAAAAGCAATGACCTCCCCAAAAAACGGAATATTTCGATCACACATTTAGCGACACCATCATCAGCAAAAATACGGTATTTTTTTGTAGTTGTTTTTCACTGTCTATTGAAAGGATTTATCCCTATTTGAACAATTATTTTTACGACCTGAGGAAAACGTGACTTCGTTTCAATTGTCCTCGCTTTCTTCTAGCTTTATAGGCTGTTCAGTCTAGCTTCTAGGCAGTTCAGATCAAACCAGCCAATTTTCTGCTTATTTCAAATTCAACTTGAAATCAAAATATAAGACAGATTTACGTCTTAATTTATTAAGAAATAAATGCACTATAAATATAAATTGTATAATTTATACAGAAATGTAGTTTTAAGGCTTATTATCCAGCTTATTGAAAAATAATAAAACCCACCAAACCAATCTCAAGTGAAAACTTTGGAATTGTTCATAAAAGACTACAAAAACCGTTTGGCAAACATCTGCACATTAGAATAAGATAAAACAAAAGTTCTATCATAAGATTAAGTCTATTTGCCCTATTCTTTTCCAATAAAATATAATAAATGCATTTCAATCAACAAAAACACATGGTTTCAGATGTACCTTCATTGTTAGAACATTTGGATTCCTGGGTGTCGTATTCAAATTTACATGGTCCTGAAATGCTAAGTAAATTAGGCAAAGGATCGTCTTCACGTTTTGGTGACAAAAGATGGTTTGAAAATTGCAACGGCTTCTCATTGTCACCTGGTAAAGCATCTCCAACTTCTAAAACAAAATTTATATAAGACAGACATAGAAAAATATAACAGCATTATTAAAAAATAATGCTTAGTAACAAATCTGATTTTTCTTTCTAGTTACGTGTAAACATTAATATATACAGATAATAAAGGTATGCATAAAATCAGATGTATATGGAGGTTTTTTCATAAATCTTTTTAAAATCAACGTTTTATAAAAGAAAAGAACACCAGAAACACTCAATGAAATTCATTCCCGTGAAACGAATTAAAACGTGAAATCTATAACATAGACCGAGTTGATGGATAAGTTTAATTAAGGATAGGACTAATGTATTGAATAAAAAAACAAAAACTTAACATTTACCAGCTTAACAATCACAAGCAAATAGACAACTAAAATTTGAAAATACCAATCAATTGAGGTTTTCTGCATTAGTTCACAAAGCATATAATACAAAATATAGTCTCTCAAAGTTTATCAGTTGAATTCAAAAAACTTTATTCCTCTCTTACATGTGTAAAGATTAGATATTTTCATCTGAACCTCATAACTAACCCTGCAAGGCAGAAATATTTCGTTCGTCATGTCTGCACAGAGAAATGATTTAATGAAAATTTCTCTACCACATGATTAATTGTCTAACGAAACTTAGAAATTAATGGGTTTTTGCACCATAAAGAAGTCACTTTTATCACCCCTCAGCTCTTAATTGTTAGATACAAAAACAATTGCAGTTACATTTTGTGTTCCTAGACCACTTAATGAGCAAGGAAAAAAGGGGGAAAATTATTTTTAGAGCAAAGTGGCGTTTCATTTATTCTGTAACAGAAATTTAAATGCAAAACTTACCGTTTTTAAAGAAAAAATCCTCAATGACCATGATGGAATTGGCCATTTTTTGAATTTGTGGCAAGTCCATTAAAGATGTTGTAACAGAGTCAATGCAAATAATAAGAAGTACAATACTGTCATCAAAACTTGGATACAACACAGATTTTAGTCGGGAGAGTCCTAATATACAAAAGATATAAGGATTGATCGTTTCTAATTGACTACATTATGACTTTTAATCAATGCAAAGCAGATTTTATCTTAGTACAGTTGAAAAAAAGGCTCAACTTCCTCAGATATAAAGGCATCACAAATCTGATTATTTTTTTTCTAGGGAAAAAAAAATCCAAAAATTGTCTTTTTCATTCAACTTAGATTTAAAGTACTGTTTTAGATTTTAATTCATAATAAACTTTCACAGTAAAATTCCAAATGCAACTGTTAGCTTAATCCCTTATATATATTCTGTCAGTAAGTTTTCCAATCCGAAATCTTAGAAAAATTTGGTCTAATTCCTGAAATGAAAGTTTTATCTGTGGTTTTAATGCTGAAAACATTATAAAGTATAGACCTATTATGCATGTCATTATGTTTTTCCAAGAAGTTATATCTAGCTGTTCTTACTTTTTGGACCTCAAGAATGTGGCAATACATCTCAAAATTAGATCAAAACAGATATTTTGTAAAGCCCTAGGGCCATGACAATTCAAAACAAAAAAGCAAATTAACTTTACAATATTCAACATTGTATAAACATAACAGAAACAAAGAACAAAAATTACAAAATTTTACTTCTGCATTCCATTGTCAACCTGAGAAATTGTCCAAAACTTTTAAATCTTGTAAAACATTCATCCCTCATCAAATTCACCAGCCATCTGCCATCAAACCTACACTTCATTTCTCATCTCACTCAATTCTACACAATCACATGACCCTTACTCTCATTAATACTTGCATGGATTTGGCCAAAGTAAGGACCATCTTGCTTACATTTTTATATTATATTTCGAGGGTTTCTGTGGCTAAGTCAGTACTTATATATTTTCTTAAACCTTTGTGAACAACCTTAAGATGGTAAAACAGATTAGATTATCGAAATTTTTGGTGACCAAAATAAACTTCAATGATTTTCAGAATATATTTTAATGATTGCCAAGTATAATAGAAAGGGCAGCCACTGGTAAAGGACCTAAATAAATGTTTTGAAGTTGTTTAAAAACTTGAAAGTTTTTGAAGAAGACCCAAAAACTTGATAAAACTAAAAGGGATTCTTATTGATTAATTACTTTAAAACATCTACATTAAACACAACAATAAATATTTTTTATACATGGAAAATCAGCAAGGCCTCAAAAACTATTTAATACTAACTGTGCTTTGAGACTACTGGCTGATAGTCTTAATGATTTTGAAAATAAATGAAGATAAAATGTGAGTGAACTGAGCACCAATATTCAAGTATGTAAATATGCAGCACTGACACCTCAAGGTCTAAACTGGCAGTGCTAATTTCCACTTTGTGACCCTTTGGCCAAGACGTAATGGGGGACTGGGGGCCAGAAATCTTGTACTTTCGCACACAATCCCTCCTTACCTTTCCCATATTCCTCCATGTGCCCATTTAAAGCTGGTTTAAACCTGCCTGAGATTACTGAGTAGCATCACTGGCCCCTATTCCAAACAAATAAACTGGCTATGCAGGAACCAAACCTGTACTCCATGGACAAAGGATTTCTAACTGAGAATGCTTTCCACTTAGCCAGGAATACCAATATGACCATAGTAAAACAACTATTTAAAAAAGGAAAATATTGAAAAAAAGCCAAGAGGGACTTACAGCCGTTTTCACTACTCTTCTATACACTTTATATTTTACTAGACAAACTGTTTTAAGGCAGGTGTCAAGAAAGCTCCAGCAGGGATTGCATTTACTTAAGATGCAAACTAGCATGGTGGATGCCTAGCTGGTAAAAACCAAATAAACTGGCTAAGCCAGGAATTAAACCTGCATCCCTTGGACAAAGAAATCCCAATCCAGAGTGCCAACCACTTAGCCAGGAACACAAATGTGACTAAAGAACAACAATTATTTGAATAAAGAAAATATTGAAAAAAAACTAACTCAATTTATGGTTGCTACCATTTTCTCTACTGGCCCACAAACAATATATCTTATTTGGAAAATTTAATTTTAAGACAGATATCAACAAAACTCCATCAGGGACTGTATTTACTTAAGAAAAAACCAGCAATGAGAATACTCAGTGTTGTGATATTCTAATCATAAAATAACAAAAAAAGTGAATTTACATTTGCTATTTATTTTCCAAAAACTCATTTAAGCAAACTCATTTAAGCAAAACCATTTGGAACATCAATATGCCCATGGTTGGCCTAGAATCTATCTAAAATGCTTTACAACAGAAGGGACAAATTTTTAGCAAATCAGGTGCCCAGCCTTAATGCTGCTCTGTGTCATCTCTGAAAAACAATTAAATTATATCAGATGTATTTTGACACTTCCAAGACTTTTAGCTAAATCTGTGAAATAAGGGGCCAGGTATTTGTTCAAAATTTATACAATGTGAAAAGAGCACCAGGGGGTTAGGTTAAGAAAATGCAATTTTCAGGGATGAATCTACAGACTAAAGTATGTACTGGGAAGGTATTTTGAATTACCTACCTCTACTCCTTCTCCTGCTAGAGGGTCCTGACCTTTGATAACTTTAAAATTCTGTGTTATTAAAGTGGAACCTTGCAAAATAGATCCTCTGCTTACATGAAGTACAAAAAAAAATGGTTTCAGCTTAACAACATTCCTCAATTCCACTTTATAAGGTTTTAAAGATATGCAAATATATTTCCTGAATTTTTGAAAAAAACCCATTGATATGGCTTAAAATTCTACTGAAATAAAAGGACTTACATTTTAAGAACTAAAACAAGAGTAAAAGAAACGGATAATTGAAAATTAAGGTAAATGTTGTTTTGTCAAACTTTTGATATTCTAGGTATAGGCCTGTTAAGTAGGCAAATTTCTAAAACTTGGAAATCAGAAAAGGGTAAACATAGAAGCTTGGAAGTACCTTCCCAGAGTATGTTTTTGGCCCTGGATTCATTACTGAAAGTTTTATTTTTCTAACCCATTCCTTTTCCAAGATAGTGAAAAGTAGCTAAACTAGAATTTTACCTACTTTTGGCCCTAGATTCATTACTGGAAATTTCATTTTTCCTGAACTAATCCCTTTCTAAGATAGCAAGAAGTAGCCAAAATAGAGTTTGACAAGAAAATTTGTCCACAGCACTGTAAGGAAAGGCTGAAATATAAAGAGTTCTGCTTAAGATGCAAGACATCTTGAAGTATCTAGTAAAAATAGAAATTGCATTAAACATGCTTTAAGAAGTGTGTCATATTTTTTCTGAAAATGTGCTTTCTGTGTCACCTCAGATTCCATATTGTTTCACAAAATGTGTCATATTTTTTCACTATAAATCATATTTAATTGTCAAATCTTTATTTAGAGATTTGAACGTACAATCTTTTCCAAATCAGTTCAAAAAGGAGTAAACTCAATTTTATACTATAATCTTGGGATTGTGACATTTTTATGATGTATGGGGACTTTTTTAGAAAACAATTAGGCTACAGAAGGAACTGCCTGTGTTCAACTATTGACTTTAGGGCTCTGTTGATCTAGTACCCAAATTGGAACTATGTGTTGTTGGTTGGTTTTGAGCTGGTTTTGGTGCATGGGGAATCCCAGCAAGTGAGTTAGATGGGAACATGTGAATATGATCATCAAGGTTATAGTCCAACAGAACTATTACTACAGTAGACTAGTAACTGAAAATTAAGCTAAAATTTTGTTTTGTCAAAATTTCAATAGGCATGTGTGTCATGTAGGCAAATTTCAGGGCCCTCTAGAGGGAGAAGGAGCAGAGGTGGGTACTTTAAAATAACTTCCCAGGACGTACTTTAGCCTGTAGACCCATTCCTGAAAGTTTTATTTTCCTAACCTAAAACATTTTTGAGATAGCAAGAAGTCAATTAAGTAGAATTTCACCCTTCATTCTACTATTTAGACAAAAAAAAACAGTGTTCAAGTCTAAATAACCAAGTACCTAAATAACCATAATAAACTTACCCCTAATCTACAGATGGGGAACCTGACCTCAATTTTTTCTGTGAAAATGTTAAAATAAAATGTAGGCTACAAGCCCTTCTTGCAGTCCAGAGGCAAAAAATGACTTTTCTCAAAGTCATGTGCCCAAAGATATTCAAATTCTCCGCCTTTTCTCGATCTAGCAGACGTTTAAAGCTGTTTCCTGATTTGCGTTTGATTCGACTCGCGAAAGCTAGCTCAAAAGTTGACTTTTTTCTCTGCTGCCGTTTTATTTAAGTCGACCGAGCAAGTCAACAGAGAATCGCCAATCGAACGCTTCACTGGCAAAAAATCCAGATATTGGTTGCCTGGCCCTTCATTTCATAGATTTAACTAAAAGTCTTTGAGGCATCTTATATCAAAATACATCTGACACATTTTAATGTTTTTTTTTTTAAGAAGACATAGGAGGTCATTAAGGTTTTGCCTTTGCTGTGCTAAAAATTGTCTTAAAAAGTGCCAAGTTTAGAGAGTTATTTTAATGTTCTTCTTGCTGATCAGTATAATTGTTTTTAAAATTCCTTCTGTTTAAAGCCTTTTAGGGAGATTCTAAGCCAACCATGGTTATATTGTTGTCACAAATGATTTTGCTCAAGTGAGCTGGTGGAAACCAAATAGAATATATAATTTTTCTTTTTTTATTATTTCAAGGCTAGAATATCACAAAACTAAGCATCCAAAGTGATTTCAGTTAACTTCAAAAGTGATTCAAACACAACTTAGAAGTATTGAAGCTACATTTATTTATTAAATATGTGAACCATTCAACTAGCTTCAGACTAGTGTTTTCGTCATATTTAAAGATGCCTTTTTAAGCCATATGAAATATTCTGAAGTAAAGACTTCTCTGGAAAATCATGATCTTGTCTTAGGTTGGATACCCCTCTTGTACTCCTAAATATGAGAGTTGCAGCTTATCCATACAGCTTTAATAAACTACATGTTGTTTACTTTTTGCAATGAAAATATTTTCGCTTTGCAGCAGAGCATTAAGATAATGTATCAAAATGAAAATATCCAAGGTAACTTTAATGGAATTACTAAAAAAGACAAATGCATTATGCAATCTTACAATGAAGCTTCTGTTCGTTATAGCGTTTGGAAAATTTTGATGATGGTCTCGTTTGGGACAGGCTTTACCAAAAAAAATTGTTAGGGGAGGGATGTTTATAAAGAACACCCTCCTATGAACTTCTTCTAACAGCCTCGAATAAGATTAAAGCATTTTTTAAACGAATTTTTAAGTCAGAGAAGGATTTTGAGGGGAGGGGGATCAAACCCTAACTTCTATCCTATGGATACGGCCCTGGTGGTACCAGAATGGAGTTCATTTTCCCTTCTCCACCGCAAATAAAGGAACAATTAGTGTTATTTTTTCTCCTGACAACCCAACCATATTTTTTACCATGTAAGTAAAGCCTTCAAGCCGAGTTTTTCCGTTCTTAAGTTCTGAGTATTTAAGTATATTTTACTTTGAGTGCTTAGAACTGATACTTAATTACAATTTTGGCTGAGTACTTGTTACATATTCTTAAATACTTCTTTGGAGTACTTGAACCAATACTGATTTGGATCAATGACTGTGATTACCCTTGTCGGGTGACTGTAAAAGTTTATTGCTAAGAATATCGCCTAATTTAAATCAATTTCATTTTTGTTATCAGTTACTATCAATTCCGTGTTTAGAGCTTAGAATACGATTGGCCCGAGCCTCTCCTTACTTACAGTTTCTTTCTATAAAATTTCATCATGAACATATTTTCAAAATATATTCATGATAAAACTACGGACAAATGTAAATGTAAACAAAATATAGCTTCTGGGTAGCTAACTAACGGAAAAATCCTTCGGTTAGTTCAATCGTGTTTTCGCACGGAAGTCATTTAATCAAAAAGACACTTCCCTCCCAAAAACCACATGCCATGTACTGTTTCTGAACCCGTTCCTATCTTGTCCCCATCCATTGCTTTACCTCCAGGTGTGAAAAACCTTTGATCCCTTCATTACTGATAAAATAAACCTCTAGTTTTCCTCTTCTTTTTTTCGGTACTGGTGGTACCCAATTATCATGTTCGTTTGATTTTTTGTTTCCTCCCCCTTTTCATATGTTCTCTTTTAAACATTTTTCCTTTTTCTGTTACTATTTAGTAATTACTGTAACTAGTTGGTAAGAATTTGTGGGAATACAGATGGACTTTCGCCAGGCGCAAGTCTGATTATGGCTGAACACATTTAATTACTCACAAAATACACACAGATGGCCCACCGATTAGAAAGCAGCCATACAAAACATCGTATCATCTACAATCGTGGCTGAATGTACAAAGTAAAGACATAGAAACACAAGGGGCCATCAAAGAAGCTGTTAGCGAATGGTGTTTTCAATTGGTTATTGTGCGAAAGAAAATAATACGTTGCGATGTTGTGTGAATTTTAGAGCTTTGAACGCTGTTACAGTGAAAGATGTGGCCCCAGCACCAGCGGAGCCAAAGAAGGAGTTCAATAGATTTCTAAAGCCTGCGCCAGCAGAAGATTTTAAAAGATTATATTCTTTGGAATCCCCAACAGAACTGAAACGAAAACGGGTGATGCAGCAACCAGGTGGACTACAACAGAAAATGACCTCAGAGGACACTGGCGATAACTGATACCAAAGCCAATGGATCACAAGGGTTAACGCTCCGAAAAAAAAAGTTTGGAGGAAAATTCACCAAACTGGCTCTCAGAAAGGTCCGTCAAAAGTTGTAACACAGGTAGCCAAACAGCTCAAATTAAAAGCAAAACAACAAGAGAAAAAGTTAATGCAAAAATTTGACGAAGCGATAGAAATTAGGTTTCACTCGGATTCTGATGTTACCAAAAAGTCATGTAAGCATTACGGGGAAAAAAGAAAACAATTAGGGGTTCCACAGGAGTCTGAGTCTCCCCAAGAAAGTTCGTCGGGTAGATCACATTTACCTCCGACAAGGTTAGTTTTAAACTAATATAGTAAAAATAAATTGCATCAAATGTAAAACCCCATAGAAGCGATCCAAGTCCAAGTTGGTTCGTTTTGTAAAAGATTGTCGGCATGGATTCTACGGAAGTAACTGAATTTGTAGCACCCATGAGAGATACCTCCGCATTACGGCGATTTTTGATTTTACATTATCCGGTTGTCAAGAATTGGTGATAGTTTTGCTTCAGAACTGACCCTGTTACCTCGACAAAATGATTATAGAAAGAGAGAAAGTTATTGTGAATATGTCAAATATAATGGATTGCAATTTCAAAAATAAAGGAACTTAATTTATTAATTTTATAATAAAAGAAGGAAATAGTCGACAAAAAAACAAACAAAAGGAGAAGCCCCTGGAATATCAGTTTTCAACCGTTTTTTCACATATTATGAATTAAAATTGTTAGAGAAAATTAGTATAAAGACAATTATCTTACCTCTATTTTAAAATACGATCTCACTTTTATTTCTCTTTAGAATATCTTTCTCTATTAAAAAATATCTTAATATTTAGTTAAAGAAAAAAGTCACGAGTCTTTATTCACTAAAAACGCTACACATATGTTAATGAAAAGGAGACACAGAGGCAACCCATTACATCTAACTTTGCAATAAAGAAAACAAAGAAGGAATTACAATTACTCTTACGGAGCACAGATGAAAAGAAAGCAAGAGAGAAGAAATAAAGAAAGGAAACAGACGAAAAACATTGACTCGAGGAGATAGAGATGGGATTTAAAAAAACAAATAAAGTCAATAATACAATGAATCCCCACTACTATCAATAACAATGAATTCATTTATGAAAACAAAGAAAGGAAATAAAAAATGAAAAGAGAACAAAATCTAAGAGATCACATGGCATTTATGAGAAGGCAAGAAGAGCTAAGATCCAAGAGCTATTATGGTATGAGCTCTAACAAAATTCAAAGAATCAATAGATTGATTTAGAAGGAAAATCAGAGGCTTAATGCCGGTCAGGATTTAAAATAAGAGCTCTGAATCACGATGTTCTTCTAAATATCAACATTCATTAAGATCCGATCACCCACTCGTAAGTTATAAATACCTAATTTTCCCTCTCCCTTTAGCCCCCCAGATGGTCGAATCTGGGAAAATGACTTTATCAAGTCAATTTGTGCAGCTCCCTGACACTCCTACCAATTTTCATCGTCCTAGCACGTCCAGAAGCACCAAACTCGCCAAATCACTGAACGCCTCCCCCAAAGAGAGTGAATCCAGTACGGTTACGTCAACCACGTATCAGGGATATTTACTTATTCTATCCACCAAGCTTCATCCCGTTTCCTTCACTCTAAGCGTTTTCCAAGATTTCCCCCCAACGTCAAAACATCTGGTCGGGATTTGAAATAAGAGCTCTGAGACATGAATTCTTTCTAAATATCAAATTTCATTAAGATTCGATCACCTATTCGTAAGATAAAATACCCCAATTTTCACGTTTTCCAAGAATTCCGCTTTCCCCCTCCAACTCCCCCCAATGTCACCGGATCTGGTCAGAATTTAAAATTAGAGCTTTAAAGCACAAGATCCTTCTAAATATCAAATTTCATTAAGATCTGGTCGTAAGATCTTTCGTAAGTTACAGATACCTCATTTCTCCAAATTACCCCCCCCCCCCCAACTCCACCAAATAGAGCAGATCCGGTCCGGTTATGCCGGTCACGTATCTAAGACATGTTTTTATTCTTCCCATCCAGTTTCATCCTGATCTCTCCGCTTTAAGCATTTTCTAAGATTTCCGCCCCCCACCAATGACGCTGGATCCGGTTGCGATTTAAAATAATAAATCTGAGTTACGAGGTCCTTCTAAATATGACGTTTCATGAAGATCCGATCACTCCTTCGTAAGTTAAAAATACATCATTTTTTCTAATTTTTTGAATTAACCCCCCCCCCCCTAATAGAGCAGATCCATTCCAATTACGTAAATCACGTATATAAGACTTCTGTTTATTTTTCCCACCAAGTTTCATCCCGATCCCTCCCATCTAAGCGTTTTCCATGATTTTAGGTTCCCCCACCCCAAACTCCCCCCAACGTCACCAGATCCAGTCGGGATTTAAAATAAGAGCTTTGAGACACGATATCCTTCTAAACCTTAAATTTCATTGAGATCCGATCACCCGTTCGTAAGTTAAAAATACCACATTTTTCTAATTTTTCATAATTACCCCCCCCCCCCCCAAAGAGAGCAGGTTCGTTCCGGTTATGCCAATCATGTATCTAGGATTTGTGCTTATTTTTCCCAGCAGGTTTCATCCCGATCCCTCCACTCTAAGTGTTTTCCAAGATTTTAGGTTTCCCCCTCCCAACTCCCCCCCCCCCCCCAAAGTCACCAGATCTGGTCAGGATTTGAAATAAAAGCTCTGAGACACGATATCCTTCCAAATATCGAATTTCATTAAGATCTGATCAACCGCTTGTAAGTTAAAAATACTTCATTTTTTTCGAATTAACGGGCCCCCACTCCCCCCAGATGGTCAAATCGGGGAAACAACTATTTCTAATTTAATTTGGTCCCATCCCTGATACGCCCGCCAAATTTCATCGGCCTAGCTTACCTGGAAGTGCATAAAGTAGCAAAACCAGGACCGACAGAATTTGCGATCGCTATATGTCACTTGGTTAATACCAAGTGCCATAAAAAACAAATAGGTGAAAATTGAGGATTTTATCAGCCAGTAGCAAAATATGAAAAACAAGCAATTATTTCGACAAGGACATCCGCCAAGTCGTCCTCAGTGCTAAAAAAAAAATAAGAAAGAGGAAAAAGAAAAAAAGAAACAAGGAAGAAACAACAACAAAATCTAACCTTCTTAAGTGAACTGTACGAGAGGAAAAAATTAGGTGTTTTTTTTTCCTCTCGTACAGTTCACTTAAGAAGGATAGATTTTGTTGTTGTTTTTTTTTCCTCTTTCTTATTTGTTTTTGACCACTGAGGACGACTTGGCGGAGGTCCTTGTCGAAATATTTGCTTGTTTTTCATATTTTGCCACTGGCTGATAAAATCCTCGTTTTTCACCTATTTGTTTTTTCTCTTTTCATTTATTATTTCCTTTCTTTGTTTTCATACGTCATGCATAGCCAGTATGGTCCCAGAACGTATTAATGACTTGATTTTTTTTACATAGTGACATTGAAACTCAATGAGATTTTGGTTTGAACAAGTATTATAAAGCATCAACTGAAGAGCTTCTGCTCTGTATTTGAAGTTTTCAAAGCCTCCTGCCAAAACTTTAAATTCCCTCTTATCTCAAATAAAAATTTGGAAAATCTCATCCCCTCCCTTTCTCTCACATATTCATATATAATATATATCTTTGAAATAGACCTGACCTTTATCATAAATAGTCTATTGAGTTACTATTTCGATTCAAATTCACAGAAGGAATGTAATTTTCCATAGTATTTTAATATATTTTATTTCATGTATTTTTTCCATAGTTTGGCTCTATTCTAGTAAGAGATGGCTCTGAGTAAAGAAAGAGCATCAAAAATGAAAACAGTTCTTTATTGTTTTACAGTTACTTTTTGAAGTTTTGGTTCCTGTTGAATTGAGCTGCTAAACAGATATAAGGTAATCTAGACAGAAATAAAGGCCAAACAGTTCTGGAGAAATAAGTCTGAAAATAACTTAAAACTTAACAAGAAAACAATCTGGTACCAGTAACCAATCTTTAATTTAAGCTATGATATATAATTTCTTATGAAGGAGGGCAATATATTTGAAAATAAAACTTTTTATCAAAATTAATAATCTCAAGGAAAAAAGAAAAATATCTAATTTTTACATACCAAATGAAGCAAAATTCAAGGAAAATTTTCAATCTTAGAATTTCTGGCAAAAAGATAAGTAAAAATCCCTTTACTTATCGACCATTCAAATATAAAGTACTTAAAATTAATACATTAAGTGAAAAAAGTACAAGAAAGAAAATAAGATTCAAACATAGTTTATATAAATTTGTTTTTCCTTCTAATATAAAACAGGTACAGGCTTGTCTTTATGCAGTTTCAGAAGCCTCAGGAAGGGAGGTATAGAAGAAGTAGGGATAGAAGCTTGAAAAAACCATACATGAAGATATTTTAAGCTCTGGACTCATTTGAAGGACCTTAAAATACCTGTCTTAGACAAACAACTTGGTAAGAGGAGATAATTGAGGTTGCTGAGAAGGAAACATTTTTAGAGAACAATTCTTGCTTCATAACATGCAGAATAATCATAGTTGCACATTCTGAAAACAGCTACACTATGCTCTACCTTTCCTTCTCCCTAATATCCTAATATTTAGCCCAAATTATATACTTCCAGTGATCTTTTATTTTTCTTAATTTTATCAGTTAGTACAGTTTATGGTTACACTGGCTTAAATAAGAGTGATGCTAATAAGTTAAAGTAAATACGAAATTTTTAAGAGTTGGCGTTTTTTTTCCATTGGTTCATAATGAATCAATGGATCTTGATAAAATAACTGCAACAAAATGGAATTATGATCAAAGAGTAAGTCTTTAACCAATATTTTTGTGCTTTTCTATAGCCAAAAGTAAATTTTATAGGGTCTATCTAGTTTCCAAGTAAAACAACCATCATATTTTGAAAGAACATAAAAAAGGCATCGAGTGGTAAGTCACCTAATTCTCGGCTCGGTTATGAAAATATTCCTGAATTTACCATGAGACCCCCTCCCCTTCTCTAAATAGGAACCATAGTTTGATTTTTTAATAGTCATTTAAAATATACCTTTTTCATTTCATAATTTTTTTTTTAGCATTTTCAGATATTTGAAAATTAAAAAGAATTGCTAAAGAAGATAAAACTAAAACTCACAATCCAACTGTCTAACCAACCCTCTCAGCACCAATATTCAGAGTTAATTACATGCTTGTAAATAAAATTCTTTACCATAAGTCGCAAGAGAATGTGAAATGGTATCATCTTATGAGAATTATGCTTTTACTAACTTAGGAAGAAAGGTCTATATTTCCAAGATCTTTGTCTGACTTTCGAAGATAAGAAAATATTTGGGACAAAAATTTTGGAAAGTAATGAAAAATTATGTCAAGTAAAGTGACAGTCACTATGGGTGGATAGTGGTTAGTAATAAATCATTAGGGGTGGCTACCCTGGGGAAAAGATTATTTTAGGACATATGATTTTTTTAGGGGGATAGAGATTTCAGGAGGAAATCTACTGGAAATTTGTGGATTGAATTTTTTGACAAAATCTGCTGATAAATTTTACAAGGCTATGAAAACTACTAATTAGAAATTCTACCCTGCTAAATAAATTTTGGCACATTCTGGGTCACCGGTTTGAGAAAATTTTTTCTCTAAATTTTTTCTACGATCCAGGCAAAATTACAAAAGAAATATAAATTAGTATAAAACACCAAGCATTATCTTTTTGCAAAAGGTGTTTATGTAGTTTCGTAATGACAAGCAGACAATTGGATAACCAACAAGAAATAGATAGTTAGAATACTTGTAACAATGACAATTATCATGAGTCAAAATTGAAAATCAAGAACAAAGAAATAGTTGGTTAGAATATAAATGGTAGCAAGAATTACAAGCTACAGTGAGAATAAGAACTTGTCAAATGTATTTTGAAATATTGGCATCTTAGAATGTAATGGCCATCAAAAACAATATAAAGAGAAAGTTTGAGAAAATTTGTTTGGAGCTTTAACTTTTTGGAAATAAATTCAAATGACTGAGATCATATTTTACGAGCATTTCCAAACAATTTTTTTGGAAATTTCCAAAGCTAAATTTAGAATAAAAACTTGTCAAAATTTTTTGAAAAATTGGCATCCTGGGATTTCCTGACATGCAAAAACTAACTAAATAGATCATGAGTTTGAGAAAATCGGTTTGGAGCTTCAATTTTTGAAATAAATTTATATAATCGAGGTCATATTTTATGAGCATATTTCAAAAGGTTTAATAGAAAATTTTTTTCCCAAAATGAAATTTTTCAAAGAAAAGTAAAGGACATACTAAACTCAAAATCAGAAAAAATAAAAATGTGCAAAAACTCAAATCATAACAACCAGAAATTACTATTAAAGAATAAATGAAACCTCCAAAAAACAGAAATTAAACAAACAATCACAGCCAAAAAAAGACACAAAAGGTAGTAATATAAAGGAATAAATAAATATTAAAACAAGTAGCCTAAAGCATAAATTGAATATGAAGCTTAAAATGGCCAAAGTGTTTTGCTGTTGATGCATAAATGGAAAAAAAACAAGAGCTAAGAGCTCATATGGCACTTGTGACGAGGAGAGAAGAGCTAAGAGCCAAGAGATCATATGGTATGAGCTCTAACAAAATTCTATGAATCAATAGATTGATTTAAAAAGGAAAATAAGAGGCTTAATGCCGGTCAAGATTTAAAATAAGAGCTCTGAGTCACAAAGTCCTTCTAAATATCAAAATTCATTAAGATCCGATCACCCACTCGTAAGTTATAAATACCTAATTTTTTCTAATTTTTCCTCTCCCTTTTGCCCCCCAGATGGTCGAATCTGGGAAAACGACTTTATCAAGTCAAATTGTGCAGCTCCCTGACACGCCTACCAATTTTCATCGCCCTAGCACGTCCAGAAGCACCGAACTCGCCAAATCACTGAACTCCTCCCCCAAAGAGAGCAAATCAGTTCCGATTATGTCAATCATGTATCTGGGACTTGCGCTTATTTTTCCCATCAAGTTTCATCCCGATCCCTCTACTCTAAGTGTTTTCCAAGATTTTAGTTTCCCCCCTCAAACTCCCCCCAATGTCATCAGACCCAGTCGGGATTTAAAATAAGAGCTCTGAGACACAATATCATTCCAAACATCAAATTTCATTAAGATCCAATCACCCGCTCATAAGTTAAAAATACTTCCATTTTTTCTATTTTTCCGAATTAACCGGTCCCTACCCCCCCCCCCCAGATGGTCAAATCGGGAAAACGACTATTTCTAATTTAATCTGGTCCGGTCCCTGATACGCTTGCCAAATTTCATCGTCCTAGCTTACCTGGAAGTGCCTAAAGTAGCAAAACCGGGACTTTAGGTTTTCCCCCTCCAACTCCCCCCAATGTCGTCAGATCAGGTTGGGATTTAAAATAAGAGCTCTGAGACACAATATCATTCCAAACATCAAATTTCATCAAGATCCAATCACCCACTGATAAGTTAAAAATACGTCATTTTTTCTATTTTTTGCGAATTAACCGGGCCCCCACTCCCCCCCCCCCCCCCCCAGATGGTCAAATCGGGAAAACGACTATTTCTAATTTAATCTGGTCCAGTCCCTGATACGCTTGCGAAATTTCATCGTCCTAGCTTACCTGGAAGTGCCTAAAGTAGCAAAACCGGGACCGACAGACCGACAGAATTGGCGACTGCTATATGTCACTTGGTTAATACCAAGTGCCATAAAAACAGATATTAAATAAACAACTATAACAAATGAACATACAATAGGGACTAATATAAATAAATAAATATTAAAACATGTGAAACCTCTTCTCTAGGTTCTATAATCAAGCTTTAGCGAAATGTATTTTTATTTATTTTAATAACTCTAGATTCTATAAATTAAGCTTTAGTAAACATAAACTATAAGCTTGCGAAAAATACTTCGCATATACATAACTTTAAATTGACTGCTCAACCGTATGCCCTCTTTGGTGCGTGTTCAAACTGTCCAATTCAGAAAAGAATTTCTTAAGTATATTGCATTTAAACTACTACTCATCTCTATGTGTTCTTTTGTGCTTGTTCAAATTTTGTGCCTGAGAAAAGGTCTTGTCACATACATCACATTTAAACGGTTTCTCACCCGTATGTATTCTTTGATGTATGTTCAAATTATTAGCTTGAGCAAACGTTTTGTCACATGCATCACATTTGAACGGTTTCTCACCCGTATGCACTCTTCGGTGTCTATTCAAAGTACCCAGTTGAGAGAAGAATTTTTTACACACATCGCATTTGAACGGCTTCTCACCTGTATGCACTCTTTGGTGCCGTTTTAAATGTGATGCTAGAGAAAAAATTTGGTCACAAACATCACACTTAAACGGTTTCTCACCTGTATGGACTCTTTGGTGTCTGTTCAAACTACTCAGTTGAGAAAAATATTTTTTACATGTCTCGCACTTGAACGGCTTTTCACCGGTATGCACTCTTTGGTGCTTGTTCAAACTCGCTGCTAAAGAAAAGGTTTGGTCACAAATATCACACTTAAACGGTTTCTCACCCGTATGCCGTCTTTTGTGTGTGTTCAAATTTTGTGCCAGAGAAAAGGTCTTGCCACATTCATCACATCTGAACGGTTTCTCACCCGTATGCGTTCTTTGATGGGTGTTCAAAGCTGCTACTTGAGAGTAAGTTCGGTCACATACATCACACTTAAACGGTTTCTCACCAGTATGTACTCTTTGGTGCCGGTAAAAATCGTGCACTCGAGAAAAAATCTTGCTACAAATCTCACATTTATATATCTCTTTCTCTATATGAGTTCTTTGATATCTTTCCAATTTTTTATTAAATTGATTTTCAATTTTTAAAGGTGAAAGGTGATTTTCAAAACTTTTTACTTCTGATTCTGATGTACATATGTTTGAGAGACCGCTCGTAGATGTATTCTTTGAAAATCCTAGGGACGTATTTCCCTGTAAATGTAGTCCAGGCACACGTGATGAAAAGTGACCTAAAAATATAAAAATCTACTGAGTGTAATACAAAAAACGAATAAAACAAAAATTAAAATTAAAACAAAACCAAAAACCTTCAAAAAGTTTTAAAAGTCTTCAGAGGTAAAAAAAAGTAAATCTTTCGATTAATTTCACCATTATTTTTATTTTCGATCCCTCTTCCCTCCCTCATGATGATACTTGTATTAGCTTTCACAATAAGTTATTCTAACGTAAAAAAGCGAAACAGTTGTTTTCTCAAAACTTGTAAAACTTGTTTTCTGATTTTCTAAGCCCTTTGCTTTAGAATCCCATGCACACGCATTTGAGAAACCACTCGTAGATAGGTTTTTAGAAACAAGTAGTGACGTATTTCGCTGTAAGTGTAGTCCAGACACGTGTGGTGAAAAATGACCTAAAATATAAAGTCTATAGAGCTAAAAAAAAGGAAAATCAAAACTAAAAAGAAAACTTTAAACAATCTTTCAAGCCTACGGAGTAAAAAAGCGAATAAAATAAAGAAACTAAAAAAATGTAAAAACAAAAAATGGTTCAATATGTTTTAAAAGTCTACAGAGTTTAAAAAACAGGTACATCTTGTGATATGTTTTAACAACTAATTTTTATTTTTGATCCCTCTTCCCTCCCTCATGGTGAAACTTATACTAGCTTTTGCAACGAGTTATTCTAATGTAACAAAAAATCTAAAATGACACCATAAACGATAAAAAGTATACCAAGGGGTAAATCAAACCATGAGTGAAGGATAGTAAATATAACAATTATTAGGAATTATTGAAACTAAAAGAAGAAGAGCTAATAGAATACACGTCATATGGTGTAGTTAATATTTTTTTGGGTAGCCGCAAAGCTTTGGAATTAATAAAAAACGACGAAAGTCATGTTTTCGACAAATAACATTAAACAACAATAGCGATATTACAAATAACAATTCGTTAGGGATAAATCATTTTAATGGACAGGGAAAAACAATGACAAGAAAAATCTGGGTATTACAGTAAAGCATACAGTGACACGGTCATCGTCAAATACCCGGTGTTTTTTCGTCATCGTTTTTCATTTCCTATTAAAATGATTTATTGCTATTTGAACTGTAATTTTTAAGACATGAGGAAAACATGAATTTCGTTGTTTTTATTTTCATCCAAGGGGACTCGCTATTTACTTCTAACTATACATTTAAAACAACTCACTCTAAAAAACAAACAAAAAAAACTTTTGACTTAGTGAATTCTGTATTTTTATTTGAACCTTGGGTTTCCAGTAAATTAATCGTAAAAAGTCTTCCAGTAAAATGTCTTTTTTTGCTGCTTAAAATAAGATAGGGAAACAGGGATGGTATTGTTCAAAATCTATTCTTTCTTGAAATAAGATGGAAATAAGCAAATTCATTAATACAAAAATAAAGTTTTTAATGTAAAATGTTTTGCTGCTTGATATAAGATGAGGAAAATATGTGATGGTATAGCTCAAAATGTAATCTTACTTGAAATAAGATTAAAAATAAGCAAAGCTCTTAAGCAGTTTAAGTCAGGGTTTCGATTTGGTATGCAGAATCTAGTTGACTCAAAAGATATTACTCAAGATACAAATTTCACATTGCTAAAAACATCCTATTGGAGATCAGTTTATTGTTCATCGTCTATGTACAAATGGAGAACTGTACCAAATGATAGCAATTGATTATTTCCAAAATAATCTCGGGTAGCCACGCGTAATTTCCTTGTTTGAAAGAAAGTCAATTTGTTGCTTTAGATCAGTTTAGTGTTTCAAAAATAATTTTGGGTAGGCAAACGTAATTGCCATGTTTGAGGTAAAAAGAAATTTGGTGCTTTAGATCTGGGTTTGAAGCAGGTATGCAGAATTTAGCTGACTCAAAAGATATTAATTAAGATCAAAATTAAACATTGTTAAGAATCTCCTGTTGTATATCACTTTCTTGTTCACCATCAATATAATGAATATTGTAGCAAATGACATCAATTTATTGTTTCCAGTACAGTTTCGGGTAGACAGACATAATTGTCATATTTGAAAGCAAAGGAAAGTGGTGCTTCAATCAGGGCTTGAAGCTGGTAATCAGAAACTAGTTGAGTCAAAAGATATTATATAAGAACAAATTCCTAAAAAAAAATGTTTGGAATCAGTTTACTGTTAACCATCTATGTAAAAATGGAATACTCACAAACAATAACAATTTTTTCTTTCCAGTGCAATTTCGGTTGAGCACAACCGAAAATTTTCCTTTTTGGAGTTAGTTTACTCTTCACTGTCTATGTTAAATTGGGATACCAATTTTTCTTTTCAGTGCAATGTTAGGTCGTGCCTTACTGCAGCCATCTATTCATTTTCGTAGATGGCTACGTTTTTACGACCCCAAATGCTGCCATCATCTATTCCGCTTAATTTATAGATGGCAGCAAACAAACCTAACTGTAAAGTAGTTAACCCAATTTACCTGAGCCCTACAGCAAAATAGATGGCAGCACTCGGGGTAGTCAAGACGAATTGCCATCGACTTTAAATGAATCGATGGCAGCAATAGGGAACAGCCCAAAATTGGACTGCAAAAAAAAAAAAATACTATCACATATCAAAACGCTATCATTATTTAATAGAATTCCAAACAAGACGTAGACTTATCCCAAACCGGAGTTTCTTAGCAATGTTCAATTTTGATTTATACTTAATAACTTTTGTGTTAAATAGATTCTGTATACCAGCTTCAACCCCAGATGTATAGCACCAAATAACCTTTCTTTCAAACATGACAATTACAGTGTGCCTACCTTAAACTTCACTGGAAAGAAAAATAATGCTATTATTTGCTGGAGTTTTCCATTTTTACATAGACGGTGAAAAGTAAACTGATTCAAAACAGGATTTTATTAGCAATATTTAATTTGACTTATATAATATCTTTTGATTCAACTAGATTCTGCATACCAACTTAAAGCACCAAATTGCTTTTCCTTCAGACAAGACAATTACGTGTGCCAACCTGAAATTGTACTGAAAACCATAAACTACTATCGCTTGCTACACTATCCCATTTTTATGTAGATGGTGAACAATAAACTGAACCCCAACAGGAGGTTCTTAACACTGTTTAATTTTGATCTTACGTAATATGTTTTGAGTCAGCTAGTTTCTGCATACCAGCTTCAAGTCCTGATCTAAATTACTTTTCTTTCAAACATAACAATTACGTGTGCCTATCCAAAACTGTATTAGAAACACTAATCTAAACTAAAGTCCCACATTGCTTTTCTTTCAAACATGATTATTATGAGTGCCTACCAAAAAGTTGTGTTGGAAACAATGTTTTGCGATCATCTGCTATAGTCCTCCATTTCTACATAGATGGTAAACAATAAACTGATTTCCAACAGGATGATTTTGGAAATATTTAATTTTTTGATCTTACATATTACGTTTGAGGCAACTAGATTCTGTACACCAACATCAAGCCTTGAATTAAAGCGCTTAATAGCTTTGCTTGATCCCAATCATGTTTCAAGGAAGAATATATTTTGAGCAATACCATCACATATTTTCCTCATCTTATTTCAAGCAGCAATATTTAATTAATCTTATGTAATATCTTTTGACTGAACTAGATTCTGCATACCAGCTTCAAACCCTGATCTAAAGCACCAAATTTGCTTTTCCTTCAAACATGAAAATTACGCGTGCCTACCCGATATTGTATTGGAAACAATAAGTTAATTTTGCAATGTTAGCAATGTCAATTTTGATTATGTGTAATATCTTTTGAGTCAACTAAATTCTGCATACCAACTTCAAGCCCTGATCTAAAGCCCAAAATTGCTTTTCTTTTGAATATGAAAATTACGTGTGCCTACTCAAACTTGCGTTAGTAACAATAAATTGCAATCATTTGCTAGAGTTTTCCATTTTTACATAGACAGTGAACAATAAACAGACCCCCGACAGAGTGTTTTTAGTATGTTTAATTTTGATCTTAAGTAATATCTTTTGAGACAAGTAGATTCTGTGCACCAACTTTAAGCCAAAAATTAAAGCCTTTGATAGCTTTGCTTATTTCCAATTTTATATCAAGCAAGAATCAATTTTGAGCAACACCATCACACATTATACTCATTTTATTTCAAGCAACAAAACATTTTGTAGAAAATATTTCGTATTTGAATTTTTCCATGTTTTTTGCAAGAAAAAATAAATTTTGAAAAACACCATCACCTACTTCCCTCATCATATTTCAAGCCTCGAAACAACTTGTAAAAATTATTTCGTATTTTGAATAATGCATTTGCATTTTTCCATCTTATCTTAAGAAACAATTCATTTTGAACATTATCATCGCAAAATTCCTTCTCTTATTTTAAACAGTATAAAATAAATTGAAGAAAATATGATAGTGCAATTGCTTTAGCAATATTATTGCATATTCCTTTATTTTATTTTAACCAGCACAAATACATTTATAAGAAAATAATTTATATTTTAAGAATGCTTCCATCTTATTTCAAGAAACAGTAGATTTTAATCAGCACCATTGTATATTTTTCCAATTTCATTTCAAGCAACAAAATATTTTCAAGAAAATATTTGATATTTTAAATAATGCATACGCTTCTTTCTATCTTATTTCAATAAAATATACATTTTGACCAATACCATCACATATATCCTCATCATATTTCAAATGTTAAAATATTTTGATGAAAATATTTGATATTTTGCTTAATGAATTTCAATTTTTTAATTAATTTTTTTTTAATTTTATTTTTACTTATTTTTTTCAACTTTATTTTTTTCGTTATTTTTAAATTTAATTTTTTGCCAATACCATGATCTATGTTAATTTAATCGGTCAAACCATGGCTACGTTGATAAAACGGTTATCCCTGATAATGGTGATACAAGAGGTCACACCATGCCTAAGTAAATATGAGTGGTGAAGCGAAATTCAATACTATATCAACAATTCAAATAGGTCATTTGAATTAAAATAAACCGGTTTACTATGGTCCATTGGATATGCTATACTCCAAGGATAATCCATACATTGATGCCCTTGGCTCACAATAAACCGGCTTACTTTATTTTAATGCTTATCATATTAAAAAAAGGGGGGTAGCAGACTAGTCAGTTTTTGGATCACTAAAATTCTATTCTCATTATAAAATACATTTAAAATCCCGCCTTATATCCACTCAGTGTAGAAAATCACTCGGTTGCAGGTGCAAAGAGAATAGGACTGTTGCAGCATTGATGCCTTTACGATGTGCAGTTGTGGGGGGCAGACCTTGTATCCATAATATCATTACTACTAATAAGCAGTATATATATGGATTGTAAAATCTATATAGAGATGAAGTTTTAAGGCTGATTACCAAGCCTTTAAAAATAGGAAAACCAGCTAAACTACTTTCATTTGAAATTCAAAATTTTCAGGAAAGAATATAGAAACGTTTTGGCAAACATCTGCACATTGGAGTAAAACAAAAGTTCCATTTTAAGATTCTGTCTCTTAGTCCTATTTATATCAAATAATATATAATCCAATACATTTCAATCAACAAAAAACAATGTTTCGGATATACCTTCACTGATAGGACACTTGGGTTCCGATTCCTGGGTGTCGTATTCAAATTTACATGGTCCTGAAATACTACGCAAATGTAGCAAGGGAACATCTTCTTGTTTTGGTGGCAAAAGATGGTTTGGAAAGTGAAAGGGCTTCTCACTGTCACCTGGTAAAGTATCTTCAACTTCTAAAACAAACTATAAATTAAACAGACACAGTGGCTTAATCAGAAAATAATTATGAGGGGAGGGGCTGACTGGTGGTCCCTGGGCAAACTAACGAAAAACTAAAAAAAAACTTTAAAAAAACATATTTTAAGGCATTGTCTAAAGTTCATATTGGCTCTTTGAATACAAGTTCAGAGAAGGGACTAAGGGAAGAATGATAAAACTGAGCACAATAAATAAGATTTAAAAACAGATTGAAATTTTAAAGGGGGCTAAAGCCCCTTTAGCAACCCACCTCTCCATCCCCCGTGGGTGAACGTCCGAATATATATAGAAAATTTAGCAGTAGAGTTTACTAAACCAATCGGGCTGCTTTTCCTTCTTAATTAAGTGTAAAAACGTAAATGTAGAAACATTAAATACATGCATAAAATCAGATGTACGTGCATGTTTTTTCAAAAAATAGTTTTTAAAATCTAGCTTATATAAATCAAAAGAAAACTTGAAACATTTAACGAAATTCATTAACATAGAACGAATAAAAACCAGAAATTAATAAAACAATATTCATAAAATAGAAATTATAGCTGGAAAAGTGATAACATACTGAATAAAAAAAAAACAGAATATTGAGTGAAAAAAATATGTAACCGAATAATAAACATTGTAAAGCTTAACATTGAAAGAATTGACAAAATTACAAGTAAAAGAATACCAATCAGTTATGGATTGTCTGTATTAGTTCCCAAACAAGAAAATACAAAATTTAGTCTCCCTAAGTTTAACAACTGAATTCAATTAACTTTATTCCTCTCTTTCATGTCTGATAACTTGATATTCCCATCCAAAACCCCAGAACTACCCCACTTTGGAGGAAGCATTTCGTTCATCATACCTCCACACGGAAAAGATGGACGGAAAATTTCTCTACATGATTGATTACTAGTCTCACCAAGCTTAAAAGTAAAACTGAAAAATTAGATTTAAATTTTAGGTATTTAGGTATTTTTAGGTATATTTAGGTACGTTTTAGGTATTTAGGTTTTGCAGCACAAAGAAGCGACATTTCAATCAATAAATCAATATTTTTGTTGCCTAAAAAACAAACAAAGGTTCAAAATTGATTAGATGAAAAGACAAAAGAAAAAGAGAAAAAAAAAGAAAGAAGAGCACACTCACAAAAATAGACTATACAACCAATAATAGATTCAAATATTTCTACTAGAACATAGAGGGATGGAGGCTGTTTGTCGTATCAAGATTAAAAAAATAGCGACCGCAACACTGCTCAACCACTGTTAGTGGCTCAGTTAACCCATAGCCTGATTGTAGTCTTTTGTTTCTAGCCCATAGGAGTATACACACGAAAAATTTCGTGAAACAAAAATGTACGGTACTAAAAGTCGTCTTATCAGTAGCCGTAAATTTATTCCAAAATGGGGTCATCTGCGAGGACATGAGGCATCACAAAAGCGTTGTAGACACGGGCAAGAATACGCCTCCTGTAGCAAGCTTTACAACAAACTAACATACCTAACACTTTTGTAAGTTCCTCACTTAGATGAGAGATACGGAGAGCCCTTGCTGTTTTTACACTATCCCCTATCGGAAGACCGAGACACTTATAACAAGTAAATAATTGAACACACTGATTTCCTAACTGTTCGCATCTAACATCACGGATAGATTTTCCTAAAGCAAGAACCTGGCTCTTTGAAGCATTAAGTTTGCAACCAATTTCGGCATATTCCAAACTGAGCATAGAGTAATACTTCTCAATAGACAATATGGTACTACAAAAAATACGGATGTCGTCAGCGTAACTGAGTATGGAAAGATCCAAACCTTTAAAAATAAAACTAATTCTAACCTTTTTCTGGGGTGAAACCAAACTATTATCATAATGGTGGCGAAATTACCCCACCTTGGCGGATTCCTTTCCAAACTCGAATAATAGCTTTACACTTTACGTAAGCATGAAAAACAGGTTCTTTCATGACAACACATAATCTCGCATACAGATTTTTAAATACCCGCACAACTGAATGATTGAGAATCCACTGTACAGCAAATGAGAATGCACACCAGAATCGAAAGCGCACTACACAGCACTATAATGCACACCAGAAGCGCACTATATAGCAAATGAGAATGCACACCAGAATCGAAAGCGCACTATACAGCACTATAATGCACACCAGAAGCGCATTATACAGCAAATGAGAATGCACACCAGAATCGAAAGCACGCGAGACACCGTGAGCCGCAAGGAAGAGAAACTTGCCACTATTTTCTGTATCCGTCAGGACGTTGGCAATTATGTAATAAAGTTGTTCCCAACTGTAGCCATCCTTAACTCCAAACTGGTTGTCAAGAGTTGAATAACCCTTATCTACGTCGTTAAACACTATTAACTCCAGCAATTTACACAGAATAGAAGAGACTGTTATAGGCCTATTGGAAAAACACTGTGGCTATCTTTATTTTTTTCACAACAGGAGTCAATATACTGACACAAATAGAATCGGGGAAAATACCAGAATTAAAATGATTTGGTAAAACAAACAAAGATACTGCAGCAACTTATCATTTCCGTATAATAAATGAGAGCAACATAATTGATCATAAACACACGAGAACTTTTTTTGAAGGTGAATGATAGCACTGTAAATATCAGAGGCCATAACTACAAAACAAATATCTGATTCAATATCAACTAGACTTTCCAGTAGTAGCGATTCATAGCGGGTTTCTAACCCTGGATCAGTTGGAGAAAACTTGCAGATAGAGTAGCAGATCCAGTCACTCTCACTTGGAAACTCTGAAGCAACACTTTTTGACTTTTTCCCCAGTGGATTTCCAGATTTAATTTGGTTTAGTAGCAAAACGCTGATTCCAATAGTCAATAATCTCAGCTTTGTGATTGGCAAGACACTTCACAAAACGAAGTTTGGTACATAACAGTGTGTCATTAACAGTACCAGATTTTGGCTGGCCGCAATCATTCAATATTCGGTGCCAAACCTTTGGAGATTTGCAATTTTGCTTTAAGATTTTATGCTTTAAGATTTTGCTTTTGCTTTAATTTTGCTTTAAGATCTACCAGATTTTACGACCAGCCAGGTATTTCTGGACCCAGAGGTGGTTTATGTAAAGGAGCGGCACAACGCTCAGCACAATGCACTATAGGTGTGATTTTATTATAGTAAAGGTTGATTAGATTTTTTTTTCTGACTCAGCGAGTTCTGAGAATCACCACAGCAGTCGGAAGGTATTTCAATTAGGTGAAGTGTGACACCAAGCTCTGCTTTATATACAACAGAATTTAATTTCTTCCAGTATTTGAATTCCCACTTCCGTTTCTTTTCGTCTTTTTAAAGAAGAACACTATCAGTAGCAAAACAGTTAGAGATTGGTAAATGATCCAATACCGATATGCTAAAGTCAACATGGCTTAAGCCATTGACAGTCACGCTGTTCATGCAAAGACTTAAAACAAACAAACCTGTCATTCCGGAGTTACAAATATACATATACGAATAGTCATTTGGGACCACAAACAGATTGGACAGAGGAGACATAAGTATTTGAGATTTTGACTGATCTGGTACTAAGAGGTCGCAGTTCACATCCTCAGCGAAGATAACATGATGAGATGCATAGGCAAACTGCTGCAAAGATTTAGCAAGCCATATTGTAGCAAAGGAGAACTTTTCTTTGGAAGAGAAGTTCTTGTAATCAGTTGGTAAGTACCAGCAATATACAATCAGATTTGCAACTTCTATAACTCGGAAACAATCGTTCTCGACAAATACAATGCCGAAAGATGAGAACTGATAAGTACTGCCATTTCGTCAGAAGGTCTTCCTATACCCAAATGCTTAATGGCACCACGAAAAGGCGCTTTTTTATTTACTTTTAACAAGGAAAACGAGTCGACTGACAAGAAATGTTCTTGCAGACAAAAAATATCGTTGCAAGAGATCAGGCTTTCAATCAGTGGTAGTTTATTGATTATACCACCATTCCAATTCTGAGAAGAAATTTTTACCTCAGAGTTAGTCATGGCTTCATCGTGAGCTTTCTGGCTACTGGGCACTTATCACTGTACGGATAGTCTGTCTGCTTAAAGAGAGCCAACTTCAGTGTAGCATTTTAGGATTTTTCTGCATTGTTCGTATGATCACCACTGCAACGGGTATAGTGAATACCGTTTTGACAGACTTTAGCACCGTGACGTACTCTTGGAACTGAAAAAATATCCCTGCAAATGCCAATACATGTCTATTCAGAAGCACTCATAGCCAAATTTATAGGGTTGTTCACTACTATTTGTAAAGCGTCCTTACTTTCAAAGACAAGCCTTTATAAGAGAGGTTGTCGAATTCTCTCGGCTTTCGTGCAATTCTTAATAATTGAATATAGATTGTTTGGCGAGATCTCATCAAGAACATGTGTTATAATACCACAATGAGAAAGGGTCTTCAGCCGAGTATCGGAGTCTATAGCACTATTTAGCACTTCAGCAAGAGACGAAGTTGGAGCTTTGTCATCAAGTATCACATGCCACTGTTTGCTAAGAGGCCTTAGGTTCAATATATGGGTACAGCAATCACCCCTAAGGCCCTTGAGATACGCTTTATGACTTTCTGGATTTTTGAGTCCTTTTAGAGGTTGTTTGAGAATCACAGAGTAAGAAGGTTTTGCTGTATCCAGAGGGTTTGTTGAACTTACACCACCACTTCCACTAACCTTGTTTTGTGCTGATCCGAAGAAGCTCAGGTGGTCAATAAGATTGGCTAAAGTAGAATGAAGCTCATTGGCCTGGCGAGTCAGTGAGGCTGTCACCTCCCCTGAGAGTAAGGGTACCTCATAAGGCTCATAGATAACAAACTTGGGGAGGACTACTTTGTTCTCGTCACAAAATAGGGTGTCTCTTGTTAGATTATTAACTATGTTCAGGGGGGGGGGGTATTAACATAATCTAGATAGATAGATAGATATATTTATTGCCCATTCGAAAAACGTTAAAAGACCACAAATGGAGTAAATAAACCAACAAAAAGGAACACAAACTTTGGTACTATAAAAATACACAAAGACACTTAAGGACGAATCACGATGGCAAGGAAGTGGACTCAATTGACTTTAAGAGATCCGTCTGACGCCTAATGACAGCTGCAATGGGATGTGCCACACCGAACTGACACAACACCAACACATTCCTTGTCCACGGTCGTAAACTGAGGCGCAGCTGTCTTTTGTCATTTTCGGAAAAGATATTCCAAAATGGAGACATAGCTAGAAAATAAGGTATAACCTAAGCATTATGTAACCAGACTTGAATCTGTAGGTTATATTTTTCTTATATAGAAAGCCATAAGCTTTTCTCGCCTTTTCTCCAAAATGATTTATCGGTAGTGAACATGTAAAAACCATACTTCCTAAATAAACAATAGAATTGGATAAAGCAAAATTATCATCATTAAACTTGACCACACGGTCCCATGAATTCGCTCCTTTTCTGCAAGACGCAACAACTTCACTTTTATTAGTATTAAATGCGAAACCAATCTGTTTATACGCTATGCGACTGATACTTTTTCAAAAATCAAATTGGTTATCAAGAGTACGATACTTCCCACAATTAACAAGAGTGTTTTATTGCATATAATTGCATGTACTCATTATTTGCTGACTGGAGGAGAATAGTGCTTCCAATGGCTAGTTTTTCTAAAGAAGTCAAAGAGGTGAAAGGACTAGAGGAAAGCCCATATACCACCCTAGAATTTATGGAACTGGAGTACGACATTTACTTGAAACATAATTAAGAAGGAGCATTTCCATCAGTTTACACAGAACAGGTGAAACAGTTATAGGACGGTACGACACGCAATCTGCCACGCAAAGCAGTAACAATGCCGGGATAAAAAGTATCAGGTAGAAGACCGGTATTAAAGATAATACACTGTGTCAACATGACACAAAAGATAGTCAACTCTATGTGTAAGGTGCAAACCACAGAGCCTGTCAAGACCACGAGATTGTTTCATTTTAGCTTACAGATGGCGACAGTAAGATTTTTTATGGTGATTATGTAACCCTCATTACAGCCAGGTAAAGTTAGACCTTTATCTAGTTCTTTGCTGAACTTTTCTTCAAGCTCTTGATCAGAAGAGGAGAACTCAGAAGTAAAATGGGACATTCACTTCATCTCTGGGATCGCGGCTTCAGACACACCACAATTTTTCCTGCACTTAAGAAATCTCCACATTAGATTTGGATCATTATTAACTAGTTTACTTTGCTGATCGATCACTTTACGTTTATGCTTAGATAGGGTTTTGGCAGACTTACGCTTAACAATTAAGCAGACTTTATTCACGATACCAGATCTTGGATGATCACACTCAATCCATAGCCGATTCCAGAATTTTGCACTTACACATGCATCACCAAGAGCAGGATTTTCATACTGCTTCGGGACTTCTGTACCAATTCTAACGTTCTGACTAGGCACAGCAGCTGTCTGTAGAAGGAGTAGACATAGCGGCCAAGTGCCATAATTCATCCTTTGCCTCTTTCAGCATATGACCTTTGATCATCATACTTGTTCATCATACAAGTTGAAATAGGGTCATCACTATTTCATCATATTCATTACCTGCTTCGATTGCCCTGAAGAAATCAGGACAAAGATCAGAAGAGGCTATAAGCCACGTCTGCCTTCACATTGTGCATTTCCTTATTGGAATGAAATGACTTCTGACACAGAAATCAAGATCAGTAGGCATTCCAATTCAGATGCCAAATCATAGAGCAATATTCAAGTCAGAGGGGCCAGGGTGGAGCAAATAGCCGTCAGGGAATACTGAAATCACCGGGAACAAGGAAAATGTAAGGACCCTCACCTAACCCCTACAATTTGCGGGTAAATGAATACAGGCTGGTGTAATGCAGTGCTTGGGGGGATCCTTTCCCTCTTCTGCTTGTTCCCAGTATAAAAAAAAACAGATACACCTTAATGATATGGGAACAAAGATGGTATTATATGAAATTGGCAATATATATGGCGCTCCAGTCTACCTGAGAGAAAAGACAGCACTAGTGAAAATACCCAGACAATCACCTTTACTAGGAATTGAAGAAAATCTCTCAAATGCTACTTAACTAAAAATTCATCTTTAGAGGGTAGAAATCAATATGAAAATAACCTCGAAGTAATGCAGATGGTATTATATGAAATTGGCAATATATATGGCGCTCCAGTCTACCTGAGAAAAAAGACGGCGCTAGTGAAAATACCCAGAGAAACACCTATGCTAGGAATTGAAAAAAATCTCTCGAATACTACTTAACTAAAAATCCATCTTTAGAGGATAGAGATCAATATGAAAATAGCCTCGAAGTAATGCAGTAGCTTTATCCTATTAACAGCAAAGAAGAAAACTAAGCCACAATAACTCTGGATATAACATCAATGGAACGTTTATCACCCCACAGCTCTTAATCATTGGATCTAAGATTATATACAGTTACATTTTTTTTAAGGCCACTTAATGAGCGAGGAGAGAAAAAAGGACAATTATTTTCAAGAGTAAAGTAGCTTTTATTTTATCCTGTAATGAATAATTTAACTGTATATCTTACCGTATTTAATAAAAGAATCCTCAGAAACCGTAATGAGATCAGCCATGCTCAGAATTTGTGGGAAGTCCACAAAAGTCTTGGAGCGGAATTAATGCAAATTATGAGAAATACATTACTATCATTGACACTTGGATGCAATTTTAGTCAGGAGAGTCCTAAAATGCAAAAAATATAATGACTGATGACTATTAGTGACTTTTAACCACTGCAAACCATAGTTTATTTCAATACAGCTGAAAAAAAGCTTAACTCCTTCAGCAGTCAAAGGCATGAGAAATCTGATCCTTTTTTTTAACGGGTGCTAAAATTAAAAACAGCCATATTAACAACAGCATTAACAATGCTGTTAAAAACAGCATTAAACAGATTTAACTTTATTTAACGTGCAGTTGTTGATTTAAAGTAAAAAAAAACTCAACAGTAAAAAGCAAAATACAGCTGCTGGCTTATTCTCTTAAGCTGTTATGGCTTTTAGCTGCAATCTGTTAGTAAATTTCCCAAGCCAAAAAATATTAGGTTGGGAAATTTCGTTTAAATCTTGAATGACAGCTTTATTCATGGTTTTAGTGCTTAAAACACTACAAAGTGTATGCCTATTCTATATGGGCCATAATACGTTTCCAAGAGGGTATATCAAGCTTTTCTTACTTTTAGGGCTTCAAAAATGTGACAATAGATTTAAAATTAGATCCAAAATAACATTATGTAATACCATTGAACTGAAAAAATATTATTAAAAATTCAGTAATTAACTTCTAAAGCAATTTAAAATTCAAATCTAAAGTAAAACTCAAGTAACTTAAGAAATATTTTTCGAAAAAAAGTTTTTTAATATCAACTGAAGTATAATAACGCTTGTCTAAAATAAAATAAAAAAAGTTCTTTTTTTAAAAGGAAGTAAGGAGCGACATTAAAACTTAAAATGAACAGAAATTACTTAGTATATGAAAGGGCTGCTTTCTCATCAGCACCTCGCTCTTTACGCTAATGTTTGACTCTTTCTCTTAATTCTACTTTTTAAAACAGTACAAAACTTTAGCGTAAAGAGCGGGGCGTTGATGAGGAAGCTGCCCTTTCATATACGAAGTAATTTCTGTTCATTTTAAGTTTTAATGTCGCTCCTTACTTCCCGTTAAAAAAACTTGTTTTTTTTTATTTAATTTCTGAATGTTTTTGAATCAATGCATGCTTTGATTTTGGCTCTCCACAGAGGAATAATTAAAACGAAATCTGCATATTTTTTTTTTTTTGCTAAATGGCTTTCTCATAATTTTGATCGAATGATTTTGAGAAAAAAGAGCAGGGGAGGAAGCCTAGTTGCCCTCCGATTTTCTGGTTACTTAAACAGGCAACTAGAACTTTTAATTTTTTACGAATCTTTTTATTAGTACAATATATGCGTTACTTATAAACTAGCTTACGTTTTGTATTCTCAGATTTTTATTCACCCCCTCGTCCGTACCTCGCTCTTTACAATAAAGCTTAAATTTTGTCCCAATTCATTAAGAATGACCCCTGAATCACAAAAGCCGTAGAATAAGTAGTTGAAATTACTAAAAATACTTTAGCGTAAAGAGCGAGGTATTAGGAGGAGGTGAGCCCCTCATATGGGTAATAATTTCTGTTTGTTTTAAGTTTTAATGCTGCTCCTTACTTCCCGCTGAAAAGCTTTTTCATATTTATTTTTTCATTGTTTCTTTTTTTTAAATAGTGCTAGTAAATCCTGCACTCCCTTCATAGAAATTTTCTTCCCCTATGACAAACTCCTCGATGGAAAGTTCCTCCAGCATATCCCCCTTTTCTCAACCCCTCCCCCAACCAAAAAATCCTCCTGAAAACGCCTGTACACTTCCCAATAACCATTACTATATGTAAGCACTGGTCAAAGTTTGTAACTTCTTGCCCCGCCAAGGGGACTGTGAGGGAGTTAGTTGTCCCCAGAGATATAGTGATAAGGTTTTTCGACTACGCTGAATAAAATGGCTATCTCAGAATTTTGATTGGTTGACTTTGGGAAAATAATTAGCGTGGGAGGGGGCCTAGGTGCAATCCAATTTTTTTGGTCACTTAAAAAGGGCACTAGAACTTTTCATTTCCGTTAGAATGAGCACTGTCGCAACATTCTAGGGCAACTGGGTCGATACGATCACACCAGGGGAAAAAACAAACTAACAAACAAACAAACAAATAAACACGCATCCGTGATCTGCCTTCTGGCAAAAAATACAATATACCACATTTTTGTAGATAGGAGTTTGAAACTTCTACAGTAGGGTTCTCTGATACGCTGAATCTGATGGTTTGATTTTCGGGGGTGTTTCCCCCTATTTTCTAAAATAACGCAAATTTTCTCAGGCTCTTAAATTTGACGGGTAAGGCCAAACTTGATGAAACTGACATATTTGAAATCAGCATTAAAATGTGATTGTTTTGATGTAGCTATTGGTATCAAAATTCCATTTTTTGAGTTTTGGTTACTATTGAGCCGTGTCGCTCCTTACTACAGTTCGTTACCACGAACTGTTTGATAATTCTGAAAACCTTCTGTATGAAAATAATTCTGAAATTGTTTAGCTTAAGTAAGGAGGACAATCTTCCTGGGTTCCATTTATGATAAGGTCCAAATTTGCTTTCAAATACTTGTCCACATATTACGTCAGCATCTATGCCGATGTTATTATGAAATCAATTTCACCTTTTTACTAAACTCCTTAATTACACTTTAAGAGGATATACTGATGTAAAATAGCAAGAAAAAATGTACCAATTCAATAGATTTTCAATATACTTGGTTGGAGCAACAGCTGTAAGCTAATACAGAGAACACAGAAATAGCCTGAAAACTGAAAGCCCTATTGATTATATATATATATATATATATATATATATATATATATATATATATATATATATATATATATATATATATATATATACATATATATATATATATATATATATATATATATATATATATATATATATATATATATATATATATAGATAGATAACTTCGAAGACCACACTGCCTTTCCATGACGAAAGTAAAACATTTCAAAATAGGGATGAAACCTTTTTATTGATAGTGAACAGATATAAAATCTAACTGGATATTTTGAACACATATACAGTGTTCATCATCAGGAGTAAAACTCATCAGAGTTTTACTACTGATGATGAACACTGTATATGTGTTCGAAATATCCAAATAAATAAATAAATAACTTTATTCCTCACGCCTCTCAATACAAAATTTCTATACAACTGACACCTTTTTAAAAGAAAAATGTTATGGCAGGGCGAAGAGCGGATCGACTGCGGCACGAATTCCATTTAAAGTCGTCCTACGTTAAAAGTCTCTAAATATGGTATGTTTATGTTTAGGCTATTGGAGAAGGCTTCCAGTCCTTTACAAAGCGTTTCTGGACCCAATCTATTTTGTCAATATCCTTTTTGAGATATGGTGACCAGATGACAGTGGCGTATTCAAGCTGTGGCCTGACGTAGCTTGTGTATGCTGAGATCTTTGAGTGATTGTCAAGGTATCGTAGGGAATGACTGAGTAGCCAGAGAGCATTTGACACTTTACGCACAACCAGGCCGATATGCTTTTCTGGTTTGAGGTCCAAGCTCAGAATTACACCTAGGTCCTTTTCACAGGTAGATTTTGTCAGGTCCGATACCTTTCATTTTGTATGAGTACATTGGATTTTGGCGGCCAAGATGGACGACAGAGCATTTTGCTAAATTTGGTGAAAGTTGCCATTCTTCGAGCTTCTCTGTCAGGGCATCCAAGTCGCTTTGGATTTGTGATGATGCACTAGCTTCTCCCAGGAGTTTCGTATCGTCTGCAAACAGGCCGAAGTCGGTTTGGGAAATGGCATTTATGCAAATGTCTATGTACATGACGAAAGACTGGACCGAGAACACTACCTTGTGGGACGCCACTGGTTGCATCTGTCCATGTGGATAGTGTGTCTGCAACCTTGACTGCTATTTTTCTATCATTCAAGTACGCTGAGAGCCAATTTTTTAGCTGTCCCTTGATTCCATAGACTTCTAGGCAGTGGATAAGTTTTCGCAAGGATATTCGGTCGAAGGCCTTAAGTAGATCGATTAGGATAATATCTATTGGAATCCCATGGTCAAGGGTAGACTGGATGTAGTCGTGTATAATTACTAGTTGGGAAACAGTAGAACGATTTTTACGGAAGCCATGCTGATGATCTGAGATGAGGGTGTTCAATTCGAGGTGCGAGTTTAACTTTTCTACTATGACCCTTTCCATGATTTTCAGGAAAGGTGAAGTAAGGCTGATCGGGCGATAATTCTCCGGGTCACTCCGCTTCTCCTTTCCTTTGAAAATAGGTGTTACATGGGATATATATATATATATATATATATATATTTATATATATATATATATATATATATTTTATATATATATATATATATATATATATATATATATATATATATATATATATATATATATATTATATATATATATATATAAATATGTATATAATATATTATATATTGTAATACCCTGAATACTCTTAAAATGGCAAGGATTTGAAACAAAAGTAACAAAAAGTTGGCCATCCAACCTTTTTATTGCTGCCCCATCTAACCTCATTTACAAACCTACTAAAGATTAATTAAACCCCATTGTTGCCAAATGTTTAAAAACACATTTTGAAAAACAAGTACTGTCTTTTAGTGCCCTAAAAGTTTTATAATATCCTTATATTATAAACTCAGGAACATGTGACTGCATATTCAATAGAATAATATTTTTATATGTAGCCTTACCATATAAGAATTTAGATAAGAAAATTGAACCTATCATTCTGCCAAGGCAAACCTGCTATAAAAATAATTCCTTTGGAAGAGGCAAATCAGAGAATATTACATATTATTATATTAACTTACATATCAAATTAACTACAGATCTTCAATTCTTTTAATGTCCTCCCACATTTCACAGTTTCTAAATTCAAAAATTGGTAACATACAAATTAACATGTTCAAAAACCAATAGCCAGAGGTTTACAGTCCAACCTTTTTAATGTTACCCCTCTAAGCCTCTTTAGCAACCTACTAGATATAAACCACAATCCATTGCAACCAAAAAGCATAGAAACATACTTAAAAAAAAGTATCTCTTTCTTAAAATAAAATTATCAATTCAGTAAATTATTGGCACACTTGTCAATTGCCCATCCCCATTAGATTTTGCTCTAGATCTGTCTTGACTATATGCCTGTCTTAGTTTCCACTTCACCATTTAAACAATCAGAATCCATTTTTAGTGTCCCCTGTGCTTTACAAAAGAACAACCAAAAAAAAAAAAAAAAAAAAATACAGAATATAAATAAAAAAAAATATCAACTAAAAAGATCAGAAAATTTTGCATAAAGCCCAGGTATAACCAAGATTTAGAAGGAGACTATGAAACAATTGTCTTGGTGGATATTAAATTTAAATAAATATAAATATTACACTTCAATTTTCTTTTTTTCTTAAACAGCGTGCCTTCATATTTTTAATATGTGCAATGACAGTCACAATCTATATTATCCTAATGTCAAGAATCAGTGACAGTTTTCTTTGAAACTAACCCTGCTACCTTGACTACATGATTATAGAGTGGGAGGTAGTTATTGGGAATATGTTAAATATAAAGGAATGCAATTTCAGAAACAAAGGAACTTAATCTATTTATTTTAAAATAAAAGAAGAAAATAGTGGATAAAAAGCAACCAAAAAGGAGAAGCACCTGGAATCTGCTAACAACTCAACACAGAACCAAGCAACCTGAGGCCAACAGAGCAACGTACACTCCTCCTCCATCCCAATCTATTCAAAGCCTTCTTTACACCAACCCCAGAAGTTCCCATTTCCTTTAAATTTTCTTTATGACATGCTCCCACCCAAGAAGAAGACAACCTGGTTTCTGTTTAGCCCTAGAAGGTTGGCCAAAAAGGACAATCTTTGGCAATCTGTCATCTACAGAATTTGTTCTAGCCATGTCAACCTCTCTTATATTATAGCCTGGGAAAACAGGATTGAACTTTTTTTTTGTACAGCCTACTGTTTGAAATAAAGTCATTCAGCCGGGTACCCAGAACAATCTGTAGGCAATTTATCTGGAAAACATCTAGTAAATCTGAATCTGCTTTCTGGAATGCCCATGCTTCAGAGTCCATTTGACCACTGTCATCACAGTACCTTCGAATACTCTATCTTTGACTTATCTTTGTGTTCTTCCAAACTTTTTTTTACTGTGAAAAAACAACATGATCCTTGGCTATTCTACTTTTAATATCTTCACCGCTCCCATGATCTTTACTAATAATACTACCAAGGTAAGTGAAGCTGCCCACCAGATCAAACTTTTTTTTACCCAATGTCACCTTTTCATCTTCACTTATTCCTACTCTTAGTGACTTAGTCTTCATAAGATTAATTTTCAAACCTATTCTAATACCCTGAATTTGCAAAACCTCTAAAAGTTCATTCACTTTGCTCACACTTTCATCTAGGATGCATAAATCATCAGCATAATCTAACTCCAGGAGAGTTTTTCTCCCTATTTGACTCCATGGTTTCCCACTGCCTTTCCTGTGCTCCTTTAGACAAAGTCCCTCAAAATGATCCACATAAAGGGGGATAGAAGACAACCCTACTTAACTCGATTTAATACAAAACCAGCTGCTAATCTCCTTTCCTACCGTAACTGAAGCAGTATTATTTTTGTACATAGAACTAATTGCTTCAATGTATTTGTCTAATATACCATACAAGTATAAGGCCTTTGCTAAATCTTTTCTATCAACAGAATCAAACGCTTACTCATCATCTATAAGACACAGGACCAAAGCATTTGACGACTAAGCGACTTCCCAATTATTAACCTAAGGGTGAAAATTTGGTCAACACATCCACTATCTTTTCTAAAACCGCTTCTCTTTACACTTAGTCTACAGCATCTCTCAGTCTAAAAAGTATCATATTACAAAGTAATTTGCTACCTACACAGACCAGACTAATGCCTTGATAATTACAACACCCACTCTTATCACCTTTCTTACACAGTGGTTTAATTGAGGTTTTCCTAAAATCGTTAGGTACTTCCCCTTTTCGAAAACCATATTCAAATCTTCAGTAACTTATTCAAACCTCACAGCCACCATATTTATGGAACTCATTTACTACACTATCAGCATCTGGAGCCTTATTATTTTTTAATCTTTTTATTATTGTTGCTAATTTTTCCTCACAAACAAATCTTCCTTCACATCCAAGGTATCACAAGCTTTTTCATTTTCCCCTATTATCTTTCCCTGCAACTATATCTTGTTTTAGGACATTCTCAAAATATTCCCCTATCTCTCTTTAACTCTTTCCTTGTCATTAATTGTGGTCCCATTCCTACCTTTAACTGGGACAAGTCTAGATTGACTACTCCCTCTCAATTTACTAACACGCCAGAACAAAATTTTACAATTATGCTGTTTAGCTGTATCTTCCAGATCCTCAGCAGTATTATCCTTGGCCTCCACTTCACACCTCCTTAGTTCATATTTTAATGCTTTTTCTACTTTCTTCACATTCCTTTTGTTTTCATATGATCTATTTTCCAGGTAATTCTTGCACAAACCCATTCTCCTTACTATTAAAATATAAAGCTTTTTCACTAATATTCTTAGCTATAGTCTGAGAATCCCATGCAAATGCTGTGTAGTTTACTAGGCTACAACTTCCTCAAGGGTGCCAATCCTCAAGTGGGAATAGAGTTGATTGCAAGGTCACCAGTCTTGCAGTTACCCCAAAAGGGTCAAGGCAGTTCCTTGCAGACGCCACTATCCATAGATGTGGATCTTACACCCTGCGGCAGTTGTCCTCCTATAGAGGATCCTCCCACATTGGTATTCTGCATCAACATATGGTTCAACCCATTACTGAGAGAAGGTTTGTAACTCATTGGACAGGTGGACATCCTGGTGGGCCCTGTTCAGTGCACATTTGAGGGGCTTTCTTCCTCCTCCACCTGCATTTATGGCCCCAGGCGAGGGTACCCCAGTTTCTAATATGGACCCCCAGGGACACGTTCCCCTTTGGGCTGTGCCTCCTATGGAGGTACCGTACATATATGTAAGGCGTTCCCCTATTGCCACCTGGGGACATGCTGAGTGGCCTGGGGGATGCCCCTAATGTTGATAGGCATAGAATAAGGGCAATTCAAAGAGTCAATCAGTTCAGTGAGTCATTTAAAGACAGTTGGAGACCCCACAAAATTATATCAACTTGTTTAAAGCAACTTCTTTGGTTCAATCAATTAATTGTTGTTATTTTGGAAAAAAGATAAGACTACATTGCTGGCTTAAGTAAAAAGCAATTTTTAAAATTGAAATGGTAAGCTTATAAAGTGATCATATATACAAGTACAAATAAATTCAAAATTGTGAAAGTTTTTCTTCTTAAAAAAAGAACCTTATGTCACCTGCTTCCTTTTTCTTTTTTTATTTCAAATAAAGAACATTTTTCACAGTTTTACAATCCTTCTTCTTCTTTCCTTCTGCTTTGTTGAATGGCCATTTTATGACCAAACACTGTATTGATTATAACTAGATTGTTATACCTACAAAAATTGCAAAAGTCTGTAGCCATTATTGTTTTCTTTTACTAAACCAATTTTACCTAGGCTAAGATGCCATCTACCCCTATATCTACAAACCTGAAAATTAAAATTTCCTATTAAAAACACCATATTTCTACCAGAGACCCTGTCTGTTTGCTCCTGTAGCTGTAAGTAAAATTTATCTGAGTCACTGGTATCTCCATCAGTCAGTTCAACAGGGGCATATACTACTATAACTGATACTTTGAACTTTTTAGTAATAAAATGAACAATTAGTTTCCTATTATTAATGTCTTCCCAACCAAAACAAGACTTAACAGCTTCCTTATTTATCATGAGCCGTCCTCCCTGTCTATGTACCCTATCTCTCCTACCCGAGTAAAACAATTCTATATCACCTAATTTCATGCTTCCTACCCCTGAGATATGAGTTTCTGTAACTCCTAATAAGTCCAGCTCAGATCGAGTGAGTTCGTCCGTCAAAATGTTGATACGATAGTTTCTTTTTAACATTGTAACATTCCAAGTTCCAATTTTCATGTTCTTTTAATCACTGAACCCATTTTGGCCTCAGGAAAAGCAATCATCCCAGATACCAGTGCAGGACAGGGATCAACGTATCTTCTCAAGTCTACATCAAAGCGCTTAAGCCAGCTTAGAATCAGAAGGCAAGAAGTCCCTGGGACCTCCAGTATGAATGGAGGCTTTGAGCAATCCTTGACCCATCTTGGTCATAACATTGTTTTCTACACTTGGTGATATTCTTCTATCAACAAGATTCAGAATACTGCACAGACAGTCCCAAGCCTATTACCGCTGACTCATAATATATTCATGCGTACAAATATTATGCTTCTACAGGGATAAGCAGACCATAGTAGAGAAATTAGCTAGTCAGAGGTTTTTCAGCCTGAAAAAAAAAACAGTCAAAACAGACCAAGCCACTTAGAATTATCCATCACTCAGAATCCCATTCAAATGGTGTGTAGTTTACTAGGCTATAATTTCCTCAAGGGTGCCAATCCTCAAGTGGGAATAGAGTTGACTGCAAGGTCACCAGTCTTGCAGGTACCCCAAAAGGGTCAAGGCAGTCTTTTGTAGACGCCACTGTCCATAGATGTGGATCTTACACCCTGCTGCAGTTGTCCTCCTATAGGGGTCCCTCCCACAATGGTCTTCTGCATCAACATGCAGTTCAACCCATTACTGAGAGAAGGTTTGTAACTCATTGGACATGTGGATATGCTGGTGGGCCCTGTTCAGTGTACATTTGAGGGGCTTTCTTCCTCCTCCACCTCCATTTATGGCCCCAGGCGAGGGTACCCCAGTTTCTACAATGAACCCCCAGGGACAAGTCCCCCCTTGGTCTGTACCTCCTATGGGGGTACCATACATATCTGTAGAGTGTTCCCCTATTACCACCTGGGGACATGCTGAGTGGCCTGGGGGAGGCCCCTAATCTTGATAGGCATAAAATAAGGGCGATTCAAACAGTCAATCAGTTCCGTGAGTCATTTAAAGACAGTTGGAGACCCCAAAAAATTATAACAACTTGTGTAAAGCAACTTCATTGGTTCAAACAATTAATTTTTGTTATTTTGGAAAAAAGATAAAAGACTGCATTACTTGCTTCAGTAAAAAGCAATTGTTAAAATTAAAATGGCAAGCTTATAAAGTGAACATATGTACATGTACAAATAAATTCAAAATTTTGAAAGTTTTTTGTCTTAAAAGAACCTTATGTTTCAACTGCTTCCTTTTTCTTTTTTTGTTTCAAATTTTCCTGTTGGCAAATGAGCCTCTAAAAGTGTTTTCATCACAAGGTTCCAATTCCAGAATTTATATGAGGGTATACAGACTGCATACCGTCCTTTCACCCTTGTACAGTCCTAATCCATATTCACCCTTTACTCCTTCCTGTTCTAAGATGTTTTCTATAATAATTTTCTACAGTATATTCTCAAATTGACAGGAAATATTACCTTCACTTCTAAGTTACTAATTATTTATCAGGCCAGGTAAAATTGATAAAGATACAAGTTTTCAGATATTTGGCAATTACCACCACATAATTTCAGGTGATTTCTTGGCAATTGAAAAGACAAAGGGTATTCCTCTAAAAATTGGTTTCTTGAAATTAAAAATTGCCTGTTTACTGACAAAAAGCTGTTCCTATAATACCTAGAATATGAGTTTTATTATGAATCCCAATATAGAATTATAATGAACCAAAGGTTATTATGAGCCACAAATTACAAACCAAAAACTGGTATATAGAGAATGTCTTATCTCTCTCTAAAAATCTTATCTTTCTTTATAAATCTTATTTATCTTTCAAATATCTTATCTCTTTTTAAAATATATCTAGAATATCTCAATTCTGAGTTTGAAAAAAAGGTCCAAAGTCTTTTATCTTAATTTTGAGTTTGAGAAAAAGGTCACCAGTCTTTAGTCGACTTTATTCACTAAAAATGCTATGCATATATTTATACAAAGGAGACAGAGGTAACTCATTATATCTACCTTTGCATTAAAAAAAATAAAACAAGGTATCTCTCATTGTTAACAAACAGGAAAATAAATAAATTCCTAGCTCTTAATAAATGGGTATGTTTAGTTTCAACATAAAGTTTCATGCTATGCAAAGAATAATTTCAAGGTCAGATCAAAAATATTGAGAAATAAAAAACATGTTTGAGTTTCAAAATAAACTTTCTTTCTTCCCAGGGTATGTTAAAAATTTCCAAGATTCCCACTGATTTATTCTAAACAATTTGGAGACCTTGTGAATGTGGAGAGAAAGTAAACTTCCAAACTCTTAGGCAATATTGAAAATAGCATTCAACTAATAAAAAATATTAAGTCCTCACAAACTGGTATGGAAACCTACAGTTTAATCTATGCAAACAACCTAAATTACTGGACATTGTTGCCACATATTTAATTATAGGATGTACTTCAAACCGTAAGCTGAATCAATATAAATACCTTAATATCTAGATATATCCACTTTATTTTAGGGAAGAAATTTCATTATTAATATTTTGAAATGACAAATCCCTCAATGATCTCAAACTTGTTCCTAAAAAAAAATACCGACTTGTCAAAAACTTATATTAGTTGGACTTCAAAACTTCTTTCAGATAAATACAATTTGACTAAGTTGAGTGCCATTCCATGAATTTTGATATTATCCAACTTATCAAAAAGAATTACAAAGTCTATTGTATCAAAAGCGTTTTTAATATAAAAAGATATAGTTTACAACAGATAATTAACATCCATAGTCTCTGATAAGAAATTATGTAAAGTGGATACTGCTTGCTTTGTTGACCTACCACTGAAGAGACCAAACTGATAGGGGGAAATAAAAATATTCTTTAAAAGGAAGAAAGTAAAAGTACTCTTTACTATCATCTTGAAACTTTAGAAAAAGGAGATATTATTGTAAGAGACCTATACTCATTGTTAACAAACAGGAAAATAAATAAATTCCTAGCTCTTAATAAATGGGTATGTTTAGTTTCAACATAAAGTTTCATGCTATGCAAAGAATAATTTCAAGGTCAGATCAAAAATATTGAGAAATAAAAAACATGTTTGAGTTTCAAAATAAACTTTCTTTCTTCCCAGGGTATGTTAAAAATTTCCAAGATTCCCACTGATTTATTCTAAACAATTTGGAGACCTTGTGAATATGGAGAGAAAGTAAACTTCCAAACTCTTAGGCAATATTGAAAATAGCATTCAACTAATAAAAAATATTAAGTCCTCACAAACTGGTATGGAAACCTACAGTTTAATCTATGCAAACAACCTAAATTACTGGACATTGTTGCCACATATTTAATTATAGGATGTACTTCAAACCGTAAGCTGAATCAATATAAATACCTTAATATCTAGATATATCCACTTTATTTTAGGGAAGAAATTTCATTATTAATATTTTGAAATGACAAATCCCTCAATGATCTCAAACTTGTTCCTAAAAAAAATACCGACTTGTCAAAAACTTATATTAGTTGGACTTCAAAACTTCTTTCAGATAAATACAATTTGACTAAGTTGAGTGCCATTCCATGAATTTTGATATTATCCAACTTATCAAAAAGAATTACAAAGTCTATTGTATCAAAAGCGTTTTTAATATAAAAAGATATAGTTTACAACAGATAATTAACATCCATAGTCTCTGATAAGAAATTATGTAAAGTGGATACTGCTTGCTTTGTTGACCTACCACTGAAGAGACCAAACTGATAGGGGGAAATAAAAATATTCTTTAAAAGGAAGAAAGTAAAAGTACTCTTTACTATCATCTTGAAACTTTAGAAAAAGGAGATATTATTGTAAGAGGCCTATACTTGCTTGGATTACCTTCATTGCCTTTTTTAAACAAAGGTAAAATTTTAGCTTCTTAAAGATAAACTGAGAATAATGAATTTTTAATACAAGTACATTAGAGAAAGTACACAAGTAAATTCTTAAAATAAAGAAGTTGACATACTATCACACCCTGTCAAAAATTAGCTTACAACTAGTAACAGCTTTTTGGAAGTGAATATGGTATATAAATAGGAACAGAGAAGCTTTGAACTTCTAAATGCAATATGGTGCAAAAAAAATCATACTACCCTCTGTTTGCACAAACTGTAAACTATAGAAATCTGTAAAATTGATACGTTTTCTGCATAACACAATATTTCGTAACTATGGGTTATATCAAGAGTGGTTATTTATATAATCCTCTCTTCTCATAACTTCATTTAATCTTTGGTATAGTTGCCTGTGTCTCACAAAATATTCCTTGATAATTCACACTTGTGATTTATCTGTAGAACTCTTTAAAGAGCAAGTGACATAATCAAACAGTTTGTGATAATGAACTGTAGTAAGGAGTGACCCAGCTCAATAGTAACCAAAACTCTAAAAAATGAAATTTTTATAACAGTAATTACTTCAAAAGAATTGCATTTTAATGCTGATTTTGAATATACAGGTTTCATTAATATTAAACTTATCCATCAAAAGTTACAAGCCTGAGAATATTAGTCTTATTTTAGAAAATAGGGGAAAACACCCCTTAAAAAGTCACAGAATCTTAATAAAAATCACACCATCAGATTCAGCCTATCAGAGAACCCCAGAGTAGAATTTTCAAGCTCCTATCTACAAAAATGTGGAATTTTCTATTTTTGCCAAAGGATGGATCATGGATGCATGTTTATTTGTTTTTTTCCAGGGGTTCTTGTATCAACCCAGTGGTCCTAGAATGTCGTGTAAGGGCTAATTATAAAGGAAAATAAAATTTCTAGTACCCTTTTTAAGCTACCAAAAAAAAAACGAGGAAACCTAGGCCCCCTCCCTCGCTAATTTCATCCCAATGCCACCAGATCAAAAATTGGACATTTTATTCAGCATAGTAAAAAAACCTAATAACTATGTCTTTGGGGACGACTTACTCCCCCACAGTCCCCATGGGAGGGGTTACAAGTTACAAACTTTGACCAGTATTTACACATAGTAATGCTTATTGGGAAGTGTACAGACACTTTCAGGGATATTTTTTGGCTGAGGGGAGGGTTTTATTTGGAGGAATCTTTTCATGGAGGAATTAGTCATGGGGGAAGAAAATTTCCATGGAGGGGATGCAGGATTTTCTAGTATCTTTTAATGAACATTGAGTTTTTTCAACTGAAACTAAGGAGCAGCACTAAAACTTAAAATGAACAGAAACCATTATTCATATGAAGAGTTCTCCTCCTCCTAATACCTTGTTCTTTAAGCTAGTGTAATTTTATTAATTTCAACTATTTATTCTATGGCCTTTATGATTCAGGGGTCATTCTTAAGAAATTGGGAAAAAATTTAAGTTTTTGTGTAAAGAGCAAGGTATTGACGAGGGAGTGACCCCCCTCATATATATATTAAAAACATGTCAATGTAGAAGTTTGTTATGTAAGCTACATATACTTTTACTAATAAAAACGTTAATAAATAATTAAAAGTTCTAGTTGCTTTTTTAAGTAACCAAAAACCTGGAGGGTAGCTAGGCCCACTCCCCCACTTTCTTTTTTCTTAAAATGGTCTGATCAAAAACATAAGAAAGCAATTTAGCCATAAAAATAAATTAACATGTAAATTTCGTTTTGATTTTTCATGTGAAGAGAGCCAAAATCAAAACATGCAGTAATTCAAAAACGATCAGAAGTTAAACAAACAAAAAAACAAGTTTTTTTTAATTGAAAGTAAGGAGCAATATTAAAACCTAAAACAAACACAAATTACTCCATATATGAAAGGGGTTGTTCACTCCTCAATGCCCTGCTCTTTCTGCTAAAGTTTTTTACTCTTCTAAAATGTAGAATTGAGAGAAAGAGTCAAACTTTAGCATAAGGGGTGGGCATTGAGGAATGAACAACCCCTTTCATATAAAAAGTAATTTCTGTTCGTTTTAAGTTTTAATTTAAAAAACTTGCTTTTTTTAATATAAAAGACAAAGCTCATTTGGAAATTGTAGAGATTGCAATGCAATTCCACAAAGCAAACAGCCACCTCCAAATGAATCACCTTTGTATGCTACTGTTTCTTTGGGAAAACATAGGGCTCCACAGTGAATAAATGCAACCCTGAATGGCCCCAATGACTCTTGATTGGCACTTGCATAGTTTGTTGCTTCTTTATAGTTTTGTACTGGGCTTTTACCAGAGTTTGCAAGTGTCAGTGATTGTGATGGTGTTGTTCTTCTAACATAATATTAGTTTCTGCTTTGCTTTCATTCAGGATTTGTCCTAATCCTTGTAGTTGATGGTCTTCTAATAGCACAGTTCTTTGTTCTTCACTTTCATTGTTGATACTTTCTGGTATTTGGTTTTACATGACTGCTGACAAATGGCACAACCAACAGCATGTGTGATACTCATTGTTCACTTTATCTGCAAAAAGCACAACTAGATGTTCAGGGAGAATGATCTAGACTGGCTGCCAGGCAGTCAAATGTATTCTGAAGCTGTGATATAAATTTTGCTACAATATAATCCCCAAAGAAACACAAGTGCTGCTACATTGTTGTATGGCTTATTCTGGGTACTAGTCTTCCACATTTCATCCTTCTCATTGCCTGCTTTAACTATAGGTACACCTTGATAGCTACCAGCCCTTTTTAGATTCTTTCTATATGGCAAATCAGCAGTTTTGAGAAAATTTGTCCATTAATTCCAGACCTCAGCAAATATTCACTTGCAGTTCACTTTCAATTCACAGAAGTAATATATTTTTTCCTTGGTATTTTATAATTTTTTATTTAATGTATCTTTTTCATAGTTTGGCTGTATTCCAGTAAGAGATGTCACTAAGTAAAAAGAAAAGAACATCAAAAATAAAAATTACTGTTTTTGTTTTACAGTCATGATCTTTGGAGTTTTGGTTACTGTTGAGTTGAGCTGCTCCTTAATTAAAGTTCAGTGATGTGAACTGTTTGACCAATCTTCTAACACAGATATAAGGTAGCAGGGTACCAAATAAAAACCAAAAGTCTGTTTAAATTAAGTCTGAAAGCAATTTAGAACTTAAAAAGAAAACACTCTGGTACTAGTAACCAAATCTTTAATGTTGGCTATAATATATATTTTTTTTATGAAGGATATAAATATTTTTAAAATTAAAGTTTTACAAATCATAATATACTCAATGAAAGAAGAAACATATTAATTTTTTACATACCAAATGAAGCAAAATTCAACAAAATTTTTGATGCTGAGGATTTCTGGCAGAAAGATCAATTCCTGTACTTGTCAAACATTCAGACATAATGTTTAGTCGCAATATAGTAAGTCCAAAACTTAGAAAAAAGAAAATCACAATCAAACTAAGTTTACATAAAAAAAAAGTTTTTCCTCTCAAGATAAAACAGGTATAAACTTGTCTTTATGCAGTTTTTGAAGCTCTAGGTAGGGAGATTTGGAAGAAGAAGGGGCATGATCTGTGAAACACATTCCATAGAGTTATTTTAAGCTCTAAATTCATTTGAAGAACCTTAAATTACTTATCATAGATTAACAACTTGGTAAAAATCCAAGAATTGGGTTTTTCAGAAGGAAGCATCTTAAGAGAACAATTTTAACTCCATTAAATTGAGAATAATAGTAGTTGCATATTTTGATAGCAGCTACACAATGCTTTACCTTTCCTTTGCATCTAATATTGCCCTGACCTTTGATGACCTTGAAAAATATATGTGTTATAAAAGTGAAACCTTGCAAAATAGATCTTCTGCTTAATTGAAGTACAACAAAATTGTTTTCAGCTTCATAGCTTTGCTCAACTCCATTTTATAAGGTTTTAAAGATATGCAAATACATTTCCTAAATTTTGGAAAAAAAAACATTGATATGGCTCAAAATTCTAATCAAATTACAGGAATTGCATTTTCAGAACTAAAGACAGAGAGAAACCAGATAGTTACTGAAAATTAAGGTAAAATGTTATTTTGTCAAAATTTCAATTGGTAAATGGACCTGTCATATAGGCAAATTACAGGGCGCTCTAGAGGGAGAAGGAGTGGAGGTGGGTAATTTAAAATACCTTCCTGGGACATACTTTAGCCTGTACACCCATCCCTGAAAGTTTCATTTTCCTAACCTAAACCCTTTCCGAGATAGCAAGAAGTGAATTAACTAGAATTTTACCAACCTAGCCCCTATCTGGCTACAAGATAAAAAATTCGTTTAAAAACGAATAGCCACCTAGGAGGATAGTAATATCACCTTAATGTAAGACTTTATTGGAGTATCCAGATAATCAAGGGTCTAAGGAAGATACAACAATAGCAGTCTAGTTAGTAAATTCACCCTCTTTGTTGGTATAACTGAATGGAGCTTCAAGATTTTCTTCTGTATGCTCCATTCACCCTCTTTTCAAATATCAATAATAATCTTTTCTTCATAAATGTTTTCTTCAGAAGCGTCGCTTTTTTTCGCACTGACGGAACGACTTGTATTACATGCTTTCTTTGTATGAGTTATCTTCCTGATTTGATAGGGTAGATTTCATTTTTACCAACATATTATATTCCCAGAGTAACACCTCACAGGTTTGATGACAAATGCAAAATAAGATAGGGTGAATTAAATTATAATTGCGAAAAAATGTTGTAGCCGTATAATAAGAAAATAGGACAACTTGCCACTTCTGTTGGAAACTGACCTGAATCAGACAGAAGACTAATCTTGTAGGTATGTTGATAATATTGTTAGAAATTATTTTTTTATTGGCTTCTCACTATCAAACATTTTGAAGAGGTAAAAGTATTACCAATCCATTCTACATTTAATTCTATTTCCTAATGTCAATTCAATTCAATTTATTCAAATAAAACTAAAATATAACACCAATAATAATAAAGATCCTGGAAACGAATTTGTTGAGGACCATAACCACAAAAAATTGAAAATGAAGAAGAGAGAAAAAAAGAGAAAACATGGGTAACTAAAGCAAATTGAATAAGAATTTAGAGAGTTATAATATCAAAATTTTAGTACATTGTTATACAGCGTGCGAAAACTTGTGGATAGCTCGACACTGGATGGTATTATATTCCATTAAAGTATAGATTTATAAATGGGGGATCGCTGGGCGGAACTAGAGGCACACTTGGGGACAATGAAGGAACGGTTGGATGAACGGAGACAGAAGCCTTCAGAATTATTAATATTAAAATAAGATAATAATTGAGGAGGAAGATTTTTATGGTAAGCGGAGTATGCAAGGTATAGATTTAATTTTTTGATGATTTGTTCAAAAGGGATAATACCAAAATCGGAGTACAAGTTCTGGGTGGGATATAGTCGGGGCAGCCGAAAAACTGCTTTGATGGCACGGTTTTGGGCAGATTTTAATTTATTGGTAACTGAAGGAAAAGTGTTGCCCCAAACAGGTCCACAGTATGAGATATATGGGTAAATAAAAGAGTAAAAAGGGTGACAAGGATATCGGGAGGAAGAAAATAATTCGCACGATTAATCATACTTACCTATCGCAAAATTATGGCTCTGATGTAGGACACGTGTGTTGCAAATGATAGGGAGGAGTCTATGTGAACACCAAGAAACTTGGCAACTTCGATCTGTGGGAGGAGATTGGTAGAATATTTTAGGCCAAGTGCTTGCTGAGCCTCATTTTTTTTCGTAAGGGGTTCGAAATAATACAACCTGACTTTTCTTGATGTTAATGGTCATGCAGTTAACTAGACACCACTCCTGTACTCTATTCAGAAGGGTTTGAGTAGAGGCGACGACGGATGGTAAATTAGGACCGGTGATGAAAAAGTTGCTATCGTCAGCAAAAAGTACTGGGTGCACTGATGGACCCAGGTCCGTAACCAAATCATTAATATAAAGGAGAAAAAGTATTGGACCAAGAACAGAGCCTTGTGGTACGCCCCTTCGGACAGGTAGGGGATGTGAAGTCAACCCGCCCAGACTCACACTCTGTACTCTACCAGAGAGATAAGAGCCAAACCATGAGAAAGGAACTCCACGAATCCCTAAGTTGTTGAGTTTACTTAATAGAGCACTGTGATCAACCATATCAAAGGCCTTAGAAAAGTCCAGAAATAAGCCCAATACAGTATTTTTAAGGTCAAGTTGGGAAAGTATAAACTGTGTGGCGTCTACTAGTGCATGAGCAGTTGAAAATTTGGAACGGAAGCCATATTGATGAGGAGAAATAAACGAATCTGAAGAATGAATCTCAAATAAAAAGGGAGAAAGACGTCGGAATATAATTCTCTCGAGCATTTTAGATATAACTGGGAGAAGTGAGATTGGACGATAATTACTTATTTCAGACGGATCGCCTTTTTTATGAATCGGGATAACAATTGCTGATTTAAATATTTCTGGGAAGACTCCATTGGTCATAGACAGGTTTGATATGTGCACAATGGGTTCACAAACATAGGAAGATACGGTCCTAAGAAGCTTATTACTTATGCCAAAGAAGTCAGGTGTACTACTATTAGAGAGACATTTGATAACTTGAAGCACCTCTTTACGATCAGTTGGAGAGAAAAACATGGATCCAGGATTCTTGCTAGGTTGTACTGACTGGGAGAAGGAACAGGAGCTAGCATTTGGAATATTAGTGAAATAATTATTAAAAGCATCCCGTACTGAACTTGGGTCAATTAATCTGCCACTGATGTCCTTAAGGTTAAGAGGTATAGATCTTGAATTTCTTTTTTTTGAAATAATTTCATTTATTGTTGACCAAATTTTTTGCAAGTTCCCTTTGCAATGAGAGATTTTTGAATAACAATAATTTTTTTTGCTTCCTGCACAAGTTTGGTATATAAATTTTTGTATTTTTTATAATTAGTTAGGTCAATAACGTTACTGGTTTTGCAAGCTAACTTATATAGGTCATTTTTTCGGTATGAAGAGATTATCAGGCAATTAGATATCCAGGGGCGTATATGGGTAGTTTTTCGGTTTGATTTACGAACTGGAAAGGTTGAACTGATAAGATCACTCAGTCCCTGTGTAAAACCATTTGTGGCTGAATTAACATCCTGACAATCCAAAACCTTGGACCAGTCGAAGGATTTCAAACGATCCGTGAACCTGTTCATATTCACAGTATTATATATTCTATTATACGTAGAGGTTTTAGTTCTAGAGGGTTGAGTAGCTGGTAGGGAGGGTAGAGAGAGATAAATTGGAAAGTGATCTGACAGGTCAGAAAATATTATTTTGGAGGACAGGTGGTTTCCCAGGGAAGTGGATACAAAAATATTGTCAATTACAGTAGCTGTAGACCTCACAGGATCAACTCTAGTAGGAAAAAGGATTATGAGAAGAAGACCACTTGAGGTGAATGTTTCAAAAAAGGTATCACAATCATTATTATTGCTAGCATTTAGTAAATTACAATTGAAGTCCCCAAAAACTATTGCCTTCTGATATTGCCTTTATTCTGATAGGCCTATGTCCAAGGGCCGTCTTCAGTACAATACGAAAAAAAAGTATGTATAACTTATAAACTTACATTAAAACGTGAGAATAAAAACTAAAAATGTTTTTTAATCACATTTGAATCTTAAGAAGAGAACTAGAACTTTTGATTTTCAGCCGAATTAGTAGCCTTCAAAGTTTATGTGAATCTCCCCTTCAGATGAAGTGCCTTGGTGATAATGAAGAATAAATAGTAATAAAATATTGTATCCTCATGACAATTACTACATTTTCTTATATAGCGTTGCTTTTGATTTCTAAGGCTATATGTCGGGTTATGAGAACAGATAATGTGTTACCAGAAAAGCAACCATGACATTTTAAACTACCATAATATAAGAAATGTAATGGCTCTTTTGGATTTTTTATTGTCAAAAATATAGCTACTTTTAGTTCAAAGAAAGGCGAAATACCAATATATTGAATCCTCATAATTGACTAGGCACTGTTATAATGCGGTTTTTGTAATTATTACAACTCGTTTTATTGTTTTTTGTTCTGTATATAAGTAAATACATTTTCTGTTTCTCTTTGTAAAAAATGTACTTTCTTTATATTAATGTATGCCAATTCTTTTTATAACCGTTTGTGAATGTGAAGTACCAATGACAAGTTCATTTTTTGCCCAGAAGCGAAAAAATGTTTCACTACCGAAACTTCTTAAGCAACCAGCAAATTTACCTGTTGATGAGGATGCAATCATTCGAATGCATGAGGATCTTGGTTTTGCAGAGGGGCGAGCGTCTGTTGCGTACTGTTTTTATCAGTGACGTCGAATACGCTACAAAACTTAATAAAAAGAAAGATGTGAACACCAGAAACAGTTTTCTTTAAAAAGCATATCTTCTTTCAAGCCTTAATCACAAAAAAATAGCAGGTATGAACTAGTTGAAATTCCAATGAATATTGGTATTGGGGGAAACCTAAATGATAGCGATAGCTATCATGAATGGACTTTTAAACATAGATGGCAAAGGAATTTACCATGGCAATTTGAAACCAGAAAATTCCTGAATAAACTATAAAGCTTACTGGATTATACCCAAACTCACTGATTTTGGGAAGGGGTGAAATGAGCTAATTGGTTGGCAACAACCTCGTGTTCCCAAATTGGTGCTGCAAAAGGGGACATTAGTTACGAAAGTCCCAAACGACTTGCTGGCAAAAAAGCATATCCAGTGAGGGATATATATGAGTTAGGAATGGTGTTCTATTAGATGGCCAAGCCGTCCCTATCAGATCCTTGGGCAGAAGATTATCTGACGCTTCTTTTAAACTTCCAATAGAACTAGGAATTGAAAATGAATTTCGACCATCTCTAGATTTCTGTCCATAGTGCCATAGACAAGATCATATCCTCATGCTTGGTGCATGAAGGAAATGCAAGGCTCTCTTCAGCTGTTGTTTACACCTCCTTGCTGAACTTCCAGACAGTGCCATTGAACTGAACACCCCGTCAACGGACATTGGTATGGAGTTCCGTCATTCGCCTGATGATGATCCTTCTAACCCAAATTCAGAGGTGTATATAGTTATAGGAAACGATTTAGCTCTTTCCATTGCCGGTCCAACACACCCCTTGTCGCCTTTCAACTTGTCCGTAGGTTTAGACTTTCTGAAATGTGAAGAATCTGGAAAAGCACCAAGCAATTTTTTTCAGTCCTCACTTGAAGAAGGTTGGATTATTAGTATTCCTAGATATTTGTTTTTTAAGACCATTCAAAAAAGTCTTTTATTCTAATGAGGCTACATCACTTCCATCAATTCCTCAAAAACAGTCTTCAGCCTATTTGATGCTCGAATCAGAAGAGTTGTTCAGTGCACCTGACGACTTTGTGCCAGTTAGAGGGAAAAGAGTAGTGAAGTAGGACTTGTTGTAGTTCAGTTCAGGATAAAAACGTTGAGGCGGTTCCAGCTAGCAGCAATAAATGCAACAATAAAAGCCAAAGATGTTTTAGTGATAGCCGGTACAGGTTCAAGTAAATCAACTGGTTACCAAGTCACAGCTATCATGAAAAATGGCACAACTATTGTCATTTTACCTATTCTTGCTATAAGGATGGACCAGTTTCAATTTCTGAAAAGGAAAAATGAACTGCTTTATGAAGTAGGAGATAACATGTCAGATGATTACTACCCCAGACAAGAGATTGAAATCACAAAAAATCAGCTACAAACCCAATCATACTTTTAGTCACCAGTGGCGCCATTTCAGAAAACCTTAGGGGGGGCCAAAAATCGATTTTGGGCCCCCATCCAGCCTTAAAAATTTTAAAATTTTCGAACATGCCTTTAGGTACCGTACTACCTTTGGGGTTCATATTTTGCAGCTTATTTAGGGACCAAAAACAGTACCAAAATAGAACATTTACTGTATAAATCAGAAACTTACGTACAGTTACTTCAGCAATGGATATCTCCTTTGCTTCATCTTTGCGAAGTCGTCGACAAGCTTCTCAAAATTGAGCTCCTTCACTGCAGCTTTCTCAGAGAATATAAGCAGCAAATGCGATAGTCGCTCGTTTTCCATCGTTGTCCGGAGGTAGTCCTTCACAAAGGTCAACACAGAGAAAAAACGTTCATTTGAGCACGTTGTGAGCGGGAGTGTGAGGTCTACCCTGACGACCTTAAGAAGCTCAGAATAAGCTTCTTTCAATCCTCCGAGGTGTTCGAAGACATCTAAAGCATTTGCCGGTTTCTGTGGAAGCTGCGACACAAATGCACGAGCTATTAAAGCTTGACACTTCAGCTGCATAGTATCGATTCCCGCCTGATCGAAGTATGTCGCGATCACAAAAAGTAAATCTGAGTCCATAAAATCTGTGGATTTGGGGTGAAGGCAACGTGTGGCTTCTAGCACTGGCAGTTGGACAGAAAAACGCTCTTCAAACTCATTTAACACTCTGTCCAAAACCTCGTAGAACTCTCTCCGCTTTTTTTCTTCCGTTGTTGTGCTTTCGGAGTCAATGTTGTGCTTTCCAATTGTTGTTGTCGTCAAATAGTCTCTTAGTCTTCCGGATATCTTCTGAACTCGTTTTGATTTAACAGGTATGGCTGAAGAGAGAGCACTTGTTTCCGACAGATCAGCTCCGACATTAATGGCCATCTCTTTAGACTTGCCGTATAGGACACGAAAATACTCGTCATCACGCATTTTCCTCAGTTCGTTCTTTGTTGCACTGATCAAAGTGCAAGCTTCTGAGATGACCAGATCTGCTGCCTGTAGTTGTTCAGAAAGAGGGTTTATCACTGCAAGAACTTCGTGAATGACATGCAAACTGAATATGAAGGGAAACGACTCTAGCTGGTTCTTAAGGCCCGTAGCTTCTGCCGCTGCCTCCCTGTCAGAAGATTCTTGAACTACTGACAGAACTGCGAGTATGCAGTCATATCTAACCAGGATCTTAGCCACTGATCTATACCAGTAAGACCAACGTGTCACTACTGTCCTTTCAAGCGTTAGCACAGGCACATTGGCAGTTTTCTGGGCTTCGACGAACAACTGGTATCGAGTGTTGCTGTTGGAGACGAAACTGTAAACTGTTTGCAAAACTGAAAATACTGATGAAATTCTTTTTATTTTCTGCATACAATCGCCAATGACAAGGTTAAGTCTATGGGAATGACAGTGTGTGTACACCGCTTGTGGTGCTTTTTCCCGGAGACGGGCCTGTACTCCTGAAAAGTGTCCGCTCATTACACTGGCCCCGTCATAGCACTGTCCAACACACTTTGACCAGTCAAGGCCGATACCCTTTATTTCGTTGTAAATGAAGTCGGCCAAACTCTCAGCGTCAACCTTGCGCATGTGGTAGCAACCTATGGCCCTTTCTTTGATTTTCAGGTCATGAACATAGCGCACTAAGATCGCGAGTTGTTCCTTTTTCGAGAGGTCTTTTGTCTCGTCAACAAGAACGGCAAAATATTTTGCTTCTCTGACTTCTTTCGCGATAGAACTTTTGATTTCATTTCCTATGACCTCAATGTAGTCGTTTTGGTACTCGTGTGACATGTAATGGCCATAGGCCTTACGAGAGTTTTTCATCAAGTCAGGGTTGATTTCTGTTAAAAGATGTACTGTCTCTACGAAATTCCCTTGATTCGCACTAGACTCCCCTTCATCATGGCCACGAAACGCAAGACCTTGCCGTCCAAGTAATGCTGTAGTTTTTAGTAGAGCTTTTACGTACTGTCTATTCTCTAGTATTTCTTTTTCGCGTTCTTTGGAGAGGCATGACGCAACAGATTCGGCCGCCTCCGTCTCAATAGCTTTAAACTGAGTCAAAGAAATGGTACATGCTTTGTGTCGGTCGCTGTTTTCGTGCTGCCGTATCAGTTCAGAAATGTCTTTCCACTTTCTAAATCCTATATCAATGAATGCTCTAGCTCCATACCTTTCGCCTGATCTTAGCGAAGATCCACTGAAATGTCGGCAATTGAAACAGAACACCGAGTCCTGTTCTTTCGAATATTCGAGCCATGGGTATTTCAAGAAATAGGAGCTGTTAAATTTTCGTTTGCGATTCCCGATGGTAGTGGCGGGATAGTCAGTCAAAACTGGTTGGCAGGGGTTATCATACGGGTTCACGGACAAATCGGTACTGATCGTTCTGGAAGCCATTTCCTCCGTTTGTGGTTCGCGCAGGTTTGTCTCCTCAGAAATGAGTCTCACGTCCAGGGTCTGCTCGTTTCTCGGTAAAACTTCGGTTGCCGATGGATTGTCCCTTGACGTCCCAGCATCACTATCCTACAGAGTAATCAAGTTTTAATTAAAAACAAATTAAAAGTGATGTCCCAGTTACTTCTTTTACCAGGACGTGAATTGTACATAATTAACATAGAAAACAACACAAAATTTAGAGCAAGCAACAACAAAAAACATAATCAATTCAACTACGAAGCTATAATCAATTAGTTCGTGGTAACGAACTTCAAGTAAAAAAGCGACACGGCTCAATAGTAACCGAAACTCTAAAACACGGAATTTTGATACCTATAGATGCATCAAAAGAATCAGATTTGTACGCTAATTTCAAATATATAAGTTGTATCAAATTTATTTTTACCCATCAAAAGTTACGAGCCTGAGAAAATTTGTCTTATGTCCGAAAAAAGGGAAAAACACCCCCCCCCCTGAAAGTAATATAACCTTAACAAAAATATCACCATTTAATTCAGCGCATCACTGAACTTTACTGCAGGAGTTTCAAGCTCCTATCTGCTAAAATGACGAATTTTGGATTTTCTTGCCAGAAGAAAGATCAAGGACGCGTGTTTTTTTTTTCCAGGGGTGATCGTATTGACCCAGTTGTCCTAGAATATCGCAAGAGGGCTCATTCAAAGGTAAATTAAAAGTTCTAGTGCCCTTTTTCAAATGAAAAAAATTTGGAGAGCAACTAGGCCCCATCCCACCCTCTTTTTACCCTAAGTCACCTGATCAAAATTTTGAAACAGCCATTTTGTTTAATATATTTAAAAATTTAATAAATATGTCTTTAAAGATGTCTTAATTGTCCAAAGTCTCTGGGGGAAGGTGTTCAATTTGTGGACTTTGCCCTTTTTTATAAATAGTTTTTTTTATAAATAGTATAGGTAATTGCGAAGTATACAAACATTTTCAGTTTTTTTCTGGTGGGGGGGCAGCTCGAGCAGAGGAGGTTATGTAGGAGGATCTTTCCATGGAGAAACTTTTCATAGGGGAGCTGAATTTTCGATCAAGGGGGCACTGGATTTCCAAGCATTATTAAAAAAAAGAATAAGAAATTAAATGAAAAAAAGTTTCTTCAACTCAAAGTAAGGAGCAGGATTGAAACTTAAAACGAAAAGAAATTATTACATATGAGAAGGTTCACCCTTTCGTCAATACCTCGCTCTTTACGCTAATTTTTTTTTTTTAGTACAAAATTCCTATACAAAATTTCTTTATATATCTTGCTTTCTATTTACTGGCTCAATTTCACGCTTGGAAGTGTTAAGGGTAATTGTCCCAGTAAATTTTAACCAGGATTGTATTGTTCAGAGGATGTTTCCAAGGGGGATTTCTCCGTGGAGGTGAAGCCAGACTTCCTGGCTTTATTTAAAAAATGATCAGAAATTAAATAGAAAAACAGTTTTTCAACTGAAATTAAGGAGCATTATTAAAACTTAAAAATAACAAGAATTATTACATATAAGAGGGGGGTTGCCTCCTCCTCAACACTGCGCTCTTTATCCTAAAGTTTAAATTTTGTCCCAATTCTTTAAAAATGACTCCTCAAACACAAAGGGCGTTTTATTAAAACAGTAAGTAACTTTTTTACAAATGCTGAAAAACTTTAGCATGAAGAGCGGGGTGTAGAGGAGGGGGAAGACCCCCTCCTCTATGGGGGCACTGTGGGGGACTTGGGGGGGATCCGGATTTCTGGCAATTCCGCGAGATCGGTACTTCCTGAGGCAATAGGACAAAATTTAAAATGTGGTAGATTTACTTACAGTCGGTTTGAAAAACGAAGCCAATCGTCGTTGCATCTTTATTTCTTCTTCTTTCCTTTGGGCTTTTATTTTCCTTTTTTTTGCACCACTCGCACCGGATGAACTCATGTTTCAATAATCCGATTTGAACTTGTACACAACTTAACACTGTTTCACGGTTCTTTATTTGATGAAGGGTAACGAGAAACTAAATACAAACCCTGGTCTGGATACCCAATTTCCAGATTGTTTTTCCAGAAATTTCCAGATGTTAGCCTACACATAAATGTGCCGACTGACGGGATTCATTAATCACTGGAGAGACTTCAATGTCACAGAAGCACCCGAGCCCAGAAAGGACTTTACTTTCAAGCACCCGAGCCCAGAAAGGACTTTATGGTCACCCAAAAGGGTGACCATAAATTAATTAGAGAGAACGGCAAAAACAGGATACTTTCTTGAAATGCAATAATCGTCGAGTATCTTGAATTTGCTATTTAGTAATAATTCACAGTAGAAATACGGTAAAAAAAAGAGAAAAAAGTAGAACAAGGACGAATAAACAAAGAATTACGTGGTTGAAATTGGGCCCCTCCAGAAATCAGGGGGGGGCCATGGCCCCCCCCTGCCCCCCCCAAATGGCGCCACTGTTAGTCACCCCAAAAACATTCATTGGTACTGAAATATCGGAAGGATATATCAAAACTGATGTCACTCTGGTAAAGAAGCATCTAAGGTGGCTAGTATTTGATGAATGCTATGTTTTTGATGGATGGAGAGCTTTCGGAAAGGCCTTCGAAATATCAAAACTGATGTCACTCTGGTAAAGAAGCATCTAAGGTGGCTAGTATTTGATGGGTGGAGAGCTTCCGGAAAGGCCTTCGGGAACACGTCTGAAATACGGCTGGTAAAACATGGTGTTCCAATGGTCGCATTAACAGCGACATTTCTTCCACGTCAGATGCAATTACTTAAGAAGTAACTAGTTTAAAACCCTGTAGAGATTTGAAGCTCTGTCAGCAGATCAAATATTACCATATATTTGCAGACTTATCTCCCTCCACCTTTCAAAAAATGGAAAGCCTCATGGGAGAACCAAGCAAACCAAGTTGCCACAATAAAAGCCGAAGGAAAAGACCCTGTTATTATCTATTTCAATAATAAATCTGACGCAAAACTCCTAAGCTGGTTTTTACGTCAAAGAAGCAGCCCTGCCTCGGGTTTCACAATAAATTCCACAAGTTCGGCAAAAAAAAATCCACTCTAGTATACTAGATAGAACAATTAGGTACGACAGTGTGTTAGCGTTCTGCCGACTCGAGCGCAGTTGTCAAAATCAGCAGGTCATCATCGACTGGTTCATTTTAATAATGGTATATGAAAGTAAACAGCATGCTGATGATTGCCATTTGTTTTATACGTTGCTAAGCAAATCATCTTTTTTACCAAACAAAGAGTCTAAAGCTGAATGCTAATCCCAGAAGAGCATTTAGACCTACTCCTCCTCCCATGTGTCACATCTTGGATTGAGGGTACAGATAAATGCCCATCAAAAACTACGAAAAACCATCAATATCTTTGCTTCAAACAGTCGACGTATTTAGCGCAGATATATACCGTATGTGCTGCATTTCTCCCAAGGCAAACGATGTAAAAGGGCCTGTCATCAAGCATATACTGAGGTTCATCCAAGCTTTTAAGCATGAAATCTGTCCTTGGTTGCAAACCTTCAACTTCTCGCCAGATTGCATGGGTAAGCGCTTGTTTATCCACTGACTGAAAGAAACCATTCGGCTCAAACAACAAAGGTGGCGGGAAGCATAGTTCGTAATTGAAAAACCTTTCGAGTTCTATATCTTAATTCTTTGCAACTGGGACCAGCCATTAAAACATCAAAGCAGGGTCAACGGTACGCAGTTCCACTGCTGACTTGTAGTTTCTTTGCACTAACATAGCAGTAGCAGTTGTTCTTTTCTTGAAAGTGTAAATGTTTGCGTCTTTTCCAGTCATATCATTCAGGATTTTCCCACCTATTGGTATAGCCTCGTCTACGTCCACCTGTTCACTCGCAATCTGCTATATTCCTGAGAAATGGCTCCTTTGTGAAAAGTGAAAAATCCAGGAGAAAGTGGAAAACCTTTTCAACATCTTTACAGTTGCGCTCCATTCTTGTCACCCCAACGTCTTTGTGCTGCTCAATAGTCTCAAATGTTAAGCTTTGAGTTCTCGGAGTGCAGAGCTGAAAACAGCCAGCACAGGAGAAGATAGAAGCCTTGTTAGGTGTTTCAACTCGCCCACACCATGTTTATGTGTTATACCTCCACTAGTTTTTAGAGAGCGCATTAATACTTGTTCCATGGCCAGGTCAAAGGAAAGATCAGCCAAAAATCTGTTGGAGCTACGCATCACAAAACTACCGTCTGCATATTCGTTGAACGTCTGAGGAATTGTTTCTTTAAGGTCGGATACTACGGGGACTATATCCCTTCCACAAAAAGTACATAGCCCCTAATTATTCACCTGGTGTTACGTATCAGCGGGTCGTATGGATAAGAATGGTGTAATGCACAACAGTGACGTATGAATTAAAAGGGTCCATGCTTCATTTGCGTATAATAGAGACTGAGGGTTTTATTATTCATTTCAAATGTAGGTATTGCTTCAGAGGGTTTTAACCTTCATTGAACATGCAAGTAATGCTTCAGAGGGTTTTATGCTTCATTACACAAGGCCGCAACGATTTTTACCCAGTATGCACCATATCCCTTCCAAAGAAAGTACGTAGGCCCTCACTAGTCAAACGGTGTTACGTATCATTGGGACACATGGACAAGAACGGCGTAATTCGCCAATGCGACGTATCAATTCAACGGGGCCATGTTTTATTTACATGGAATAGATACTGAGGGCTTTACGATTTATTTCAAATGCAGGTAAAACCTCAGAGGGTTTTACGCTTCATTACAAAAAGTCGTAACGATTTCTACCTTGTCTGCGTTTCTTTGCATACAGTTCAATGGCTGCTATGTAGACCGTGTCCGAAAGCTTATTTCACAAAGAATGCTGCATCCAGATGCAGGGTTAATTCTGAATACTCAGTCCGAAAGCTGTTTTCGTCATTTGTTCTTTGAAGCTCAAATCTCTACTCAACAACAACTCAGTGGTAGGGGAAGAAACAGAAATCAACCATCAGATTGAAAACAGCTTCTATGTAGCTCCTAATCACTTGACTACTACTGCAAATTAAAGTACTGGACATGCTTTTGCTCTGTCTGATGGAGGAGCAATTTTTCTCTTACAGATAATGCATGCACAATTGTCAAGATTTGCCTCTACATACTTCCCAGAACTTTCAACTTTTTCGGGGAATTTCCTGTAACGGACCTAGTCAAGATTTGTCTCACCTTCTTTAGTCTTATATACGATGAGCATTGCCTTCTCTCAAGCTTTTCTAACGTCGTCTTTTGTAGAAGCTGAATCTAGGAATGACCAGGTGATATCTTAGAAGTTATCCATCTTTTTTCGCGTGGTTCAGCGGTGTAGATTTTCTTATGCCAAAAATTCATGAAATCGAATCGCATCCGAGAAAGCCATGGAGGAAAACAATTTTGTGGCAAAGGGCGTCACAAAGTTTCAGTTTAGCTGCCAATATTTCCCAGAGGGCCTCCAGTTTTCCTTGAGCTTGACTCGGAATGGAAGAATATCGGTTTACAGTCTCGCTATATGTGGGACAGTAAAAGGACTAGAAAGTCTGTATATTCTCTTATTAAGACAATTGGGTTGGCGTTCTGCCGACTTGACCGCAGTCATAACAATCAGCAGGTTAACATCGGCTGGTGACTGGTACTTTACGTCCCGAATCATTCAGGTAGCCAGACAGCATGCTCATGATTGCCCGCTTGTCTTCTGTGTTGCTAAGAAAATTATCTTTTTTTTACTAAATAAGGTACCTTCGGCTGAAAACTGATCTCAGAACAGCCTTTGGTCCTGCTCTTCTTCCCACGCACAACCTCATTGATTGAGGGTCCAGATAAATACCTGTCAAACACCATGAAAGTGTATCCATGTCTTCGCTTCACATAGTTGACATATTTGGTGCTGATATCCGTGTACGTGTTACATCTCTCCCAAGACAAATGATGTAGAAGGGCCCCACCATCTACTACATACTAAGGTTCACCCAAACTTTTACGTAGGCATTCTATCTTTGGTTGCAGACCTTCAACTTCACACCAGATCGCATTGACAAGGGCTGGTTAGTCCGCCAAACAGATAAGAGAACATTTGGTTCAAATAATGAAGGTGGCAGAAACCAGAGTTCGCTGTAATCTGCATTGTCAGCAACGTTATGCAAACAGAATTTAATTTGCAACCCCTTTATATCCATGTTTACAGACATTGAAGCATTTCGCTCAAATAAACTGGTTTCATTTGGCCCATAACGATGAGAGTATCAACTAGACTGCGGCTTTTTTGCTGATGATAAACCTTCACTGTAAAAAAGTAAAATGAAGAATTTAGAAAATTTTAAACTAATTGAGAAAATAAAATGTTTTAGCAGAGTTAGATATCAGAGCGCATTGAAATTTTGTTTGCTAGATAATCATTCTTTCCATTTTCAACAAACAAAACAAAACATTTCTCAAGTACTGATAGGTGGAAATTTCACAGCAATTGAAAAACTAAGCTTTAGGGTCTTTTTGAACGTTATATATGGACAAAATTATGTTTCCATTTTTTTTCGGTTGGGTTTCTAGGTCCAGAAATCCACAATTCTGCATAATACCATGAACAAAGTGGTGCACCTGAGGCTGAAATTTATCTTAGAGTTCTTTTAATCGAAACCGGGGTAATTCAATGAGGATTGTTTATAAAGAAAAAAAGAAACACATAGCCACCAATTAGTTTTTGACAATTTATCCATAGTTCTTGTTTCATTAGCCTTTCGGTTCTTCTCATCTCTTTTTGTGGAGCAAAATGAAACAAACGACGCCTAATTATATCTTGTTTTCTTACGCAAGTTTTTGGTTACTTAAAAAGCCTAATTATTATACCTTTCAAGTTTGGACAATATAAACTTGTTTCTTTTGAGATTATCAATTTAAGAGAATTTTTTCAGAAAATCAAGATTTGCCCTTTCCAGCTTGTGTGGTTCCACATTGATCATTGGATCAAAAGACAAGCTTATCTGACCAAAAAAAATTACGGGAAAACTATATAAAAATCAAACGTACTATTCTAATGTGACAAAAGTAAAACAGTTCAAAATAGGGATGATACCTTTTTACTGACAGTGTTTTATTGACACTATTTTGAACTGTTTTACTTTCGTCATGGAAAGGCAGTGTGGTCTTCGAAGTTATCTAATGTGACAATTAATCAACATGGAATAGCTTTAATTCTTCATGATTTTTTTTATAGATAAAAATGACTATTGTTCCAAAGGTCTTGTGGCGGTCTATTTATTGAGTGAATTTTCTAGAATAGGTATTTAGATGCTAATTCGCAGCAGACTTAAATGAAAATACCCTTTTGCATAAATCACATTTAAATGGTGTCACCAGTATGCACTCTTTGAGCGTGTTAAACAGCCCAGTCATGGCAAGCATTTCTTGCATAAAACATGTTTTATTCACGTGTATGAAATCTTATGAGTTCATTCAAAAACCTTGATGTAAACAAGCATTTCTTACATATGTTATATTGGTTACAAACAAGCAAACCTGTATTACTAAAGAACCTGAAATTGCTATAGGAACTATACACAAGAAAAATATATTGAAAAAACTAGTTTGATGAATTACTAATTGGTTGTGAGAATAACAGCCACAAGCTACTGAGTATACAACAATCTTTCTAAAATCCTGCAAATTTTAATCCTGCAATTTTAGTAAAATTTCTAAAATTACAAAAGTGTTTCTATAAACATCACATATGAAAGGTTTCTTACCTGTAGGCAGTCTTTGATGTGTATTCAAACTATAAACTTGTGAAAAACACTTCTCACATACATAACATGTAATTGCTTAGTCATCGATATGCCCTCTTTGGTGCTTTTTCAAACTTTCTGCATGAAACAAGGTTTCGTCACATGCATCACATTTAAACAGTTTCTCATCTGTAAGAATTCTTTTATATGTGTTCAAGTTTGCAGCATGAGAAAAATGGATAGTTGCCACTTCATACTACCCAGGTCAGAATTTTTTTTTTTTTTTTGTATATTTCACATTTAAGCAGCTTCTCACCCGTATGCACTCTTTGGGGTTAGTTCAAATTACCTGCCCGAGAAAAGGCCTTGTCACATACACCACATGCAAACAGTTTCTCATCCGTATGCGTTCTTTTATGGGTGTTCATATGTACTGTTTGAGAAAAAGTTTGGTCACAAACATCACACATAAGCGGTTTCTCAACCGTATGCATTCTGTGATGGGTTTTCTAATTATGTGCGTGAGAAAAGGTCTTGTTACATAGATCACATTTAAAATGTTTCTCACCTGTAGACACTCTTAGCTTCGTCAAATTTCCTGCTCGAATAAAGGTTTGATCTCAAATATCACTCTTAAATGGTTTTTCACCTTTATGAACTATTTTATGGGTGTTCCGAATTGATGCTTAAGAAAGGGTTTGGTCAAAAACATCATATTTATATGGTTTTTCACACGTATGCATTCTTTGACGGGTGTTCAAACTTCCTGTTGTAGAAAGAGTTTGGTCACAGACATCACACTAATACGGTTTTTCACCTATATGCATTCTTTTACGGATATTCAAATTTACTGCTTGAGGAAAGGTTTCATCATAAACCTCAAACTTAAACGATTTCACACCCGTATGCATTCTTCATAGGTGCTCAAATTTGCTGCTTGAGAAAGGGTTTGGCCACAAATATAACACTTAAGACTGTTTCTCACCTGTATGCACTTTTTGGTGCCGGTTCAAATGTGATGCTTGAGAAAAGGTTCGGTCACAAACATCACACTTAAACGGTTTTTCACCTGTATGCACTCTTTTATGGGTGTTCAAACTTGATGCTTGAGAAAAGGTTCGGTCACAAACATCACACTCAAACGGCTTCTCACCCGTATGCATTCTTTGATGGGTGTTCAAATGTACTGCTTGAGAAAAGGTTTGGTGACAAATATCACACTTAAACGGTTTGTCACCCGTATGCTTTCTGTAATGGGTGTTCAAATTTGCTGCATGAGAAAAGGTCTTATCACAAACATCACACTTAAATGGTTTCTCACCCGTGTGCACTCTTATATGGGTTTTCAAACTTGAAGCTTGAGAAAAGATTTGGTCACAAACATCACACTTAAACGGTTTCTCACCCGTATGCATTCTGTGATGGGTGTTCAAATTATCTGCGTGAGAAAATGTCTTGTCACAAACATCACACTTAAACGGTTTCTCACCCGTATGTATTCTTTTATGTTTTTTCAAATTTGCAGCATGAGAAAAGGTCTTGCTACATACATCACACTTAAACGGTTTTTCACCCGTATGCACTCTTTGGTGCCTATTCAAATTTACTGCTTGAGAAAACGTTTGGTCACAAATATCACACTTAAACGGTTTGTCACCCGTATGTATTCTTTTATGTTTCTTCAAATTTGCAGCGTGAGAAAAGGTCTTGTCACATATATCACACTTAAACGGTTTCTCATCCGTATGCAGTCTTTGGTGCCAGTTCAAATCGTACATTCGAGAAAAGGTCTTGTCACATACCTCACAGTTATATGTCTTTTTCTTTTTATGAGTTCTTTCATATTTTTTCAATTTTCCATACTTTTTACTTTGAAGGCGACTTTTCAAACCTGTTTTCTGACTTTCTAAGTCTTTTCCTTCAGATTCTGATGCACACGCAATTGAGAAACCGCTCGTTGATCGATTCTTTGAAACAACTAGTGACGTATTTTCCTGTACTAGAAGACCAGACACGTGTGGTGAAGAGTGACCTAAAAATTTAAAAGTCTACAGAGCTAAAAAAAAAACAAACCAAATAATACAAAAAAAACTCATAAAACCGAGATTTTTCTATATATTTCCATATGGTGATATTTCGAGACATTCGAGGTATTTCCATATTTTTTGGAAGTCTACAGAGTTAGAAACAGAGAAAACACTATATCTTTCAATAGCTTTTAACAACTAATTTTATTTTCGATCCCTCTTCTCTCCCTTATGGTGATACTTATATTAGCTTTCAAAATTGTTTATTCCAATGCTACGAAAGAGCCAAAATGACACCTTAAACGATCAATATACCGTGGTGTTCATTAGACTATAAAACAAGGAGAGAAACTATTCTAGGAATTATTATAACTAAAAGATGAGGAGCTAAAAGAATGTACATCATATGTTAAAGTCTAAACTTTTTCGGTAGCCGCAATGCTTTGGATTTAAGAAATAATACAAAAGTCACGATATTTCGAGACAAAATTCGAGATATTTCAGTCACATATACAGAGAAACCACCATCTGCTAATATCCGGGATTATTAATCATCGTTGTTCAAATTGTATTAAAAAGATTCATCCCTATTTGAATTGTTATCTGTAAGACCTCAGGAAAACGTGACTTTCGTCGTTTTTTCCTTAATCCAATGTGACTCACTATGATCTTCAAGCTAAATATTTAAAACAAGCTCTTAGTTGTAAAATCAGACAAAAAAACTTTCGACCTTATCAGCACAAAATGAATTCATTATTTTTGTTGGAATCTAGTGTTTTCAGTAAATTAATATTCTACACTAAAATTTTCTGGTAGGCAGCAAGATAATAACAGCCGATTTTCTGCTTCAACTTGAAATCAAAATAATAGACAGATTTACTTCTTATTTTAAAGAGAAATATACACTATAAATACGGATTATAAAATATATATTAAGATGTAGTTTTAGGGCTTATTATCAATCCTTTTCAAGAATAATAAAACCTGCAAAAATAATTTCAAGTGAAAACTTAAAAATGTTCATAAAAGACTACAAAAGCGGTTTGGCAAATACGTGCACATTGGAAAAAGATAAAACAAACGTTCCATCTTAAGATATTTCCTGTTGTGTCTGAAGTGAAAATACTGGGAATCATTTTCTCCCAAGACTTCTTTTGCCTCACAAGTTGACAGTGCGATTAGGAAGGGTAGCGCTTCCACTCTGTCTAAAATGCCTTGTTTTGGTTGTGCTGTCAAAAGTCTCCTCTGCACCTACCTTTACTATGTGCGGCTAGTCTTGGAGTATGCATGTCCTGTGAGGGGCACCTCCGTACTACATATTGCTTACTTAATGCACGACCTAGATTCATTGCAGAAAAGGACAGTTAGGATTATCCTGGGATGTCATGATATCCTTTACCACGAGACACTCAATAAACATGAAATCCAGTTCCTTGAGCAAAGAATGAACAATCTCATCATGATATTTGGAAAAGCATTGATGTTAACCAACCATGATATTCTCCCTGCAGATGCCCCACGTAACAGAAGAACCAGAAAAGAACCCAAACTGACATCTACGAACATACAAATATTGTAATTCATTTAAGCCATTTTTTACGTCTATGTATAAAATATAATGGTTTTGCAACTGTTTAATTAGCCAAGATCTACGAGAGTTGCGTAATAACCCCCCCCTCTCTCTCTCTGAAACCCCTTTGTCTTATTTTGTCCAATAAATAATATCCAATTCATTTCAATCAACAAAAACACAATGTTTCAGACATACCTTCATTGTTAGACCCTGCGGGTTGCAATTCCTGGGTGTCGTATTCAGATTTGCATGGTCCTGAAATGCTAGGTAGATTGAGCGAGGGAACATCTTCACGTTTTGGTGACAAAATATGATTTGGAAAATGAAAGGGCTTCTCAAGGTCACCTGGTAAAGCATCTTCAAATTCTAAAACAAATTTCAAATTAAACAGCCATAGAAAAAATTTAACAGTTAAGTTTACAACACAAATCTGCCTGCTTTTCTTTTTAGTTAAGAGTCAAATGTAAAAATACAGATATTATGTATATATATATACATAATATATATATATATATATCAAGTTCCTACTTGAGATGCCATTAAGAACAAGTAATTCTTACCTAACGAGGCGGTATTCAGTACCTGACCCATTTACTGCGGTGGAAGCGTGTCTTGAAAAGTACCGTGATAGAGTAGAAGCGAGTAACCACCAGTGGACCGCCATTCTTACATAGTTGTATTATAGTTCCTTCGTGATTATTTTCATTTCAAGAAGTTTCGTTGTGTTTTGTATGTGCGTTTTCTTCTCTTTTGTTTTTTATCCGTCTTTTGTTCAATTGTGACGGGTTTTTCCAATATATTTATTATTATTATTATATATATATATATATATATATATATATATATATATACATATATATATATATATATATATATATATATATATATATATATATATATATATATATATATATACATATATATTTATATATATATATATATATATATATATATATATATATATATATATATATATATATATATATATATATATATATATATATATGTATATGTATATATATATATATATACATATACAGATATATGTATATATGTATATATAAATGTATATATATGTATATATATATATATATATATATATATATATATATATATTTATATATATATAGGCTATATATATAAATATATATATATATATAAATATATATATATATATATATATATATATATATATATATATATATATATATATATATATATATATATATATATATATATATATAGCCTATATATATATATATATATATATATATATATATATATATATATATATATATATATATATATATATATATACCAAAAATTTTTCTAATTTTTCCTCTCCCTTCAGCCCCCTAGATGGTCGAATCGGGGAAAACAACTTTATCCAGTCAATTTGTGCAGTTCCCTGACACGCCTACCAATTTTCATCATCCTAGCACGTCCAAAAGCACCAAACTCGCCAAAGCACCGAGACCCACCCCCTAACTCTCCCAAAGAGAGCAAATCCAGTACGGTTACGTCAATCACGTATTTACAACATATGCTTATTCTACCCACCACGTATCTAGAACTTGTGCTTATTCTTCCCATCAAAATGCACCCCCATCTCTCCACTCTAAGCTTTTCCCAAGATTTCTGTATCCCCTTCCAACCCCCTATGTCCCCAGATCAGATTCGAGTCGACAAATGGAGCATCTGAGACATAAGATCCTTCTATATATGATGTTTCATTAAGATCCAATCACGTATTTGTAAGATAAAGACACCCCAACTTTCACGTTTTCCAAGAATCCCAGTTTCCCCCTCCAACTCTCCCCAATGTCACAAGATCTAGTCGGAATTTAAAATAAGAGCTCTAAAGCACAAGATCCTTCTAAATGTCAAATTTCATTAAGATCTGATCAACTGTTTGTAAGTTACAAATACCTCATTTTTTCTAATTTTTCCAAATATTCCCCCCCCCCCTCGACCAGAGAGAGCGGATCCGGTTTGATTATGTCAGTCACGTATCTTAGACAGGTTTTTATTCTTCACATTCAGTTTCATCCTGATCTCTCCGCTTTAAGTATTTTCCAAGATTTTCGGTATTATCGGTATAGCTTTAAGTATTTTCCAAGATTAATCGATATTCATAACGTAGAACTAATACATGGATAAATCTAAATTTAAGAAAACGTACTCAATAAAAAAAGGATATTGAATAAAAAAAGTATAACTAAAAAATAAACATAACAATCACAAGAAAATGGCACAACTAAGGTTAAAAACACCAATCAATTGTGGGGTTTCTGCATTTGTTCCCAAACATTAAAATTCAAAATATAGTCTCCCAAAGTTTAAAAGCTGAATTCAACAAACTTTATTCTTCTCTTACATGTCTTTTAACTTGATAATCCCATCTGCATCCTCAGGAGTACACCTGCTTTGGTGGTAATATATTGTTAATCATACCAGCACATTGAAAAGACTGACAGGAAAATTATCTACAGGATGATTACTTGTTCACCAAACTTAAAAATAAGAGCTAATAATCCAACTTTGAATATATTTTTCCGCACAGAGAAGCCACTTTCATCACCCCTCAGCTCTTAAAATGTTAAATCCAAGAACACATGCGTTACATTTTTTTTTTCTTAGGACCACTTAATGAGAAAGGGAAAAATATAGGACAATTATTTTCTAGAGCAAAGTAGCTTTTTTTTACTCTGTAAAAGTAAATTTAACAGTACAGCTTACCGTTTTTAATGAAAGAATCCTTAGAAACCGTGATGAGATCAGCCATTTTCAGAAAATGTGGCAAGTCCGTGAAAGATCTTGGAACCGAGTTAATGCAAATTATGAAAAGTATTATACTATCATCAACACTTGGATACAACACAGATTTTAGTCAGCAGAGTCCTAAAATACAAAAGATATAATGACTGATGACTAATAATGACTTTTAACCACTGCAGAGCATATTTTATCTTAATACAGTTGAAAGTACAGACTGGATTCCTTCAGCAGTCAAAGGCATTAGAAATCTGAATTATCAATTTTAAGACTAGGGTTCAAAAATTAAAAAACTGCCTTCCTGAATTTTATTTACAATAAACTTTCACGGTAAAAAAGGAAAATACAAATTTTAGCTGAATCTGTTAGCTGTTATGGCTTTTAGCTGTATTCTAATAGTATATATTCCAAGCCGAAAATTATTACGTTGGAAAATTTGGTTTAATTCCTGTAATGAAAGCTTTATTCATGGTTTTATTTTTTAAAACATTAAAAAGTGTAGGCCTTTTATGTATATGCCACAAGAGGGTATATCTATCTGTTCTTACTTTTAGCCCTTCAAAATATGTCAATAGATCTGAAATGAGATCCAAAAAGATATTATGTAATGGCATTGTATTTATCTATTTAAAATTAAGTAATTACTTTCTAAAGGAATTTCAGATTCAAATTTAAAGATAAACTGAAGCAATTTAAAAAGTAGTACGTCCAGAAAAATTACCGTTTTCTTTATTATCCACTGAAATATAGTACAATATTTGTATAATATGTGGTTTGCCTTCAATAACATTTTTTTAAATTAAAATATGGTTTTAGCATCTACATCAGTATGAAACCAATTTCAAATTTTGCTCTAACTCTTTAATTAAACTTGAAGACAATATACAAATGAAAAAAACAACAAAAATATCCCTGTTCAATATATTTTCTATATATCATGGTTACAGTGAAATATATATATATATATACACATATATATATATATATATATATATATATATATATATATATATATATATATATATATATATATATAATATATATATATATATATATATATATATATATCTATATATATATATATATATATATATATATATATATATATATATATATTCAGGATTTTTATTTAAACTTCTGTACAACACACACAATTTCGATTGGCAAAGACCCGGTATAACAATATAGTGCACCTATTTGACAAAAAAAAACTCGGAAAATATCAATCTAAAAAGGGTAACAAAAACAGTGTGCAACCGAGGGTAACCGATGACCGGCAACTTATTTGGAAAGAAAAAGAAAAATGAGCCCACCATATCAACATCAAACAAACAACTATTTACTTTAAGACTTTTTTATCACTGATTCTTGAATTTATTTATAAGGATAGAATGAAGTTGTTTTTTTATACTTGGGAGAGATTTACTGTAGTCAATATATGTTAGATAAAGATGCCATGAACCCATGATTGAGAAATATGGCGAGAACCGTGATCTCTCAGTGGTTAATTTCGGGTCTTGCCGAGATTTAGAAGATTGGCTTGGTACTAATTCTATATATATATATATATATATATATATATATATATATATATATATACATGGATTTATATTTACCATAAGGGGGGAGGGGTTGAAAAGTGAGGTTCTTTTAGGAAAGGTTTAATCAACCATTTAGAAATTTTAAAAGTAGTTTCTATAAGTTTAAATGTTCCCTTCTGAGGAAAAAACGTTTGAAACATATCCATTAACACTTTTCTGAATTTACAGGAGGTCAGCATTCCCCGACCCCACCCCCACGAAAAAATCTACAGCAGAAAATTCTCCCACAACATTATGTCCCTATGGAAATTACCACCCTCATGGAAAATTTCCCGACAAATAAAATTGAGTAGCAACAGAGAAAGTACAAAATAGGTACCTCCAAAAGTCAATCACATGCCATGAGGACTAACATAAGGATTACATATGAAAAATATTTTTAGGACATAGGTTGGTTGGTCTCTCCAACCATTTTTAACAAATAAAAAGGACTAGAATTCTCAAATTCTAATCTACTGAGCATCCTCCAAAGCTACCACAACCACAAGTGGGAAATTGGGAAGGAAGGAGAAGCAGCACCCCTGCTATACAGAATAATTTCTGCTAGTTTTGGGGTATATTGTTGCTCTTTACTTACATAGTAACAGCATAAACCAGAAATATTCCTAAAAATCAAGAGAGATTAAATATGATTTTCTACCTCCACCATTCCCTTTCCTTACAACTAATTACATATTTACCTGGAGATTCAATGAAAGTTAGAATATTTTGGCATTAAATGCACCCTTTGAGGCATTTCCCCTTCCAAACAAAAATAGAAAAGGGTATAGGTAGGGGCAGTTGTCCTCTAATCACTTTAGAATCTAAAAAGGGCACTGGAACTTTCGACTTCCAATTTAATGAGCCCCAATACAAAGTTTGTAGGACCAACCTTTCCATAGGAACTTTATATCTTAACAATGCACAACCTGCATACCTGACAGTCCTTGCCCCAGGGGCTAGAGAGGGAGATCCTCTAACCCGGACGCATAGATATATGACATTTAGTTTATTTTGAACAAAATGACTGTCTCGCAATTTTGATCGGGGATAAAATAGTGTGGGTAGTGGCTTGTTTGCCTCACATCACTTTTGACTTTTCATTAATCTCTTTTTCATCTCTTCCACACGAAGTTTGGCAAATAAAGAAATATAATAAATTGAGCACGTATGGCTCTTTCCATTAAGCAATGCTATAGCATGCCCGTCATTTAAACAGGTGAGCAGGGCTAGATCTAAAATGGGGCAGGGGACAGGTGCTCTGGGAGCAGCAAAACAAGCTGAAATTTTAATATTTATGGACCAAAATTGTAATATTTTCAGTAGTGGTGGTGTAGCAAGGGACAGTGAAGTCTACATTTGCCCCTGAGAAAAAAGCCAATTCCAGCTCTGTAAGTGAGTAGAACTTTCAATTTCTCTTCTAATTAATATCTGAAACATTCCAGGGTAAATAAGGGGGAGAGCCATTATCCCACGATATTTTTTGTGGGGGATTGGAATTTTTCCCAAGCTTGGGGGAATTTTCCCCAGGAGGAGTTTTTGAGGGCAGGATTTTTTGGATGAGGGAAAACACCTGAATCAAAGTTTCTTTAAGTGACTCTTTTCTTCAAATTAATTTAATGGGAAATATACAAAGTTAACAGCATAAAGCAACAGGAAAACTTGAGAATATACAATTTGGGAATGCCTATATGTTTGACCTTTAAAGAGGATGGAAGGGATAGTAGATTAGAGTGCTTTTAGGAGCAAAATAAGTATTTTAGAATGACTTTTTGTTAGTGTTCAGAATTTTATGGCACTTCCCTTTGAGAGGGAAACAACTGAAACAAAACCTTCAACTCTTCCTTAAAATTGAAATAATTGAAAAGAAGTAGTAAAGCAGCAAATTGCATGCATGCATACTTTTTCAAAATTTTGCAAGGTTTTTTAGGGGCTTTTTTAAGGTTGAAGTAGTGTCAACACTATGAAGAAACAGAGAATTTTTTCTTCTTCATCTTTTTCAGCAAACGAGGGCTTTTCAGTTGAGACCATTCAGCCTTTTTTCCTTTTGATTCACTCTGTGATATGAACAGAGTTATTAATTTGGTTGCTTCTGATTCATTTAGAATCTGTTCAGATTTATTTCAGTAGATCATTTGATTCGAGGAGTTGAAATATATGAAGATAAATGCTGATTTCTGAGCTCAGCTTGCAAGTATAGTCAGATAGACTCTTAGCTGAGAGTGAAATTTTGTGATATTTGAAGCACTTTAACAGTTTACAATGCAGGATATACTTTGCAGACATCAGCATATTACACTCATATAGGCAATGGTCAATTGTTTCAATTTTTAAATTATAATGACTGCAATGAGGGGGGAGGGAATTGAGCCACTTGGATTAGTGAACTATTATGAAAAAGCCTGAAAATTTAGCCAATTTTAGCCAAACTGACTTCTACAATACATTTTAGAAAGGTGCTTATTGGGGAAGGGTAATTGTGGATTATTCTTGTTTAACAATACCTCTGATAACCTGCACTGGTATATGTCTCTAATGAGGATTGATTTCCCACTTGGCTGGTCAATAATTAATGCATTTTTGCAATTTCATCAGCCTGATGGTTACCATTTATACCTGAGTGGCTTGGAACATACAAGAGGTAAGTTCTTATTCCTCTTGGAGCAAGATTATCAATAATGCTAAGACAATGAAATGTATCTATATTCATCTTATACTGAGAAGCTGAATAGAACAGCTTTAGGCTTGACAAAGAGTCAGAATAAACTATACTTTTTGTAAATTGGCAATCACATGTTGATTATTCATGAGGTGCTCTAATGCCATGATTATGGCATTTAACTCTACAGACATTATAGACATATTATCATACATTCTCTCACTCATTGCAATATTAAAGGTTGGGAGAAAAGCTCCACTTGCCACCTTCTCATTCATTTTGGACCCATCAGCAAAAATTTGGAAATGATTTTTATATATAATTGTATTAAGCTCAACATTGAGTATGAGGTATCATATTATTCTTCTCAACAAACCATAGCAGTCAATGGCACATCATTTTCTCCATTACTTTTCCTAGCAGAGGAGTATTCATTATAGACCTGTAAGACTCAGGGTCATATTTGCGTTTATTTTTTTAAATATTGGTAGAAGATATGAACATTTCCAAACATTGGGAAATGTGGATTTGACCTCTGCATGGTTATATAAATTTAGGAGTTCCTGTTTGTAAGAATAGGGGAGATTCTTTATCCATGTAATGTGTATATTATTGTAGCTACAAGTGTCATTAGCCCTAATATGTTGTTTTGTATTATAAAGGTTCATGAATTGAGAATGGATAGGTTATATACTCTGATCCTGGGCAAGGCTGGCATATTGGATTTACTGATATTGGGTTGGTGATACTTTTATTATTTGATGTTAGCTTTTTTGAGAAAAGGGTAGCAAATAATTTCGTCTTTCCATGTCATTGTCACAGTGGATATTATCATACTGAAGTGTGTTAGGGGATGTTTTTTCCAAAGATTTTGCTTTTGAGTTTATATATAATTAATTCACATGTTTCTCTGGAAAGACTATTTGCAAAATTATTCCAGTACTTGCATTTAGTGCTAGTTATTGTTCTCTTAAGATTAGCCTCTGCTTGTAATTTACTTAAATATGTAGCAAGAGATGGTATCTTTTTGAGAAAAGAGTTGCAAAGAATTTTGCCTTTTGATTATCGTTGTCATAATGAGTATTATTATAAAGTAGCTCATACTGGAGTGGGCTGGGGGATGTTTTTTTTTTTTGCACAGATGTGGCTTATGAGTTTATGTACAGTTGGCTCACATGTTTCTCTGGATAGACTATTTGCAGCATTTCCCCAGTAATTATATTAAGCATTTATTATAGTTCTCTTGAGATTAGCCTCTGCTTGTAATTTACCTAAATACGCAGCAGGAGATTCTTAGGCATGATCTCCTAGCTGCCTTTTTTGGTCTCCAAATAATATGGCACTCTTTTGTCAACCATGCTTTAGAAGTATTTCTAAGGATTGTTTTCCTTGGTGTTGTTTGGGGAACACCATGATTAGTTTTATTTGCTGGTATGGATGTCAAAACTTCAGCATGTGTGTCAGCTGTCACATGTGAAACATATGATTCCTGGGTGAGGCTTAAAATTCCACCATTAAGCTTGTTTTTGAACATAGTCCAATTTGCTTTAGTGTTGATAAATTTGGGCGTATGTGGCAGAATTTTAGCTGGTTCATTTAATGAGAAAACTATAGCAAAATGGTCTGTGCAAAGTTTATTAATTTTCTTTATATAGATTTTGTTCAAAATATGTATTGACTCAATTTGTAGGTCAATTGTTGAAAATGTGCCACTTTTGGGGTTAAAATATGTATTTAGATTTGGAGGGGTAGCAATGGCTAATTCAGTATTATTTTATGTCAAACTGTCAATGAGGTTACCAGCTTTATTTGCTGGCTCATCCCCCCACAGAAGGCTGTGGTCATTAAAATATCCACAAATAATTATGTTGTTTAGCATATTAGAATTAGTTATACTGCTTAAGAAATCCATGGCATTGGTAGTTTGGCCATTACAGTTATAAAAGCTTATTATGTAAGTTTAGGTATTATTTAGCCAAACATTGATTCCAATTGCATCAACACCATTTAAAAATTCTGGATAATTAAGGCCACAAAATTTGGTGTTGTTATTAAAGCTACACCACCTTTTTTCTCTCTGAAGACGTATCCTTTCTCAGGATAGTATATCCTGGAAACTTTATTTGTTGATTTTTGGTCAAATGGGTTCCCTGAAGGCAAGTAATATCACTGGATTTATTATTCATAAAAGATATTAAATCATTTAACTTATTTTCTCAAAGTGATCTTACATTCTACTGAAGTATTCAGATGTGCTGTTTTGTTGCTTTAGTTTTCATATTTTAGTGTGTCAATGTTTAGGTTTGCTAGGAGTAAAGCAAGATCCTTTTTGCTTGGATAAGCATGTGATTGGGTAGGTACAAGTTTAACAATTCATTTATGATTTTTGCTTTTAGTGGTTTTTATAGGTTGAAAGACTGAACTGCAGTTTAGAGTTTAGTATAGAGAGGCATATATTAGGTGTTATTTTGTTTGGATTTTGATCTGACTTGTTATCAAATAAGGGATTAATTCCTGGTAATTCTTCTGTTTTGTTTCTGCTTGGGAGGGGTGGCTAGACTAGCCTATCATTGAATGCAGAGGCTGGTTGGCTCAGCCTTGGTGATCTGCTCAGATAAGAATTTGAGCTGGGGTTTTGAGGAAGGAGCCTTATGGGTTGCTTTGGGTAGGTTGGGTGTTCTGTGAGTGAAAGTATTGTGAGGTCTCACTGAGGGTCTAGTTTGGTGTGATTAGGCTGATTTTTGCTTTTTGTGGTTGTTATAGGTTCATAGACTGAACTGCAGTTTAGAGTTTAGTATAAAGAGGCATGTATTAGGTGTTAATTTGTCTGGATTTTCATCTGACTTGTCATCAAATAAGGGATTAATTCCTGGTAATTCTTCTGATTTGTTTCTGCTTGAGAGGGATGGCCAGACTAGCCTCCTATCATTGAATACAGAGGCTGGTTGGCTCAGCCTTGGTGATTCTCTCAGACAAGAATTTGAGCTAGGGTGTTCTGAGGAAGGAGCCTTATGGGGGGGGGTACTTGTTGCTTTGGGTAGGTTGGGTTTTCTCTGAGTGAAAGTATTGTGAGGTTTCAGAGAGGGTTTCGTTTGGTGTGATTGGGCTACATTTTCTTCCAGAGTTACAAATGGGTAAGGTATAGCTTTCTCTGATGCTATCTGGAGTGTTATTGCTCATTTTTTACACACAGGGCATAAAGTCATATTGGAAGAATCATGGACCCCTTTGCAGTTTATACATGTAGGCTGATCAATTTCACAATTTACCATTCCTTTGGGATGGGAACTTTAACATTTGTTGCAGGGTTGTAATATTTTACTGCATTTTTTTTTTGCTGTGCATCCTAGTCTTAGACATCTTTGGTACTGGATTGGTTTTGGCTTGTTGGGCTTGTGGTGTTTCATTTGTCCAAAGAGGAATATCTGGCCTAAGATATTGTTTTCTTCTCTTAGTGTGCATAAAAAGAGGTGCTTGACTTTTGGTCATTAGCATCTGGTTTGCCCAGTTGGGTGATACTGCAACTGGGATTGGGTTACCTGTTCTGTCAGAAATACTCCTTTAGCTCTTGAATAGGTATTTTTGGACAGATGTTATGCACAAATATTTTAATTGGGTAGTGGTTTTGCATCAATAGATCAGACTTTACTGAGATGTTAAGAAGGGATTTTGAATTCAGTAATATATCTGCTAATTTAGAGTCTTGGAGGGCTATTAGCAAAGATCCAGCACAAATAATGTTTAATCAGACTATATTGAGATGTTAAGAAGGGATTTTAAATTCAGTAATATAACTGCTGATTTCGAATCTTGGAGGGCTATTAGCAAAGATCCAGCACAAATAATATTAAAAAAGAACACTGATTTTAACAATTTGAAGATTGCAAACCTTAAGAGAGCTACCTTATTTATCTCAAAGAGGGTATCAGGAGAAATTTTTAAATATTTTCCTAGATTTTGTGAAGGAGTTGGAGCAAGAGGATGGGAATTATTTTTTAATTGGGGAGATTTTCTCCTTTTTTCGGAGCTCCTAGAGAGGACATCTTGAAAGCTATTTTCATTTTCATAATGGATAGTGACAAATGCCATCACCTCCACTACTGTGATATTCATTAAGTTTGACTTAAAACTAAAAAAATTACAATTTTAATATAGGACCTAGAAGGTATGACAGCATTGATGAACCATGGAAATATTTGCTGCTGATGCAGAAATAATCCTTTTCAGAATGAAATATAGTACTAATATATAATTCAGTGTCATCAGAAGTAAACCATAGGAGATTTTGAAAACAAATTAAAGAAATACAAAGGGTGTATTCCAAGGACTTACTGAAGTAACTGAATGGTTACTAATTCTGTTCCCAGTGGGAAATGGTTACTGCCCAATCCAAAGGGAACAAGAATAGTTAGGGGTTGTCCTAATTGGTGTAATAAGGCATAGTGTAATAACACTATGCCACACTAACTATTTTCTTTGGAGTGAGCTGTAATAATGCAAATAGTTCTATTAAGACAAAATGAGGGATAATAGATCTTGAATCTATTTTGGCTTATGCAGAGCCAATCAGATCCTTCAGCAAGCCAAGCAAAGTAGAGGAAGATTTAAAATTATTCTAATTGTGCAAAAGAGAGAGAGAGAGAGACGGATTCCTGGAACAACAAGTCATACATGTTTTGGGAATTGTTTATAGAATCTGTTAAAGAAAAGAGAATGATGTATATAAAATCTGATAAATTGTATAGAAACAGGGAAGCTGTCAAATACTTATGGGCAGCTATTGGTGCTCAGATGGAAATATCTGGATATGAGAGAATGACTGGTGAGTTGAATTCTTCACATCTTGGTCACACTTGGCTTATTTCAGCACAGATTTAGGCATCAAAGTGATTACTCACACTAGACTCAAGAAAAGGCAGCTTTTTCAATTGTAATTAGAAAAAAGGAATTTACTACATTTACAAAAAATTGAATGTCAATGTTTTAAAATCAGGAGATAGATTAGAATAAAACAACAGTCTTAGTTAAATTACAGAAAATGAATGTTATATCAGTGGGCTGGTATCTGCCAATAGGGTCCACAGGTCTTTCTGGGGGACAACTCTTTGATAGACCATTACTCCAGAGACTGATGACCCATTCTTGAAATCTATGTGATCTCTTTATAGACTGGTCATTTAGATATTGGATGAGGTAAGAATTTTGACAAAATAACACTATAGCCTACCTTAATTTTTGGTTTTGTTTTCTCTGGTTTTAGCTTTGAAAATGCAATTCCTATTATTTGAGTATAATTTTAATGTGGATAAACAGTTTTTTTTTCTAAGATTTGTAAATATATTTACAGGTTTTTCAAACCTTTTAAATTGGGTTTGAGCAAAATTGTGAAGCTGAATATTTCATTTAAGGAGAAAAACTATTTTGCATGATTTTGCTTTTATAAAGTGTAGATTTTAAGGTTTTCAAAGGTCAATACCTTCTAGAGAAAGAAAGAGTTAAGTAAGTTCTTTAAGATACATTCTTGGGACATGCTTTATTCTATAGATCTGTCCCTGAATGTTTTATGTTCATAACCTAACTACTTTCTAAGATAGCAAAAAGTGGCTTGTCTAGAATTTTATAAGAGAGAAGTATTTATCAGACCCAAAAAACAACATCAGCATTGATAGTCTCCTCAAGAAGTAAAAAACTTGTCCTAGGGGGGTGGCAAAAATACACTAGCTTTACTATTTAACTTTATAGGCTAAAATTCAAATAGTTTCAATTGCACTGATAGTCAAAAATAGACCTTAATCATGGACACAAATTTTATGTTTGAGCAAAAATTTGAAAGGTAATGCCTGATTCTAGATATGGAATTGCAAAAATAGAGCAAGTAAGTAAATCATAGAGAAAGCCAATCACAGATACATTCAATCTATGGCAAAGGTTGTGAAGCAGTTTAATTGTATTCAAATATGATAGGATGTAAGGGTAGGTTTTTTAATTTAAAAAAAAAATGAAAACAATGTGTTTCTAGGTAGTAGGAAGCTAATGCCTACTAAGCTAGCACTATTCTAACTATATACTTCAAATTCCAGATCAAGAACTTACTATCTAGGTTTACTGTAAGTAAAATATTTTGCCAAGATTATGCTCTGTCTGAGTGGTGGGGCATTACCCCATAGGCCTATTACATTTTACTGATATGACAGTTAGAATGGTTATCAGTTGTACAACTGCTGTGTATCTTATTCTAGTAATCCATTATCATTATAGTATTAGGTTAGTCTCCACTATGGGTAGACTCATTAAACTGAGTTGAAGCTTGAATCACAATGGGGTGCTGACTTATGCAGATTTGTTTTGAAAGGTATTCCTGGTAAATATGTTGATGCTTTGATTAATTTGGTGGCTGAAAGACAATATACCAATTTTTATATCATTTCTTTTTTTTCATAAATTTTCAAGGCTAATCTTTGCTGTCTCAAATGCATGCCGGCCCCTCTATCCTGATGAGCCTTGATAACATATAGCCTATGGATATGTAAGCTAAAAAAGTTTTATCAATTATCAAAGAATAATGTCAAATTGTCCAAGTCAGATTAAGAAAAAAAACACAAGCAAACTTTTATACTACCATTTTTCGCATGATTTAAACTTTTGAATTTTCCGCTAGTAAATAAGAGCCTTGAAGTTTTACGCGAATGCTTTCGCATAATCCCTCGCTTTCCTTCAGGCCGAAGGAAAGCGAGCGATTTCGTACATATACTAACACTGAGCCTAGGTTTAACCATTTGAGTCTTGTCTAGCTCTGAACAAGCAGGCGTTGTTAGCGTTGCCTCTACGAGACAAACAGTTGTTCGCGATGATGAGGTAGCAATACCAACATTTCATCAACTACTAGAACTCAGTGAGAAAAAATATTGCTCCTTTGATGACTGCCCTGATAAGAATGATCAGGATCAGGAGGGATCTCAGTGAAAGTTCCTGAAGAGAAAATTGAGAAAGTCAGCTTCTGATTATTACAATAATAAGGTTAAGGATCTGTATTCTAACAAGTCCAAACAATGGTACGGGAAAATTAAAGAGATTTGCAGAAAAAACCCTGTTGAAGTTAAGCCCCCTTATAAGATAGCCAACAGTAATTTTTGTGTCATTTCTTTTTTTCAAAAATTTTCTAGGCTAATCTTTGTTGTCTCAAATGCATGCCAGCCCCTTTCTCCTGATGAGCCTTGATTGCATATAATCTTTGGATATGTAGGCTAAAAAAGTTTGCTGAAAGTGAAAGATAAAAGATAAAAACGTTTGCTGAAAGATAATATCAAACTGTCCAAGTCAGTTTAAGAAAAAAAACACAAGCAAACTTTTATATACTACCATTTTTCGCATGATTTAAACTTTTGCATTTTCTGCTAGTAAATAAGAGCCTTGAATTTTTAAGCTCCTATCCAAATACAAAAAGTTCAAGGCTTTTATTTACCAACAGCGTTGGTAAATAAAAAAACAGCGTTTTCACTCAGATCTCTTGTAACCACACTGCTATTTTTCCCAGACATAGCCCATGCAGCGTCACTGCATTTACTGACACAGTTATTCAACTGTAAAGCTTTTTCTTTTATATGGAAAGTAATTGTACTGAACATTACTGCAGTAGTTTTTCGATTTATTGGTTTCCAAAGGATTTGTTTAACTCGTGGCTAGTAGAACCATGCCCCATCACACTTACTTAAGCTTAAATCATGCACACTAAAGCACATTTGCTTCAACATATTTTATTATTGTGTACGTATACCTTGCAAGGTATTATTGTATACCCTACGGGCTTTTAATACAATTAATTAAAATGGAAGAAATTTTAATAAGAAGAAAGGATCTGTGAAGTATTAAAAATTGGGCTGTCAATTTTCGGACGCAGGAAAATGCCCAAAAATGTCATATGAGTGAAAAAGACCATATTAGAACAAATAAGCTAAGAGCAAACCCACAGTATCATCTGATAACATACTCTAAAGCAGTTAAAACCAATTTCAGTAATTGATTTTCCCCTCTGAATGGCAATAATTGCAGCCATATGGGAACACGCGATTCATTTAATTGTTCTAATTTCCTTTAACAAAGAATTCTCCCTTCATGCAATCGGTTAGCATGTAAAATGTATTAGCCGATTTGAAATATTAGGAAGACCTTCATAATCCGGGTGTCTAAGGCACAGTTCCATTGAGGGGGAGTTTCTTTCGTATTTAATGTGAACAGAAAATCTTTAGAATATAAAGGTTGCCTGAAAAAAAACACCTTGATAAAATATTTCGAAAGAAAATAAAATACTAAAAAAAGAAATCCTGAAGAAAATAAAATCTCTTAAAGTATTATGTAACATCCCAAGCGTAAATTGTTATTAATTAACACCGTTTTGTGCGCTGCCTTTATGCAGCATCTCACATACGTGCCTAAAACGTAACATCCTCGTGTGTGCCAATCCAACGTGTAACCCCCAAGTGTGTACCCTCTTCAGTTACAAGCGGGATTTTCCCATAGGCCCCGCGAGATTGTGTCATTCCCAGTAAATCTACCAAATTACGTATGATTACATTACCCTCAAAAGGAAACAATACCCTATTAAGTATCATCCAAACCCTATCACATAACAAACCAGCCCTATGACATAAGAACCAAAGAAAAATCCTGGAGTAAAGAAACCCTGAGGTTGTTTTAAAAAACTTTCTGTTACGTAAAAAGCAAAGCAATCCCTACATATTTCGTGATTAGCACCTCTGTCTCTTAAAAAACATTCCCTATTATGCATTATAAACATGCATCTTGCCCTGAGGGAATCACCGTTCAACTTAAATCATTGTGATTGGAGAGCAGGCAGCCCTCCTCCCAAGCCTCCTCATTTTTCGAAGCATTCCAAAGAAAATTTTCAGACAGCTATTTTGTTCAGTATAGTAGCAGGTTCTAGTAACTATATTTCTAAGGATATTGGGATATGTCAAACCCACAGAGTTATGCAGTTTGCCAATTGTACTTTAAAACTCAATGTTACTTCAAAATTAAATAAAAAGGCACTGTGTGTATGGTTGCTAATTAGACACCTTAACAATATCTTGAGAACGACTGGGGGTATTAAGTTTCCAATTGAGAGCTACTACTATTACTACTTCCGCTCTTACAATTTAGTTAAATCAAAAAAGTGTAAGTGTATATATGTCGTTAAAGAGGATAGATATAATTTTTAGGGAATGGTGTTGTTTTATTTTTCAGATCAACTTGAGGAGGTATAAGACCCAATTAAACAATATTATTCGTGTTGGTGTTCAGGTCATAGAAAATTTTTACCCAAAATATAAAAAGCAAGTCAAACTTTGGATTCTTATAATAAAAAAAACAATAATTTATCAAAATATTTTTTCACATTAAAAAGACAATAAAAGGCAAAAAAATTATTAAAAATGTTTCCCACAAAATGATTTTTTCAACGGAATGTAAAGAGCAACATTAGACTAACAATGAGTAGAAATAGAGACATATAGTCCCCAAGCGTAAAACTTACACAAATTAATGAACAAATTAAACTCAAACCAAATATATATTATAATAAATAGCCGAGCCAAAGTCAAACCGAGCAAAAATTGACATGAATAGGGCTGATAATCCCTATACCTTTTCAACTGTGGATTGTCAGTTTCGTATACATATACTTATATTTAGTCTTTGAAGCTTTGATGATTTTTTATCTTTTAAAGTAAAAAAAGTAAAAACACTTGAAGCATTATAAAGTATTTTTGATCTTTCATCCTATTGTTCTTTTTGTGTTGCCTTTGTTAGATTCTAAGTTTTGACTTGCTTCTTGTTTTGCTTATTCCAATCTCATAATCATTTCTTGGTTAAATTGATCAGGATTATAGAAATGATGACTGTGGATTGTAAGTTTAATGCAGATACTTATATTCACTCCTTAAATTTTTCTTAATTTTTCTATCAAAGAAAAAAGTTCGAACATTTGAAGCACTTATAATTTTTTCATCTCATTTTTATTTTTATGCTGCCTTTGCATATTCTAAATTTTTACTTGCTTGTTCTTTCACTTTTTTAATTTTGTAATCGTCTCTTGCTTATATCAAACAGTTCATGGTAACGAACTGTAGTAAGGATCGACCCGGCTCGATAGTGACCAAAACTCTAAAAAATGGAATTTCGATACCAATAGTTACATCAAAAGAAATTTTAAATATATAAGTTTTATTAAGATCAGTTATACCCATCAGAAATTACGAGCCTGAGAAAATTTGCCTCATTTTAGAAAATAGGGGGAAAAAACCCCTAAAAGTCATACAGTCTTAACTAAAATCACACCATCAGATTCAGCGTATCAGAGAACCTTAATGTAGAGGTTTCAAGTGCCTATCTACAAAAATGGGGAATTTTACATTTTTTGCCAGAAGACAGATCACGGATGCGTGTTTATTTGCTTTTTTGTTTTTTTCCCAAGGGGTGATCGTATTGACTGAGTGGTCCTAGAATGTCGCGAGAGGGCTCATTCTAACGGAAATTAAAAGTTCTAGTGCATTTTTAAAGTGACCGAAAAAATTGGAAGGCACCTAGGCCCCCTCCCACGCTCATTTTTTCCCAAAAGTCACCGGATCAAAATTCTGAGATAGCCATTTTATTCACTATAGTCGAACAACCCAATAATAATGTCTTTAGGAACGACTTACTCCCCCGCAGTCCCCGTGGGAGAGGCTGCAAGTTACAAACTTTGACCTGTATTTACATATAGTAATGGTTACTGGGAAGTGTACAGACGTTTTCAGGGGGATTTTTTTGTTTAGGGGGGAGAGTTGAGGGGGGGGGGGGTTACGTCGGAGGATATTTTCATGGAGGAACTTCTCATGGGGGAAGAGAATTTCAATGAAAGGGGCGCAGGATTTTCTAGCATTATTTGAAAAAAAATAAAAAAATAAATATGAAAAGATTTTTCTACTGAAAGTAAGGAGCAGCATTAAAACTTAATACAAACAAAAATTATTTCGCATATGAGGGGTTTACCTCCTCGTAATACCTCATTCTTTACGCTAAACTATTTTTAGTAATTTATACTATTTTTTCTACGGCCTCATTTTTAAGGAATTGGGACATCTAAGCTTTAGTGTAAAGAGCAAGGTATTGGCGAGGGTTGAACCCCCTCATATACGCAATAAAACATATGAATATAGAATTTCGTTACGTAAGTTAATTCGTTAGTTGCGTATAATTTTTACCAATGAAAACGTTTGTAAAAAATTAAGAGTTCTAGTTGCCTTTTTAAGTAATAAAAATTGGAGGGGAACTAGGCCTCCTCTCTCACTCCTTTTTGTCAAAATCTTCCAATTAATTGGAATTAATTAATATGTAATTTTGCTTTAATTATTTATGTGCGGAGAGCCAAGATCAAAACATGTATTAATTCAAAAACGTATAGAAATTTAATATAAAAAACAAGTTTTTTTGAATGAAAGTAAGGAGCAACATTAGGACTAAAACCGAACAGAAATTACTCCGCATATGAAATGGGCTTTTCCTCCTCAACGCCCCGCTCTTTACGCTAAAGTTTATTACTGTTTTAAAAAGTAGTAAGAAGAAAAGAGAAAGAGTCAAACTTTAGTGCAAAGAGCGAGGCGTATAAGAGGAAAAGCCCCTTTCATATGCGGAGTAATTTCTGTTCGTTTCTAGTTTTAATGTTGCTTCTTACTTTCATTTAAAAAAAATTGTTTTTTTTATTTAATAAGATATAAACTCATCTAGCAAGCTTCAGTCTATATTCTGCAGTTCATTCTTCAACTTAGACCAAGACCGTTGATTAAAATAAGTACGATATTTCGTGAATCTAGAACCATGAGGACTGACTCTCTTTACTTCATAAGTAACCAGAGCCCCGAAGTGCTTGGATATATCGTTTATTATCACTGGCGGTAGACAATACATCAGATTTTGCTTTATATTCCCAAAAATGATATCAATTAATGTCGCACTATTTTCAGTTACCTTAGTGGAACTATTAATTGCAGGTAATAGGCTATAACTAAACATCATGTTAATGGGCTCTCTAGATTTTTCGGTCATCAACATTCAGATCAATATTAAAATGCCCTTAATCACAGACTGAGACCTATGATACGAGTAACTTCTCTACTAATTTCTTCAACAACTCAAACAAGAGCTAAGAGCTCATATGGCACTTATGACGAGGTAGGAAGAGCCAAGAGCTCATATGGCATGAGCTCTAACAAAATTCTAAGAATCAATATATTGATTTAACAGGAAAATCAGAGGCTTAATGCCGGTCGGGATTTAAAATAAGAGCTTTGAGACACGAGGTCCTACTAAATATCAAAATTCATTAAGATCCGATCACCCATTCGTAAGTTAAAAATACCTAATTTTTTCTAGCTTTTCCTCTTTCTTAAGCATCCTAGATGGTCGAATCCGCGAAAACGACTTTATTAAGTCCATTTTATGCAGGTTCCTGACACGCCTACCAATTTTCATTGTCCTAGCACGTCCAGAAGCACCAAACTCACCAAAGCAATGGAGCCCCCTAACTCCCCCAAAGAGGGCGGGTCCAGTCCGGTTACTTTATCCACGTATCTACGACATTTGATTATTCTACCAACCGAGTTTTATCTCGATCTTTCCACTCTAGAGCGGGGCGTATAGGAGGAAAAGCCCCTTTCATATGCGGAGTAATTTCTGTTCGTTTTTAGTTTTAATGTTGCTGCTTACTTTCATTTAAAAAAACTTGCTTTTTTATTTAATAAGATTTAAACTCATCTAGCAAGCTTCAGTCTATATTCTGCGGTTCATTCTTCAACTTAGACTAAGACCGTTGATTAAAATAAGTACGATATTTCGCGAATCTAGAGCCATGAGAACTGAGTCTCTTTACTTCATAAGTAACCAGAGCCCCGAAGTGTTTGGATATATCATTTATTATCACTGGCGGTCGACAATACATCAGATTTTGCTTTACATTCCCAAAAATGATATCAATTAATATCGCACTATTTTCAGTTACCTTAGTGGAACTATTAATTACAGGTAATAGGCTATAACTAAACATCATGTTAATGAGCTCTCTAGATTTCTCGGTCATCAATATTAAAATGCCCATAATCACAGACTGAGACCTATGATACGAGTAACTTCTCTACTAATTTCTTCAACAGCTCAAACAAGAGCTAAGGGTTCATATGGCACTTATGACGAGGTAGGAAGAGCCAAGAGCTCATATGGCATGAGCTCTAATAAAATTCTAAGAATCAATATATTGATTTAACAGGAAAATCAGAGGCTTAATGCCGGTCGGGATTTCAAATAAGAGCTATGAGACACGAGGTCCTACTAAATATCAAAATTCATTAAGATCCAATCACCCATTCGTAAGTTAAAAATACCTAATTTTTTCTAGTTTTTCCTCTTCCTTCAGTATCCTAGATGGTCGAATCCGCGAAAACGACTTTATTAAGTCAATTTATGCAGGTTCCTGACACGCCTACCAATTTTCATTGTCCTAGCACGTCCAGAAGCACCAAACTCACCAAAGCAATGGAGCCCCCTAACTCCCCCAAAGAGAGCGGGTCCAGTCCGGTTACGTTATCCACGTATCTACGACATTTGATTATTCTACCAACCGAGTTTTATCTCGATCTTTCCACTCTAAGCGTTTTCCAAGATTTCTAATTCCCCCTTCAACTCCCCCCAAATTCACGAAATCTGGTCGGGATTTAAAATTAGAAGTCCGAGTCATGAGTTCTTTCTAAATATCAGATTTATCTAAGATCTGGTCACCCGTTCGTAAGTTAAAAATATCTTTATTTTTAATATTTTCCAAAATCAACGCCTTTCCCCCATTTGCCCAAAAGAGAGCAGATTCAGTCCACTTATTTCAATCACGTATCTAAGACTTGCGATTTTTCATCCCACCAAGTTTCATCCTGATCTCTCCACCATAAGCATTTTCCAAGATTTCTAGTTCTCCCTCCAACTCCCCCCCAATATCATCGTATACGGTCGGGATTTAAGATGAGAGTTTTGAGACACGAGACCTTTCTAAATATCAAATTTTATTAAGATCCTATCAACCATTCGTAAAATAAAAGTACCTCATTTTTTCAAATTTTTCCAAATTAACCGTCTCTCCACTCTCCCCCAGATGGTCGAATCGGGGATTCGACCAGATGGTCATATTTGGGTCATATCGACCCAGATATCCTAAAATGTTGCGAGAGGGCTCAACGTAACAAAAATTACAAGTTCTAATGCCCTTTTCAGTGATCAAAAAAATTGGAGGGCACCTAGGCCACCTCCCACGCAAATTTTTTCACCAAGATCACCGGATCAAAATTTTGAGATAGCCATTCTGTTCAACGTAGTCAAAAACCTAATAACTAGGGCTTTGGGGACGACTTAGTCCCACAGAGGCCCCGACGGAAGGGCTGCAAGTTACAACCTTTGACAATTGTTTACATATAGTAATGGTTACTATGAAGTGTACAGGCGTTTTTTGGGGGACCTTTTCACCTTGGGGTGAGGGTGGATCGGAGGAGGGGGTTACGTGGGAGGATTTTTCCATGGAGGAATTTATCACGAGGGAAGAGAATTTCCAAGAAGGGGGCGCAGGATTTTCTAGAATTATTAAAAAAAGCAATAAGAAAATTAATAATATTTATCAACTGGAAGTAATGAGCAGCATTAAAACTTAAAACGAACATAAAATATTACGTATATAAGGGGGTTCGTCTCCTACATAAAGCCTTGCTCTTTGCTCTACACAAAAGTATTTTTAGAAATTTAAACTATTTATTCAACGGCCTTTGTTGTTCAGGGGTCATTATTAAGGATTTGGGACAAAATTTAAGCTTTAGTGTTAAAGAGTGACGAAGGTTGAACCCCCTCATAGCTTTAGATTCAAGCTTTAGCGTAAAGAGCGAACAGTAAGTTTGGATTCTCTCGATTCTACTTAAACTTTCACATATTTTTTCTTTGGGTTTAACTCAATTACTGTAAACTCTGGAATGTTCCTTCCAAAACCTTATGTAACTATGCTCTGAAAATGGATCTTTGCTTCATTTATGTCTGCAGAATCTGCTTTCCAAGCCAAAATATTTTTTTTTCTGTTTCTTTACTTTCCATTTTCCACAAAGCTTGTTGCATATTTGCCAACTACGACCTTAGATTGAACCGTTTCATCAACCACAACCAACAACTGAAACTCATTATCAATTTCTAGCCTTGTTACTTTTGGTTTTAACTTATGTACTTCCCGGTTCGAGTCTTGTGCTGCACAATCAAGCTTTAGAATTCTGTCCTCCAGTCCTCTCATACTAGCAGAAATATCAGCCAACGCTTTGGAATTGCCCTGAACCGTTGTCAAAACTAAACTTAAGTTGTCCGCCGGATTTTGCAGCGTCAAAGAATTTTATCGATCACTGGAAGCAGCCGTATCATTCAGAAAACTTTCATTCTTCTTCCTTTTATTTTTCGTTAGCTTCTTAAAGCCAGCCAGCAGAAAAGAAAATGAATAGAAGCCTACCTGAAAATGCTCATGGTTTACCCACGCGGAGCTCTGTGAAGTATGTTAAGCCGATAATTTAGCCACGGTAAACAGCTATTCCAAAATCAGCAGGGAAAACTCCAACAGCAACTTCCGCCAGAACATCGAACTTCTAAATAGCTAATCTTTTGCAAAAATTTCTTCGAACATTTTATCCACAGCAATACACTCTCAGGCTAAGTCCAGCACAAGTGAGATGTTTTCACTCTGAATTCATTTCAACGGTATTTGAATGCATTCAGGTAATTAATAATGATTTTTTTTTTTTCAAAAAATATCCAATAGTGTTATTGGGAAAATATCCAAAAGTATATTGCTAACAACCCGATAGTACCCTTATTGCTAAACTTCTATAGTCAATGGATAATACTCAATTTCACTTGTTGCGCAACCAAATTAGATTCAAGCTTAAATCCAGTTTATGTTCTCACAGTTCAAAGACGAAATCAATATCCTCCTGAGGTACCCTTACAACCCTTAAGCCCAGACTCTGGTGGATTCTGTCAACACAGAGGGCCTTGTTATATAATATTTTAACTATTTTTGAACAAATGGCTATCCCGAATTTCTACTGGATGCATTTGTGGAAAATACGACGTGGGAAGATCAGTTTGACTCACAATAAGGTCATTGGAGCATCTGATTTCCAATAAAATGAGCCCCACTCTGAAGCTTTTATGACCACGCCTACTATATAAACCTTATATAATCTCGGAGCATAACTTACAATCCTTGTGCTGACTGCTGTGTGTGTGTGTGTGGGGGGGGGAGGGGGTTGTCATCTTCAAAGACATAATTTCCAGACATTCCTTTTTGTAGTGTTGCTGTTAACAGCTATAGCAAGTGACCTATTCAATTGTTGCTTAATTTGGGAAATCAAATGCTCATAGAATACTTAAATAAGCAAAATAAAGCATTAGACACAAATAAGAAAGTGGTTAGCAAGTAGGAGTGGATGGTTAGCAAAGTCTGAATATTGCAGTGATGATATGGCTTCTTAGTATTTGATGGTAACTGCAACGAGAAATACGAATATTTTTCTATGATCCACTGTTGGATGGTTACCATTTATAGAATTATATTCTTTTAAGTAATAATATGAAAAAAACTTCGTTTTCTTAAAGAGTTAAAGAGGCTGCGTCCCAAAGTCGAACCTTAAAACGTACAGGAATTAGAAGAGGCAGTTGGGGGGCTGCCGCCCCCCAAACCCCAGCTTCTAAAGACTCTTTTGTACAGGTTTTTTGTTTTTTTGCTAACCCCCCGCTCTTGGCTTCGGAAAGGCCCTCTTTTAATTAACAAAAAATTGAAATGAATGAATAATGGAATAACTTCGAAAAATGTTAAACACAAGAGGACAGGAGAACCATTGCGCCGAAACTAGTAATTAGTAACAATGAAGTCCCCCCACAAAAAAAACTGTACAAAAGAGTCTTTAAAAGCTGGGGGTTTGGGGGGCGGCAGCCCCCCAACTGCCTCTTCTAATTCCTGTACGTTTTAAGGTTCGACTTTGGGACGCAGCCTCTTTAACTCTTTAAGAAAACGAAGTTTTTTTCATATTATTTCTGTACGTTTTTCTACAATCCATGGTGGATGTAATTTAATAATTCCTGTACTCCTCGTACAGGAATTAGGAAAGGAACTTGGGTGGCTGCCGCCCCCCCCCGCTTTTAAATCATTGTATAAAATAGAAAAAAAAAATAGATAGAATGACCGAAATGTTTCTTTTGCTCATAAGAAGCTAATATTCTGTTATCTCTCAAATGATAAGCTGTCCAGGTGTTATCAAATTTTTTTTGATGTTGTGAAAAAAACCGCCCGTAAGGGACTTGAACCCTTGACCCGAGGATTAAGAGTCCCACGCTCTACCGACTGAGCTAAACACTTGCATGTGTGTAAATATAACTTCTCAATAAGTTTTAAAAATTTCAAATTAACATGGGCTCTTATGGAGAGAAATCCGTTAATTAAGTATCTAATGCGTGGTTTCTGGAAAACAGGGAAGGAGTTATCGGATCGAGCTGAAATTTCGCGGATAAGCTCCTGGGCCGTAGGGGACCTTAACTTGTGAATTTCAGCCCGATCAGACAACGTTAAAAGGGGGGGGGTTGGAGGGTTGAAATTTTCGGGGAGTTAAGATTTTCCTACGAAATTTTCCAGGAAAATTACTCGGAGAATTCCGCATCGAATGAGTCTTCGTACACCCAGATCCGATGTCGGATGTGACCTGTAGGCGTCTAGGAAAAAAAAGTAAATGAATTTTAAGTGGCTATGCTTGGTTTCTGGAAAACAGGGAAGGAGTTATCGGATCGAGCTGAAATTTCGCGGATAAGCTCCTGGGCCCTAGGGGACCTTAACTTGTGAATTTCAGCCCGATCGGACAACGTTAAAGGGGGCTGGGGTTGACGAGTCGAAACTTTCGGCCAGATTTTCCCCATGAAGGAAAAGTTGGAGGGGGATGAAATTTTGCAGGTTTCTTAGTTGGAGCTCGGGCTACGAAATGCATGTCGCCTCTTTATAGAGGCACGAGTGTGCCTCCTTGACATTTTTAAACAAAGAGTTTTCAGAAGTTCTTACAAAATCTCATTTTCTTGAATAAAAACTCTAAAAACTACAACGACATAAATCTTTAAAATTGGCAGAATGGTAATAGGGAGGTTTTCCATATTTTTAGATTCTCTAGGTTGTAGGATTTTTTCTAGGGTGGAGCAAAAAAAGAAGAAAATGAAAAAACCTTGTATATTTAATCTTAACGATTTTTCATTTTTTTTTTATTTTTGTTCTGACATTTCAAGTTTTGAACAAATCGCATGCAACTTTCAGAATGTCTATACATTTTGCCATTAACTTCAAACTTGAAAGCCTATGTGAAGTAGAGTACTTTAATGTCTTAATACCTACACCACTTGTAGCTGTGTTGAAATTCTAGTGTTCTAGAGCAGTCAATACAATTCGAAGCTTTCAGATTACTCTTCTCGTGCCACTTGGCTGATAATGCAAGCACTTACAACCTGACAGTTACATGCAATAAATATATTTTTTATTCCTAGAAGACCTTCCCTTTTTTGAATGACTTTGATTACCTGAAGTACAAAAAATTTGATGATAAGACTAAAAGCGTTTTTGTTTTTATTTGGCAGCTTAAAAAATGTGCCGATACTACTGGGTCAAATTATAACAAAAGAGAAAACAGTGGGTATGCACTTTTAGAATTATATGACTCACAGCTTGATGCAAACTAGCATTTCTTTTAACCAATTCGCGATTATTTAAAATAAATTTATCACAATCAGGTATTTTGTATACAATTACTTTCTATTTTTGAGGATCGAGCTCCTATCAAAATCTGGGAAATTGTTTTAACTTAACAGTAAATGTCTTATGATGGCAGAGGTGGCGGATCAAGACGGTGTCTATTAACTTTGGTAAAGTTTTCCCTAATTTTTTATTTTTCATACTTTTGATTTTTGCGAGTCTGTCTAGCTAAGTGGAAGAACAAGTTTTTCAAAGTTCTAGCCTAAGAATTAAAAGCTTGCAAAGGATAATCGTTCAAATGGTTTTGTTCTTTCCCGAAACATGCAAGATGCAACATAATCTGATGTGCAAATTTATTTTCTCTCTATAAAATGCGTCGGATATTCAAATAAGAAATCGTAAGTAGAGGTTTCAGATTTTGAGAAATAAAGCATTTTATAGTAACAAATTCCCTTTTTAATTAAAAGTTCACTATTGTACAGTTAAAGTTGTACTAGCCAAAGCAACTACTGGAATTGCACCGTTCGCCTTCTTTTCGATGACGCAAATTTTAACAATAAAGCAACGAACTGGACCTTATCTCCTCCTCCCAAGTTTTTCAGAAAAGATAACATCAATAAAAGAAGAGAGAATATCTTGTACCTCTTTTCCAATATTATATTCAAGCATATATAAAATCATACAAAATCTAATTGAGAGTAAAACAAGAGTCGTATTCAATCACAAACAATTTCACAAAAATAATTTTCGCTTTCTAAATAGGCAAGCCTTAGCTTCCTAATTTCACACAACACGTCTCTCAAATAAAAAGTATTAAGATAATGCGAACACAATAGGTTCTTTCTTTTATCTTTTTCCTACCCAAAGAAATCATATAAATATACTAATTCCTCCAGATTCCCACAAACTTATTACTAATCATCATTCCACGTTGTCTCCCAACATTAAGCATTAGATTTGACTTCTTTCTCAATATTGTTAATTTCTTAATTTTAGACAGTTGGGCTGAGGGTAGCCAACCAAACTAAAGATCTTTGCTTTATCAAAACGTTATTCGACCCTTACCCATTGTTAATGGCTGCAAAAAATATTGTGTTTAACTATTATCTTCAATTTTTACCATTAAAACTTAAAATGAACAGAAATTACTCCGTATATGAAATGGGTTGTCCCCTCCGCAAACCCTCTCTCTTTACGCTAAAGCTTTTAATTGTTTTAAAAAGCAGAATTGTGGCAAAGAGTCAAACATTAGCGTAAAGAGCGAGGGATTGCGGAGTGGACAACCCATTTCATATACGGAGTAATTTCTGTTCCTTTTAAGTTTTAATTAAACTTAATTAAGCCATTTTTTAGAGTTTTGGTTGCTATTGAGCCGGGTCGCTCCTTACTACAGTTCGTTACCACGAACTGTTTGAAAATCGAACTTAACAAAAACAAAATGCATGTATATTTATATACATATATATATATATATATATACATATATATATATATATATATATATATATATATATATATATATATGTATATATATATATATATATATATGGTGAACACACTTGCACTAATGCGGATATTTCATTTTCAAACCAGTAAGTTTTTCAAGTGAATTTAATCCCCGAGATCTTTGACAAGGGATTACAGGTCTTGACCTAAAAAAAAGTATTATTGCTACTGTGTGATGTCATAAAAACATTACCGATCGAACGACTGTCTCTGGACTCTGATTTGTGGATTAAGATTTGGATTGTGACTGCTTAAGAGTGAAATAAGACGGCTGAAAAATTAGTGTTCAGCCCCGTTCTTAACTTTTTGAGTAGATCACTCACAGAAGGGGTGAAACTTGATCTGATTGTCACGAGTTCAATCAATTATTTTGAAAACGATGCAGTTTTATGAGCTAAGAAGAACCTTCATAGTGAGCTGGATATACAAACCCGGATGGTTCCGTATGCCAAAGATGATGACAATATTACTGATATTTGCAAGATGCTAGTCACGGCGGGGAAGCAAAATTTTCTGATCCCAAAGTTCGTAATTTTTAGTCCATGTAAAGTGCCTGTCATTGGCGAGTCTCTTCCAGCCACAGTAGTTTCGAAAGTAAATACACTCTCGAGAAAACTAGATGGGTTTATGTTGAAAGATAGCCACATCCTGGCCAGTCTACCTGACAGGTCCCAGCCCCCTCAATCCTCACCCCCTCTCCATTTTACTTTGTGATACTTATGCATCCCCCAAAAGACTTAAAAGGTCCAATTGAACGAAATATATTCATCGACAAGGTGTGCTCTAATCCAAACCATATAGTCCAGTTACGCCACTCTAATGACAAGTGGAAACTTGTGGTTCGGTCCAAGAAAACCGCAGGCCGTATAGTTGAAAATGTTAAGCGTGCCAAATCATCCATCCACATTTCCCTCAAGGAACCTTCCTTTGTCGCGGAAATTATACGATTGCCAGAAGATTTAGACGAACTGTCGCTGAATCAGCTAATCCCCGAGTGCACTAAAACAGTACAGTGTGGCATGACCCAAACATTTAAAACGTACGTTTCGTCTCAAACTGATCTTAATACGTTTCTGAAAGCATATATGAAAGTTGGATACGAACGTCTTCCGGCTGAGGAGTTTGTGTTCCTACCACGTCACTGCTTCAATTGTCATGCGATCAGTCACCTCGCCGTGAATTGTAAGAACAGTGCACTGTGTTCTAAATGTGACTCCTTCGATCACAAATCGACGCCTGATACTCCATGCCAAAAAAAATTGCCTTTTGCATTTGTTGCAAGACAAATGGTCATACGTGTAATAACGTAAAGTACCCGAGAAGCCACAAAACTTAAGCCCATTGACTCCTTTCTATTCATGGAAATAAAACGGGGCCTTTCCAAATAAACTTTCTGTATTGCAAAGCCTCGACTCCAGTTATGACGTGATTGTTTTCCAGGAACATTTTGTTACTAAACATAGTATCAACACACTTACACTTGATGGCAAGAGGTCGTACTCCGTAACAGCTAAAAAGCTGAATAACAGAGGCAGACCCGCTGGTGGTCTTGTTACTTTTGTTAAATCAGCTCTCCGTTCTAGCTGGTTTGAACTAAATGATCATTATTTAGCCGTGAGAGTGGACTCCTGTGTTTATATTAGAGCTTATTTACCCACTGATTACTCCAAGGATCAGTCAGAGCAATTATTTATTCTATCGCGTGAAAAGTAAGGTTCTTGTGTAGAAAAAATCCGGCGTCTAGGTGTACCTTGTGTTATAGCCGGAGACTTTAATTGTAATTTGTCTGAACCAGATTCTCAGGCGTCTCCATGTACAACGTTAGTTAAGGGTTTATTAAAATGAAAAAAGAAAAAGAAATCGAAAAAAGAAAAAGAAGCATTAGCACAAACACATAATTAAACATACGCCATAAAAAAGACAGAAGAAGAAAAGAAAGACTGTTTTCCTACTTTAGTAATTAATATAGATCAGTACTTGAATAAGAACTTAACCCTACTCATCCATCTAATTACATAAGTCAAACAGCATTGCCATACACAATCAACATAAAGAATAATCCATGGACAGGCAGTAGTGTCGTAAGTAAGTATAAGACGTCATTTACCGAATATTAAAAACAATAAAAAAATACAAATAATTCAGAGGCGACAACCCAACACAAGGACTCAACACACTAGCCTATAGGGTTTCGGCACTTTAAATTCCCATTTACTAGATAAAATGTCCGATTTTACAAATATACATGCGTCTTCTCGAACCTCTAACTTGACTACATTGCTGTTTGTCAAATCTAACTGCCAATAAAGTTGAATTTATATTTGGTTATCAACTTTCTAACCATTTACCTATAACTTGCTCTATTGGTGTGCCAACTTCCATTTTCTCAAAGCATTCCACTAGCACGTGATTCCTCAGTGGGGCGGTATCGTCGTGATTGGTCAATATTGACCAAATTCAATTCATCGAGTCCATCGACTTGATTCTAAGTAAAATTAATGTCCCAGTCCACCTCCTACAAAAGTCACTCTAACTGTCTAAGAATGAGGTCCTGATTTGTCTTGATACATATTCTGCTGAAATATGTCATGCCCTCCGTTTTGTCGAAAAACAAGCTGTCCTCATGTAACGTGTCTTGAAAGGAATTATCCCTGGATGGTCCAAAAACTCCAGATATTTTACTTAATGTTGACAAGCAAAGTTTTGGTTTTCTATATGGGAAGAGTGTGGGCGTCCTACACCGTGGCAATACTGAATTCAAACAAGTCGGTTCGCTTTATTTGTAATAAAATTATGCTACGATTGGTGAACTGTAATTTCGTATCGGCTATAATGAGAAGGGGGTGAGTCATTATTTAGGTGGGGGTAGGTTAGATTCCTCAAAAAGTATATTTTAACGGACAAACTGATTACTCTTCATGAGGCTTCAGATAAGTGTTGAAACAGGTAGGGGGAAGCAGGAATTAATTCAAATGTTTGTCTATACAGCTAAAATGTTACATTCCCATATCTACTAGCACAGAGTTGGAAAAAGCAGGACAAGGCATCAACAACCCCACCAGGAATTGTCTTAGGGTTGGCAAATACTGTGAGGAACTTAGTTTTAAACAATTTAAATAGTAATATTTTTCTTTTTCTATTTATGTGAAGTGCTTCGATGTATTTAGACAAATGTATAAAATGTATTCATTGATAAGAAAATCCTATTGTAGAGGTTGGTGATGGCTTCAATTATGAAGAAGATTAAAAATCTCACAGAATTTCCGTCCATACAAACAATAGTACTACTTTTCATCCAAAAGAAATTCTTTGGTAGTAATCAAACAGTTCGTGGTAACAAACTGTAGTAAGGAGCGATCCGGCTCAATAGTAACCAAAACTCTAAAAAAATTGCATTTTGATATCAATAGCTACATCAAAAGAATCGCATTTTAATTCTGATTTTAATTATATAAGTTTCATCAAGTTTAATCTTAGCCATCAAAAGTTACGAGCCTGAGAAAATTTGCCTTATTTAGGAAAATAGGGGGAAACACCCCCTAAAAGTCGTAAGATCTTAACGAAAATGACACCATCAGATTCAACGTATCAGAGAACCCTAGTGTAGAAGTTTCAAGCTCCTATCTACAAAAATGTGGAATTTTGCATTTTTTGCCAGAAGACAAATCACGGGTGCGTGTTTATTTGTTTTTTTTTTCCCAGGGGTCATCGTATCGACTAAGTGGTCCTAGAATGTCGCAAGAGGACTCATTCTAACGGAAATGAAAAGTTCTAGTGCCCTTTTAAGTGACAAAAAAATTGGAGGGCATCTAGGCCCCCTCCCACGCTCATTTTTTCCCAGAGTCAACGGATCAAAATTTTGAGATAGCCATTTTTTCAGCATAGTCGAAAATCATAATAACTATGTATTTGGGGATGACTTACTCCCCCACAGTCCCTGGGGGAGGGGCTGCAAGTTACAAACTTCAACCAGTGTTTACATATAATAATGGTTATTGGGAAGTGTACAGACGTTTTCAGGGGGATTTTTTTGGTTTTGGGGGTAGGGTTGAGGGAGGGGGCTATTTGGGAGGATCTTTCCTTGGAGAAATATGCCATGGGGGAAAAAAATTCAATGAAAAGGACGCAGGACGAATCTGGTCACGTTAGAAAAAAACGTCAAATTCAGAGCTTAATATACAATGCTGGGTGTTCGGAGCCTCTCTATTATGGAGTATAATTTGAAAATAACACAACTATACGAGCGATAAAACATATATACCACAACGATAACTCAACTAACGAAAGAACTGCTAAGAGATAACACAACTTTAAAGCGAAAACAGGTGAAAACTAACGGGAAAATAAACGAACTAAGAGGTGGAAGGGGACCAGAGAAAAAATATAATCCTTTTTCAATTTTGAGCATAACTTCCACAAAGGAGTAATAATGTCAGAAGCCCCGAAATACCGAATTATTTTCTTTTCAAACAGTTCGTGGTAAAGAACAGTAGTAAGGGGCGACCCGGCTCAATAGTAAACGGGAAAGATACATCAAAAGAATCGAATTTTCACGCTGATTCTAAATATATAAGTTTCAATTAATTTAGTCTTTGCCATCAAAAGTTACGAGCCTGAGAAAATTTGCCCTATTTTGGAAAAAAGGGGGAAACATCCCTAAAAGTCATAGAATCTTAACGAAAGTCACACTATCGCATTCGGCATATCAGAGAACTCTATAGCCAAAATTTCAAGCTCCTATCTACAAAAATGTGGTATTTCATATTTTTTGCCAGAAGACAAATCACGGGTGCGTGTTTATTTGTTTGTTTGTTGTTTTTTTTTCTTTTCCCCAGGGGTCATCGTATCGACCAGGTGGTCTTAGAGTGTCGCAAGAGGGCTCATTCTTACGGAAATGAAAAGTTCTAGTGCCCTTTTTAAGTGATAAAAAAATGGAGGGCAAATAGGCCCCCTCCCACGCTAATTTTTTTCCAAAAGTCAACAGATTAAAATTTTAAGATAGCCATTTTGTTCCGCATAGTCGAAAACCATAATAACTATGTCTTTGGGAATGACTTACTCCCCCACAATCCCTGGGGGAGGGGCTGCAAGTTACAAACTTTGACCAGTGTTTACATATAGTAATGGTTATTGGGAAGTGTACAGACGTTTTCATGGGGATTTTTTGGTTTGGGGGGTGGGGTTGATGGGAGAGGGCTTTGTGGGAGGATCTTTCCTTTGAGGAATATGTCATGGGGGAAGAAAAATTCAATGAAAAGGGCGCAGGATTTTCTAGCATTACTATAAAAAAAACAATGAAAAAATAAACATGAAAACGTTTTTTCAAACGAAAGTAAGGAATAGCATTGAAATTTAAAACGAACAGAGATTATTACGCATATGAGGGGTTCTAAAAATACTTTAGCATAAAGAGCGAGGTATTTAGGAAGAGATAAATATATCGCTCTTTATGCTAAAATATTTTTAGTAATTTCAACTATTTATTCTACGGCCTTTTTGATTCAGGGGTCATTCTTAAAGAATTGGGACAAAACTTACGATTTAGTGTAAAGAGCGAGGTATTAACGAGGGTACAAACCCCCTCGTATACATAAAAAAAATATAAGAAGATAAAATTTTATTACGTAAGTTAATTCTTAAGTTACGTATATTTTTTACTAATAAAAACGATCGTTGAAAATTAAAAGTTCTAGTAGCCTTTTTAAGTAACCGAAAAATTGGAGGGCAGCTAGGCCTCCTTCCCCACCCCTTATTTCTCAAAACCGTCTGATCAAAACTAAGAGAAAGCCATTTAGCCAAAAAAAAATTAATATACTAATTTCATTTCAATAATTTATGTGCGGAGAGCCAAAATCAAACATGATTAATTCAAAAACGTTCAGAAATTAAATAATTTTTTTTTTTAACTGAAAGTAAGGAGCGACATTAAAACTTAAAACGAACAGAAATTACTCCGTATATGAAATGGGTTGTCCCCTCCGCAGTCCCTCGCTCTTTACGCTAAAGTTTGACTCTTTGCCACAATTCTACTTTTTAAAACAATTAAAACTTTATCGTAAAGAGCGAGGGACTGCGGAGGGGACAACCCATTTCATATACGGAGTAATTTCTGTTCGTTTTAAGTTTTAATGTCGCTCCTTACTTTCAGTTAAAAAAACTAGTTTTTTTTATTTAATATTAACAAGGACCTTTAACCAAAATTGCTATTCATCGCCAATTTTTTTAAGCATATTCAAATTTTATCCAAAATTGAAATTGTAAATTTAATCGGAGGACGGTAATAATCAACGCACAATGATTAATTTACACGTTTTAAAAGCAATTAACAAAGGATTCAAGGGACCGGTAACTCAAATTATATCTTGGTAAGACTTTGGTATGATTTGGAAACAATCAGAAACTAAATAAAAAAGGAGTTTTCAACTAAAAGCAAGGAACAGAATTGAATCCTATTTAAACAGAATGTTTTTTATATGAAGGAGGTTCTCCTCCTTAGCTCCTTACTCTTTACAAAGAAGTTTGACTTTCTTCTGAATTTTATACAAAAATATGAAATTGGAAAAAAAAAAGATTTTTCAAAGCACTAAAAAACTTTTGTTTAATGGGCAAGGTATTGAGAAGGGGGCAGTCCCCCTGATATGCAGAGTAATTTCAATTTGTTTTATGTTCTAAAATTGCTCCTTACTTCAGTTGAAAACCCTTTTCTATTTGTTAAATTATGTTTCATGAAATAGCGACGAAGACCACACTGCCTTTCCAAATCAAACAAAAACACAACCTAGAAACAATCAAGAAATTTTTCCTATTGTTTCTACGTTGTATTTGATTGATATTGACAGGCAGTGTGGTCTTCGTTGCTATTTACATCTAGCCTATGGGGGGCAGTTGACCTATGATGTGTTTTATTTTATGAGTATAGGTAAAAAATATACTAATATTATCAATCAACAAAATTTTTTAGAATCCTGCAGAAATGAAAATCTTACTCCCAAGACTTTAAGATATAAATTAAATTTAAATACCCAGAAAGGATCACAATTCGCTAGTACACTACAATTAAAAACCCTACTCCATATTATTAAGGACAAAAGGCAAAAAAGACATAATATAAAAAAAGAGTCCTGGTTGTGCTTCGTTAAAGTAATGATAGAAGTTTTAAAAGTTCTTTAAATAGATTTTCGCATTATATATATATATATATATATATATATATATATATATATATATATATATATATATATATATATATATATATATATATATATATATATATATATATATATATATATATATATATATATATATATATACATATATTCTGGTGTTGTGCTAAAGACGGCCATTGGAAGCAGGACCGAGTATTCACTGAATTGAATTCCATTGTCTTGATAAATTTGCCCTATTTTTTAAAAGTTGTGTTTGTTTGACATTTCATGAAACTGTAAAGTCCTATGAATTCAATACTTTTGATTACGCAGAAAAAACCATCAATATTTTAATGATCTCTGCTCAGAATTTGATGGGTAATCAATCAGCTCGTCTTAACAAGCTGTAAGTAAGGAGCGACCCGGCTCAATAGTAATCAAATCTCCAAGAAACGAAATTTTGATATAAATAGATCAAACAGCTCGTGGTAACGAACTGTAGTAAGGAGCGACCCGGCTCAATAGTAAACAAGACTATAAAAAACGGAATTTTGATACTAATAGATACATCAAAAGAATAAGATTTTTTATGCTGATTTTAAATATATAAGTTTCATTAAATTTAGTCTAATTCGTCAAAAGTTAATAGCCTAAGAAAATTTGCTTTTTTTGGAAAATAGGGGGATACACCCCCTAAAAGTTATAGGGACTTAACAAAAATCACACCATCACATTCAGCGTATCAGAGAACCATACTGTAGAAGTTTCAAGCTTCTATCTACAAAAATGTGGAATTCCGTATTTTTTGCCAGAAGACCGATCACAGGTGCGTGTTTATTTCTTTGTTTTTTTTTTCCCATGAGTGATCGTATCGACCAAGTGTTCCTACAATGTCGCAGAAGGGCTCGTTCTAACGGAAATTAAAAGTTCTAATGGTCTTTTTAAGTGACCAAAAAACTGGAGTGCACCTAGGCCCCTCCAACGCTCATTTATTCCCAAAGTTAACGGATCATAATTTTGAGATAACCATTTTTTTCAGCATAGTCAAAAAATCTAATAACTATGTCTTTGGGACTGACTTACTCCCTCACAGTCCCCGGAGGAGGGGCTGCAAGTTACAAACTTTGACCAGCGTTTACATATAGTAATGGTTATTTGGAAATGTACAGACCTTTTTAGGGGGATTTTTTGGTTGGGGAGGGGGTGTTGAGGGGAGGGGGCTATGCAGGAGGATCTTCCCTTGGAGGAATTTGTCATGGGAGAAGAGAAATTCCATAAAGAAGAGAAATTCCATGATTTTCTGCCACTATTTAAAAAAAAAACAATGAAAAATAAATATGCAAAGTTTTTTCCACTGAAAGTAAGGACCAACATTAAAACTTAAAACAAACAGAGTTTATTACGCATATGGGGGGCTCATTTCCTCCTAAATATCTTGCTCTTTACGCTAAAGTATTTTTAGTAATTTCAACTATTTATTCTACAGCCTTTGTGATTCAGGGGTCAATCTTAAGGAATTTGGACAAAATTAAAGATTTAGTGTAAAGAGCGAGGTATTAACGAGGGGGCAAACCCCCTCATATACATTATAAAAATATATGAATATAGAAGTTCGTTACGTAAGTTAATTTGAAAGTTACGTATATTTTTTACAAATAAAAACTTTCGTTAAAAATTTAAAATTCTAGTTTCCTTTTAAGTAACCGAAAAATTGGAGGGCAACTAGGCCTCCTCCCCCATCCTTTTTCTCAAAATCGTCTGATCAAAACCGAGAGAAAGCCATTTAGCCAAAAAAAAAAAATATTACGCAAATTTCGTTTCAATTATTCATTTGCGGAGAGGCAAAATCAACGATGCATTAATTCAAAAATGTTCAGAAATTAAATAAAAAAGCTTTTTAACTGAAAGTAAGGAGCGACATTAAAACTTAAAACGAACAGAAATTACTCCATGTATGAAAGGGACTGTTCGCTCCTGAACGCCCCGCTCATTACGCTAAAGTTTTTTATTGTTTTATAAAGTAGAATTGAGAGAAACAAAGTCAAACTTGAGCGTAAAGAGCGGGACGTTGAGGAGGGAACAGCCCCTTTCATACACGGATTAATTTCTGTTCGTTTTAAGTTTTAACGTCACTCCTTACTTTCATTTAAAAAACTTGTTTTTTTATTTAATATATCAAAAGAATTGGCTTATTATGTTTATTCCAAATATATAAGATTTATTAAGTTTAGACAGACACATCAAAAGCTACGATCCTAAGAGAATTTGTCCTATTTTCGAAAAAAGGGGAAAAACCTCTAGAAATCATATACTTTTAATGAAAATCACACCATCAGATTCAACGTATCAATAGAACCCTACTGTAGAGGTTTTAAGTTAATTTCTTCAAAAATGTGGAATTTTGTTATTTTCGCCAGAACAATAATTACGGATGCGTGTTTATTTTTTTTTCAGGGGTGATTGTATTGACCCAATGGGCCTAAAACGTCGAAAGAGGGCTCATTCCAACGGAAAAGAAAATTTATAGCACCCTTTTTAAGTGACCGAAAAAATGGGAGGGCAACTAGGCCCCTTGTCACGCCACTGCTTTCCCAAAATCATTTAATCAAAATCGTGAGATATTATCTATTCTTTTTATTTTAACATTAAAATACAATAACAATTTGGCAACACTAAGGTATTGAAAAATATACATAGATTAGCAATGACGGACAGACAATAGATCAAACACTTCAACTTCATTGAGTGAAGAAGTTCTCGGCACTGAAAAATGTATGAAATTGGATAGAACAAGTAATTGGTGACCATCCTATAGCCAGTGCAAACGTCATTCTCTATTTAAAAGACCCAACGTACTGAGCGCCTTAAGATATCCATGCGTGATATCCATAAGATATCCGTACGTGAGATATCCATTTTGTTCATCATAGTTGAAAGGCTCAATAACTAAATTTTTGGAGATAAAATGAACACCTATAGCCCCCGGGGAAAGGTTTTTAAGTTATAAGATTTGCCCATTGTTGAAAAATAGCATTTGTTATTGCGAAGCATGCATACATTTTTCGGGTGGGAATTACAAAATGCATGATAAGCAGTAGATACAAATCGAACAAGCATAAAATTAAGTACCGATACCTGGGTCAGAAGACAAAACCCAGCAGAGTTTGTCTGCAGAGTTGCTGCAGGCAACAGTAGTGTAGTGTCAAAAAGCAATTAAACAGTGCAATGCATCATTCAGTTGTATGCAATTTGAAAATACCGCCAAAAACTAAACCCTTTGAATTGCCATTTTCGAACCTTACATAGGAGCCCCCCCCCCCCCTTGAACAAGAAGGAAAATAATGTTTGTTGCATAGGCAGCACTGAAATGTCCTCTTTTTGCTGCTGTTTTTCGTCGTCATTATCGGGGCACTCATACATTAGAGATAACTGCTTAAGAACCCATTTAAAAACTAATTGTTATATCTAAACATGTTTTTATGGCAATTGGTTTCTACCAAGTGTCATACAGCGATCGCAAATTCTGTCGGTCTGTCTGTCCCGGTTTTGCTACTTCAGGCACTTCCAGGTAAGCTAGGACGATGAAATTTGGCAGGCGTATCAGGAACCAGACCATATTAAATTAGAAATCGTTTCTCCGATTCGACCATCGGGAGGGGAGTGAGGGGACGGTTAAATCGAAAAAATGAGGTATTTTTAACTTACGAACGGGTGATCGTATCTTAATGAAATTTGATGTTTGGAAGGATACCGTGTCTCTTAGGATACTCGTGCGCTCTTATTTTAAATCCCGACCGCATCCGGTGACGTTGGGGGAAACCTAGAATCTTGGAAAAGGCTTAGAGTGGAGGGATCGGGATGAAATTTGGTGGGAAAAATAATCACAAGTCCTACATACGTGATTAGCATAACCGGAACGGATCCGATCTCTTTGGGGGAGTTGGGGAGTTAATTCTGAAAAATTAGGTATTTTTAACTTACGAAGGAGTGATCGGATCAAATTTGATGTTTGGAAGGATATCGTGTCTCAGAGCTCTTTTTTGAAATCCCGATTGGATCAGATGACATTGCGGGGAGTTTGGGGGGGATCTAAAATCTGGGAAAACGCTTAGAATGGAGGGATCGTGACGAAACTTGGTGCGAAAAATAATCAAAAGTCCTAGATACGTGATTGACGTAGCCAGAACGGATCCACTCTCTTTGGTGGATTTGGGGGGAGGGAGGAATAATTCTGAAAAATAAGAAAAAATGAGGTATTTTTAACTTACGAAGGAGTGATCAGATCCTAATAAAATTTGATCTTTGGAAGGATATCGTGTCACAGAGCTTTTTTTTAAGCCCCAACCGGACTCGGTGACATTGGGAGGAGTTGGGGGAGGGGGACCTGAAATCCTTGAAAATGCTTAGAGTGGAGGGATCGGGATGAAACTTGGTGGGGAAAATAAGCACAAGTCTTAGATACGTGATTGACATAACCGGAACGGATTCGCCCTCTTTGGAGGAATTGGGGGGAAGGGTTAATTCTAAAAAATGAGGTATTTCTAACTTGGGAAGCAGTGACCGGATCTTAATAAATTTCATATTTAGAAGGACCTCGTAACCCAGATCTCTTATTTGAAATTTCATCCAGATCTAGTGTCACTGGGGGAGGGGGACCGAAAATCTTGGAAAACGCTTAAAGCGGAGAGATCAGGATGAAACCTGGTGGGAAGAATAAGCACAAGTCCAATATATGTGACGGAAATAATTGGACCGGATCCGCTCTCTTTGGTGTTGGGGGGGAGGGAGTAATTCGGAAAAATTGAAAAAAAAATGAGGTATTTGTGCCTTACGAATGGGTGATGAGATCTTAATGAAACTTAATCTTTAGAAGGATCTTGTGCTTTAGAACTCTCATTTTAAATCCCGACCAGATCCAGTAACATCCGGGGGAGCTGAAGGGGGAAACCGGAAATCTTGGAAAACGCTTAGAGTGGAGAGATCAGGATGAAATTTCATGGGAAGAATAAGCACAGGTTATAGATACGAGATTGAAAAATTGGTACGGATCCGTTCTCTTTGGGAGAGCTGGAGGTTGTTAATTTTGAAAAATTAGAAAAATTGAGGTAATTTAACTTAAGAACGGGTGACCGGATCTTAATAAAATTTGATATTTAGAAGGAACTCATGTCTCAAAGGTCTTTTTTCAAATCCTGGCAATATCTGTTGCCATTGGAGGCAGTTGGAGGGGGAAACCGGAAATCTTGGAGAACGCTTATAAATGTTATAGATACGTGATTGACGTAACCGGACTGGATTCACTCTGTTTGGGCGAGTTAGGGGATGGGGTTCAGTGCTTTGGCGAGTTTGGTGCTTCTGGACGTGCTAGGACGATGAAAATTGGTAGGCGTGTCAGGGACCTGCACCAATTGACTTGATTAAGTCGTTTCCCCGATTTGACCATCTGGGGGGCTGAAGGGAGAGGAAAAATTAGAAAATTGAGGTATTTTTAACTTACGAATGGGTGATCGGATTCTAATGAATTTTTAGATTTAGAAGGACGTCGTGACTCAGAACTTTTATTTTGAATCCCGACCGGCATGAAGCCTCTGATTTTACATTCAAAGTCATCTATTGATTCTTAGAATTTTGCCGGAGCTCATACCATATGAGCTCTGGCTCTTCCGACCTCGTTACAAGTGCCATATGAGCTCTTAGCTCTTGTTTTTTTTTTTAATTTGACCTGATAAAGCCGTCATGAAGGGCCCTATGGTACCCTAAAAGCGCAATTTGGTTGATACTACTTCTCTAAACCCGATTGAGGCCTTATTTATAAACTATGTTTTCTATTAAATAATTTTTTTTAATTCGTATTAAAAGTGCAATGACAAAGTGCCATATAACATCCCAAAAGTACAATCAAGGTTGTTTAACTATTTTAAAATGAAAATACCAAAGTCTTATCAAATGAAAAATACTCCGCTCTTGAGCCTTTCCTTAAAATCCCCCCCCCTACCCGTCAGAAATTCTCCTAAATGAAAAGTTCTACTGAGAATTTTTACCCACATTTGAAATAACTATCATATTATAATTTCAAAGCGTTAAAAAAAAAAACAATAAGAATTATTAACTTACTCATTGAACAACGGTAGCAAAACAGAAATTATAGAACATTTCTGTAATTTTGCCATTAACTAGGCTAACCTATTTTATTGCTGATAAGGTTCTAGGATTTACAATGTGAAATCATAAGATTCAAAACTGGTATATTTGCATAAATATTAATATTGCATAGATTAAGAAGCGTAATTGATCCCTGTATTTTTACGTTTTCCTTACATATTAAATACTTAACCTCATCCTTATATATCACTTTCATTATGTCCATTTTTAAAGAAAATTTCGGAAACAATTGATAAGATTTTTCTACAGACAGCATTCAGAGGTTTTGTTGTTGAAAATTTCAATCCAATAGCCATCAGGATCTTTGATATGGGCTAATCCCTTCATTTTTCCGCCGTCTGGTTTCTTGACAAATTCCACACCAAGTTGTTCAAACCGTGCACACGCTGCGTGTACATCAGGTACCAATATGCCAATATGTCCTAAACATTAGAAAAATAAAATAAATATCTCAAGTACTTAAAGTACTTCTGAGTAAAATGCTGAATATGTGATACTTGAGTCTATATTATTTTCAGAGAACAGGAAATTAATTCACTTCAAAATCGAAATCATCCGTTTTATTATACATTTTAAAACCTAATTTATTATTATCAGAATTATTAATATTCAAATCTAAGAAATGATCTTCTAGACCTGTGCCATGTCTAGGTTCAAGAGTCAGCTCTGATGGCTAAATATTTTTAGAAATATCAATAAATTCTTTACAATTTAAAACCAAAATATCATCTAAATATATTTTATTATTTGACAAAGCTTTTTTTAAGTTATTTGGATTATTCTTATCCATCACATATTTATATTCTAGTGACTTAAAAATAAGTCAGCTACAAATGGGCTTGCATCCCCCCCCCACGGGAATTCCCAACATTGGCTTATATAAATTAACATTAAATCTTATATAAGTATTTATATAAAACAAATTCTAATTAGTCAACAATCATATCTAGGTTGTAACATCTCGAAGCAGTTTTAAAACAATTTATCCATCTGGCTTTTATATTATAAGTGTCTATTTTTAAGAACCTCTTACTAGATAAGAGGAACGATTTCTTAATAATTGTTTTTAAATTTTTTAACACTACATTAAGTGATAGATTAGTATACATTGTCGCAAAATCAAGGGACTCGATTTTTTTAGTCGAAACTATTGTTAAAACGTCTATCACCTGCAATGAATTATTAACACTCCAGTATGGATTAAAGTACATATATACGTATTTTAAAACTAAAGATACTCTCTAAAAGAAACAAGGAATATCATGCAAGTTAAAATACAATTCAAATGTTGTAATTAACAAAAACAAATTTTTTTTAGGAAAGTAAAGAGAAAAGTTTGAACTTAAACCAACAAAATCAATACTCTACGGTCTATCTAACGTATATCAATACAGCTAGTTAAAATGAACCAACTTCTAAAATTTCCCTATGTTTGTAGGATTATAGAAAACTAGCACTTTACTGAAAACTTAAAACAATATACAAGTTTCGGTACACTAAAAGTAAACCATTATATGACACTTTACATAATAAAATATTTTAGGATATTTTATGATAGTTTTGAAGACAAATTCGATGTCAAACCTTCTTGATAGTATTAAAACTGTTGATTAGCTTTAGAATTTGTTTCATAACTTGGAATTCTCTGTTGTATAGAAATAATAACCGAATTTTTAGGGTTCTTATAATAATTTATTTGTTCGTCATTTCGAGTAATATTAAAGCTTTTTATTACGATTTAAAATTGTGTATTACTCACTATTGATATTATAACTGCCAAGACCACATATAATCAGTTTTTAAGATAATTTTAATTTTATAGTCGTTTTAAAATTAATTAGTCATACATTTTTTTTAGCAGCTGCTTTAGAAGCTGGTTTTAGCCCCTGGCTTTTGGGTTTTAACCAAAGCGCTAGTTTGCTATATTCCTACAACATAGCAAAATGTCATAAGTTGGTTTATTTACACTAGTTTTATTGATACGGTATATGTTAGATAGACCGTGAAATAACAATTTTTGTTTGCAAGTTTCAACTTCGCTCTTTACTTCCCACAGAAAAAGTTTATTCTTAAAATTAATCTTTACCCGTTTTAAATTAATTTTACGGGTAAATTTGACAGCCGATGACTGTGAAGAAGTTGTACTTAAAACATGAAAACATTGTAGAAAAAGTTTGAGCCATTTATAATAATGTTTAGGGGTAGCTCAAGTACCTCAAAGATTAAGAAAAAAGAAAAAAAAGAAGGATTTCGATCAACTTGTATTTTGCTTTAAAAAAATATAAACAAAATTGTTTAGTTCCTATTTATGGTTGACCTGACAGAGTCTGCTTCCTGCTGTCGGGATAAACTCTGCGGTGTTCATTGACAACTTGCAGCAGAAATTGCAGCTGCGACTCATCTTGGGTTATAAAACCGCTGTACTCTTGAATGAGTGCCACTCCTCGCTCAGCGTGGTCATTGACGACTTTGAGTGACCTCACAGTTTCTGACGCTAGCTTGTAGTCGTGTCTATCTTCCCACAAGTCTGGATCAACTGTGAGAAATCCATCCGGAAGATCCATCATTTGAAAAAGTTTTGCTGACTTTGCTGTAACAAAATGTTCCAGGTTTTTATTCTTGGCTGAATCAAGATCAATGGTGATACGCTTGGTATGTTCCTGGGTCGTCTTCACTCTGCATGGCACTCACCATCAGTCTCTTCGTCGACGAACTGACGCGACTGTCGAAGAAAGCCAAGCCAACGAGTTCGGGTGACAAATACCACAAGTTACCGGAAAACTTGTTTGATGTGGCCTTTGAGATTGCCAAATGGATGGATGAGTACTCGAGCAGCGACTTCAGCAGTAGTAGGTCACTGTACGGAGCACCTGAGGCTAAAGGTGCAGAGATCCAGGCTTTCAGGTACACACGTACTGCAAACACACACACGTCATGCAAACCTCTTTCGTCTGTGAGAGTCAGTCTAAACTGAGCCTTGAACATCCAGATCTTTAAACTGTATATCACTTTGCTCATCCATCTGGCATGGTGCATCGCTCCGGGTGACATGAATCGTACTCCTCTCGCAGGAGTAGCACCAAGAAAGATGAGCACAAGTTCCAGGAATTCCTTGTAATCATCCCTCGGCTGGCTCTGTTCAAGGTGCTTGTTAGCAAAATCGATGGTACTTTGTTTGAAGTCATCCGCTAGACGCGCCACATCATCAGCTGCAATTCCTGTTTCATATTTATCTGTATCTATGAATCTCCAATAGTCCTGGAAGCGTTTGAAGAGTGGAACCTCAGGAGAAGATGTCGATCCCATGCACACTCGAAACGCAGCACCAATGACGAGCTCCATAATATGATGTCTACAAGCCAGTGACAAGAGTTCCTTACCTAGCTTCTGCTCCAACAGAACACAAGCACCAGAGATCCTGCCAGTGTTTGAGCTTGTAGTATCGAAACACATGGCTCGGATGTTGCCAGGTATGCCCCAGTCTTCAATAGCTCCGAAGACAGCAGAAGCCTGAGCCTCGCCTGTTCCGGATGGAAGCTTGGCTACTGTGAGTAGCTGTAAAACTTCTTTTCCGGAAACCAAAACAGGCAGACGATCAACCTTCTCTTTTCCAATGAGGTCGGGGATCAGTTTGCCGTCCCAGTGGACAACGAGGGGAACATCACTCTGAAACTTGGCTCAGATGCTTGCAGAACTGTGAATTCGATGTTTTGCTCTGAGTCGGCGAACTGAATCTCTATTTAGAGCTAGTTGGTCAATAGTCATTCCTAAGCTTTTGGCAGTTTCTGCTATGACAAAAACAGCCTTGCGGTCTGATACTTTAGTACGATCAAGAGCTGCTGCTAGTTCAGGTGTAACTACAGCTTTTCGGCCCCTCTTTCTTTTTTGAGTTCTGCTTCCTCCAACAGCCCCCTCACTGTCAACGTCTTCTGCTGCGCTGATCTCTGAACCAGATGTGGTAAGTTCGGCTGTGGAAGCCTCTATCTGTTGTATGTTCTCTGTTTGCTGTCGTCTTTTAAGTGTTTGCTGCTCTCTCTCAGACACCCTTTTCTCCTTGCAAGCTAGTGTTTCATCTACGCCAACCATTGACCCCCGTCTCCCTTTTTCTCGCTGGGCTAACAAGAAATCCTTGTCTTCTTGTATTGACATCGTGTTCAGGGCATCGGCGTGAGCGATGTCAAAAAGATCCTCGAGCCTAGATACGAAGGCCGCCTCTGTCGCCTGTTGAGTTGATGACTTTCGTGCTTTGTTCTTCTTGAGGAGACGCCATTCTTCAAATGCCTGCTCAAGCTTGGTTTGACAGTTTTGATGATCTCTCATTGGAATTCGAGCTTTCCGCCAAAACTTTGCTAGTTCGGTTACAGCAGCAGCCGACGAGTGCCTAATGGTCTCATTCAGTTCAAGGTGGAGATGAAGGAAGAACCCAAGAGCCATTCGCAATGAAGGCAGCTTGCTACCTCTTAATTCAGACACAGAGCTACCAATGAGATATAACTCCGTTCGAGATCTAGTTGCATTTGCCAACATTTTCAGTCTCAATTGGGTCTGAAATAAAAAGAAAACAGAATTTATAATCATGAACTTAGGCAGGGTGAATTTTTTTTAGAAAAAAGAGCAAAAATTGTTCAACTCATTGCTTCTCCAACAAAAGAATAGGCTCAGTTACATTCAAATTCGTCAATCAACGCTCAGTAGTCATTAACGTTATAGAAATCTACTGTCTTGAGACAAGTTAATACACAATTAGCTTATTATTGTAAAAAAAACAACACTGATAACAAAACAGAACTGATACAATATCGCCTCGAGCAAAAAACTACACCAGACTGAGTCTTGGTGTCCGAGACTCTAGTAAGCGCAACCGGTCAAAAGCAAACAAGTCTGAACACGTTCATCTCTGAAGGATGGAAATTTTGCATTGCCGGCTAAATTATGTCTGGTTCTGCTGCAAGTTGTCAATGAACACCGCAGAGCTTATCCCGATAGCAGGAAACAGACTCTATCCGGTCAACCATAAATAGGAACTAAACAATTTTGTTTATGTGTTTTTAAGCAAAATACAAGTTGCTCGAAATCCTTCTTTTTTACTTTTTCCTTCTTTTTTACTTTTTTTCTTAATCTTTGAGGTACTTGAGCTACCCCTAAACATTATTATAAATGGCTCAAACTTTTTCTACAATGTTTTCATGTGATATGGAACAACTTAGGGGGGTAAGAAAATAATATTTCCAAAATTTTTAAAATAAGCTCCACCCTAATGGGGAAGGTAAATAGTAAGGGTCTGCGAAAGCACAGGATTGTTGGCCCCTAGCCCCCATTTTACTTCCTGGCTGAAGGTTCAAGAAACAGAGATCAGCACCGCTGGTAGGGACTGTAAAGTCCGATGCCGTATTCTTTTTTTCACCTTTCACTATCAGAAATATGAAATATATTTATATGGCACAAGCTGAGTATTCCTGCAAAACAACAAAAAGTTTACAACAAAAAGCTTATTATTCGTGCTTTAAAAAACAATAGATATTTAGGCATTGAGAACGGGAATTTACGATATCCCCCCATCTCCTAGTTAACATAAAAAGACTTTGGACATAAATGAGTGGAATAGCAATAAAAAAAAAATCAGAATACAGACTGAAAACAAGAAAATCATGACAACTATCACGAAACAAACATGTAAATAGGTTTTTATTACTATAATTTCTCTACGATACATTACAAATAACTGTATCCTGTCTATTAAATAATAAAAGTAAGTAAATAATTTGAATAAGTAAATATCACAGTAAGTGATCTTTCTTTTAATATGCAACTTTGAGTGTTTCCAGAATCGAGTACCTACGCTTCTCCAACTCCTAAGTGACAAGAATTTGGGAAAAGGGATTAGTGATTAAGATTGTAGCTGCAAACCACGAAACTGGATGATTCTATTCCATTTTGTATTAAAATTAACGACAAGTTTCAAAAATAAGTGCATTAGATTAAAAAAAAGAGTGAATTATCAGAAAAATAATCAAATAGAAGGGACAGAACTATGGTTTTAAAAAAAATACCCCAGCAGGAATTGAACGCTTGACATTCTTACTTGAAGCTTAGAACTATACTAACTGAACCACGGCTTTGTTAATCTAATTTAATCTATTGATGTTAGTAGGACAATAATTGCGTAATTTACTAAGGGGGCATGGAAAGAGAGTATACGAGAGGTCTTTTTGTAAACCTGCAGTTAAGAGTTTCGGACCATAATTATTACAATGACACCGTTTTATAGTTCTAACTTTTTCAATTAAGAAGTTGCACCATAAGTGTTGTTTTTAGTGCTATATTGCATTTACCGGCGGTAGAATTGATAAAAAAGAGCACGTAGATATGACTATAAGATTTCGAATGAGCCATTGATAATCACTCTAAAAAGTTGTGACAACCCACAAGCCCCAGCTTGCAGAATTATAGAAAGAAGGTAAATATAATCAATAGCTTTTATATGAGCTACTAAAAATCTGTGTACGATGTTGTGGTAGTCCGCTAGCCCCACCCCTTGAGAAATGGCACAGAAAGTACCTTTTTCGTGAAATATGCTACTTGCACAGGATAATTTTGTATGGGTAGCAAAGATTAGTGCTACCCATACAAAACAAGAGCTAAGAGCTCATATAGCACTTGTGACGAGGCAAGAAGAGCTAAGAGCCAAGAGCTCATATGGTATAAGCTCTAACAAAATTCTAAGAATCAATAGATTGATTTAAAAGCAAAATTAGAGGTTTAATGCCGGTCAGGATTTAAAAGAAGAGCTCTGAGTCACGATGTCCTTCTAAATATCAAAATTCATTAAGATCCGATTACCCACTCGTAAGTTATAAATACCACATTTTTTCTAATTTTTCCTCTCCCTTTAGCCCCCCAGACGGTCGAATCTAGGAAAACGACTTTATCAAGTCAATTTTTGCAGGTCCCTGACACGCCTACCAATTTTCATCGTCCTAGCACGTCCAGAAGGACCAAACTCGCCAAATCACTGAACGCCTCCCCCCAACTCCCCCAAGGAGAGTGAATCCAGAACTGTTACGTCAATCATGTATCAAGGACATTTGCTTATTCTATCCACCAAGCTTCATCCCGATTCCTCCACTCCAAGTGTTATCCAAGATTTCCCCTCCATCTCCCCCCAATGTCAAAAGATCTGGTTGGGATTTGAAATAAGAGCTCTGAGACATGATTTCCTTCTAAATATAAAATTTCATTAAGATCCGATCACCTATTCGTAAGATATAAATACCCCAATTTTCACATTTTCCAAGAATTCCAGTTTCCCCCTCCAACTCCCCCCAGTGTCACAGGATCTGGTCGGAATTTAAAATTAGAGCTTTAAAGCACAAGGTCATTCTAAATATCAAATTTCATTAAGATCTGGTCAACTTTCGTAAGTTACAAATACCTCATTTTTCCAAATTACTCCCCCCCCCCCAAACTCCAACAAAGAGAGCAGATCCGGTCCGGTTATGTCAGTCGCATATCTTAGACAGGTTGTTATTCTTCCCATCCAGTTTCAGTCTGATCTCTCCGCTTTAAGTATTTTCTAAGATTTCTGGTCTACCCCCAACTGCCCCCCCCCCATGACGCTGGATCCGGTTGAGATTTAAAATAAGAGATCTGTGTTACGAGGTCCTTCTAAATATGAAGTTTCATGAAGATCCAATTACTCCTTCGTAAGTTAAAAACAAGTCATTTTTTCTAATTTTTCAGAACTACCCCCCTCCCCCCGATAGAGCGGATCTGTTCCAATTATGTAAATCCCGTATCTAAGACTTCTGCTTGTTTTTCCCACCAAGTTTCATCCTGATCCCTCCAATCTAAGCGTTTTCCGTGATTTTAGCCCCCCCCCCCAAAGTAACCAGATCCGGTCGGGATTTAAAACAAGAGCTTTGAGACACGATATACTTCTAAATATCAAATTTCATTGAGGTCCAATTACCCGTTCGTAAGTTAAAAATACCTCATTTTTTCTAATTTTTCAGAATTACCCCCCCCCCAACTACCCCAAAGAGAGCGGATCCGTTCCAGTTATGTCAACCATGTATCTAGGACTTGTGCCTATTTTCCTCACCCAGTTTCATCCCGATCCCTCCACTCTAAGTGTTTTCCAAGATTTTAGGTTTCCCCCTCCCAACTCCCCCCCCCCCAATGTCAGCAGATCCGGTCTGGATTTAAAATGACAGGTCTGAGACACGATATCCTTCCAAACATCAAATTTCATTAAGATCTGATCAACCGCTCGTAAGTTAAAAATAATTCATTTTTTCTATTTTTCTGAATTAACTGGCCACCCACTCCCCCCCTCTCCATATGGTCAAATCGGGAAAACGACTATTTCTAATTTAATCTGGTCTGGTCCCTGATACACCTGCCAAATGTCATCGTCCTAGCTTACCTAAAAGTGCCTAAAGTAGCAAAACCGGGACCGACAGACAGACCAACAGAATTTGCGATTGCTGTATGTCACTTGGTTAATACCAAGTGCCATAAAAAGTGACTTTCCTTTTTGTTCAAGGTGGGGGACAGTAATTTCCCTGAAATAGGTTTTCGACCATGCTGATTCCAATGGTACATTTTTCACGTTGATATGACGCCTTTTCCAAGGGATTAAGGCTTTTTTTCAAAATCACTGTAAATTTCCTATCACAGTAAAAGTTTACTTTGAAGATGAACCGAAATAATAATTGCCATTCCTGAATTAGTGTCGAATGGCAGTTTTTTTTTAATAGGCAGTTTTTTTTCAAAACATGTTTTTTAGCTTTCGGTTACTATGGACTGTTGATTGCTCTTTACTATGTTACAGTTGCTGCTACAACCATGAATAGAATTTGTATTCAAACACATTGCAACTGTCTACCCCTAAGACTTAGAATTACCCATTATGCAGTTAATTAAGGGAAATTTGTGCAAAATTGAGAGAAATTTGTTCACTAGATGAAGACCTCTCCTAAATATAGTTTAGCAAAAGATAACTGCACCCAAAAGGTTTGGAGGCCTGTAAGTAGGACTTAGGCTTTGTATGCATTAATTTATATTACTTTATAAATTTAACTAGGAATCAATCTTTAAAGTTTCAAGTTTCTTAAATTCTGATTTGTATGAATGATTTTTTCATAGTTCTTGTTTTCCTGTAAAATTAGGAAAAGTGGACATATTTCAATTTTGCATAATACAAAATATATATTATTCACATAGGGACACCCTTATGTTCGGTTTTATCTTCTCCTAAAAATTTTCTGTTTCACTTTGCCCCATGCAAATTTAAGGGTTTTTCCGCAAAAAAAGCTAATAATTTCCCCAACAATAGTATTCCCGCCGTTAAACTAAAAACTGCTAGCTAACATGCGTATGGAAACCAGGTCATCCAAAATTGGGTTCGAATGGCGTAAAGAAAGAGTCAATGGAAATTGGAACTAAAATATTAATATATTGGAACTAGAATAAAATATTAGGATTGAGGAGGAGCATGCGTAACTGTGTTGTGTTAGGGGTTTAGTGCTGTTGGGCTGTTCGTACTAGTAGTAATAACATTATTGGAGAAAATCTCTAACAAATCGGATACTCTGAGAAAATGATTGAGAATTTAAAGTGAAGTATTTCTGCTAGCTAACAACTCTATTTCCACCACCCAAACAAATACCTATTGTGTATCACTGTCAGCAAACAATTGGACAGCAGAAAAAACCCTTTACATTCAAGAGCACTAGAAACTTCCTAAACTTTTTCTGCTTTCCTAAAAAGTTGTCACATAAAATATGCACGAGAGAACGGTAGTTCGTGTGGTAGTTAGATCCGGCTTAGATAATAGTTGGTTAGTTTTGTTATTCTTTAGTCACAAAATTTTAATAAATACAAAAAGTGTACTACCATATCCTTTTGGTTCAGAATTTCCATTGTGATAGCCCTTGAATTCCAAGTCACTTTCAGTGCCCCAGTTATGAGTCAGCTCCAATGTCGCCTTTCTAGAAAGCGCCCAGATTGTCCTTTCTTTGGGATTTTCTGGAATCTCTTCTTTGTTTTCATAGCCCATAAAATACAGAGAAAATTTCATATCCTCAAAGTCCAGTTTCTTCAATAGTCTCATTCCCAAAACCCTGGTATAGAAGTCAAGAGACTTTTTTGGGTCCTTTATTCTATACATTGTTTGTTGGAAGATGAAATCCTGCAAAAGAATACAGATCATTAAGCATAACTTACTAGGCACAAGAACTAACCTAGCCCCCACTCAAGGTTGTATGCACATTGTTGCTTCAAATTGATTTTCGACAATAAATAATAATGCTGTTCAAAGTTTAAAAAAAAATTCTTGCAACAACAAAAAAAAAACCTTTTAATCAATCATACAAGCAATTCAAACTGGACTGAACTTAATAGGAGTTTAAGAAACTCAAATGCCAGGGGCAAGAAGCATGAATTTTTTTTTCCTCAGGCAGGAAGAATGGGGTATATAGATAGAGAGTAGGCCTCAAGATGAAAAATAAAGCTGCTAAATTTGGTTTAGGCTGGGAAGGTAAAAGTACTAGAATCCTAATCGCTAATTTTACAACTAAAAAATGCAGGGTATCCGTTATAGCTGTATAACACATAAGCTGCAACGTTATAACGTTGCATATATAACGTTATAGCTGTATATGTTCTTGCAGAACATTCTGACGAAGACAGTAGTGACTCAGATGAATTTTACTTACAGACATAATAATGATAGATGGTAATAAGCTTACCTAGGCTATGGATGTCAGGTGATTGATTTTTCTTCTAACGATAATTTCGACAGGACCTATGCCTGTCATCATCAGGTTAATTCAAATTTCTTACCAGAAAGTAAAATCACTAAATAAATAAAACTAAAAACACTGAACAACGCTTTCTGGCAAGAAATTTGAATTAACCTGATGATGACAGGCACAGGTCCGGTCGAAATTATCGTTAGAAGAAAAATCAATCAATCATCGATTCAAGCATATATCAACTGCAACATGATTGACAAATGAAAGTGTGATCCAGTCAAGTTAAAATAATACGTTGAGACAAAGACATCAGAGGCTTGGAATTTCACAAGAGCGACAACCAGAGTGAATACTGCAACAAATCAGATCTATATAGGATAATCCAAAAAAGATTCATGTCCATGAGAAATCATATGAAGAACCTGTCTTAGGCTCAGCCCAGGGCCCTCCTCTTGATGCCTCAGCACCTGGGATATCCTGTAGACAGATCATTACCAGTGAAGCAAAAGCAATTATATCCGTTGAGTCTTTGAGATGGCTTGACCAAAAAGAGATAGAAAAAAGAAAAAGAGAGATGATCTTTCCAGTGAAGACTCTGACGTCTCACTGGCTTTCAAAACTGACCACATGGACATCTGTTATACGGTTGGCAGTAAGAAAGAAGAAGAGGAAGAAAAGAAGCTAAAAATACAGCTAAGCGAGTATTATGCTGTAGCAAACGATAGCAAACGTGACAAACAAGGCTTATACATTGGAAGGGTGCTTGATTTACATGAAGAAAATCTTGTTTGCATAAAATATCTTTGCTGTCTGAGTTGAGGCAACTATTCATATTACTTGCCCAAAGAAGACGAAATTGACAAAATTGAAGAATACATCTTTGCTGGAACATTGGATCTTTCAAGAGCTGGTCCATTCACTCTACCATAATTCCAAATTTGGTAGGTCATCAGCTTGTAAGAAGCATACTAGGGCCTGCAGGTGATCACAAATTTAATTTCTCAACTCTCTCTGATACTAATTGATTTGTTTTCAATAAAAATCCCTTTTTTACAACTAGAATAAAAAATACTTTTTTCTCTGATACCAATTGAAATTACATCCCCCCCCTATTATTTGTGGTATGGTGTTAAGTGTTTTTCATATGTGCAATAACAATTTAAAACTCCATTTTCAGGGGGTTCTTCTGTGTACAGAGTAAGACCAACACTGTCAGAACTACCCGTGGTAAGAAGAAAACCTATTTTCCACTATGGTACATGAAAGCTATTTATGGTTTTTTTTTTCTTTTGTATATTATTCCTGTACACAAAAGTATCCTCTATCATGTCTTAGGGTGAAAGAATCTTCATCTATCCAGGCATATAATTTACCTGGGGGAGTCAGATTTGCCCCAGACTTGGGGTACGTTTGACCTCTCTGAGATGGGTTAATTTGGTCTAGTCACTCACGGAAAACAATAAAAATTGCAAACGTTCTAGATTGTGAAGAATATTACTAGCATGACCAAGAGTGACGTCAAATAGTTTTTATTTTACCAGAAACTGCAAAACGATTTTGGGACCAAATTAAGCTCAGAAAAATTGATAGTGGGTCGGCTTTACCCATGTTCACCCTACAAGATAATAGTGTACACAGGAGGGCTGTTCATAATGTTCAAAGTAAAGATTGCAATCTAGTAGTGTCTATGGTTTATTTATATATGAAACTTCGAAGGGTAACTACCTCCTGGGAAGTTATGACGTTGACAGGCTCCAAGATGAGAATTTGGGAGGAAGTTTCCAGGAACAGTTGAATACTAAACTGGAGAACTTAAAATTAGAAAATGGGTGGAGTAATTTTAAGAAAATAATTTATAAAGTTGCTGCTGGTATCTCAGGGAAGAAAGTTTGGAATACAGCTGTGAATGTTAGTGGAAAGCTTTACCTTTAATAGAGAAGAAAAGGGCCTTTAACAGGGATAAACTGAAGGTAAATCAAACTCTTTGTGTCAGGATTAAAAATTGTTGAAAAAGATTGTCAAACATACAAATAGCAAGCCAAATTGTGGACACGTATAGTAAAAACAAAACAGATACGATATAAAATATTAGTTTTTACCATGAAGAAGACTACGTTAAAAAGAACAAACAAAAATCAATTGAAGAAGTTTTTCCACAAAGCAAGTTTTTCAAAGAAATGTAAAGAGCTACATTAAGTCAACAGTGAGCAGATATAAAATCAGGTAACCTCCCAAGCGTAAAACAGCCACAAATAGTAAATCACCGTCAATAAATAAACGAGACTCAAAACGAGCTCTCTCTCTCTCTCTCTCTCTCTCTCTCTCTCTCTATATATATATATATATATATATATATATATATATATATATATATATATATATATATATATATATATATATATATAAATTGTTTATATATATATATATATATATATATATAAATATAAATATATATATATATTTATATATATATAATAAATTGTTTGTGTGTCGACTGACGTCATGTCTGTTGACTGACGTTATTTTTGTCGACTGACGTCATTATAAGGATTGAGCATTATGACGTCATGTATGTATTTTGTATGTTTGTATATGACGTCATTATAAGTATATAAGAAGGCGTTTCAAAGAAAAATTTTTAGTATATTAAAATGACAGAAGAAACAGCCCAGGAAGCTGCTCAAATAGTTTATTCAAGAGAAATTTTAGTATAAATCCTACAATGGCAGAAGAAACAGCCAAGGAAGCTGCTCAAACAGTCAATGCCAAAAGGCTTGCGGCTAAAAAACGCAAAACCGCGCAGTTAGATGAAAATCAGCCTGGACAGCAAGAATCAAAACGTATCAAAACTGAAAATAATAGCGATGATGATTGGGTTCGGGATTCTGACTTGGATAAGGTCATCAACGCCTACCAGATTTTAGTTAAAAAAACAAAGGTTCGGGATTCTGACTTGGATAAGGTCATCAACGCCTACCAGATTTTAGTTAAAAAAACAAAGGTTTGGCAAAACGTATTTAATAGTGACGAAAGACAAGCCAAGGTAAAACAAACCAAACAGCTTGAAAGTGATACCGATGATAAAAAAAATGACGTTGAAAGGACTATCGTTTCCCAGTTGCAACATCTTTTCCACAAAAATAATAATTTAGTGCTTATGTTCAAAACAGCAATCGAATTGATGCCTACTGAAACGCAACTGTCAACGAAGTGGCAATCGTTATGGTCGGTGATCAGTTCTTACCTCGAGATAATATTCTTTATAGGCGAAACAATCAGTTGACAAGAATTGCTTAAACTCATCGATGCTACGATGCCCTACAATAACCTATCATTGTTTGGGATAGAGCCAACGGCTATCACTTTAATATTAAATTGATAAATCTAGCCACTAACAAAGAAATGGATAAGAAATGCAGCGCAGTGAAATATTATGCCTATAGATTAATGATTCGTCATTTATTACATTTACATAATTCATCTTGGGATTATATACAACATCTTTTACGTCCTGGAAAATCGCCGATTCATAGACATGACATTACGGCCCGTATCTTCCGGCAAAAGTTGCTCTCCTTCATCTCCTACAGAGTTATGGGAGAAATATAAATCGCAAATGACCGAGAATATACTCCACCGAAAACGGCTAAAAAGGTCAGATATGACCTTGGACTTTACAACAGAAATTTATAACTGCACTTTAGTTATGATTGAAGATTTGTGCTTATCTATTGCAAACAAACTTCTCAAGCATTTGGGAATGCTTTCACCTAATCGTAGTGCTTCGTTTTCTACATGTGTAGAATGGTATCGTGAACAAAGTTACAACACAATTGATCTATTGTCGTATGTTACAGACCTTTTATTTTTAGTTATGATTGAAGCACTTTAGTTATGATTGAAGATTTGTGCTTATCTATTGCAAACAAACTTCTCAAGCATTTGGGAATGCTTTCACCTAATCGTAGGGCTTCTATTTCTACATGTGTAGAATGGTATCGTGAACAAAGTTACAACACAATTGATCTATTGTCGTATGTTACAGACCGAGACACCGGGACACAGGGAATATAAATGACGACCGGGAAACAGGGATACAACTACAGCGGGGACGTCGGAAGGGCACATGGGGGATATATAAATGACGACGGGGACACAGGGAATATTTGATTAGCAATTACCATCAACAAAGCCTAAGGGTAATCATTAGAAAAATGCGGTATAGATCTGAATACGGATTGTTTTCCCGTGGACAATTATATGTTGCATGTTCAAGAGTCGGTAAACCTGACAATCTATTTATATGCACAGACAATGGGACACCAAAGAATATTGTATATTCGCAAGTTTTACGTAGTTAAAAACATAAATATATATATATATATATATATATATCTATATTCACAGGTGGGACACAGGGACACAGCTACAATGGCGCGTAACTAATATGGCACGTAACAAAATACGCGCGCGGGGGGGCTTGGGGGGCACGAAGCGCCCCATCAGCTAGGTGTTGTTGTGGCGCGAAGCACCACACCAACAGCTAGTAATTACTAAGAGTAGGACTGAAAACCCTCATGCCTTCTCAAGACCAGAACATAATACAACAACCCCTTGAATAAAAAGCCTTATATGCCTCTGGGCAATTACTTAAAACACTTGCCACTGGGCTCTGGGGGATCGTGTCGACCCCGAAGTTCATGTTTCCTGATGTTTGAACTAATTTCAATAAAATGGCAGTCTCAAAATTTTAGCGGATGGGTTTTGGGAAAACGACATGAGGGGCTAGTTGACCTCTGATCTCCTTTTACTCTAATATTGAGCTAGAATGTTCAATTTCCTATCGAATGAACCATCTTTGAAGTTTATATAAGCAGCCCTTCTATGAGAACCAAATATGCCCCAGAGTATAACCTTCAACATCTGCTGTTGGTCCCTGTTGGGTTCTGTTGACCCCGAAGTTTTGCTATTTGTTAACACTGAAGTTGATGTTGACCCTCATGTTTCGTCATTTGATAGTCCAACATAGTGGCTATCTCAATATTTTAATACGGCAGATTTTGAGAAAAGAGGACGAGCGTATAAGTGTGGGTGTTGGGGGGAAGGTAGGCCAAAGACCCGCAAATCAAATTTGATGACTCCTAAAAAGGTAACTAGAACTTTCAGTTTCCAATCAAATTAGCCACCTATTATGTTTATACCACCACTCCTTTCATAAAACCTTATCTGCCCCTGGGGCATAACTTACAACACTTCCCTCTGGGTTTGCAATTGAATGAACCCCTAATATAAAAACCATATATGCCCTAGGGCACAACTTAACACTTGCCTGTGGGTTTTTTTTCGAATCCAGAGGTTTTGTCATATGATCTTTGAACTTTTTTTTAATAAAGGCTCTCTCAAAATTTTTAATTGATGCATTTGGGATAAAAGGGTGTGGAAGAGTGGGGCTGATGCCCTCTGATCACTTTTGACTCTTCAATTTTGAAGAGCCTTTTGGTTGAAAATAGTTAAAAGATCAGATAATAAAACTTCTGGAGTCAACCCCCCCCCCAGGGAGAAGTGTTTTAAGTTATGCCCTGGGGTAGAAAAGGTTTTTATGTCGAGATGGTCATATGAACTTGCGATCTAGCTCATTTGATTGAAAATTGAAAATTAAAGTTACCTTCCAAGAGTCAAAAAGGATCAGAGGGCCTCTACTCCCTCCCCCCAAAAACACACCCTCTGTTCCCCAAATGTATCCTATCCAAATTTTGAGATTGCCAGTTTGTTTGACATAGTCCAACAATAAGATAACAAAAACTTCAGGGTCAAGACAATCCAGCCCCCAAGCCCGGAAGAATGTTTGTAACTTATGCCCTGGGGGCACATAAGATTTTTATGGAAGAAGTAGTCCTATAAACCATGGAAGGGACTCTAATGGCTCAAAATAAAGAGTTCTAATTCCACTTTTAAGTGTTAAAAGTGATCCAAAGACAAATAGCCTCACCCCTAACTCTCTTTTCCGCAAAAGCATCCACTCAAATTTTTTCATAGCCATTTTGTTCGAAGTAGACAAAAGTTAATGTAGCAAAACTTCCAGGATAATACAAACTGGGTAAATGTTGCAAGTTTTGCCCTGTGGGGCATATAAAATTTTTATGGAAGGGGAGATCATATAAAATTCAGAGGGGCCCATTTGAATGCCTAATCGGAATTCCTGGTGCTCTTTTTAACGAGGTCAACAAGGTTTGATTGGAAAGGAGGTCAACAAAATCATTTAGGGCTATACAGACTTTTGTGGGATGGGAAGATGCTGTAAAGAAAGACTTAAGAGAAATTCCTGGGAAGTTGCAAAGAGGGAGGCTTTGAACAGATTACGATGGAGGAGGGGCATGTATAGCGGTGTTGGCCTCAGGCAGCTTGGTGCTGTGGTGAGTTGGTAGTATACTATGATGCATTAAATATAACACTAGCAGTTTGTTTTCAGCAATCTATAGTCAAAATGGAAAAATCAAGCAATTGTCAGCAGTGATGATAATCATACTTGATAAATTGGTGTAATTCTAGTTTGGGGGCTTTTTGCTATTTTGGAAAGTGGTTGAGGAAGGTGATCAAAACTTTTAGGAATGTATCCAGAGCCCTAATAGCAATGTTGTAAGATATATTGAGCCCCTACCTCGCCTCCAGTTTCTTCCAGAGGGCACTGATCTTTGTGTTATAAAATTGAAACCTTTTAAAATACATCTTTGGGTCAAGTGAAACAACAGAAGTGTCTGAAGCTTTATATCTTTGCTCAATCATAAATTATAAGCTTCAAAAGATAGGCAAATCTATTTTTAATTTAGGAAAATGCCATTGTTTGTCCTTAAAAATATATTAAAATGGCAAGATTTGCATCTTCAGAAAGTAAGGCTGATGGAAAATAGACTGAAAACTAAAACTGCACAATGGTTTTCCCCAAAATTTAGAAACACCATAAGGAAATGATAGATTTAGTAGTTTTGCAGTGCCTTCACTAATGTTATATTTATTGCCCTGTGCTCACTCCTGAAAATTTCATCTATCTTTCTCAACTAATTTTCAAGATAGTAATCAGCCTCTAAACTGGAACTTTACCTTTTTTACTCCTTTTCCACCAAAAGTTGTAACCTCCACAATGCACACAACTTGAACCACAAAAAAAAAGGACATAAAGCAATCCAGAATGCCTATCTTTTTGTTCTAGGATATCTCCTTTTAGAGCTGGTATTCTGAAACTTGCCCCCTGTATCTTACCAAAATGTGAACTGTTTCACATGAACTGCACCCTTAGAAAAATATATGGTACAAATTTAGTGATTAGCTCCTCCACAGGGAAAAAATTAAACCATTGAAAATTATTTTTAAAAGATTCAAAAATACTTATGTTGCCCATAAAAGCATATCATACTACTTTATTCCCATCTCCTAAGGTGCAAATATACAACCCAAACTAGCCTAGACACTCCTTTAATTACCTGTTGCTTGTTGCCATTGTTATGGCTTGTTCGTCACTGAATTAATTTAGAAAAAGAGCAGGCCTATGGAGTACTGCCAGTTCTTTGTCAAGAATCCTCCTGTGAAGGAAAGATTAAAATTACAAAAAGAAACAGCTAAGCACTAGAATCTTTATTCAGCACTTTCAGAATATAATGGTCCCTACTGTAAGCCTCCTTGCAGCTTACCTACAAATTTAATGTTTAGGTGTTTATCAACCACTTAAACCTTTACTTTGTAGTATCTGTGACCAATAATAGGTCAAGAAAGTCTTATTGCAGTTTGATGGCTCAACTTTGTAATGCTATAGCTCAATCAGAGGTGCTCTAAGGCTATAAATAGCTTAACTAGGAGATAACAGTCAGAAAACAGCAGCATATCTATTCTTGCTTCCCAAGGAAAAGCTTTTCTTTGCCTGCTTATCCCTCATCTTGCCTCTTTGCCCCCCTGCCACTATAAGTTTTGATTTTTGTAAAATTTTAAGAGCTACTTTTTGCTATCTTGGAAGGGGTTGGGTTAAGAAAATGTAAATATCATTGATGGACCTAGAGACTGGGGTATTTTTTGATAAGTTCTTTTTATATGACAAGATGTGATGCTCATCAAAAATGTATAGAAATGAGCAACAAAATACATACAAAGTCTAGCATCAACCTCATATGCAGACCGCCTCAGGTACCTTAAATTACCCACTCTGGTTTACAGACGCTTGCACAGCAATATGATGGTTACTTAAAAGCTGCAGAACGAAAATTCAGCAATCTTTGGCAACAGTCTCAGTACTATCCAGCACAACACAAGAGGACACTCCGAGAAGCTACCAAAGTCAATTTTCCGATTGAAAACTTGCCAAACATTCTTTTCAAGAAGAGTCATAAACCATTGGAAACAACTGAAAGATTCAACTGTCAGTGCTCCCTCCATCCAATCCTTAAAAAACCAACTTGATAAAGAGAAGGAGAAGAAGCAGTGGAGGTTTGACTGGCCGTCATCAACTCAAGAGCACTACAGGTCTGGAAGACCTTAAAGTTCTCAGATGGATTAAGGTGATTAAGGTAAGTATCTATTTCCATTCTTTCTCCCTCTAGAGAGCACTGACCTTTAAGGATTTTTGTTTTATAAAATGAGTGTGCAGAATAGATATTCTGCTTAAATGAAGTACCATACAAAAAAATTATTTATTAAGGAATGTCCAGGGAAGGTATTTTGAAGCACCAACTTCAACTCCTTCTCTATCTAGAGAGTACTGAAGTTAGATTACCTTTAAAAATCTTTGTGTTATAAAATTTAAACCTTGCAAAATAGATCTTGCACTTAAATGAAGTGGGCTTCAAGAAAACTGTTTTCAGCTTCACAACTTTGCTCAGTCTCAATATATATGGTTTCAAAGATCTGCAAATAGATTAGATTAGATTAGATTAATTTATTTCAAAAACATGTATACAAAACATTTTGCTGCACCTGCTAAGAAAGCCCCTTTGGGCTTGTTGGCAGCAGGTGGCAGTCATCTCTACTCTACATATTACTACATACAAAGATTCTACTTATGACACTCACGCATTATTACTATACTTTTGCATCATTACCATACTATTCTTTTGCAAGGAAGAATCTCTTAACAACAGCTTTGAAGGAAGCCAAATGACTCGAATTTCTTATTTCAATTGGAATAATATCCCATACAGAGGGGGCAAAATTTCTAATCACGAAAGAAGCTCTAGCCGTATTTCTAAATGGGTGTACCAGATTTGATGCCCCTCGTGTATTGTGGCTATGAAGATCACAATTAATGGAGAAAAAATTTTCGAAAGAAGAGGGAAGTATATTATTAATAAATTTATATGTGAAAATACTAACTTGGTAGTCTCTTGTTTTTGAAATATCAAAAAGTTGATTCTTAGTATAAAGTTCATTAATATTATGAGTAAATAAAGTTTTAGGTGATAAAAGTTTAACGGCTTTATTTTGGATTTTTTGGATTTTTTTATAACATGATACAAAATTACTAGCCCATAAAGAGCAACCATAGCAAATATACGGGTAAAAAATAGCAAAATAAAGTAACCGAAGAATTTTATAGGATACTAGGTTTTTAACTCGGCGAAGCACACCCAGAGATCTGGACAACTTTGAAGCTATAATATTTGAATGTGTTTTCCATGATAGATTTTCATCAATCATAAAACCTAAATACTTTGTTACCTTTACTCTTTTTATTTGATTTCCGTTTATTATTAATTCTAAATTAGTTTCAATACTAGATATCCGAGAAAATAGAATGTAGTTAGTTTTATTATAATTTAATGTCAAAAGATTGAAATCTGCCCACTCAATAAACTCGGTCATTGCCTTTATCATTTTATCAAAAAGTAGATCAACTGATGGAGCAGCTACAAGTAAAAGAGTATCGTCTGCAAAAAGGATTATACCAGCCTCTGACAAATAATACTTAATCCGATCAATAAATATTAAAAATAAAAGAGGACCTAGTATAGAGTACATTTCCTAATTTCAAAAAAAACATTGATGTGGTTGGAAATTCTACTCATATAACAGGAATTGCATTTTCAAAACTAAAACCAGAAAAAAAAGTGAAAATAGAAAATTGAAGCATAATGCTGTTTTGTAAAAATTCCAATTGGTAGCATAGGCTATAGTATAGACCTGTCAAGAGGTTAAGATTTTTATATTTCTAAATCAGAAGAGGATAAACATAGTAGTTTGGAAACATCTTCTTGGAGTATGTTTTTTGGCCCTGGATTCATCACTGAAAGTTTCATTTTCCCAACATAACCCCTTTCCAATATAACAAAGAACAGCTCATCTTGAATTTTCCCTTAGGGTTTAATAGTCACCAGCAGCCTAGGCTCTGGCTGCCAGGGTTGTGCTTGTGATACTATCTGCTTTATGATACACTGTCCATTCTTAGAAGGCTGAAACTCAGAGGGTAGAGGGGCTAAATATGAAAACACTTTCATTTGTGTTGCTGTCTTTTATCTGTTAGTTCGTAAATTTATTTAACATTTGGTAAATGTTTAGTTTCATCACAAGCTGTCTAAAGTGCATATTACTGCATATAGCAAGATTCTGATGATCACTTATTGATTCTTTGTCATTATTAGGGAAGTGCATCTATTTTTTAAGCTTTCTAAAATCCACCTCCAATGAGACTCAAAATATGTAAAGTAGGCTTGCTTAGAGGAAACATTGGTAAAATTCTAGCTAATCGACTTCTTGCTATCAGACAGTTTGTGGTAATGAACTGTAGTAAGGAGCGACCCGGCTCAATAGTAACTGAAACTCTAAAAAATGGTATTTTGATACCAATAGTTACATCAAAAGAATTGCATTTTAATGCTGATTTTAAATATATAAGTTTTATCAAGATCAGTTATACCCATCAAAAGTTGTGAGCCTGAGAAAATTTGCCTCATTTTAGAAAATAGGAGGAAACACCCCCTAAGAGTCATACAATCTTATCGAAAATCACACCATCAGATTCAGCATATCAGAGAACCTAATTGTAGAAGTTTCAAGCTCCTATCTACAAAAATGTGGAATTTCGCATTTTTTGCCAGAAGACTGATCATGGATGCATGTTTATTTGTTTTTTTCCCAGGGGTGATCCTATCAACTGAGTAGTCCTAGAATGTCGCGAGAGGGCTCATTCTAATGGAAATTAAAAGTTCTGGTGCCCTGTTTATGTGACCAAAAAATTGGAGGGCACCTATGCCCCCTCCCATGCTCATTTTTTCCTAAAAGTCAGCAGATCAAAATTCTGAGATAGCCATTGTATTCACCATAGTCGAAAAACCTAATAACTATGTCTTTGGGGATAATTTACTCCCCTGCAGTCCCCATGGGAGGGGCTGCAAGTTGCAACCCTTGACCTGTGTTTACATACAGTAATGGTTACTAGGAAGTGTGCAGACGTTTTCAGGGGGATTTTTTTGGTTTGGGGTGGGGGGGGGGTTTACATGGGAGGATGTTTCCATGGAGAAACTTCTCATGGGGGAGTAGAATTTCAATGAAGGGGCACAGGATTTTCAAGCATTATTTGAAAAAACAATGAAAAAATAAATGTGAAAAGTTTTTTGTACTGAAAGTTCTGGTGCCCTGTTTATGTGACCAAAAAATTGGAGGGCACCTATGCCCCCTCCCATGCTCATTTTTTCCTAAAAGTCAGCAGATCAAAATTCTGAGATAGCCATTGTATTCACCATAGTCGAAAAACCTAATAACTATGTCTTTGGGGATAATTTACTCCCCTGCAGTCCCCATGGGAGGGGCTGCAAGTTGCAACCCTTGACCTGTGTTTACATACAGTAATGGTTACTAGGAAGTGTGCAGACGTTTTCAGGGGGATTTTTTTGGTTTGGGGTGGGGGGGGGGGTTTTACATGGGAGGATGTTTCCATGGAGAAACTTCTCATGGGGGAGTAGAATTTCAATGAAGGGGCACAGGATTTTCAAGCATTATTTGAAAAAACAATGAAAAAATAAATGTGAAAAGTTTTTTGTACTGAAAGTAAGGAGCAGCATTAAAACTTAAAACAAACAAAAATTATTACGCATATGAAGGTTTCACCTCCTTGTTATACCTCACTCTTTACGCTAAAGTATTTTCAGTACTTTCAACTATTAATTCTATGGCCTTTGTGATTCAGAGATCATTCTTATGGAATTGGGACAAAATCTAAGCTTTAGTGTTAAAGAGCAATGAAGGTTGAACCCCTCATATACACAATAAAAACATACAAATATAGAAGTTTGTTATGTAAGTTAATTTGTAAGTTACATATATTTTTTTCCAATGAAAATGTTTGTAAAAAATTAAAAGTTCTAGTTTCTTTTTTAAGTAGTCAAAAACTTGGAGGGCAACTAGGACTCCTCCCTTGCTCCTTTTTTCTCAAAATCTTCTCAAAAACGTCCAGAAATTAAATAAAAAAAACAAATTTTTTGAATGAAAGTAAGGAGCAACATTAAAACTTAAAACAAACAGAAATTACTCCATATATGGAAGGGGCTATTCCTCCTCAACACCCGCTCTTTATGCTAAAGTTTCTTACTGTTTTAAAAATAGAGTTAAGAGAAAGAGTCAAACTTTAGCATAAAGAGCAGGACATTGAGGAGGAAAAGCTCCTTTCATATATGGAGTAATTTCTGTTTGTTTAAGTTTTGATAATGCTCCTTACTTTCATTTAAAAAAAATGTTTTTTTTTATTTAATCTCAGAAAAGGTTTAGGTTAGGAAAGTGAAACTGTCAGGGATGAGTCTACAGACTAAAATATGTCCTGGGAAGGTATTTTGAAGTATCCACCTCTACTCCTCCCTCTAGAGGGCCCTGAAATTTGCCTACATGACAGGTTTTTGAAAACCTGTCATGACCTAAGAAATTTTGACAAAACAACATTTTACCTTAATTTTCAGTTACTAGTTGCTTTTTCTCTGCCTTTAGTTCTGAAAATGTAATTCCTGTTATTTGAGTAGAATTTTGGGTAAAATTCTAGTTAATTGACTTCTTGCTATCTCAGAAAGGGTTTAGGTTAGGAAAATAAAACTTTCAGGGCTGAATCTACAGACTAAAGTTTGTCCCGGGAAGGTATTTTGAAGCAACTACCTCCAATCCTTCTCCCTCTAGAGGGCCCTGACCTTTGATGACCTTTAAAAACATGTGTGTTATAAAATTGAAACCTTGCAAAATAGATCTTCTGCTTAATTGAAGGACAACAAAATTGTTTTCAGCTTCATAACTTTGCTCAATTTCATTTTATAAGGTTTTAAAGATATGCAAATACATCTCCTAAATTTTGAAAAAAAAATTTATATGGCTCGAAATTCTACTCAAATAACAGGAATTGCATTTTCAGAACTAAAGGCAGAGAAAAAGCAACTAGTAACTGGAAATTGAGGTTAAATGTTGTTTTGTCAAAATTTCAATAGGTATAGGTACCTGTCATGTAGGCAAATTTCAGGGCCCTCTAGAGAGAGAAGGAGTGGAGATGGGTACTTTAAATTACCTTCCCGGGACATACTTTAGTCTGTAGATTCAGCCTTGAAAGTTTCATTTTCCTAACCTAAACCCTTTCCAAGATAGCAAAAAGTCAATTAACTAGAATTTTACCAAATTTTGAGCCATATCAATGTTTTTTTTTTAAAAATTTAGGAAATGTATTTGTATATCTTTAAAACCTTACAAAATGGAATTGAGCAAAGTTATAAAGCTGAAAACAGTTTTGTTGTACCTCAGTTAAGCAGAAGATCTATTTTTAAGGGTTTCTCTTTTATAAGACACGTATTTTTAGAGGTCATCAAAGGTCAGGGCCCTCTAGAGGGAGAAGGAGTTGAGTTAGTTGCTTCAAAATACCTTCTCAGGACATACTTTAGTTTGTAGATTCATCCCTGAAAGTTTCATTTTCCTAACATAAACCCTTTCTGAGATAGCAAAAAGTCAATTAACTAGAATTTTACCATAACATTACCTATAGAGCAAAGTGTATTAGTGCATGAGCCCAGCTGGCAGCAGGGTAAGGTCTATAGCCTACTTTATATTTATGCTTGGAAAAATATGCTTTGCTCTATAGTTAATGTTACCTGTAAGCAAGCCCACTTTATGTATTTTTAGTATGTCCCATGGAGGAGCAGGGTCAGCCAGAAATGGATGCACTTCTAAGTAGGCCTACTATAGTATGGAAACTATGCTTCTTTACAGCATAGTTTCCAATTTGGACAGCTTGTTATGAAACTAAACATTTACCTAGCATTTTTTGAGAAGTTCATGCATCCAAAATAAAATATAGCCTAGGCCTAGGCTATTCCCATTCAAAGACAGGTCTTGATGCACAGACAATACTAGCCTATTACTCTAGGGCTAGGCTATTTGGTATTATCGGTAGGCTTTAGAAACTATAGTTACCTTTGTAGAAGTATCGGGCTCTGCACACACATTTGCTATATCCGAGTCACTCAACATGTTTTTTTTACTTTTATCTCAGAACCAGGCTTATTAGCAGGGTTGCCACTGGGCTAGATCTAGAAAAAAAATCCATGACTTCCAGTTCCATGGGAAAGGAATCATAAAGTTCGGCAACACGCTTCGTTTTGCTCACTACGCTAGCTTTCCGTGACTAGATCATAATGCAAAAACGATTGTATTACCAAAATTATGAACTTTACCACACAGCCAAGACATTTTCATTTCTTTTTTTGCTAACTATTTATTCAATATTTTCACTTTTTGGTTTATTGGCTTTTTTTGTTAAATGTGCAGTTTAGGCTAGCTAGCCCTGCAGTGAAGTGTGCAGAGCCCCTGCCAATAATACGAGGATATAGCCTACACGATATCATGCTCCTACTAGACAGTATCTATGCATCTTAAAGCCAAATTGATTGGATACTATAAGCTACAGTAAGAAATAAGTTTTCTTTTTTGACTATAGGTAATCTACACCTTTTCATCAAGCTAGAATCTGGCTAGAATTAGCTTTCCATGTAGAAATAAGCTACAACAGTAAAGTGCAGATTAGTATGTCATTTAGTGCAGAGAGCAGAGGCCCTCTCAAAGGAACCAGGATATACAATAAACTTATTTGTTTAAATATTGCTTCGACTAAGTGGAATTGAGGATGGGGGTGACTTTTTGATGGTATTAGACTGTAAATTCATACTTTCATCAGGCAGGTAAGATTGTCCATTCGTACACAGATTCATAGTCCTGATCCAACTTAGTCAGTCTGGACAAAGGTAGAGATTAGTTTTTCCCTCATAAGAAATAACTGATTTTCTACTGTAAATTATTCAGTCAATTTGGCTGTAAAATTGTGCTTGTACAAGCACAATTTTACATCTGTTACCATTTCTTTGTTACAAATTTTACACATCTTATACCATTTCTTTACCCCAATTCCAATTGCAAACAACCGAATGATAAACTAAGCTGAAATCATGAACAGAAATGGGTAGAAAAAATAGATTTTTGCCCCCAGGCGAGAGTTCTACGAAAATTTCCAAAATGCAGTCATATTCATCAATCCGGCCTAAGGTCCACACTTTCTGTAAAAACCACAGAGGTTAGACTCTTGCCACTTTCTAGGACTAAGCTGAAATCGGGGTGCTAGAAAAAAAACACGACAAAACCAAAATGTTTCTGCACAATAAATAGTCGATATTATAGAATTACCCCAATAGATGATTACCCCACTATAGAGAGGTTCCTTCTAGTAGTGAGCCTTACTAATTCCATACTTTAAGCAGAATTCAACAACGTCAAATGCAACACGATAAATGCACTTATGATGGTGCATAATTATCCCTTATGGTGTTTGGAACTTCCTTTCAGTATTTCCCACAATGATACAATTTTTGAAAAGTCTCTAGTATTCTCTTAATGCAAGTATGCACTAATTCAACCTTGCTATAGGAGTTACAAAACCTGAACTGAGGTATTATTAGAGTTCACAGTTAAAATTCTCAGAATAGCAGTTACAGCTGAGGGTAAAACATTTGAAGTTTACACTTGTTCAACTATAGCTAGTTAAAGTTCAAAATCAAACTCAATCTTAAGTAAAGTGAATTATATTTCTAAAAGTATTTCTTTGGCTCACTCTGTTCCTTATGGTATTATATTTTGCAGTCAACAAAAATGGAGATACACGAAGGACCGATTCTATAAAGAAAAAAAAAGGCAAATAGAATGGAAGGGTGGAGATGCCTCCCCTAAAAAGAAAGCTTGGAAATGGTTTTACCCACTATCTTTTTAAGCTCAACCTCATTGCTCTTTGGATCCACATTCGAATATTTCAAGTGTTAGAAGTGTGATGATATCCTTGGTTGCAGATCCCAGAAATGACATTTGATGTCATCTATCCTGAGGAAGACGTCTATTGTTTTTCTTCTGTTGTTGAGGATAAACTGGAAATTAGGTTGGAATAAATTATTATCTCTTGGTTGAGTTAGACAGCCTAGCTGACAGTTAACTTATGATTGTTTCTTAAAGACAGCCAGTGAACTGGAAATTCTCAGAAAACTAAAGTAACTTTGCCCTCTATCGCAATAAAATTGACAACCACATAAAAATTACGTAAAGCTTAAGGTTGCCAAAAGGTTGATATAAATTACAAATTTAAGGTTGCCAAACAACAGAGTTTATTACGGACAGAGCTAAAAGTTAACTGCAGCTAATCTGCAAAACACAATAATATTTTCTGTGACTTATTAGTTACGTTTTAAACTGATAGTGTCCTCACCAAATCTATAAAGATAATAACAATATTTATTTATAGACCACTTACATCACAAGATAAATAGTGGAGCAAACACTAAAAAAAGCGATTCGAAAACGAAAATCAACAATAAAATTACATAAAAAAACAAAAAATCACCAATAACAATTAAACAACAATAACATTAAATGAATGAAATTAATAAAACAAACGAATTAAACCATGGTGAGGCGACAAACGCCGATACGCTGTTTTCGAAAGCTTTTAGTGTAGACCAGTCAGCTTCTCAGTAATATTCGGGAAGTGAAACTTATTTATTATTTTTCGATTCTTATACCAATGAGGAAGATAAAGACGATATTTACAAAACAGAAATAGGCCACTCGAATATCACTAAAATCTTTATTACTTAAAATAACACAAAGCCCAGAAAGGTAAAGAAGAAAATGATCTGATAAAGTACAATAAAGCTTTCCAAGGCAATACGATTATTTGCCTCGACAGGCAACAATTTTACAGAAACCAATCTGGATCTTTGTTCTAACATCCCAGACGGCACTCTCACGAAAAATAAAAAAAAAAATTTGGTAAGTGTAATACGAAACCACCGCATCGAATCTACATGAAGGATAGAAATTTTTTTAGAACTTGGAGGTTTAGGAGGGGATGGAAAATTGAAAGAAAGATACTCACATTTACCAACGTTAAGCGAAAGGCCGATTTTAGTAAGATGTAAACCATCTGCGACAGTCCGAGTTTAGACCGGCTAATTAGAAGAATATCGTTAGCATAAGCAAGGTATGAAATATCAGTTAACCCAACAAAACAAACAGAAGAAATATTCTTAAGAATACTAGAAATAGAAGATTTAAAAATACTTGCAGATAATACTCCGCCCTGTCGTACATCCCGATGAACAGGGACAATAAAAGAAGAAAGGGCACCTGATACCAAAACTTAAGAAGAAAAATAAGTGAAAGGTTAATGCCGTGACTATAAAGAGAATAATGAGCCTGACTCTGTAAAATACTATCGAAAGCCTTAGAAAAATCAAGGGCACAAATGTGAAGACCATAACCTCTAGCTGCAGCATCATTAAGAAGGTAAGCCAGAGCGCGGTGAGCGTGCTGGCAAAAGATGCCACATCAAAAACTGAGCTGGTTCTCCCAAAAATAAGCATCCAAATTGATAGAAGGAAGTAGGATATATTCAAAGATTTTACTAAGATTACAAGAAACCGTGATTGACCTGAAAGAAGAACAGTCCAATGGATTCTTACTTCGTTCAAGAACGGAAGTGACAAAAAGCAATCAGGAACGGGAGAACAACAAATACACATTTGGAAAAGCAACTGTAAATGGAAAAACAAAGACAGACAGTTTACTTTAAGATGATAAACACTAATTCCGTCCACATCAACAGAGCTTTATTTCAATTTCTTAACAGATGCAATTACAGCACCAACAGAAATGGGTAGAACTTGTGCCTGAGTCAAGGAAGACGGGAGAACCGAATCAAGCAATTTTGAGTAAAATGCGTGCACTGCATAATTCACTTTGGAAAATATACCTGAATAGTGGTCAGACCACGCAGCCGGTGAGACGGGGCAATTAAGATTTGCTGAATTATCTAATTTAGATGAATTAATCACTTTGTCCTTTTCATTCCTGTTGGTAGGACAATCTAACCCTTTATATCGGCTTGATCGGAGACGTTTTTTAAACAAAGGCTTAGATTTTTGTTTTGTTTCACAAACATTTGCGGATAGTCGTTGACCATTATTAATCCATATCCGCAGCCACAATTTGGCTTTATTTTTCTAGATTTTCAGTTCAGGGTCAAGCGACCATATTGGTTTTCTTTTACTTTTTCTCACTCGCTCCTTAGGGACGGCCACCTTCTCAGCCCGTTTAAAACACCACACAATTATGTTTTAGTACTAATTCAGTTCATAATTAGTTTTTGTAGAGCGAACACTTAGCTGGAGTAAATGAAAGGGTACATGTAAAGAACCAAAGAGCATAAACAGGGTTGAAATATATAGTTACATATTAGCATTTTTCCAGTTACTCCGAACAAATCACTTAGAGAAAGGGGAATTTGTCTGGTCTGTACTATTTGTCCTAATCAAAAAGTTCAATGACAGTAGAAGGTGATCAATATCCTTCTCATCTTAGTAGACGTGCACTGTTGAAAATACAATAAACGGGGAAGAAATTACATGGTCAATATCCGAAAGGCTACCAGTATTATGCCCGTTCGAAAAAGATAGATCCTTTACAATTATTCTATAATCAGGAAGACTATCAAGAAGGTTCATAGAACGCATAAAATCAAGCTTTCACCAATAATAACAAAATTTGCTACCTTCCTTGGTTATTTTATGGCGCAGAGTTTTAAAACTTGCAAATGCTTCGAAGAATTTGGAGAATTCTCCGAATTCTTGGAATTCATATTCCGAATATTCGGAGAAGTCATATTCTTCTCATCATGAGGAATATATGTATTAATTAAAAGTTTTTCCGAGCCTTATAGCTAGAAAATGCTAGCCAGAAAAATAACATGACGGGGACGAAAAGCTCAGCTTTTGTTTTATAGTGCATGGTAAGCCCCCAGAAGGCCTTCCAAAAGCGGAAATAGCATTTGTTGTGAAAGCAAAGTGATTAGCACTGCTGCGCAGGAAACTAACACTCGTTCCTGTCGAAAGATATTCCTGAAAGCATACAATGTCAAGCTTACAGTATAGTTCATCAATAGTAAGATCCTTGTTTTTTATCCCATAAATACTAAAAGACACAACTGATACTGATACAGACATTAATTACTTTTTGGCAAATTGTGACTTGCAATTGCTTTCAGTTTAGAACATGTAAAGCTAAACGAAGCATTATTGTCTCCACAGTTTACAAACTTAGATGACAAATTGCAAGGCGAGTCTCTTTCTAAGACATGAGGACCAGCACATTTTGCTGTTATACTGGAATAAGACGACTGGAGATGTTGAGGGGACCCGCAAATATTACAAAAACAGGGAATCGCCTTGAACTCGTAAACGAGTAGGTTTTCTTATCCTACTTTAAGACCGTATCTGAATGCTTAAGTTCTTGACATTGCATCAGAGAATTCAAGTTTTACCGCAGTGGATCTCCCTAGCCTAGAGGCATCATAACACCAGGGCAGGGTATCAAGTGAGATAATTTGAAATCGCTAGGAATTTCCTACAAAAGGCCGTAAAGCTTCTTAGTTTACACTTTCGCAGAAGAGCCTGTTATCGCTCCAGTTACTGACAAATAGAAATCTTCGGCAACTGACTTATCTATATTGATAATCAGTTTGTCATGTACAGGACGTATACTAGTGACTGGTTTATGACCATTTATCTGATCTATCACAACTATTCGTTTTATTGGTTCTGAGAGAGCAGGGGGAAGGTTCGACACAACAATAGTAGCATACGAGTCGGGAAATGCAGGCTTTTGCAGTTGAGGGTAATTCAATTCATAAGCATTCAGCTTTGTCGCAACGACCTTGAGTGGTTTTTCAACACCTTTGTAGAAAGCCTAAAGTAAGCCACAGCGGGCAGAATGGGAACCTTGGTTGGAGATTTGATAAATTAAATCGGAGCCAATACCTCCTTAGGGTCCAACTTTTTAATAAGGTTAAGAATATCTTTTACATTATTTGTAAGGTTTTCGCGCCAATGCGCCACGGACAAATATCATTAGGCGCAACCTTCACCCAAAATTCATTTTTGTATTAGGCAATAATACCGCATTAAAAAAAATCTATTACATGTTGAATAATAATATCGTCTTGAATTCCTTCTTCCCAGTTATTTTGCAAAACCTTCATTACAGGGCACTACACACATTCGCAATTATCCTTAGCTTGTTTTCAGTAAAGTGTAAATGGTCCAATAAGCTTATAAAGGTGTAATGGTGTATTTGCAATTGAAAGCAGGGTTGCCAACCTGACTCTATGGTTAGGCTTAAATTACCACTTACTTGAAACCAGTTTGAATTGCAATGAAATCAGAGTCCAGAGACGGTCAGTTCAGCGAGAAACTCGTATATTATCCAAATAGCAAGTTGATAGCTTGAATCTAGGCCAGGTAAATTTAATCCAAAACAAAATATTGCGAAATAACAGTCATTGAATTCTAGCAAGCTTCACAGGATTTAATGCAAAATAAAATATTGGGAAATAACATTCCTAAAATAAATTAAGTTCAAAGATGTTATCACTTTGAAGACTGAAGTGAGACTCCAATCACTGATAGTGAGTCATAGTGAGACTATGACTCACTGATTTTTTAGCATTTTCTTGCTTTGCTTGTTCCTAGTTGCTAGTCCCCGTTCTCCCATTCTTAGAAATGCTGGAAATAGGTAATATACAAAGTTTTGTTTTAAATGCAAGTGGTAATCCTTTTGCCAGTCACTAGCCATTAGTCGATCTTCGTAGCTGCTTTAAAAAATTTAAGCATGTTTTTAGTATGCTGGTAACTGGTGAATAGCCTTTCGCAACTCAAAAACAAAACAGAAACCAGGATACCAATGGCAAATAGTCACACATTAAAGGTAACTGGCAACTGGTTTTGAAACACAGCAACATATTTTGCTTTGTTTTAATGTCGTCATTTGCATGAGACTTAGATTTCATGTGGCTTTTTCTAACACATGGAGCATTCTCTCTTGACAAAACCTATCAATGTGAATGAGACTTTTTAAACAAGACATAGCAGTAATTATCACTGTAACAACGTGTGAATGAATGCTAAAAAGAAATCTGAATGTTTTTCTGATTCACATTTCTTCTCTTGCTGCTATGCTATTCCAGGTGAATATTTTGCTATGATACAGAAAATCAGTTGCCCCCCCTCAAACCCTTCCCCAGACAATCTTAAAACTAAAAAAGAGAGACTTAAAACTAAAAATTAAATAAAGGAAAATGCTACAACTACTACTAACCAGAGCAATAAGCTGCCTGAGGCCAGCACACCTATGCATGCATCTTATCAATCCTAACCTATTCCTCAAGATACTAAAAATTGATAAGGTTGGTAGAACATTCTTTTGATTTACCTCATAAAACTGAACTACATAGACAAGAGATTCAGTTGTCGTAAATGAAGGTAGAATAAACCGGGGTAAGCTGGTGGAGGTCGAATACTTTTGGTACGAGTCCCTCATCAAAAATTAAAAAAAAACTCGAATTCCTCCTAGTCCCCCCTCCACACAGAAATAAGTCATTTGAAAGATATTGCATTAAGTTCAATTTTAGTAGTACGGATACACAATTCTAACTCAACATCTCGAACTCTTCCTGACACCATATTTGTAGATGCTTATTGTAACTATATAACTAGGGTACCCACTTAATATAATAACTAAAAATGATCTTTATAAATTTATAATTCTAACTCAATGTCTCCAACTCTTCCAGATCCAGTTCTTTAGAAGATTATAGTAACTAGGGTAAACATGATTTTTTAGGGGGGTGGGTCTGCATTTTTATTTCCACAGGACTATATCCTAGTCTTACAGGAGATCTAAAGCAATATATTTAATTTCTTAATTTGTATTCTTACCCCATATTTAAATTTGGAAGTTTGTTTCTCTCTCTTTAGCAGTCTTTGAACGTTTCAAATGGATTTAGAACTTACATTTAACTTTCACCATGGATTCTTTGACCCCCTAACGAAGTTAAAACTGGTAGTGAATTTGAGTCCCACGTCCGATCCTATACAGTTCAGCTTTATACCCAGAGCTTTTCAAAAATAAATTCGCTAACCTCACATTGCTGAGTAAACTTTATTTTCTTATGTGCAAATCTCGAGGGATTAAGTTGAAACTTTCTGAGTGTCAAGGCTGGGGCTTATTTTAGAGTTTGTGGAAGAAATAAAATGGAGAAAAAATTCTTGACTTTCCTCATATCCTTGAAAGTTTTCCCTTTCAGACAAATTTCAGATACACGGCCCTCTTTTTGTTTGAAAATAAAAATCATTTTAGCTAAATAACATACATTTTTAACAATATTTGCCAAAAAAATGTATTCCATTTTATTAACAGAATATCTACTCCTTGATAAACTTTCCTTGGAGCCATATTCTAAAACTTATAAAACTTAGGAACCATTATTTTCCTTTCGATTGACAAAAAATTACAAACACCGGTGTTTCTATTAAACCGATAAAATATAACAACATATAAACGATAAATTATAATAACAAAAAGACAGATAAAGAGGATCAAAATTGAAGACATTCAATCAATTCACCGAGGATAAATAGTTCAACTGGTGAAAAACAAAGGAGAGTGAAGACTTATCAAACAGTTCGTGGTAACGAACTGTAGTAAGGAGCGACCCGGCTCAATAGTAACCAAAACTCTAAAAAATGGAATTTTGATGCCAATAGTTACATCAAAAGAATCGCACTTTAATGCTGATTTTAAATATAAAATTTTCATCAAGATTAGTCTTACCCGTCAAAAGTTACGAGCCTGAGAAAATTTGCCTCATTTTAGAAAATAGGGGGAAATACCCCCTAAAAGTCATGCGATCTTAACGAAAATCACACCATCAGATTCAGCGTATCAGAGAACCTTATTGTCGAAGTTTCAAGCCCTTATCGAAAAAATGTGGAATTTCGCATTTTTTGCCAGAAGACAAATCACGGATGCGTGTTTATTTGTTGTTTTTTTTTCCCAGGGGTGATCGTATCGACTCAGTGGTCCTAGAATGTCGCGAAAGGGCTCATTCTAACGGAAATTAAAAGTTCTAGTGTACTTTTTAAGTGACCAAAAAAATTGGAGGGCACCTGGGCCCCCTCCCACGCTCATTTTTCCCCAAAGTCACCGGATCAAAATTCTGAGATAGCCATTTTATTCAACATAGTCAAAAAACCTAATAACTATGTCTTTGGGGACAACTTACTCCCCCGCAGTCCCCGTGGGAGGGGCTGCAAGTTACAAACTTTGACCTGTGTTTACATACAGTAATGTTTACTGGGAAGTGTACAGACGTTTTCAGGGGGATTTTTTTGGTTTGGGGGGACAGTTGAGGGGGGGGGTTAAGTGGGAGGATCTTTCCATGGAGGAACTTCTCATGGGGGAAGAGACTTTCAATGGAGGGGGCGCAGGATTTTCTAGCATTATTTAAAAAAACTAATATGAAAAGTTTTTTCAACTGAAAGTGAGGAGCAGCATTAATACTTAAAACGAAGAGAAATTATTACGCATATGAGGGGTTTACCTCCTCATAATACCTCACTCTTTACGCTAAATTATTTTTAGTAATTTCAACTATTTATTCTACGGCCTATGTGATTCAGAGGTCATTCTTAAGGAATTGGGACAAAATTTAAGCTTTAGTGTAAAGAGCGAGGTATCGACGAAGGGTGAGCCCCCTCATATACGCAATAAAACATACGAATATAGAAGTTTGCTACGTAAGTTAATTCGTAAGTTACGTATATTTTTTACTCATTAAAACGTTAGTAAAAAATTAAAAGGTATAATTGCCTTTTTATGTAATCAAAAAATTGGAGGGCAGCTAAGCCTCCTCTCTCGCTCCTTTTTTCTCAAAATCTTCCAATTATAACTATGAAAAACCCATTTAGCCCAAAAAAATTAATATGCAAATTTCGTTTTAATTATTTACGCGCGGAGAGCCAATATACAAAAATGCATTAATTTAAAAACGTCCAGAAATTAAACAAAAAAAAAGTTTTTTTAAATGAAAGTAAGGAGCGACATTAAAACTTAAAACGAACAGAAATTACTCCGTATATGAAAGGGGCTTTTCGTCCTCAACGCCTCACTTTTTACGCTAAAGTTTTTTTAAATTTTTAAGAAGTCGAGTTAAGAGAAAGAGTCAAACTTTAGCGCAAAGAGCGAGGCGTTGAGGACGAAAATCCCCTTTCATATACGGAGTAATTTCTGTTCGTTTTAAGTTTTAATGTCGCTCCTTACTTTCATTTAAAAAAACTTATTTTTTTTGTTTAATATAAAACAAAAAGTGGACAAAAAAGTATCAAGAGGAGAGTTTTTTGAGGGGAAGCATTTTATAAGAACTACCGAAAACTACACGTTTATAGTAGCCTAGTTTTTTCAGCTGAAAGTAAGGAGCAATATCAAAACTTGAAACGAACAGTAATTAATTCGTACATGAGAGGGTCGTCCCCTCCTCAATACCTCACTCTTTACACTAATGCTATTTTAGGACTTAAAAATTTTATTTTTCTAATTAAACGACCCTTGTGTTTCAGGAGACTGTCTTAAAGAATTGGGACACAAAGCCAAACATTAGCGTTAGAAGCAAGGTATTGAAGACCGCAAACTCCCTCATCTATATAATAGTTTTCGTTTTAGTTTTGATATTGCTTCTTACTTTCGGTTGAAAAACCGGTTTTTATTAATATGAAATTTCTGAAAGCTTCAAATGATGCCGGGAAATCTCCACCCCCCTTCACGGGCAATTCTTCCCCCAAGGAAGATCCCTTAATGGAGTTATTTCCACATAAAATAACACCCATCCCCCTTCCACCAGGAAAATTCTTCCCAGAAAATTTCATTCTACCTTAAATTCTCCTCGGAAAATCTCTTGCGGACAATTCTGGCTGAGATTGTTTTTAAAATCACACCGAAAATCCCCCACTCAGTGGAAATTTTTTCCCGCAGCAACACCCCCACCTCCATTAGACAGCTGCTCACACAGAAAAATCCTTCTGGAGAATTCCTCCAATGGAAAATTTCCCCTTCTCTAAAAAATCCCAACCCGGTAAAAATTCCCCCCTGACAATTCCTCCTAACATCTTCACATGTAAAATTGAGTCGGCAAGGAAAAAGCAAGACAAATAAAAAGAATTTCGTAAAGAAATTCTGGCAATGTCTCACATTTTTAAATTTTTCTTTGAAAGTTTATCCCCTGCCCCTCCCCCCATCAAAAATTATCCTCATTGGAAATATCAAAAGCAAGAAATTCCCCCCCCCCAAAAAAAAATATTGTTTACTTCCCAAAAACAACAAGAGCTAAGAGCTCATATGGCACTTGTGACGAGGTAAGAAGAGCTAAGAACCAAGAGCTCATATGGTATGAGCTCTAACAAAATTCTAAGAATCAATAGATTGATTTAAAAGGAAAATCAGAGGCTTAATGCCGGTCAGGATTTAAAACAAGAGCTCTGAGTCACGATGTCCTTCTAAATATCAAAATTCATTAAGATCCAATCACCCACTCGTAAGTTACGAATACCTAATTTTTTCTAATTTTTCCTCTCCCTTTAGCCCCCCAGATAGTCGAATCTGGGAAAACGACTTTATCAAGTCAATTTGTGCAGATCCCTGACACGCCTACCAATTTTCATCGTCCTAGCACGTCCAGAAGCACCAAACTCACCAAATCACTGAACCCCTCTCCCCTACACCCCCAAAGAGAGCAAATCCAGTACGGTTACGTCAATCACTTATCAACGACATTTGCTTATTCTATACAGCAAGCTTCATCCCGATTCCTTCATTCCAAGAGTTTTCCAAGATTTCCCCCTCCAACTCCCCCCAATGTCAAAAGATCTGGTTGGGATTCGAAATAAGAGCTCTGACACAAGAATTCCTTCTAAAAATCAAATTTCATTAAGATTCAATCACCTAATCGTAAGATAAAAATACCTCAATTTTCACGGTTTCCAAGAATTCCGGTTTCCCCCTACAACTTCTTCCAATGTCACAGGATCTGGTCGAAATTCAAAATTTGAACTTTAAAGGACAAGATCCTTCTAAATATTAAATTTCATTAAGATCTGATCACCCTTTCGTAAGTTACAAATATCTCAATTTTCAAAATCCCCTCCCCCCCAACTCCTCCAGAGGGCAGATTTGGTCCGATTATGTCAGTCACATATCTTAGACAGGTTTTTATTCTTCCCATCCAGTTTCATCCTGATCTCTCCGCTTTGAATATTTTCTAAGAGTTCTGCCCCCCCCCCCAAACTACCCAAAAGAGAGCAGATCCGGTCCGGTTATGTCAGTCATGTATCTTAAATAGGTTTTTATTCTTCTCATCCAGTTTCATCCTGATCTCACCGCTTTAAGTATTTTCTAAGATTTCTGGTTCCCCCAAACTGCCTTCCCCCCAATTACGCTGGATCCGGTTGAGATTTAAAATAAGAGATCTGAGTTACGACGTCCTTCTAAATATCAAATTTCACTGAGATCCGATCAAACGTTTCTAAGTTAAAAATACCTCATTTTTTTAAATTTTTCAGATTTTTTTCTCAAGATACTAAAAATTGATAGGTTGGTTGAACACCCTTTTGATTTACCTCATAAAACTGAACCACATAGATAAGAGGTTCGACTGTCGTAAATGGAGGCAAAATAAACCAAGATAAGTTGGTCGAGGTCATACATTTTGGACAAGAACCCCTCACCCAAAATACAAAAAAAAAAATCGAAATCCTCCTAACTCCCCAAACACAGAAATGAGTCATTCGAAAGATATTGCATATATTCAATTTCAACAGTAAGGATACACAATTTTAACTCAATATCTCCAACTCTTCCTGAGAACATTTTTGTAGACGATTATTGTAACTAATGTAAGAAATTCATCTTTATTCACATGAAACGTTTCTCTCCATTATGAATTCTTTTTCTGTGTCTAGATAAACTAGAGCTAGAACTGAATTTCTTTTCACATATTTCACATTCAAATGACGGTTTTTCTCCAGCATGCATTCTTTGGTGCTTAAATAAACCGCTTCTAAAAGTAAAACTTTTTTCACATACCTGACACTCGAAAAGTTTTTCACCAGAATGCGTTGTTTGGTGTATTAATAAATTGCCTCTAAATTTGAAGCTCTTTCCACATACCTTACACGCGAATGGTTTCCCTCCAGTATGGATTCTACGGTGATGTGATTGACTATGCTCTAGGTTGAATGTTTTCGTACATACATCAGACTCGAATGGTTTCGCTCCAGTATGCAATCTTTGGTGCTTGGATAAACTGCCACTATCGGTGAAGCTTTCGTTACATACTTGACACAAGAAAGGTTTCTTTTCCGTATGAGTTCTTTGGTGCTCAGATAAAGCAGAACTAGAAATGAAGTTTGTTTCACATACTTGAGACTCGATTGCTTTTCCCCCAAGGTGTGTTCGTTTGTTCTGAGATATATTAAGTAAATTCAGGTTTTCTTGAGCACCGTTTTCATCAAAAAGGTCATAGTCATAGTTCAGTTGGAGGTCACTTTGTGCTTCATGTTCACAATTTGCATTTATTTCTTGTTTTAGATACAGAGATGTTAAAGAGGGCATACTAAAAATTCCATTTCCTTCTCTGGAAAGATTTTTGTTACACAATGATATCACAGCCGGATCTAGGATAAAAAAAATCTGATTTTGAAAGAGAAAGATGGGTTTATTAATATAAATAACAAAACAAAACATGCAAATGGCCCGAAGCAGAGCGTGCTTGGGGTTACAACCCCAATACACATACAAATATAAACAATACAAAAAAGGAGAAGAAAATAAAAAAGAAAAGAAAATGAAAAGAAAATGAAAAGAAAAAAGAAAAGAAAAAGAAAAAAATTCAATTACCCTGCATTTCAATCGATACGGGATTACACTTAAAAAAAAACATAACAAAAAGAAACTAAAACCACTTGACCAGTATCGCCTAAAGCAAAACCAACATCTTGGCTCCACTTGAGGTCTCAACTCAACTATCAAAAACATAAATATTAAGACAAATTAGCTTTAATTCCCACCGAAATTCACGAAAATTATCCATGTTTCTCAAAGTCGTAGGTAAACAATTCCGTGCATGGGGTCCTAGATGCCGCATAGAAAATTGAGATTTACGGGTAATAGCAAGCTGGCGACGAATTATGTTGGACCGACTTGTAAAATGTGTATATGAATATAACTTCCTAATTCAAACATACTTTTAAAACATATTGGTAAACAATTTTGAAAATATTTATATATAAACAGGCTTCGATAAAAAGTAAAAAGTCCTGCTAAAGGCAAGATTTTGCAATCTATATACCTCTTTTGTACTGAGTCTTTAAGACCTACACCGCATAACACTCGAAGCGCTTTATTCTGCAAAACTCGAGTATGATGGAGATGAAAAAGAAATGTACTACCCCAAAACATTACAACAATATAGCAGATAAGGATGAATTAAGGAATAATACAGTGTTCTTAAATTATCTCTTGGGAAAATGTACTTCAACTTTCTTAAAATGCCAACATTCCTAGCGAGTTTAAGACTAATATAATCTATATGTTCTCTAAAACTGAGGCATTCATCAATTAAAACTCCTAAGTTGTAAAAAATAAATATTTTGTGCAATTTATTCTTAAGATACTCCTATCAGCAAAATTAAGTCTGTCTATCCAAGGGTAATAATTTGAGCTCCTACCATACAATAAAAAGCAAGACTTACTATAATCCATATTTAACTTATTAGGCTTCATCCTTTTGTACAAACTCCAGACAAGAACTAATACTAATAGATTGAATTCCTGTTTTTGCAGCCACAGTTATATGAGTGTCATCCGCAAAGCTTGGGATAATTACTTTTTCCCCGTCACATCCAATGTCAAGTTACAATAAATACCAGAGGAGCAACTACCCCTAAACATGACTAGAAAAGTTTAGCTTTTTGGACAGGAATACTACGAGTGAAAAATAACTTAATAGAAGTGCTTTTTGAGATAAATTGCCATTATTAAAATTAGACTACATTGTGTTAACAACGTGATTTACAGAAGACTTTCTTAATTGTAAAGAATGACTGCTACGAACTACTTCAATTCCCATTTTGACATTCAAATTTAATATCCATAAAATAATTATTTGAGAACAATATTCATCACTGAAAAGAAGAGCCCCTAAAATATTTATTAATAGGATTCGGATTGAAATATAAATATTATTTAAAGGGTCATTATTTTTACGGTTTCAAAACAAACTCTTCGACATAACCTAGGTTATAGAGAGGTTGCCTATGGACGTCCGTATGGCAAAAACGATCCCGAGAAACAAGAAGACTAAAAATACGATATACAAATATTAAATGAGAATTTTTTTTTACTATTTAAACTTGCTGAAAACAAAGCTCCTGGTAGCAAGCGTGTTTTGTTGGCTTAATTACTTTTAATTAGTCCGGGTTGTTCTTTACTTAAATTCCGCTAGAACGAACGGTTTGATTAGTCTTTGATCTGGCCTGACCTAAAAAGAAAGGAATGTATCGTGTACCTTATATATTTTATATATTTATATATCTTCTATATTTATTCGTATTGCAAGAAAGTGTAAATAAGGGTTTTCAGCTTGACATAACATCTGCTTTTCGCACAAGGATTCATCTTTGAAGCACAATTTTATGACATTCAAGGTAAAAGCGCTATTTGACCTGTAGTAACAGAATCAGTAGAAAAAGTGCTAATACAAACAGTCTTATTATCACAAAACCCCAACCGAAAACCAATAAATGGTCAGAAGACAAAACCTATACACTTGTTCATACATGCCAATCCAATCAGAACCCAGATAACGATGTTCGTTTTCTTTGGTAAAGATAAAGGGAGAGCGTAATTAAAGATGAAAGGGGGCTCATGTGGTCATTTAATGTTATCCAAACTCTTAGAAATAAAATTTCCTGCTTTGGATGTGCAAATACACAAAAACAAACATCAGGATATTTAAAAACATACCTTTGTCCTTGCTAGTATCCAACTCTAGTTTGAGAGGGTCAAAATCAGGATCGAGCTTCGCAGATGTCTCTGGGGAAGAAAGTACATCATTGGAATTGCCAAAAACTCTATTCAAGAATCTCACAATCCCCTGGCTTGAACAAGCGCTTTCTTCAGATATCGTTGAAGAAAGAGTACAAGGGTTCCCTTCACGTTTAGACAATAAAATTGGTGGCGTACATCTATGAACATTTTCATTATCGCTTAGGGGTCTATCTTCGACTTCTGCAAAATTAAACTTATAGGGCATACTAGGCGGGTGTTGAACTAACTGACCGGCGCAGTAGTCTTCCTAGTCCTACTACTTCTCCAATAAGTATTTTTGGGACACATCAACACCGCATATTTCTTTATGACAAAGTTTTAGTGCATTGCAATGGGAGCATAGAAGACCTGATTTTTCGATGCTTTCTTCAAACAACTCAATTTGTTAACTGATAATTTATCTTTAATGAAGTAAAATAATAAAAATCCGTAAGGGAGAACTTCTTTTTCCTGTATAAAAATGAAAACTCATAAATGGGAACTTCTAAAACTTCTTCTTTCGTAAGGGAGTAGGGAAGTAAAGTAAATACTTTCTTCAGATGATTAAAAAGCATTTGTAGATTTATTAAATCATGCCAACTAACAATAATTAGATAAGTTAGTTAATTATATATTTATTATTAGACGGATATTTAGGAAATTAAAACTTAAAAAAAAAACTTTCAACTGCTAAGCACCAGGTCATCAATTACCAGCTATTTGCTTTCTTGTAAGCTGTCGGTTACAGAATTTTATCATAGTTCAAAGACACTTAGAAAAGAGTTTCAACGATTTGTTCCTTTCGGAAATCTAAACATTGAATAGGGAAATCGTGCTTTTCTGAAAGGAACCATGCTTGGCTAAGAAATCCAGATTCCCAACAGTTCTCGTGGAATTGTTCGACTGCCGTTTAATCTAGTTATCTGAAAAACTAATTCACTTGAAATGATGGAACTTCGAGCCAAGAAAACCCTCCAGGAAGAATTTTCGTAGGCGTTATTAAAAAAGTTGTACGTTTGATCAAAAAGAGTCAAACGATACGCTAAATTGCTCTTTGCATTCTGCCCAGTCCTGCTAGAGTTTTTTTTTAAGCACAAATATAACAACGTAAGCAGTTTCCTTCTTCATTGGCTTATATAGCCCTCCTCTTTTAGAGGCCCGTCGTCATCGGCTTCATTTCCAACGAAATTTACTTATACGGATGCCCAATTTAGAACGATGAAACCTACTTTTTCCATAGTTTTTTTTAATAATTAATTGAACAAAGGAGACTTTTTAACAATTAATTGAACAAAGGAGACTTTTTAACAATTAATTGAACAAAGGAGAGTGGAAGTCAACCCTCACGCAGATACCCCTTTGTTCCATAAGAATGAAGAAAGTCTTACAAAGCGCAAGTTTACATAGATTCGTAAAGTCCTTGGCTGTTGTTTTGTCGCACAATCTACACGAAACACCTTATTTTTCCACGAAACTGGTCAAGTCGTCCTAATTTAACCACCCAGTACAAACAAACTGAAAACCTCGTTTTGCGTGCTCTTTTGAAAGCTCCAGGATAAAAGAGACCGATAGCAGCCAACCTTCAACACAATGGATTCTAGAGTCCATACTTTTTCCTGTTTATTGATGAACAAAGTTCAGACTTGACAATGTTTTCATTGAACTTTGCAAGAATTTGAGGGACGTAATAGTTGAAGAAAGGGATCCTCTATGAATTTTCTTGCTAGAGTGGCCTAGGGAACATTGAAGGAAGAGAGCATCAATAACTTGCAAAAAAAAAATCAGCTGTTACAAGGATTTTGGCAGTAATTGGCCATTGCTGCAATTAATGCTTATTCCAGCAGAAACAGAATGACTTAAATTTTCCATAGTTATGCCAATGTCAAATTTATCCTAAAGTCTTACAAAGCGCAAGTTCATATAGATTCGTAAAGTACTTGGCTGTTGATTTGTCAAATAATCGACCCGAACGCCTGATCTTTCCGTAAAACCGGTCTAGGCCGTCCAAATTTAACCACAGAGTACAAACAAACTAAAAACTTCATGTTGTCAGCTCTTTTGAAAGCTCCAGGATAGCAGAGACTAATAGCAGCCAACCTTCAACACAATGAATTTTAGAGTCCATAGCTGGATTGATTGTGATGGAAAGATCTCGACCGAGATTAAACATAGAATCGGACAAGCTACAGGTGCCTTCAATAGATTGAAGCCTATTTGGAAAAGTAATAAATATTAAATGTGACTGAAGCTTCGACTCTTCAACAGCAATGTACTCTCAATTCTCCTTACGGAAGCCAGACGGTAGAAGAAAGAGAGGCCGCCCCAAAAACACATTGAGACGAACATATGACCGAGATCTGAGGACGGCCGGCACCTCACTAATACCTGAATGGGAAGACGTCATCGCTGCAGCACCAATGCGTGACGAACAGAGAAGCTTTGTCGACGCCTTATGCGCCACCGGCTCTGGAGGAACTAAGGTAAGGTAATTGTTCCTGTTTATTGATGAACAAAGTTTAGACTCGTCAATTTTTCATTGAGCTTAGCAAGAATTTGAAAGACGTAATAGTTGAAGAAAGGGGTCAATTTGAAAAAACAAAACTTGCTTTTAGTCCTCACTTTCGCTTTGACAATGATTTGAAGGGATTACCGATTTTTGATATTGAATTACACGCATAATAATATTCCCTATACCTAGATGCGCTGTTACTGTACAAGTCAAATTTCCCAAGCATTATCTTTCCGATTCTGCTCTGTCCGATAAAAAACCTAACGTTGTGCTCCTAAGAAATTTGTTTTCATTATTTTTCTTCCTGTTGCTTGACAACTATCAGCATCTTATTCATTAATAAAAAATTGAAAGATAAATTTATTTATAACTCTTTTTCTTCTGATCGTATGAAGCTATTTTCCCTCAAAATTTTCGATTTTCAAAAAGCAATCAGAAATACAGAGCAACTCGCAGGAATAAACAGTATCTTAATCTTTTTTTTCTTTTTGATTGTGGCATACTTTACAAGATGTTAAGGTTATATATAGAAATGAGTCTAACCATTCGTCAAAGCTTCTAGGAGTTCAGAGTTGTCATCATCTTTCGGTTGAATGATTCGGCAAACTTCTTGTAGAAGCTGCAGCCAACTGAAGGGGGTTTGTGGGTGTGATAGAAGTTGACGCGCCAACGCAATGAATTGGATTTGCATCATTTTGAAAGCACAATGATCTGAAAATGAATTTGCAAAACAGTCACTTTCCCAAACGTTATGAAACAGCGAATGTCGTTACTTGCCATTATAAATGGGCTAATAACGATTTGTCATTTATGGAATGAAGTTTGATCAGAAACGTGGCAATATAGATGATAATAATTATATATATATATATATATATATATATATATATATATATATATATATATATATATATATATATATATATATATATATATATTGGCCAGGACTAGTTGGAAACCCTATATAGGCCAGTGTATTCTCCTGATGAGCCCTTATGTTGAGTGTTGCCTCTGAATTATTTGTCTATATTATTTTTTCTATTGTTTGGTAAATGACGACTTATACTTATTGACGACATGACTGCCTGTCCATGGATTATTCTTTATGGTTGATTGTGTGTGGCTATGCTGTTTGACCTATGTGATTGTATGGATGAGTAGGGTTAAGGCCTCATTCAAGTGCTTGTCTATATTAATCACTAATTTAGGAAAACAGTCTTCCTTTTCTCCTTCTGTCTCTCTCTTTTTTTTGTGTGTTTGTGCTGTTGCATTGGTGATTTCTCTTCTAATGATAGATATATATATATATATATATATATATATATATATATATATATATATATATATATATATATATATATATATATATATATATATATATATATATATATATATATATATATATATATATATAATATATATATATATATATATATATATTTATATATATATATACTAGCGGTTGGGATGGCGCTTCGCACCACCCCAACACCTAGTTGGTGGGGGCGGTTCGCGCCCCCCCCCGCGCGCGTAAGTCGTTACGCGCCATATTAGTTACGCGCCATTGTAGTTGTGTCCCTATGTCCCACCTGTGAATATATATATATATATATATATATATATATATATATATATATATATATATATATATATATATATATATATATATATATATACATATGTTTTTAACTACGTAAAACTTGCAAATATACAACATTCTTTGCTGTCCCATTGTCTGTGCATATAAATAGATTGTCAGGTTTACCGACTCTTGAACATGCAACATATAATGGTCCATGGGAAAACAATCCGTATTCAGATCTATACCTCACGATTCTAATGATTGCCCTTGAGCTTTGCTGATGGTGATTGCTAATCGACCATTCCCTGTGTCGCCGTCGTCATTTATATATCCCCCTGTGCCCCCCGGCGTCCCCGTTGTAGTTGTGTCCCGTTGTGCCGGTGTCCCGGTCATCAGTTGTGTCCCGATGTCCCGGTCTGTAATTTCGTCAGTCGAAAACATGACGTCAGTAAACACACAAACATGACGTCACCCGACAGACCTACACACACACAGACAACTTATTTTTATATATATAGATATATATAGATATATATATAAATATATATATAAATATATATATATATATATATATATATATATATATATATATATATATATATATATATATATATATATATATATATATATATATATATATATATATATATATATATGTAAATTAAAATCATGTGTGTTGTAGGTTTGCCTTTAATTGCTTCTTTACTTTGATTGATGAAAAAATGTTCTTCCACAAAATAGGTTTTCAAAGAAGAGTAAAGAAGACAATTAAACCAAAAATGAGCAAATATACAATCGAATAATCATCCAAGCGTGAAACTACCACAAATCACCATCAATAAACGAAACTTAAACCGAATAGAAATTACAATAAATAAACCGATTCAAACTCAAAACGAGCAGAAACTAACATGAGTAGGGCTCGAAATCCATATCCCACCCCAAGCCCAGAACATATTTTGCACTTCACTGAAAAAAATACATATGAATGTGTATATTCAGTTTAATGTACATATGCTGATATTTATTCCTTAAAATATTAATAATATTTGACTTGTTAAAGTTATAAATATGAAAACATATAAATTTTTCCAGTAAAGTGCAAATTATGTTCCGGCCTTCGGAAGCCATAGGGGTTTTCAGCCCTACTGATGTTAGTTTTTGCTCTCTTAGAGTTTAACTCGGTTTTTACTAGTAATTTCTGTTCGTTTTCAGTTTCATTTATTTATCGATGCTTATTTGTGGTAGTTACGCTTGGTAGATTATTCAATTCTATTTTTCTGTTCGTTTTGAGTTCCATTTATTTATCGATGTTTATTTGTAGTAGTTACGCTTGCTAGATTATTCAATTCTATTTTTGCTCAATTTTGGTTTAATGGAGTTCTTTACATTACTTTGAAAACCTTTTTCGCGTAAAAAGTGTTTTTTTTTTATGAAATTCTGTTCGATTTATATTGACATAGTTTTTTACGGAAAAAAAGATAATAGTTTAAAATCCATTCAATTGGAGTTCCTTATTTGAGTTAGTTATACTTGGTAGATTATTCAATTCTACTTTTGTTCATTTTTGGTTTAATGGAGTTCTTTACTTTTCTTTGAAAACTTTTATCATAGAACAAGTATTTTTTTTTACGAAGTTCTATTCGTTTTATATTGACTTAGTCTTTTTCAGGGGAAAGAATATAATAGTTTAAATTCATTCGGTTGTTCTCTAAGAATTTTTAATTTGGTCTGCTGTTTGTATTTGAAGAAACTTGTTAAACAATTTTTAAGAACATTTTAAAAATTTGGACAAAAACATTAGTGTTTAATCTAGTTTTATACCTCCTGTAGTCGACCTGAACAAGAAAAAAACTAAATACCATTCGCAAAAAATTATAACTATGCTCTTCAACAGCTTAGATACACTTACAATGTTTAGATTTAGTTAAATTTTAAGAGCGGAAGTAGTAAATACAGTAGCCTCGAAAGTCTGAACATAATACACAGTTGTTCTTGGGATATTTTTGGTATTTCTTACTAACAACTAGCATGCAAACAATGCATTTCGACTATATCTTAGGGCAACATTTAGTTTTTAAAACATAGTAGGCAAACTGAATAACTGTGGGGGGTTGACCAACGCAATATCCCTAGAGATACAATTACAAGACCTTTCAGCCATGCTGAACATAATGGCTATCTTAAAATTTTGATTTGAAGTGTTTGGAAAATTATGAGCTAAAGAGGAGGGCAGATAGCCCTCCAATTACTTTTGACTCTTAAAAAGGGCACTAGAACTTTAAATTTCCAATAGAACTAGCTCCTTTAAAATATCAAAGATATTAATAGCAATGACAGAGCAGCGCTGCTTTCGCTTATGTGCACTTTTAATACTTGCATGACCATAGTTTTTTTTTCGTTTAATTGAAACTCCCCCTGAAAGTTTCAACTTAATGCCCTTATTGTCATTAGTTACAGTAACCGTAAAAGCATTATTAAAGTTATACAAATAGTATCTTTTGGCTAGTTCAAAATTTGCCACAACTTACCCTGAAAGGTCTAACTTATGTAACGTATGTAACTTAGGTCTAACTAATGCAAGCTGTTATTGTGACATTGCTTTTTTCACCCTTTCGACAATCTACATGATCATAGTTCGTTCTGATTCAGTTCAACATCTGCCTAAATATTCCTTGAAAGCTGCGCCTTAATATCCTTAACCTGTTTAGTAGCAGTAGTTGTAGTAGCAGTATGCACATAGCATGTTTTTTTTAATACCTCCTTAAACACAAGATTAAATGTTCTACTTAATACCATCAACAGTTTCTGAAGCATTTCTGATACCTCCTTTTAAAAACCTGTGTAGGCATAGTGTGTTACGATTTGGTTCAATTCAGTTTCAATATTGCTCAAAATTTTCACCTTAATACCCTTAGGTTTATTAGCAGTAGTAGTAGCATCAGTAGCTTTAGTAGTATCAGTGGAAAAAAAAGTTAAAGAGTAATTTAGTAGCAGTAGTAGTATTAGTAAAAGAAGCCACAGTGTTAGCGTCAGTAGCGATATGCGTACATTACCTTTTTGTCAATTAATCTTTCCTTTTGAGTATTTTATGAAAATTCCAACTTAATACCCGAATCCATTCTTGAGATAAGCCCTTTTGACAATCTGCATGCAAATGGTGTTTTGATTTAATTCAAATTCCCCCTCAATATTCTATAAAATTTTGATCTTCATACGTGCAGCTAAAATTGTACTAGTATCATGGTAGTAGTGGTAGTACTAGGTACAGTAGTAGCAGTAATAGTGTATTATTATTAGTAATAGCAGTAATAGCAACAGTATTAATAGCAGTAGTAGCAGGTAAGTTTTGTCTTTTCGTTAACTGAATATCCTGATGATGATACCCCTGAAGTTTCTTCTAAATACGATAAGCCGTTCCAAAAATACTGTTGATAAGCCCGTATCAGCAATATATACACATAGTATATTTTGATTTAGTTTCAATTTCCCCTCAATGTTTATTCAAAATCCTCAGCCTTAGTAGTACTTGCTACAAAATTAGTGGTTTTAGTGATAGAGCTAATAGTAGTTGTGGTAGCAGTAGAAACAGCAATCGTTGTAGCGTGCAAATATAGCCTTTCTCATCAACTGATCATCTCCCTTATCATATCCTGAAAGTTCTAAATTAATTTGCTCAGTCATTCATGAGTTACACCCTTTTGACGACCCATATACGCATAGCATATTTTGACTTAGTTCAACACTCTCCTCACCATTCCCAGATAGACTCATCTTAATGCCCTTTGTATTGTGGGAAAGTAAAAGTCAAACATGAATACCTGTTCTTGATAACATAAACTATATATAAACAATGATCAAATCGCCTAACTTTCAGCCTTTGTCCAGAGACCTCGGCGGGGAGGGGGATTGGTTGCTCTCAAATCGTTGACTCTTAAAAAGGGCACTATAACTTCCAATTTCAAATCAAATGAGACATCTGAATTTTATACGATTGCCCATTCCATAAAAACCTTATATACCCTCACAAAATGGACATTGCACAATTTCTATCGGACACTTTGGGCGAAAAGAGGGGTAGTGGGAGGGAGGGCTAGTTGACCTCTGTCACTATTCATTCTTAAAAAGGAGCAAGAACTTCCAATTTCAACCAAACGACCCACTTCTGAAGTAAAACAACCATCCCTTCAATAAGAACCTTAAATACCACAAGGACATAACTAGCAACCATCATCCCTACGCTCTGATGGCTTGTATCAACTTAAAAAGCCATGCTATATGATCTTTGAACTATTAAGAATAAAATGACTGCCTCAAAATTTCTATTGGATGCATCTCGGGAGAACATGACATGTCTACGCGGTTGTTGCGCTCTGATCACTTTGAGACTTAAAAATGGCACTAGAACTTCTGATTACCAATCCAACGAGTCCCCTCAAAAGCATATACGACCACTCTTTCTATAAATGCCTTATTTGCCCCCATGGCATAATTTACAACCTTTGTCCTGGCAGTTGTGGAGGGGGGGGGTGTATTGTCTTCCTCACATACATAATTAACAGAACGTTCAACTATGGTGAACAAAATTACCATCTCCAAGCTTTGATTGGAGGTGTTTGGGGAAACGATGGGCATGAGGGGTAGGCTGGTTGCTCTCAAATCACTCTTAACGCTTAAAAAGGGCACTATAACTTCCAGTTTTAAATCAAACGAGCCTAATCTGAGGTTCTACGACAACCTATTCCATAAAAACATGAAATGTCCCCAGGGTATAACTTACAACGCGCTGGGGGTTTTGTCAACCCTACAGGCACTGTTATATATTTTCTGGACTATTTAAAAAAAATAAGCCATTTATGAAGTTTATGCAACCTCTCATTCCACAAAAATCTTAATTGCCTCCATGGCATGACTTAAAACCCTATCAGGGCAGTAGGTGGTTTTGTCAACCCTAGAGGTATTGAAATATGTTCTTTGGACGTTTTGAACATAATTGCTATCTCACAGTTTTAATAGGATTCGTTTGGTGAAAAGAGGTGTAGTCAAGGGTGGCTAGTTGCCCTCAAAAACTTTAGACTTTTAAAAGGGAACTAAAACTTCCAACTGTCAACCAACTCAGCCTCTTATAAAGGACGATCTTTTTTATAAAGACTTTACACACCCCCAGGGCATAAATTAGAACCATTGCCCTGAAGACTGTGGGGGTTGTCCTCCTCAAAGTCGTAATATCCACATTTTTAAACTAAGTTGAACCAAAAGGCTATCTCAAAATTTGACTAGATGTCTATGGGGAAATGAAGAGCATGAGAGGGGTTTGGTTGTCCTTCGATCACTTTCGACTATTAAAAAGAACACTCGTCCTTTCAATTTCCAATCAAACGAGCTCTTTTTGAAGTTTTTACGACAATTTCTTCGATACGAAGTGCCCTGGTCTAAAATAAAAAAAAAATGAGTAAAAAAATAAAGAATTAATAATACATTGTGCCAAATTGGTTATTTACTGATTGTGATTTTATGCCACGAAGGAGTAATTTTTTAATTTAGCATAAAAAACTAACATTTCGCTCTATTTCTTTACTAAAATCCATTTCCTTTCTCAATTTAGCAATAATTCCTGCCCAGTTTGAAGGGGGGAACCGCAACTTCAAAAATAAAAAATTACTTGTTTTATGGGCTCGTTGCCCAAGAATAAAATGCTTCAAATCTTTTTTTTTTGGGTGGGGGAGACCTATCACCAAACCCCTTCTCTAGTGTCAGACTGATCCAGTCCAATTATTAAACTACACTACCTTCCGTTTTCCTTTGATCTTCATGTATGTTTGTTGTTCCACAAGCGGCATCCTCAACTCCAAGCTCTGTAATGAAATTAGAAAATTAACGCAATCAAGGAGGCACACTTGTGCCTCTGTAAAGAGGCGACACACGACAATGTTAAGCGATCTTCGGTTCCAGTGGTCGCAGAGGGATGGGGAGGGATGCATTTAGTAGCCCGAGCTCCAACTAAGAAACCTGCAAAATTTCATCCCCCTCCAACTTTTCCTTCATGGGGAAAATCTGGCCGAAAGTTTCGAACCGTCAACCCCAGCCCCCCTTTAACGTTGTCCGATCGGGCTGAAACTCACAAGTTAAGGTCCCCTAGGGCCCAGGAGCTTATCCGCGAAATTTTAGCTCGATCCGATAACTCCTTCCCTGTTTTCCAGAAACCACGCATAGCCACTTAAAATTCATTTTCTTTTTTTTTCTCGACGCCTACAGGTCACATCCGACATCGGATCTGGGTGTACGAAGACTCATTCGATGCGGAATTCTCCGAGTAAGTGCCCTTGAAAGTTTCGTATGAAAATCTTAACCCCCCGAAAGTTTCGACCCCCCAACCCCACCCCCCTTTTAACGTTGTCCGATCGGGCTGAAATTCACAAGTTAAGGTCCCCTACGGCCCAGGAGCTTATCCGCGAAATTTCAGCTCGATCCGATAACTCCTTCCCTGTTTTCCAGAAACCACGCATTAGCTACTTAATTAACGCATTTCTCTCCATAAGAGCCCATGTTAATTTGAAATTTTTAAAATTTATTGAGAAGTTATATTTACACACATGCAAGTGATTAGCTCAGTCGGTAGAGCGTGGGACTTTTAATCCTCTGGTCAAGGGTTCAAGTCCCTTACGGGCGGTTTTTTTTTCACGACATCAAAAAAATTTTGATAACACCTGGACAGCTTATCATTTGAGAGATAACAGAATATTAGCTTCTTATGAGCAAAAGAAACATTTCGGTCATTCTATCTATTTTTTTTTTCTATTTTATACAATGATTTAAAAGCGGGGGGGTTGGGGGGCGGCAGCCTACCAACTTCCTCTCCTAATTCCTCTACGAGGAGTACAGGAATTATTAAATTACATCCACCATGGATTGTAGAAAAACGTACAGAAATAATATGAAAAAAACTTCGTTTTCTTAAAGAGTTAAAGAGGCTGCGTCCCAAAGTCGAACCTTAAAACGCACAGGAATTAGAAGAGGCAGTTGGGGGGCTGCCGCCCCCCAAACCCCCCGCTTTTAAAGACTCTTTTGTACAGGTTTTTTGTTTTTTTGCTAACCCCCCGCTCTTGGCTTCGGAAAGGCCCTCTTTTAATTAACAAAAAATTGAAATGAATGAATAATGGAATAACTTCGAAAAATGTTAAACACAAAAGGACAGGAGAACCATTGCGCCGAAACTAGTAATTAGTAACAATGAAGTCCCCCCACAACAAAAAACCTGTACAAAAGGGTCTTTAAAAGCGGGGGGTTTGGGGGGCGGCAGCCCCCCAACTGCCTCTTCTAATTCCTGTGCGTTTTAAGGTTCGACTTTGGGACGCAGCCTCTTTAACTCTTTAAGAAAACGAAGTTTTTTTCATATTATACAAAATAAAGTGTTGAACCCACACGGAAAAGAAATCTCTATAGATTGTAATTTAAACATTATTTCTACACTTTTATTCAATCAAGCACCTAACTAATTTTTTTAAGTCTAACGACATGGACATAAAATGTTATCGTTCGAAGAATTACTGCAAAACAGAAAAATTTGCTCTTATTATTAACTGTTTAAACTTAAAATTCAGGAACAGCTTAAATTGCATAGCCAGATTAGAACGATCCTAAATAAATCCCAGATTAACCTTAATCCAATGAAATTAACCTTATTCTACCTCGATGTACCTTTATGTTTATGTTACAATGAATTAAGCTTACCTGTTTTGTCAAGTATGGGAGGAACAGCGTCTAGTTTGAGGCAAATTCTTCAACAAAATTTATTCTTAATTTCATGGAGTTGACAATGATTGGAATGTATATATATATATATATAACTATATATATATATATATATATATATATATATATATATATATATATATATATATATATATATATATATATATATATATATATATATATATATATAACTATATATATATATATATATATATATATATATATATATATATATATATATATATATACATTCCAATCATTGTCAACTATATATATATATATATATATATATATATATATATATATATATATATATATATATATATATATTCCAATCATTGTCAACATATATATATATATATATATATATATATATATATATATATATATATATATATATATATATATATATATATATATATATATATATATATATATATATATAGTTGTATATAGTCATATATATATATATATATATATATATATATATATATATATATATATATATATATATATATATATATATATATATATATATATATATATATATAGTTGTATATAGTCATATATATATATATATATATATATATATATATATATATATATATATATATATATATATATATATATATATATATATATATATATATATATATATCGACAACTGAATCAATTAAGTTCACAATTAAGAGGTTGGCCCTTTGCACTGCATTCAGCCATTCTATGAGCTTTGCAAAAAAATCTTCTTTTTGGACCAAGAATCAATAAAAACATACATTTTGCCACTCTTACCTCTTTCAGTAAACAAAAGTTTTTAGATCCCGTTTTCTCCATAATTTTTTTTTATGAACTCCCATTAATTATTCCCAAAATGCTAAAAATTAGTCGGGTAGTAGAACAGTTTTTGATTTACCTTATAAAATCAGTCTGAATATACAGGAAGTTTAGCTTTTTTAAAAACAGGCAAAATCAATGGGGGTAAGTTGGTCGCGGTCACATATTTTTGACAACAAACACTCATTCATCTCAGGTTTTGAAGGAACAGAAGCCTCGTACCCCCCCCCCCTCAAAAACAGATATTAGTCACTTGAAACATGTTGGAATCAATTTCAGTAGTATGGACACATAATTTTAACTAAATATCCAACCTTTCTCGAGACCATTTTTTAGACTATTATGGTAACTAGGGTAGCCACTCAATATTTTAACTAAAAATAATCTTAATGATTTCAAAATTTTAATTTAATATCAGTACGTTCGTAAGATTATTTTTCTCTCCTTCAACAGTCTTTAGGCGTTTTAAATTGATCATAGAACTTACATTGAAGTTTACCCATATCTTCCTTGATTCCCTAACGAAGTTAAAGCTGGAACGTCAATTTGGCTACCACACCCAATTCTAGAATTGTCAACTTGATACCCTGAGTTATTTCAAAAATAGTTCAAATAAGCAAATTTGCAAACCTCATACGGCTGAGTAAATTTTGCTTAGCCTTACTATATTAAGGGGAATGAATTATGTTTCTCCTAAGCAAATCTCGCGGGATTAAGTTGAAACTTTATTGAGTTTCAAGATGGGGGCTTATTTTTGTGCTTGTGGAACAGATGAGATGGACTAAAACAAAATCTTTACTGTCCTCATATCCTCGAAAATTTGTCCTTTCATGTAAATTCAAGTCGACGGCCCCCTCTCTGCGTGAAAATTAGATCTAATTTAGCGAACGAATATTAATTTTTAACATTATTTAATAAAAAATGAATCCCATTTCATCAAAAGAATATCTATTCCTTGGTATAATGTCCTTGTTATAGTCAATGTCCTTCTAATAGGTCAACAAAAAATTACAGATATCAGACAATTATATTTTCCTTTCTATTAATAAGAAATTTCATACGAAACTTCAACTAAACCGAAGAATTAAATTAACAAAAAGACAGATGAAAAAGATCAAAATTGAAGACATTCAACCAATTCGCAAAGGATAAATAGTTCGATCGGTGAAAATAAATCAAGACTAAAGATTTAAATTTTAACACAATCTACCAGTCCTACTCCTCGTATTACTCCTACTTTTAAGGCAAAGGCTATTAAATATGGAAATTGTAGGAATCTGAAATCTTGTACTAATTCAAAACACACTACGTGCAACCTGACAGTCAAAAGATTGTTTCAGCAGTATTTCAGGAACTGCTTAAAATATTTAGTTGAACCTATTAGGGGATGACGAGAGGGATGTTCAGCGAAACAAAGGTCAATACGTGAATACTATTAGTATTCCAAGTACTACTACTACTGGAACTGCGACTGGTTACAACTTCAACTGCCTACAAATGCTTGTAGCTGTAACTATTTTATACTGTGACAACTTGTAACATCAGCTGTTAACACTTGCGCCTTTGCAGCCTTAAGACAAAGTGAAAACTAGCAACTACAAGTGCAATTATTGACAACATTGTCTCCTTTAGATTGCAACTGATTGCGCTGGCGACTGCAATTAGTAGCATACCTTACTGTGACTGGTTGTTGCGACTACGACTATTTGTGATTGAAATTACTTGTGACTGCGAGAACATATAAAATTTGATATTTAGAAGGATCCTGGGCTTTAGAAATCCCGACCAGATCCGGTTAATTTGGGGAGAGTTGGAAGGTGAAACTGGAATTCTTGGAAAACGTGAAAATCAAGGTATCTTACGAATGGGTGATCGAATCTTAATGAAACTTGATATATAGAAGAATCTTATGCCTCAGATGCTCCATTTTTAATTCGAATCGGATTCGGGGACATAGAGGGTTGAAGGGAGAAAACAGAAATCTTGGATAACGCTTAGAGTGGAGAGATCGGGATGAAACTTGATGGGAAGAATCAGCACAAGTTATAGATACGTCACTGTCATAATTGTAATGGATCCGTTCTCCTTGGGGAGCTTGGGGTTGTTAATTTGGAAAAATTAGAAAAATTTAGGTATTTTTAACTTAAGAACGGGTGACCTGATCTTAATGAAATTTGATATTTAGAAGGAACCCATGTCTCAGAGCTCATGTCTTAGATGATTCGCTCTCTTTTGGGGGACTTAGGGGGTGGGGTTCAGTGCTTAGGCGAGTTTGGTGCTTCTGGACGTGCTAGGACGATGAAAATTGGTAGGCGTGTCAGGGAGCTGCACGGATTGACTTGATATAGTCGTTTCCTCGATTCGACCATCTGGGAGGCCGAAGGGAGAGGAAAATTAGAAAAATTGAGGTAATTTTAACTTACAAGTGGGTGATTGGATCTTAATGACTTTTGATATTTAGGAGGACCTCGTCACTTGGAACTCTAATTTTAAATCCTGATCGGCACTAAGCCTCTGATTTTCTTTTTAAATCTATCTATTGATTCTTAGACTTCTGCTAGATCTCATACCATATGAGCTCTTAGCTCTTGTTTTTGTTTCTACGACAACAAATGATAGTCTAAAAATTATTATCCGATGCACTTCGGGAAAATGCAAGGTGTGGTGGGGGGTATACACCCTCCGATCACTCTAAGTCTTAAGATGGGCACTAGAATTTTTGATTACAAATCCAATGATCCTCCTCCAAAATTTATACGATCACCCTTTCTATTTATACGCTAAATACCCCAGGACACAATTTACAACTCTTGGACTGAGGGCAATAGGAAGGGGGATGTTGGCGTCCTAAAACACATAATTTCGGGACCTTTCAATTACGTTGAACAAAATAGCTATCTCAAAATTTTTATTGGATATGTTTGGGAAAATATTGGGCGTGGGAGGGGGGTTGTTACCCCCAATCACTTTAGACAATTGAAAACAGCCATGACCCTTTCAATTTCCAATCGAATGAGCTGTTTTCGAAGTTTTTACAACAACAAATGGCCAACTAAAAATTTAAATCAGATGCATTTCGGGAAAATACGAAGTGTGGGGGTATCCACCCTCCGATCACTCTGAATCTTAATAAGAGCACTAGAATTTCTGATTACAAATCCAATGTGCTCCCTCTAAAGGTTAAAAGATCACCCTTTCTATATATAACTTATATGCCCGAGGGCATAACTTACAACCCTTGCCCTGAGGGTTATGGGGGGTTGTCATCCTCAAAGACATAATTTCCGGACCTTTCAATTACTTTGAACAAAATGGCTATCTAAAATTTGGATTGAATAGGCTTAGGGAAATGGTGAGCGTGGGAAGAGGTTAGTTGCCCTCCATTCACTTTCGACTATTAAAAAGGAACCAGCCCTGTCGATTTACAATCAAATCAGCTATTTTCTAAGATTCTAAGACAACAAATGACCATCTCAAAATTTCTATCAGAAGCATTTCGGAAAAATATGAGGTGTGGTGGAGGGGGTATCCAAACTCCGATCGCTCTGAATCTCCAAAGGCCGCTAGGACTTTTGATTACCAATCCCATGATGCCCTTGAAAGTTTATACTATCACTCTTTCAATATATACCTTATATACCTCCAGGGCACACACTTACAACCCTTCCCGTGAGGGCTGTAAGGGGGTGTCATCCCCAAAGACATAATTTCCGGACCTTTCAAAAACGTTGAGCAAAATGGTTATCTCAAAATTTCGATTGGATGTGTTTAAGGAAATGATGGGCGTGGGAGAGGGATTAGTAACCCTCAAATTACTTTCGAGTATCAAAAAGAGCACTAGTCCTTTCAATTTCCAATCAAAGGAGCTTATTTCAAAGTTTCTTAGGCAACAAATGGCAACGTCAAAATTTCTATCAGATGCATTTCAGGAACATATGAAGTGGGGGGGGGGGGGTATCCACCCTCTGACAACTGAATCTTAAAAGGACACTATTGCATCTGATTTCAAATCAAATGAGCCCATTCCAGGGTTTTTACGATCGCCCTTTCTATATATACCTTATATGGCCCCAGGGCATAGCTTATAATCATTGCCCTAAGGGCTGTGAGGACTGTCATCCTAAAAGACATAATTTCTGGACCTTCAATTACGTTGAACAAAATGGCTATCTCAAAATTTTGACTGAATGTGTTTGGGGGAATGGTTGGCATAGGAGAGGGATTAGTTGCCCTCCAATCACTTTTAAATATTAAAAAGGACACTCGCCCTTTCAATTTTCAATCGAATGAACTCTTTTCGAAGTTCCTGCGACAACAAATGGCCATCTCCAAATTTCTATCTGGTGCATGTCGGGAAAATACGAGGTGTGGGAGGGATTAATCCCCTCCAGAGATAATACAACCACCCCATTCATAATTTACCCCTTTCATGGGTAAATTTGGTAGGTTACAGCGGAAATTTACAATTTGCATAATTTTGAATTAAAATAACTTGGTGGAAGTGACGAAAAACTTGAGAGTTAGGGCTAACTAGAGTGAAGCCAAGACATCTGGTCTCTGTGAGAGACAAAGCTAACCTAACTTTTTAAAAAACTGTAAACAAAATTATTCATTTCAGTCGTTGATGGATAGTCTATTATTCATCCTAGCAGAGAACTAAGGTAGATACCCATTGAGCGATGATAATTCAAATAGTCTATCAATTTTGGAGCCATTTGAATTGGAGCCATTTGGTAGATAGCCCATTAAGTAATGATATTTCAAATAGTCTATCAGTTTTAGAGTCATTTGAACTGGAGCCATTTGGTAGATTGCCATTGAGTAATGATATTTCAAATAATCTATCAGTTTTAGAGCCATTTGGTAGATAGCCATTGAGTAATGATAATTTAATTAGTCTATCAGTTTTGGAGCCATTTGAACTGGAGCCATTTGGTAGATAGCCATTGAGTAATGATAATTCAAATAGTGTATCAGTTTTGGAGCCATCTGAACTGGAGCCATTTGGTAGATATCCATTGAGTAATGATAATTCGAATAGTCTACCAATTTTGGAGCCATTTGAGCTGGAGCCATTTGGAGACAACTGGATATAAAAACAAATGATTAAAAGATTTATGACTGGCCATGTCCATAGGACTTTCTTTACTATTGCCCTTTAGCTATGAGGCATTATAGCGTTGCCTCTGACAGTTGAAGCCTTATGTTGACTAATTGAGTCTCGAAGTAAAAATTTTTTTTTTTACAAAAACAACAAAATTTAAGAAAAGTAAGCAGCTACACTAAGCCAATGATAAGCAGAAATTGGTAAATACTAATTCCAGCAAAAGAAACAAAAATATCTATCAATAAATTAATGAAATCCAAAACTAATATATTTCCAATGAATAATGAAGTCAAAGGAATGCAAATTTGGGTTTAATCAAAAACAATGGGCGTTCTGAACGTTTTTTGATTTTATAACATAAAAAAATTTCAATTTGACAAGACCTTCTGGAACGAATACCAATGTATATTAAACTGCAATCTAAATTCACTAGTTCTTCTCAGTAATCATTATTTTTATGACAACAACGACAATCCTTATGGTTATGACAACATTCAGTAAAAGTAAATTACTTTCTAAACATTGATTTATTTTAAAATTCATTTGTTGACTACTTTCTTCAAGAAAAATTGGCATACATAAAAATAGGAATATCAGTGTGCATTGCAAGGAATCAATTACCTTCCTTAACCGCAGCATAACATAGTTTAATCTGGTCCATTATTCACCAATCAAGACAAATTCACAGCTAGCTTTCTAGATTAAGTTGCGTCTTCTGGTAAAATGAATTTTCAGATGAATAGACATTTCAAACAGCAGCTCTGGAAAGACAAGGTGTCCTTACTGTTTAGGAAAGCTCTAAAACCCTTGACAAGAATCTAAAATGAAAAAAAAAATTAAAAGCTTTGAATTGTGACAGTAAATGCATTGAAAGAGGGTGAATTGCTGAAGAAACAAACTGAGTATTTTGGCTATGTGCAAACGTCAGCATCAGCCATAAAACCAAATAAATAAATACTGTTCTGGCTTGGACCCATCAGTGTTGTGGTATGGCACCGCCAACGTGGTTACATGCCGTTGCCTTGGTAAATTGGACAGCTGCACCAGTGCCACTACTGATGATACTAGAACACGGTATCGGAATCAAGCAGTCTACAGTATCTCGTATTCTGCCCTAGTCATTTGTATATCTAATGAGCTGCTACGGTCAGTCTTGAGCCCAATAGTGGAAGTCCTCTAGCACAATGGCGCAACAATCCACTCTAACTCGCCACGGATTATATGCGTTCTGCCCTTGCTGATTTTAAATAATTAGAAAGGATACGATAAGTGTGCTTTCCATGACATGTGTGTGCCAAACTATTTGGCCCAAGTTGCCACAGTCATCAAGCCTAAAGATTGACTTCAGAAACTCACACTTTTCCCGCAGGGACAATACCACAAATAACACAATACTCTATCCCTGTACCAAACACTGCTCAACCAAATAACCCATTTCAACTCTAGACAAGTTGAAAAACAAGAAGTCAATAGAAGATTGAATAGCTTATTTTTCTTCAAGTCAAATCACATATAATGGCTAAGAAATAATTTTCTTTTCCAAAACGAAAATATAAACCACAAAAAGCATGAGTCATGGAGCAAAAACAATTTTAGCCCTCAAAGGGTGCACAATAGGGCCATGTAGAAACTACAACGAAAGAACTAATTCTCCCTTCTATCCAATAAATTTTCATAGACGTCTAACAATCAAAAATACATTTTGGTCTGAGATCCATTTTCCTAACAGCGCAATTAATATTCAAGCTAATAAGTCAGTCTGTGAGAAAAAATATTACCCTAAAGGGGAGAACTTATTATTATGAAGTAAAAAAGGGAAGTGGAGCTGAAACACAGAGTAAAAAATTGAAATAATTTAATTTAGCAAAAGAAACAGAAAGGACCTGAATCTGATAATCAGGCCCAAGGTTCCTAACATCTTCTTCCTAACACAAAACAGCCACTATCCCAGTAAACTGCCTGGAACCTCATAAACCATAAAAAAACATAGGATTCACAAAATCAACTTCACAATCACCAAATTCAGTTTACTTCCTTTTTTAGGGAATCACCACTGCAGCTCCAGCATGGCAACAGGTTCTAAGGCTCTATCATCCACTTGGCTTATGTTCCATTGCAATTCAGTTTCTCTGATAATGAAATCGAAGCGCTTGGCTCATGATACATTGCCATTCAGTTTCTCTGATAATGAAATCGAAGTGCTTGGCTCATGATCCATTGCCATTCAGTTTCTCTGATAATGAAATCGAAGCGCTCGGCTCATAATCCATTGCCATTCAGTTTCTCTGATAATAAAATCAAAGTTAAAGACTGTATGGCCATCTACATCAAGTTTCGGATTTTGAAGAAGAAAAATGCATGAGATTTGTGGAGCATAATCATAATAATATAATTCAATGCTTCTCAGTCATTATCTGAGAGAGTTCATATATTGACCAGCCAGTAACATGATGGAATAAATTAAAGAAATCACATAGGTTCCAATAGGTTTATTACATAAGTTAATCTGTAAGTTATGTATATTTATTACTAATAGAAACGTTTGTAAAAAAAAATACCAAGTTCTAGTCGCCTTTTTAAGTAACAAAAATTGGAGTGCAACTAGGCCTTCTCCCCCATACCCTGTTTTATCAAAATTGTCCAATCAAGACTATTAGAAAGCCATTCAGCCAAAAAAATTAATATGCAAATATTATTTTAATTATTCATGTGTGGTGAGCCAAAATAAAACATGCATTAATTAAAAAAGTTCAGAAACTAAATAAAAAAACAAGTTTTTTTACTGCAAGTATGGAGCAACATTAAAACTTAAAACGAACATATATTACTCCATTTATGAAAGGGGTTTTCTCCTCCTCAACGCCGTGCTCTATACGCTAAAGTTTTTTTTTTATTGTTTTAAAAAGTTGAGTTGTGAGAAAGAGTCAAATTTTTGTGTAAAGAGTGAGGCATTAAGGAGGGGACAACCCCTTTCATATACAGAATAATTTCTGTTTGCTTGAAGTTTTGATGTTACTCCTTACTTGCAGTTATAAAACTTGTATTTTTTTACTTAATTAACAACCTAAAAGCTGAATTAGGAAAGGTAAAACTGACGGTCAGTGAAGCTAAGAGCTCTTATATGACTTTTTCCTTCTTAAAGGTTGACAGCAACTCTTCTCTTATTTCTCTACTGTCAACAAAGAAAACTATTAAAATACTTGAAGTACTTTTTGGCAAAGATATAAGATGGAACTTGCATACAGACTATCTGACTAAAAAAAATGCATCACTTTTACATTCATTTTCTAACATGAAGAGATTTGCTATGCCAGCTGAGGTTTTTAAAGTCTGTATACTGCAGTTATGTTAGACCTTCACTTGAGTGTGCATGTCTGGCTTGGCATCCAGATCTGACAGAAAATCAATCAGATAGAATTGAGATGATAGAAAAAGAGCTGTAAAAATTATACTTGGACATAACTACTCAACATATGATGATGCACTAAAACAACCCAACCTGAATTCACTTCACAGTCATAGACATGAATTGACATATCAGTTTGGACTAATTTGTTTGAATTCGCTAGCTCATCATGGTCTACTACCTGACCTTAGGGGCCACCTACTGAAGGACCAGTCACTAGACTATGAAAAATAAAAAATAATTGCCCACAGCTAATGACTTACCCAGCCTCTAGTAACAAGAGATATGGCAAATCATTTATCCCTTATCCTACTTGGTATTTTAATAATATTACCTTAGCAAATACTTAATGTTTGATGCAGTTTATTTCACATATTTGCTTGAGTGTTTTTGAATGTACCAACCATTTATATATTTAATATTCTGATATATTCTGTACAAATGTTCACTATTTTAAGTCTGAAAATTGATTCTTGACTTATATTAATTCTATATTAATTTTTTATTGACTCATTTTAATTTATTGACCTTGAAGACTCTAATTTATTGACTAGCTGCTTTAATTTTTTGTTTTGCTATTCATTTGTTTTTTATTTTTCTGGTCCTCGTTTTGGTTCTTTTTTGTATCATGGCATGCTCAGGTTAGCTGATACTATTGTACTGAATAAAATATATTCTACATAATGAGGTGAGTTTTTGTTAAGTATTTGTACCAGATATTTTTTCAAGAGGAAAAGTTACCCAAAAAAGGCAAAGAGCAAGAACAATGTAAATCAAAACATGCTATTATTGCTTCCCAGGTTTTGAGTCAATTAATGGAGCTGCTTAGAATTAATGATGTAAATAGTTTGTGTTCCACTCCTGATAGTTATTTTGGCTTAGAAGTAAGCCTAATTAGTAAGCATGTACATTGTCTTGCTGCACACCTGCTGATCAGTAATGATGAAAAGGCAAAAGAAGTTTATATTTGTTGTAAAAGAACTTAAGAGAGCTTTTGACTCTGGAACACAGACACAGCTTCTATTTGTTGTGCATGGTGTTAGGGTCTTTGACTCTTGAATACACATGTAACTAATTTTAAGCACTTGTTAGCATAGTCTGTCTAGGTCTAGTGTTATAATGCTTAGAGATCTGTATTACAAGCTAAAAGTAGTGATCAATTTTCCTAAGTCATCTACTCCAACTAATAGGCCTGTAGCATTGATTCCCCTTTGTGAAGGCCCTCTGTTATACAATAATAGTGCTCTTGAGCCACAACAACTTGTACTTCAGAGTTGTGTGTTTTGTGGAATTAAAGCTATTGAAATATCTAGATGATATCCTGAGTCCCAGCATGTTATTTTCCTGAGTAGGGAAAAAATTTTCTTGGCTGGAAACTGCATATCATAAGAATGGTCTTTTGTTTAATGACAATAAAAGTAAAACACTTGTGTTTGACCTCAACCTAAACAGCCCTCTATCATTTCTCTTCAGCTCGGTAATCAGGTTTGTACCATTTCTAGCACTATTACTTATCTTGAACCTTTCAAGTATGTCAAAGCATAAATTAACTTGCCTGGCTCTTATTCAGAATTTTGCAGGAAAATTTTGCTTTACCTATACATTCCTTGTTGGTAGTAAATTATTCTTTAACTGTTTTTTACTTGCAAGCTTTTATAGTGTGTTTGTTATACTGCACTTTCTATTGTTATCTCCCTTTTGGCAAATTGTGTCAGAAGTAGATAAGAGAGCTTTCAATTCCTATCATTATAAATATTGTAAGCACCTCCTTAATTTCCCACCTTGGGCCAAAAATTCAAGAAAAAACTCAAAATATGGAGCTACAAGCCCCTTACTGCAAATATAAAAAGATGAAAGAAATTCTAAAACTCTTTTTATTCAAATCATGATTTTTATTTGTTAATTTCTTAAAGTGTAATATATCTGAAGTGTAATGTTATATATTGCATAAAAAATGAAATTGAAGTGTAATGTTGAAACAGCAAATTGAATTTAAATTGAAGTATTGTGTATCTGAAGTGTAATGTTATATATTGCATGCAAAATGTAATCAATATCTTTGTTTTAGTTGATCTGCTGGGTGATCCTCTTTTTTTGTTGTTATTTATACAATTCCATTTTCTATGTTATATTTGTATGTTATTTTCATTGCTATTTGTGTTGTGTTATTTTTTATACATTATGTTTCTGTGTTATGTTTTATTAAACTTTTTTTCATTTATAGTTACTCTCTTTTCAATTTGCTAGAAACAGGAAAAAAAATGTAATTTGCTTAATGTTATTTCAGTTTTTATTATGGTGTTAGGTCTGTTTAAAAAAAAAAATCGTTTAAATTATTTTGTAGTTTTGTTTACAAGACAATGGTCCAAATGCATATACCATTTGATTTCTTTGATATCAATAAATATTGGAACATGCACAAAGCTGATTTCATGATTACTTAACTATCACTAATTATTTCATCAAAATAATTCATTTTGATAGAAAAAAATTAGAAAATATATTTGCAGTCTGCACCATTTTTTCAATCATGTCAACAATATACTTGTGAACTTTAAGAATTATGAAGATGAGATAAAAATTTAAATATTCACCAGAGTCATTGGTGGTACACATTACATTGAATTGATGTTGCAGGTGCTGGGTCATTTTACATGGACAAAAAACAGGCCTGTTGCCTAAACTTATGTTGACTAACTTAGCTATGTATCAACTTAGCAAATGCATTGAATTTGTTATTGTGTTTTTTCCCAGGACTTGTCAACTCTGTTTTTGAAGATATTGATGTTTGGTGCTTGGATGGCATGTTCAGACAGGTTGTTCCATGTGTTGACTGCTTGCATTCAGAAAAAGTTTGCACAGGCATGTTTTCTGGCTTCTGGCTTGTACACCTTTTCTGAGTGGCCTCTGGTTTGGTTTATGGCTGTTTTTCTTAAGAAATTTTCAAATGGCAGATTTTTTATTTTGGCTTTCATCTTGAACATCTGGATGGCGTCTCCTTGCTTATGTCTGTATGACAGACTTGGCAGCTCAAGAGTTTTTAGGCGGTCTTTGTATGGCTTCTCTTATAGGCCTGGCATCATTCTGGTTGCTCTACATTGGACCTTTTCCATGGCTGTGCAGTCCCTGATGTAGGATACCCCCAGGCTATGTTTCCATACTCAATGATCAGCTGGACTAGAGTTTTTTACAGCTGGGTGAGCAAAGTAAAACAGTTCAAAATAGGGATGATACCTTTTTATTGACAGTGAAATATAAAATTATTTAACTGGATATTTCGAACACATATACAGTGTTCATCATCAGCAGTAAAACTAAAAGACATGAATAAAAATAAACAGAATTTATACCTAATAAACTAATTACATATAGTTTATTGCTCTTATTTTTTTCAATGCAACAGCCACAATGCATTATCATAAATTGAGTTCAATCCAAATTCACCTGTATCACTGTTTATGGAATTATTCTTGAATAGAATTTTTTTCTATTCAGAAAACAATCGAAATTAAAAAAAAATTCTATTCAAGAATAATTCCATAAACAGAGATACAGGTGAATTTGGATTGAACTCAATTTATGATAATTTACTGAGGTCAAATAAAGTAAATATCACTTGACCTAAGAGCTATGACCTCTGTCCACGTAATACGTCAGTTAAATCTAATGAACCGGAACCGAAAAGGTCAAGGAGATTTGCCTCGGCTGTTGCATTGAAAAAAAATAAGAGCAATAAACTATATGTAATTAGTTTATTAGGTATAAATTCTGTTTATTTTTATTCATGTCTTTTAGTTTTACTGCTGATGATGAACACTGTATATGTGTTTGAAATATCCAGTTAAATAATTTTATATTTCACTGTCAACAAAAAGGTATCATCCCTATTTTGAACTGTTTTACTTTCGTCATGGAAAGGCAGTGTGGTCTTCGAAGTTATCTGGGTGAGCATTTTCCTGCTGAAGTACTTGAAGAATCTGTGGATCAAGGACAGTACCCCATTAGCTTTGTTGGCTACTGCATTGGTTTGGAGGTGAAATTTGAGCTTATTGTCAATGATGATGCCAAGATCTTTTTCCTTATCTTTGACTGGCATAGTGTGTGTTTTTCCCAGCCTGTCTCAAACTGTTAGATGAGGGGGGCAGCTGTCTTTTGGTCTTATCCATATATATATATATATATATATCATGAAAAGAGAAATCACCAATGCAACAGCACAAACACACACAAAAAAAAGAAAAAAAAAAAGAGAGACAGAAGGATATATATATATATATATATATATATATATATATATATATATATATATATATATATATATATATATATATATATATATATGTATATATATAATAGATATACTATGCACTTCATGATGTTGAGTTTGAGGCTGAGATTTGAAAAGTTTGAAGTGAAAATGTTGATGTCTCTTTGCGGGTGTCTACATTGTCTTGGCTGTTGCATGTATGGTAGATTTTTGTGGGGGCTGCTTAGCCCTGTGGTGGCAGAGGTTATATGGAGTAGGAAAAGTGTGGGCCCAAGGGTACTGCCCTGGATGACACTGCTTTCTATGTGACTTTGCTTGGAGAAAATTCTATTGTTCTTGTTTGCTGGGATCTGCTTTTGAGGAAATCCTCTATCCAGGTGGTAATGGTGGGTGTCAGGTTGAAGATTTTGTTCTGGTTTAGTAATTCAGAGTGTGGGACTGAGTCAAAGACCTTTCCATATCAAAGAGTACTGCAAGAACAGACTTTCCACTTTCAATGGTTTCCACCCAGTCATTCAAGGCTTCAAGAAGTGCAGTTGTGGTGCCCTTTCTTGGTAGAAAGCCAATTTGGTTTGAGTTGATCAGCTTATTTTCCAGTACAGTATAATGATGTAATCTCTAAGGATTCCCTCTATGAGTTTACAGACCAGGCTTTTAACAAATTTTATTTTTCAGATTTTTTTCATAACAAATAGTCTTTCGTTCATAAGAATCACCATCTTGTAATGGTGTCCACTATGAAAATCATCTTACAGACTCCTCATAGATATAAGAGTATTTGCAAATGTCTGACAATTTTATGCAGTTACTTGCTACTTGTTGAAATTTATAGCTTCTCTAAAATCAAAATTTTAAAACCAGCAGTATTAGGCTCCCTATTTAAGGTCCCCCCCCACCCCAACATTGTCCTAAAAAAAGCCTTGGGATATATACAAAACTAGAAGAAAAACACTGAAATGCTTGCAACAAGATCCTTTCCAAAAAAACTCCTATTAATCAGATTATGTCCTGATGTAGTTGCCTAAATATTCCTACGAATCAGATTATGTCCTGCTTTAGTTGCTCATATTTAAAATCATTTAAAAAAGAGAAATTCCCAACAGTTTTTGGGTAGATAAAAGCTGGTCTGCTACAGTAAAAGACATCTCTTTAGGAAAGACCACTTTTCTTTAGAATTCCAGAAAAATAACAATGGGTTTTTGGGCTGCCCCTGTTTTCCTACAGCATGATGCAATGTGGGGGCAGTAACAAGAACCCTGTCTTCTAAGTCAAATTCTCACCCATAATTTGTCAGCATAAATTAACAAGAGCTCATATGGCACTTGTGACGAGGTAACAAGAGCTAAGAGCCAATAGATCATATGGTATGAGCTCTAACAAAATTCTATGAATCAATAGATTGATTTAAAAAGGAAAATAAGAGGCTTAATGCCGGTAATCACCCACTCGTAAGTTATAAATACCTAATTTTTCCTCTCCCTTTAGCCCCCCATATGGTCGAATCTGGGAAAACGACTTTATCAAGTAAAATTGTGCAGCTCCCTGACACGCCTATCAATTTTCATCGTCCTAGCACGTCCAGAAGCACCAAACTCGCCAAATCACTGAACCCCTCCCCCAAACTCCCCCAAAGAGAGCGAATCCAGGACGATTCTGTCAATCATGTATCAAGGACATTTGTTTATTCTATCCACCAAGCTTCATCCCAATTCCTACACTCCAAGTGTTTTTCCAAGATGTCCCCCTCCTACTACCCCAATGTCAAACGATCTGGTCGGGATTTGAAATAAGAGCTCTGAGACATGAATTCTTTCTATAAATCAAATTTCATTAAGATCCGATCATCTATTCGTAAGATAAAATACCCCAATTTTCACATTTTCCAAGAATTCCAGTTTCCCCCTCCAACTCCCCCCAACGTCACAGGATCTGGTCGGAATTTAAAATAAGAACTTTAAAACACAAGATCCTTCTAAATATAAAATTTCATTAAGATCTGGTCACCCTTTCGTAAGTTACAAATACCTCAATTTTCAAAATTAACCCCCCTCCCATTCCACCAAAGAGAGCAGATCCAGTCCGGTTATGTGAGTCACGTATCTTAGACAGGTTTTTATTCTTCCCATCCAGTTTCATCCTGATCTCACCGCTTTAAGTATTTTCTAAGATTTCCGCCCCCCCCCCGAATTACGCTTGATTCGGTTGAGATTTAAAATAAGAGATCTGATTTACGAGGTCCTTCTAAATATGAAGTTTCATGAAGATCCGATCACTCCTTCGTAAGTTAAAAATACGTCATTTTTTCTTATTTTTCAGAATTAACCCCCCCCCCCCCAATAGATCGGATCCGTTCGAATTATGTAAATCACGTATGTAAGACTTCTGCTTATTTTTTCCACCAAGCTTCATCCCGATCCCTCCAATTTAAGTGTTTTCCATGATTTTAGGTTCCCCCACCCCAAACTTCCCCCAACGTCACAAGATCCAGTCAGGATTTAAAATAAGAGCTTTGAGACACGATATCCTTCTAAATATCAAATTTCATTGAGATCCGATAACCTGTTTGTAAGTTAAAAATACCTCATTTTTTCTAATTTTTCAGAATTAACCCCTCCCCCAACTACCCCAAAGAGAGTGGATCCGTTCCAGTTATGTCAATCATGTATCTGGGACTCGTGATTATTTTTTCCACCCAGTTTCATCCCGATCCCTCCACTCTAAGTGTTTTTCAAGTTTTAGATTTCCCCCTCCCAACCCCCCCCCCCCCCCCAATGTTACCAGATCTGGTCGGGTTTAAAATAAGAGCTCTGAGCCACGATATCCTTCTAAATATCAAATTTCATTGAGATCCGATCATCTTTTCGTAAGTTAAAAATACCTCATTTTTTCTAATTTATCAGAAATAACCCCCCCCCCCAACTATCCCAAAGAGAGCGGATTCATTCCGTTTATGTCAATCATGTATCTAGTACTTGTGTTTATTTTTCCCACCAAGTTTCATTCCAATCCCTCCACTCTAAGTGTTTTCCGAGTTTTAGGTTTCCCCCTCCCAACTCCCCTTCCCAATATCACCAGATCCGGTCGGAATTTAAAATAAGAGCTCTAAGACACGATATCCTTCTAAACATCAAATTTCATTGAGATCCGATCACCCGTTCGTAAGTTAAAAATACCTCATTCTTTCTAATTTTTCAGGTTAATACCAAGTGCCATAAAAATGTGATCTCTGTTTTGCCAAATAATTGAAAAGAAAACACTAGGCCTATTTTTGATATTTGTGATATATAGAATAAATATTGCAGAAAAAGTTATATTTTTAGAATCAGAAGAAAATCAGCTTTCTATCAATATTTGAATAAAACTGAAAAACTAAAAGGATATACACGACAAAATAGGATTATAGGTATTTCCAAAAAAGGTCCTTGTATAGTCAATGAATTAATAATTTCAAAAGCTTATCTTAAATGATTTTAAAAATGATTATATTGATGTATAGCTTATATTTTTGGCTTTTCCCTGATATATACAATTCCTCTCAATTCTTATTTTGTAACAAGATGTGAGAGTTTAAGTTTTACATAATTTTGCTCAACTGGATACTGATTTTTTACCCTAATCCTTACTCTAATATTTACATCACTATATAATCTCTTATGTTCACAGTTTTGCTTATATTAGAAAACAAAGCTTTATCTTGGTCATGGTTCTAGGTTACACCTTCCCCCATGAAAAAGTCCCTCCAATGGTCCACTTTTCATAGAATACTGAAAATGATAGGGAAAAGGGAAGGGTGACAAATAAAAAAAAACATAAAGAAAAAGAAGTGATAGTGGAATATTCAACCTTTGTTCCAAAATGTAACCTGAATGTAGGCTGTACAACACATAGCCTAGTTTGTAAAAAAATACTGTATATAACATATCCGAATGACAGATACAGTAAACCTTGGTTAGACTTAATCTAATACTGTAGAAATTTCCGTCTCGTCAATTGTTAAGCAGTATATTAGAAACCCAGGTTACAACAATCTGCAAAGTAAAGCATAATACAAGCACAAGCGTAGCATATCAAAACATAAGCTAAAGCATATGCACAACATAGCAAGCAGGAGGATGTTACATCTCCTTTCTTCTGGACACTTTAACATGACAACAAAACTTAACCAAAATCTTCCATTTACGTGTATCCACCCTTTCTTCCCCAAAAAGGGAAAAGAAAGGAAATAAAAACAAAAAGAAACAAAAAAATAACAACAACGACAACTTATAAATTAAGCCTTTTTGGAGGTTTGATTATTCTCCCAAGACGTGTCATGGCGGGTGGCGGTACTTCGTCCTGAATGTGGCTACTGACTTTTGGGCTTGACCCTGGGGCTTGAATAAGGACAGTTGGGGGTGGGCTTTTTGACGGGGTTGAGAACGCGTTTGGAGATGATGTGGAACTCAACTGCGGTACCCCATTTGAGTTGGTATGCTGATATTGTTCTAGATCTGTGTCATCTGGGGACATTCTCAGGTATTTTCGGTTTTGACGATATGCTTTCATATCTTGAGTTTGTACGACGTACGATCTTGGCAGTTCGTGTTTGTGCAACATGACAGCTGGTTCCCAAGATTTTCCTTGGATCTGTGCTTCCACAGATTGAGTTGGTATGCTGATATTGTTCTAGATCTGTGTCATCTGGGGACATTCTCAGGTATTTTCGGTTTCGACGATATGCTTTCATATCTTGAGTTTGTACGACGTACGATCTTGGCAGTTCGTGTTTGTGCAACATGACAGCTGGTTCCCAAGATTTTCCTTGGATCTGTGCTTCCACAGATTGCCCTTGTTTCAGTTCTTGAAGGTCCTTTGAGTGATGATTGTAGTACTTTTGCTGCCTTAGTTGGCACTCCAGGCGACTTTCAACGAATTCACATTTGGGAACTATTTTGGGAGTGATATGCTCAAGGGTACAGGGTATTGTTGATTGCAAGTTCCTACTCATTAATAGCTGGGCAGGAGACGCCATTCCATCTACTGGGGTATTTCTGTACTCAAGAAGGGCATTGCTCATTCTGCTTCTGCAAAATCGGGTCTTCTTTATCATGTTTTTTGCTATCCCAACGGCTTTCTCTGCCAATCCGTTTGACTGGGCATGATAGGGACTCCACGTTCTGTGCTCAATGGACCACCTGTTGGTCAAGTCTTGAAATATAAGGGAGTTGAAATGTGGACCATTGTCTGAAGTAATGATGCGAGGGATCCCATGCCTTGCGAAATGGTCTTTTAGACAGGATATGACTTGATGGGATGAGGCAGCTGTCCCTATTCGATCAACTTCGAAAAATCGACTGTAACAGTCAACCGTAACGAGGAAGTGACTTTGTTCCAGATAGGACATGTCTATTCCAACATGTTCCCATGGGTGGTCAGGTATACCATGAGGCTTGAGAGAATCTTCCTGGTTGTTCCTTTGGTATGCTTGGCATGCTGGGCAACGTTTGATATATTCTTCAATACTTTCAGTCATCCCTGGCCAATAAACGATTGTTCTAGCCCTTTGCTTCGTTTTTTCAATACCGAGATGGGAAGCATGCATGCTGTGCAAGATATCAGGGTTGAGGATTTTAGGGATTACTAAGCGATCTCCTTTTAGAATGATTCCATCAATCACAGTGAGTTCATGCTTGGAACTGAAGTATTGTGTGATGAGGGAAGGTGTTTGAGCTTTTGTTGATGGCCATCCTGATTTGATTGTGTCTGCAAGACATGCTAGGATAGGGTCTAAGAGTGTTTCTTTCTTCAATTGCAATAGCCTTGCAGGACTGATGGGAATGAGGCTCATGATGGAGTGGACATATGATTCAATTTCTTTTTGTAGACTTTCATCCTGGCTTTGAAGGTATAGGCAGGACAGTGTGTCTGGGACTGGGATCTCTTTACCAGGCCGAAAAATGACTGTAAGATCATATGGCTGAATCTGGAGCAACATTCTTTGGAGACGAGGAGATGATTTTTGCATTCGTCAATTAATAAGAGTTTCAAGTGGTTTATGGTCAGTGACTACAACAAAGCTATGGCCATACAGGTACTGATGGAAGTGACGAATTCCAAAAACGATGGCGTAAAGTTCCTTTTCGATCTCAAGGCCTGATTTGGAAGCATCAACTTGTAGCTCTAGGTTACCAACTGAGGGATTAATAGGGGATATGGTGCTACATATTGATTTTTTGATGGTATTGAGCGCATTATCATGTACTTCTTCCCATACGAACTTCTGGTGCTTTGATAGAGTTCGTAGTGGTTTGTTCTGGGATGATGGATTTGGGATGTAATGGGACAGGTAGTTTAGCATCCCTAATAATGTCTGAAGTTCCTCGCGGTTGCATGGTTGGTGCATTTCCTTCAGTGCATTAACTTTGTTTGGATCAGGATGGATGCCATCCTTAGAGATCACATGACCAAAGTAAGGTATTGATTCGGACTTGAGTATGCAATTTGCTTTATTCAATTTTACGGTCTGTTCTCTGGCTCTGGTGAGTGCAGCTCGTGTGTTCACATCATGTTCAGTTTTGGATTTTCCTGAAATTATGATATCGTCGACTATGACTGAGAATCCGGGTACCCTCTCAAATGCTTCTTCCATTTGCCTCTGGAATTCATCTTGAGTGGAAATCAGGCCAAAGGGCATCCTCCTGAATTTAAATCTCCTGAATGGTGTCGCAAATGTTGTGAGCTCTGATGATTCTTCATCAAGAACTAGAGACCAGTACCCATGCCTTGCATCAAGTTTTGTGAAGAATTTTGCTCCTTCATGCTTTTGAATAGCCTCATCAAAGGTTGGCATAGAATGGTGTGGCCTTTTTATAGCTTTATTCAGGTCATGCAGGTCAATACAGATCCAAAGTGGCTTGTCTGGTTTCTCAACAATCACAACAGAATTAACCCAGTCTGTAGGGTGAGTGACCTTTTTGATGACACCTAGGCGTTCCATATGCTCTAGTTCTTCCTTAAACCTTGGTAGGACTGCAACAGGGATGCGTTTCATTGGTTGGACTGTTGGTTGTACTCCTGCTTTCAGAACAATCTTGCATTCACCTCTCAATTTCCCAATTCCATCAAAGAGATCTGCAAATTCAGTAAACAGGTCATCTGATGACTTGCTAAGAGTAAAGATGCATTTTATCAGCTGCAACTTACAACTAGCAATGAACCCCAAGATTGGTGTGGGTGCTTCTTCTACTATGAAAAAGGTAAGCAGCTCACTGTTACCATTGCTGTGGGAGCAAAAGAGCTGTCAAGTACCAAGCACTGGGATCTTCTGTACACAGAAACTGGTAAGGATTTGGTGGGTAGGGTGGATCTGTGGGTTATGCTTGGTGTTGTTCAGTAGATATTTTGTGAGGATGTTGGCTTGAGCCCCAGTATCTACCTTGAATCTGATGCTGATTTGTTGGTTGATGTGCAGAACTGAGTAGGGTTGGTCATCTGCATTTTCTATTGACACCTCGTGAATAAAGAGTTCATCATCAATCCACCTTACATCATTTGGGTCTGCTCTGTTTGACTCAATCGCGTTGATGGATTTCTTTCCACTTCTGCATACTTTTGCAAAATGGTTCATTTTGTTGCACTTGCTGCAAATTTTCCCTTTTGCTGGACATTTGTGCATGGGTGAATAATCCTCACCACACAAATAGCAATCTTGTCTTCTCGCCATGTTGGGTCTGGCAGGTCCTTTGGATTGTTTGTTATACTGGACGAAGTGGATTTCCTGCTTGATTTGTATTTTGTGGTTGGATGTCACTGCTGTTGACATCAACTTTAGTTGTGCCTGGGTTTCTGTGTGGGCTCGAGCAGTAGTGATTGCTTGGGGAAGAGTTAATGTTGGTCCCATCTGCAGTAGTTTTTCACGTATCTTTGGTGACTTAACTCCACAGATAAGTCTATCTTGTACCATTTCATCATGGATTGCAGCACTGTACTCACAATCATGAACCAAAAGTTTTAGATCTGTCACAAACTTTTCCACAGTTTCAATGTTGTTCTGATCCTGTTTGTGGAAAACATAACATGAGAAGATTGGATTTGCAGATGGACTAAAGTATTCATTGAACTTTTGCATATACACAGCAATACAGTTTTTTTCAGCCTTGGTGAGAGACCAGGTGCTGAAGAGACCAGATCCTTTCTCACCAACCCATATTAGTAAAAATGCACATTGAACAGTCTCTGTCTTTCCACTCAAGGGGCCTGTAAACATGAGCGTTGCATGGCTTTTGAATCTATTCCATGCTTCCTTGAGGTTGTCTGCTTCCCAATTGAGTTCAGGGTATGGGACAGTGGATTCCATTTTTCTGACACCATGTAGAAATTTCTGTCTTGTCAATTGTTAAGCAGTATATTAGAAACCCAGGTTACAACAATCTGCATAGTAAAGCATAATATAAGCACAAGCATAGCATATCAAAACATAAGCTAAAGCATATGCACAACATAGCAAGCAGGAGGATGTTACAATACAAGTTCTGTGAAAGAAAATAATTGTATTTAAATAAATTAGAAAAAGAGGTAACAGTAAAATTCTAGTTAATTAACTTCTTGCTATCTCAGAAAGGGTTTGAGTTAGGAAAATGAAACTTTCAGGGATGGGTTGACAGGCTAAAGCATGTCCCAGGAAGGTATTTTAAAGTATCCACCTCTACTCCTTCTCCCTCTAGAGGGCCCTGAAATTTGGCTACATGATAGGTCTATACCTATGGAAATTTTGACAAAACAACATTTTACCTTAATTTTCAGTTACTAGTTACTTTTCCTCTGCCTTTATTTCTGAAAATGCAATTCCTGTTATTTGAGTAGAATTTTGAGCCATATCAATGTTTTTTTTTCAAAATTTAGGAAATGTAGGCTATTTGCATGTCTTTAAAACCTTATAAAATAGAATTGAGCAAAGTTATGAAGCTGAAAAATTTTTTGTTGTACTTCAATTAAGCAGAAGATCTATTTTGCCAGGTTTCACTTTTATAAAACACATATTTTTAAAGGTCAGGGCCCTCTAGAGGGAGAATGAGTAGAGGTAGCTTCTTCAAAATACCTCCTGGGTTATACTTTAGTCTGTAGATTCATTCCTGAAAGTTTCATTTTCCTAACCTAAACCCTTTCTGAGAATGCAAGAAGTCAATTAACTAGAATTTTACTGAGGTAACTTTTGTATAAGTTCCAATTTTGAAACACCAGATATTTTCAAAGACTGTAGTCCCCAGACCCCAACTCAGCTATTCCCAACCACAAGCTGATCATAACTATCTAACTTTATATAACTAATAATCAAAATTAGGAGTCTGCCATCTAGGCTACGTTTAGGAAAAACTTAAAAAAAAAATTTCATGCTGACCCATTTGCATGCTAATTCCCTATTCTAAAGATGAGCTATCAACTAGCCTATCCCTATAGTCTGGTTATACCCCAAAGTTCGAACAATACGAAGCTTATATCCCAAAACTAGTAATGCTTGACTTCATATCATTCAAATTTTGAAATTTATTGCCATTTTCAACGTTTTACTTAAACGTATCCAAATAATAAACCTTATGGAGGGCTCGTAAAGTGGTTCAAAAAGTGTGTTTCCGTAAAGTTTTCACCGCTCACACGAGCCTTGTACTTTACGTGTGTTTTGAACAGCAAATTATTCGAATTTCTGAAGCATTTCATATTTCAGAGAAAAAGTCTTGAAGAAGTAAAGAGCTCAGGGTGTGAGTAAGTTTTAATGAGGCATAAGGGCTTGTTACATATTCTGTTTTCCTTAAGGATCAAGATTCCCTGTTTTTTCTGTGTTTCCTTGTGAAGTTGACAGTGGTGCCAAAAATCCTTTTAAGAATTCAATCCTATAGCACTATATCACTTCTTGGAAGGGGTAGGGGGGTTCAGGCCGAGGAGGGTCAGAAGCCAGCTTTGATATTTTTGGAGGAAGGATCAGGAAATATAGGCAAGGCCTGGGGTGAAATCCCGTGATTTATGGATTGAAATATCGTTAATAGTATGTTGTTTTCTATGGAGGGAGGAGTTTGGCCATGGAGAGGGCAAGGGGCTAACTCCCGTGATTTTCTTATTAAAAATTTCATTAAAAAGTTGTTTTTATTTGGGGCGGAACAGTCAGAGAGGACCAGGCGTCTGTTCCCATAATTTTTAGAATGAAATATCGCTAATAGGGTGTATTTTTGGAGGGAGGTCAGGCCGTTAAATGCGGGCCGTGGATCAGTTCCCATAGTGTTTGGAATGGAATAGTGTCAAATTGTCCATGTGGTCAGCTGCAAATATTTTTGGAAAAAAATATGGTAAATGTTTTGACAGGGGTATTTGGCCAAAAAATGAGTGCCATGGGCCAGTCCCATGATTTTTGATTAAAATATCGCTAATAAATTTTTTTTACTGGGTTAGGGGGGGGCTTGGTCCGAGAAAGAAGGGCAAGGAGTCAGCTTCCATCATTTTTGAATAAATTTCGTTAATAAGTTGTCTTTGGGAGAGGAGGGGGTTCTGGCAATCAATGGATGGCAAAGGATTAGCTCCAGTGATTTTTGGATTAAAATATTGGAAAAAAGTTATTTTTTTTGGGGGGGGGGCGGTAAAAAAGAGAGGACGAACAGTCAGCTCCTATGATTCTTAAAATGAAATATCGTTAATAAGCATTTTTGGGGGGGAGGGGGGGGGGGTCAAGCCATGAAGGGTCGGCTGGAGGTCAGTTTCCATAATTTTTGGAACAGAATATCGACAATAATTTTTTTAGAGGGAGTAAGGGCCACGGTCAGATATCATGACTTTCGTAACAAAATATCGTTAATAATTTTTTGGGGAGATCTGATCATTGAGGGAGGGCCAATGGTCAGTGCAATGATTTTTGGATTGATATATCACTAATAACCTGTTTTTTTTGGGGGGGTGAGGGGTTTCAGTCTATTGAGATATGGCAGGGGGCCAGCTGGCATTATTTTAGGATCAAAACATTTGTGGGGCAAGGGGTGAGCTCCAATGATCTTTTGAAGAAAACTAATAAAAAAAAACTTTAAGTAAAGAAGTTTTCTAAAGAAAAGTAAAGGTCAGTAAACTTGAGATCAGAAGATATAGAAACCTACAATAATTTAAACTTAAAACGACCAAAAATTATTGTGTTTGCCTTCTGCATACAAATATTCCACATCGATTTTTCCTACTCTCTGGGATACAAGCATATGTCTAAAAACATGCCCTTATGTCAAATCAAGAAAATAATAGGACCTGGATATTTACTGTACTGTTCAGTCCAAGTCAAATCGTTTTATTTTTTATGGAAGGGTAAATTGGTGGCAGGAAACAAGCCTGAATTCGGTTTTATGGGATGTTAAAGCCTGTCAATAACTTCACCAATGTCTTCTGCTATCATGGCTGGCTTCAAAAACAGCTTTTGCAGCCAAATAACGAGTGTACAGCTACTTTTAAGCAGGCAATGGATCCTTGTGTTGCTATTTTGGAGCTCACTATTTAATTTGTTGGTATGGGGGAGAACAAAAACAAAATAGATAATGCTATTTATTGGGTCTCTCTTGTAGGATAGGATCTAGGGGGCTTTTTCTTTCAATTAAAAATTACCGATGCTGTCTCTTTCGGCAAAATTAGTGAAAACACAAAATTAGAGCATTTTCTTTTTTTGCAGGAGGGGAAGATGTTAAAAGATCAGAAAAAACAACTTCTTTTGGAATCGTAAGATTTTTCTCATTAAAATTTGCACACAAATTTTGAATCGAATCACCTTTAAAGACCTGACTCTCGGGATTTAAGGTACATAAATTGTCATTTCGCATATAGCAAGCAGGTTATCATACTTGTTCATCAGTTAATTTGTCTTGGTCGTAACATCGATACAAACAGCATGGCTGACTAGCTCGAACCTGGAGAAAAACAAAACACTAAATAGGATAAATTCCTAAAAAGAAAGGCTACATTCTTACTATTTTCAAAAATAATTTAAAGCTCATTTGAAATTTCGAAGTCTGTAAGAACAACAAAAGAGGAATATCTTATAATATTATGTGAAGAATATCTACTTCTTGGAAAAATGGATTGGGAAAATTGAGAACTGAGATTGTTACTTCCATGCCAATTCTTGTTATCACGGTTGGAAGATCAATGTTTATGAAAATGAAAAGAGGACTATGGACTGTTTTTCTGGAAAAATTTGAAAAGGAAGAATACAAAAAATTTACTGAATAAATCAAACAGACAAACCGTCTTTGATGTAACTTAGATAGTGAAAATATCTATCTCAAGATCTAAAATCATTTATTCTAATTTTTGGTGAAAAAAAAACAGATTAAATGAGGATTGCTTATAAAGTTCTTCAGATATTTTCTGAGAAAAACCGTTCAAAGTCCATATAGCTTTTCCTACTTTCGATTGTCTGACTTATAATTCCAGAAAATGTATAGTGTAGACGTGACATAGACTTATAAAATGCAATTACATAATATGTCTTGTATCACATCAAAATACATGTTAGAATAATCTTATACGCAACTTTAATGCATTGTACGCCTAAATAAGAGTTGTGTGTTTGAGCGTGTATTTTCCCATTCAGTTCTCTGAAGAGCTCAAAATATGTTTCGTGTTCTTCGACACTAAATAATTCTATAAGAGGAAACTGATTACACTTGAACGGAATATCCGCCTGTCTCTTCGAAAGGTGCAAAACTTGCTAAGAAATATTGGACTGTAGCATCAAAAATCACTTTGTGACAAGTAAATCTGGTTAATTTCAAAGGTACAGCAACTAAATTCCTCGGCAACGCTGCAATTCACGGATGATAAATTTGAAAAATAATAATAAAGGAGCTATCTTTTAAAATTATCAGTTTTTGCTGACATCAAATTTAGATAACTTAAAAGGAAAATAACGATTTTATTGATTTGGGTATGCTGTAGATTTTAAAGCAAGTATTTCTTTATTCTACTTTAAATCTTTTAAATATCCCTAGGGTTAGTCTTGGACATTAGTGGGTGGGGGGAGAGGGAGTTGTGAAGGTTTCAGAAAAGTGACCATGTCTATATAAAAGGATCTAAAATAGGGATTTAAGTTAATATAATCTGCTAAAATTGACTCTGCTGAATTACTAGGCTATATTAACAAATTTAATAAACTAACATGGGCCTGTTAATAAATTTTCCCTGGGCTTTGTCTTGGACATTAGGCTAGTTTGAATGTTTGAAAAACTTGACCATGATAATATAGAAGAACATGAAATAGGGGGGGGGGGGGGCTTAACTGCACTGACCTAGTTTGTTTAGAAGTTCATTTCATAGTAACTGTTAGCCTAATGCCCACATATAACAAGTTGCGTAAATGGACTTAGTCTGTATAGGGAGGCTAGGATATAATTTCCCTGGCAGAATCCATTACCATATGATATTTTTTAAGAACCAATGTTCTTATGGAGGACAATGGCCCTCTACCCCCAAAACATCTTAAAAAATAGCCTACTAAAAAGTAGGCTGCTTAATTTCTGAAGGTGCTTTGCTTGGTGTTAAAAGTTACTGTGATAATATAAAAGAATCTAAAATGGGAAGCTTAACTGTACTGTCTTAGTGTATTAAGAAGTTCATTTTGTAGGAGCTGTTGGTCTAATTTCCAAAAATAGCAAGTTGTCTAAATGGAATTGTTCTCTATAAGGAGTCAAAGATATGATTTCTCTGGCAAAATAATTTTCATATGATAAATTTTAAGAACAAATTTCATTTTGGAGGACAAAGGCCAGTAAAATTCTAGTTAATTGACTTCTTGCTATCTCAGAAAGGTTTTAGGTTAAGAAAATGAAACTTTCAGGGATGAATCTACAGTCTAAAGTGTGTTCCAGGAAGGTATTTGAAGCCACTACCTCTACTCCTTCTCCCTCTAGAGGGTCCTGACCTTTGATGACCTTTAAAAATATGTGTGTTAAAAAAGTGAAACCTCGCAAAATAGATCTTCAGCTTAATTGAAGTACAACAAAATTGTTTTCAGCTTCATAACTTTGCTCAATTCCATTTTATAAAGTTTTAAAGATATGCAAATACATTTCCTAAATTTTGAAGAAGAAAAAAACATAGATATGGCTCAAAATTCTACTCAAATAACAGGAATTGCATTTTCAGAACTAAAGGCAGAGAAAAAGCAACTAGTAACTGAAAATTAAGGTAAAATGTTGTTTTGTCAAAATTTCAATAGGTATAGACCTGTCATGTAGGCAAATTTCAGGACCCTCTAGAGGGAGAAGGAGTGGAGATGGGTACTTTAAAATACCTTCCCAGCACATACTTTAGCCTGTAGACCCATCCCTGAAAGTTTCATTTTCCTAACCTAAACCCTTTCCAAGATAGCAAGAAGTCAATTAACTAGAATTTTACCCAGTGTCCCCCCCAAAAAAGAAAATAAATGGCAGGGTACTTAATTTCTTAAAGTGCATTGCTTGATAAATATTGAGCAGTTCTTATAATTGACCTACAAATGAAGTGAACATAATTGACCTACAAATAAAGTGAACATAGCACTAGATGCCAAGGTGAAGCCTTCAGAAAAGTGACCATGATAATATAAAAGAATCTAAAATAGGAAGTTTTAACTATACTGACTTAAACTGATTTAAAAATAATTGTATTGACAAAGTTAAGTTTGTGTAGTGGCTTGAATTTCCATTTGTGTACTCAAAGAGGAATTTCAAATAATTATTGGTCATCTTCTACATGACACCAGCAAAAGATTAGAGTAAGACATTTTCCAATCTTGAATACAGTTGGCTTCAAGAAAACCATAGTTGTGATAAAATATCAATTATAGATATCTTTTTTCAGGCCACCTGAGTAATGTTAAAGTTTCTTGACAAACTGAGTTCAAGGTTGCTTTACCCTCAGGTTCCTGAAGCTACATTCAGGTGAAAATCCTTGTGTTATTCCCCTTGAAAATCCTATTGACTGCATAATTCTTTTTGCTAAGAGAAAGTAAAAAAAAAGGAAAAAATGTTGTTTTGTTTACAAATAAATTTAGCCAGGTTTTGTACATGACACTGATGAGTTTTAGTTTGGGTTTTAAATCAAATTACAGATGATGATTTAAATATGTATATCTGTAAATTGATCTTTATAATTTTTGATTATAAGCATTATCATTTGTCTTTTCTTTACATTTATATTGTAGCCTACCCCTCATCTTTTGAGGGAAATAAATAAAATAAATTAAATAAATAATAAAAAATAAAACCATCCAAAGTCATTAAATGAAAAATAATTGTATTGACAAAGTTAAGTTTGCGAGTAGCTTGAATATCTATTTTGTGTACTCAAAGAGGAATTTCAAATAATTATTGGTCATCTTCTACATGACATCAGCAAAAGATTAGAGTAAGACATTTCCCACTCTTGAATATGGTTGGCTTCAAGAAAACCATAGTTATGATAAAATAGCAATTATAGATATCTTTTTTCAGGCCACCTGAGAAATGTTAAAGTTTCTTGACAAACTGAGTTCAAGGTTGCTTTACCCTCAGGTTCCTGAAGGTACATTCAGCTGAAAATCCTCATGTTATTCCCCTCGAAAATCCTATTGATTGCATAATTCTTTTTGCTAAGAGAAAGTATAAAAAAAATGGAAAAAATATTGTTTTGTTTACAAATAAATTTAGCCAGGTTTTGTATGTGATGCTGCTGAGTTTTAGTTTGGGTTTTAAAACAAATTACAGATGATGATTTAAAAATATATATCTGTAAATTGATCTTTATAATTCATTGATTGACTTTGACTACCCATCTAGGAATCCCTGCTTGGTAGGAACTCTTGCAATGTTATATTTTCAAACCTAAAAATGTTCAGAATCAATCTTGAAAATTGAACAGTAATCTAATGTCAGAGATTTTTTTTTCTTTTTACAGAAAATCATCTTAGAAGTCAAACAAGGAAAGGGATAATTCAAATAAACAACAGACGAAATGAAAATTCATAAGTCCATGATCCCTCTGTCAAGACAAAGAAACCTCCTGTCATCAAATATTATGTTTGGTGTAACAGTGTAAAGTTAATTGATGCAAATGCAGACAAAATTTAATTACCTTTTTATGGGTATGGAATGAATGAAAAAATTTTGAAACAACATTAATATGAATAACCAAGTCAAACTAAGAACAGGTAAATAACAAACTTAATAAAGGGGGGCTTTTTACTCCTTCCTTAAATCTTTTAAGAGAAAGCAAGGTTTATTTAGAACAAAAATTGTAGCTCAAATGGCTAATTTGATGTTGAAATACAAAACATGTTATTATTGACTCTTATATAATGGCATAAAAAAGGGACAAAAGAGTTCTGGTAATGGCTTTCCTGAGCACTCACAGGCACAAATTTTAGCTTATGTCTTGTACAGCTGACTGTTGGGGCTTCTGGGGGTATAATGCCATGGTGAGCAAGGTCACCCAGGAGCATTTTGCTAAACCTCAGGATAAGGTCACTCAAACAGAGTTCCAAACTATGGAGCTCAAGGGTTGCTACAGTATCATGGTAAGGAATGTCTTTATTACTCAGGTTGATCCTGGTTGCCCTTTTTGGACTGATTCTAGTTCCTGCACTAGATAGGTAGCTCTTACTACTGACGGGCCACAGGCAGGACAGGCATATTCAAGTATGAAGCATAGGAAGCAGAGGTATCTCCAAAGAAGACCGTGGGCGTGCGTTGCAGAGGTATGCATGAAGAAGAGTATGGACGTTGCACTTGAAGCGAAGCATTTTTGAAAGGGTTTGCAGAGATACGTCAGCTTTACAGGTCACACTGTTAATATGGGTAGTAAAGATGCAATCATGTGAGAAAATGACAACTAGTATTTTACCTCATTAACAACAGGGAAAGGAACTTCAGGGGAGGAGTGGGCAAAGTCTCTCTTTGCCGGGTTCAGTCTAAGTATTTTTGACTTAGCAGAGTTAATTGTCAATTTTGTATCAGAGATCTTTGTATCAGTAGATCAAAAGTGATTTTGGGGAATTGCTTGGTGGAGACATTGCCATGAAGAAGATAAGCAAATAAGAGTGACGAACTGTTGACAAATATGTATGTGTTGTTATGTTCTACTAGCAAGTAGTGGATGATGGCAAGGAAAGCTATTCCTGCCAGTTTTGTCCCTTGTGGGGCAGTGCAGGTTTTTCTTTCTCCAATCTGAGTCACAGTCCTTTTTGTGTAAATCAATTGCATTTTGCTATCTTTCAGAGGGAGAATCGAGCGCAATGGCTAGTGTTTGGCGTTTAGCACCCATTCCTTTCAGATTTTGAGAGGCCACTAGGTGTGACAGGAGATCGAAAGCTTTGCAAAAGTTGATGGCTGCTAGGTCGACAAAACAGCCTTGCTTTTCAAGCCACTTCAGGATCTGATCATACATTCAGACTAGGTATATAGACGTCCCACATTTTTGGAGTCCGCCATATTGCTATTTGTTGATATCTCACAATGTTTTAAAGGGTGTTATAATTCCTAAATTTTTATTTTTGTTTTGTTTTGTTTATAAATATTAACAACAAAGACCCTCTTGTCTGCGTGTCAGTGCCTTAATAAACCAAAGAGTAATGTGCCAAATTACATGACACTATATACATCCCCATTGACAAAATGACTATAATATGAATAAAGGCTCATAATAGTAATAATGTAGCTTGAATTTATTGAGAAAGAAAAAACAATGGCCAACTATTGAAGAAACATCTTGAACATTTTGAAAATATCAGTTAAAACAGTTAAAGGCTGATAAAACTTAATTACTAAAATCAGTCATGGCTAGTTTTAGTTCTTTAATTTTTTCTTATATTTTACTACAGTTTTATTTTATTTATTTATTTTACTTGTTTTTATAGCTTAAGTTTGCATTTACACATAGAGCCAAAATATTTATTAGGCTAGTCTCTACAGCAATTCATAATCTTTTAGGTAAGGATTCAGAGCTTTCCTAAACAGTAAGGACGTCTAGTTTACCAAGAAGAAGTCTTTTCATTTTGAAGTTTTTGCTCTTCATGTTCTTTTCTCAGTGGCTGATCCATATGTCTATACATCTGAATATTTAACTACATGAAGTAACTTCAATCAAGAAAGCTAGCCGGGAAGATATCTTCATTGGTGAAAAATGGATCAGACAAATGTTTATGATCATGTTTCTGTTAAGGAAGGTATTTAATTCCTTACATAATACATTGAAACTCCTAATATTATCTATTATAATTTCCCTTGAAAAGTCAGAAAACTAGAAGTTATTTGATCATAGGCACAATAGTGCTGCCTAAATAAAGAACGATGATGGTTTAATGTATTATTTTTTCTGGATAGATGACTTTGTATTGAAGAATTAATTGTAAGAACTTTGAAAGGGCCCCATTAGATTAGAAAATAAAAGTTCTAGTGCCCTTTTCAATAGTCAACAGGGATTTGAGCATTCAAGGGTTCAAAGAACATGCAACAAAGGTTCCAGGGTTGACACAATCCACCAGAGCCCTAGGGCAAGGGTTATAAGTTATGTCCTGGGGGTAAATGAAGTTTTTATGGAATTGTCGGTCATAAAAACTTCAGATGAAGCCTATTTGATTGGAAGTTGTAGTGCCATTTTTAAGAATCAACAATGATCTGAGGAAAACCAGCTGCACCCCTCCCCGCCTATCATTTCCCAAAAAATCCAATCAAAAATTTTTAGACATCAATTTCGTTTAGTATTGTTAGAAGGTCCATTAATTTGGCCTTCGTGGGGTAATACTGCTGCTACTACGGCTACTATTCCTAATACAGTATTAGTGCTACTATTGTTTCCTCTACTACTACTGCTGCTATGATACTAATACAATTAAGGCTGCGCTTATAAGATGAAAATTTGATAGAATATTGATTAGGGATGTCAACTAAATCAATACACACTGTGTGCTTGCATATTGTCAAAAGGTTATATCTCAAGAAAGAATTTGCGTATAAAGTTGAAACTTTCCAAGAATACTTATGGGGTAAGACCAATTGATGAAAAGGTAATGTGTTTTTGTTGCCACTGACACTATACTACGGCTGCTTCTACTAATATTACTACTGCTATTAAACTACTCCAACTACTACTTCAAATGCAATTACTCGTAAGTCTTAGATTATTGAGATGAAAAGGGTGTCAAAAAGGGCACATCAGCACTATAAAAGGGCACAAAAAGGGCAAAACATCACATCAGCACTATTTTTCGTACGGTTTACTGTATCAAAGTGAAATTTCTGATGCGTAATAAGGGAGATGTTTAGCTGACCAAAAAGTGACATCTACGTTCTACTACTTTTATTAATACTGCTGTTATCACTACTACTACAAAAAACGCACCAATACTGCTACTATTTTGATACTAGTACTATTAGGGCTAAGTTTGTGAAGGGAAAATTTTAGAAAATATCAAGGAAAATTTGAACCATATCGAAAGACACTTGTGCATTCAGATTGCCAAAAGAGCACATCTCGAGAATGAATTTGTGTATTAAGTTGGAATGCTCAAAGAACACTTGTGGAGAAGATGAATTGACCAAATGGTAATTTTTGCGCGCTACTACAAATAGCTTACTACTACCAGTGCTACATTTACTAATTATATTACTATTACTCTAACTACTACTTCTGTTGAGACTACTTGCAAGCCTAAGAGAGTTAAAATGGGAAGTTCAAGAAATACACAGGTTATCAAAAAGACACATCGGCAATATCATGAATATCTGCAATAGAAATGGCTAATTTTATTATTTTGACAAAATCCTGGATTTGATAAGGATGGGGGTGATACTGATGAAAGGCAATATTGTAATACTACTGCTGCTACTAGTAATAGTGCTATTACTGTATTTTAATACTACTAATAGTTTTAATAATACTATTGTGACTACTATTACAACTGTGCCTAAGGGTATGAAGGTGAAATTTTCAGGGAGTTTTTATGGGGAAAAGTGAACATAATCACACTTGTTGTCCGTATGTAAGTTGTTAAAAGGGCATAAAAGAAATATCTTAGGAACAGTTTTGTGTTTGAGTTGAAACTTACAGGGCATGTTCTGTGGGATGTTGAACTAATCACAATCACTAAATATTGTCATATTCATAAAAGTGGTCGTTATTTTTCATAATAATAACGGTTATTGAAATATCTAATGAATGTAAACTGCAGTTTAATATATATTAGTTTTTGTTCCGAAAGTCTGGTCAATTTTGAAGTTTTTAAGGGTAGTCGCAACAACCAGTCACAGTAACGGTCGCTACTTATTGCAGTCACAAGCACAATCAGTAGCAGTTATAAAGAGACAAAGTCGACAGTAGTTGTGCTTATAATTGCAAGTTTTTCACTTTGTCTTAAGGATAAAAAGGTGCAACTGTTTACAGTTGATGTTACAAGTTATCACAGTCGAAAGTAATTACTGCTGTGAGCAGTTGTGAAGAGCCGAAGTTGCAACCAGTCATAGTTCCAGTAGAAGTACTAGTTGTAATTTTTCTGACACTCCTTTTAACAACCTTCACGCACATAGCGGGTTTTGATTTCATTGAACTCTCTCATCAGCATTCCTTCAAAGCTTCAACTTAATACCTTTAGCCTTTCGGACACCCCGGATATGCGCCCCTCCTTTTACCAAATAATGAACCTGTACGTAAACAATGGCAAATTCTATGACTCACAGCTCTTGTCCTTAGGGCTGTGGGTGGATAGTTATCTGAAACCTCAGGTATGTGGAGCAAAATAGCTCTCTTAAATTAATTGAATCTCTCAGGTGAGAGTAGCAAACAGGGGTGAAGGAGGACGACTGGTGGTCTCAGTCTAATCACTTTGACTCTTAAAAAGAACAATAATACCTATAATGTCAAATCAGATGAGCCCTTTTTAAAGTATTTTTGACAACTTCTTCGATACGAAGTGGCTTGATGAAGAATTACATAAATAATTCATGGAGCCCACTTCCTTCTTAACTTAGTCTTAGGACTCCAATGAGAGTTTACTTTTTTTTTTTTTTTTACAGAAATTGAAGACGGACTCCCTAGCGATTATGAAAACGATCTTAGATACACGCCACCAATTTTGTTGTCAAAACCTGAATGCAGCCTTCATACTTCTTGTTCTGGCACATCTGCAAAGCTCGAGCCTGATTTGGACCCTCTCAAACTGGAGCTGGATGCTAGCAAGGACAAAGGTATGTTTTTCAATATCCTGGGTATAGTCAAAGGTATGTTATGAATGCACAACCAAATCAAAACTAAAGTCAAACCAAATTATATCCAAAGTATTCTAGGTATTTGCAGATGATGGTATTTTTTATGGTGTCAAAATATGGTTGGGTGTCAAAGTAGAATTCGAAATTTTTTCTTAATTTTGGGCTTTAAATGAAACACTTCTTTTTGTCTTTTAATTACATTTGAAAGTTAAAGGTCGTGAAACATTGCTAAAAATTAGGTTTCGTGTTAAAGGTATCTCTTACTGTAGTTTTTTCCCCAAAAAATAACAAACTTCAAGAAAAACAGTAGGATATTTTTAAGACTGCATATCCTGCTTAAGCCTCAAATGAATTTTACGCCCCTATATTCGAAGGCTGTCCTCTATAAAACATTTTTTCTTTGCATACAAATATTGATGTTCCAACACCTGAGCAATTATTAAGAAATTAAATTGACCAAAATTATCATCTAATCAAAGATTTAGCAGCAGGAATAGAATGTGAGGTTTTAATGACCTTGGTTAAATTTTCTAACAAGTATTCGATGTATTTCCAATTGTTTTATTAACGTATAAAATGTCTGTCCACGAGGGTGGGCTGAATGAAATTTTCATTTTTTTTTTATGAATCCTGGGTATACCAATCCCTTTTTTATTTTATCTTTGTCTTTGTATTTATTTTTCTACCGTAGTTAGTTTGTTATTTTAGGCCTATTCAAAAATATACATGTATGCGTTAATAATAAAATGATTAAACTTGACCAATATAAATATTGCAAAACCAAGGGTTTGAATTCTAATATTGCACCTAATTCCTTTGATTCTGAATTAAGCAGTCATCTATTTGATTACCCCAGCCATAAAATACTTTTTGTTTTATGTAGACTATTGTATCCAATTGAGTCTAAAAAAAAACATACGACGTTGGTATATTGTTACCCGTCATAACTTTAGGTACAATAGGCAGTCGATTATTTTTGTTCTGATTGAATATGTAAAATTTGAGTTGAATTATTGATAGTTTTCACTTGCACACATATGGAAAACGAGTTTTTTTTATTGAAATTGTGTTTGGGGGATATAAAAAACTTTCACCAATTGACTTATCTTTATTGCAATATTAAAACAACGGTGAGAATATAATAATAATATAATTCCAATATAATAATATAATTATAATAATTAATATAATAATTCCAATCAATAAGGTCTTTGTCACGCACCTAGAAAATAATAGTAACTTGAATGTATATCTTTTCAACTATATGTATCTCTCTTGTGAATAATAAATAAGGTGAAATTTCTGCAATTTTAACAAGTTTAAATTTACTTTCATACTAATGGAAGAAAAATTTTGAATATAGTAAGCTTTTATGATTCACCTTGAAAAAAATATAACAGTTCAAAATAGGAATGAAACCTATTAATTGACAGTGAAACAAATATAGAAATTTTCAACTGGATATTTCGAACACATATACAGTGTCCATCATCAGCAGTAAAACTAGAAGACATTAATACAAACAAACAAAATTTATAGCCAATAAACTAATTACATATAGTTTATTGCTAAAACTATATAAATTTTCTTTGTTTTTACTAATGTCTTTTAGTTTTGCTGCTGATGATGGACACTGTATATGTGTTCGAAATATCCAGTTAAAAAAATATTATATTTGTTTCACTGTCAATTAAAAGGTTTCATCCCTATTTTGAACTGTTATATGTTCGTCATGGAAAGGCAGTGTGGTCATCGAGATTATCTAGTTGAAAAAATAAAATAAAAGTCTCTAATTTTAGGTTAAACTTCTTGCTCAAGGATAATTTAGAATATACTATGATTGATAGATAGATACATGTTTATTTACAACAAGAATTAAACCATTTAAACAAACAGCGCATATGCCTAATGGCATACTTAAGCGCGTGGTATATCACCAAAAAAAAAAAAAAATAAACTCAAACAAAAGAAAAAACCGTCATTACTTCGACTTAAACTAATTTGAACTTCTTTCGGAAATCAAACTTCAACACTCACAACGGAAAATATTATGGGAGACTAGAAACATGATTTCTTAATAACTTCAGAAATTTATTTCTATCATTACAATTTTTCACAGCTATTGGGATTAAATTCCAAACTTTTGGACCAGTATGACGCAAACTAAATCCCGATCGCACAGTTGCCGTAATTTCAAAAGAGAAATCAGAACTATGAGATGTTGGGTAATTGTGGAATTGTGAATTTGTCGGGAATTATCTTGGGAAATTTAGTGAAAGTTGGTAAATCATATATCAAGCACGATTTTGCTTAACAAACCTCAGGAGTAATTTTGAGTTTTTTAAATCTTTTTATTATAGACACTGCTACGCCATCACTGTTTGACAATGATCTTCTCACACAAGCAAGCGGAATACATAGAATGCCTGATTTAATTACTCTGTTTCTCAAACAAGAAACAAACTCAGATTGTGAAAGTGAAGCACAAAGCACCCAACCGACCCGTGATGTGGATTTGTTTGATGGAAACGCTGCCGCTGAAAACTTAAATGCATCAAATTTATCTCAATACCAACGAATGCCCCCTGGGGAAAAACCATTCAAGTGTCAAGTATGTGAAAAAAGCTTCTCTTCTAGTTCGTATTTATCAAAACACCGAAAAACTCATACAGGAAAGACACCTTTCGAGTGTAAAATTTGTGAAAAGAGCTTCACTTCCAGAGGCAACTTATTAATACACGAAAGAACACATACTGGGGAAAAACCATTTGAGTGTGATGTATGTACAAAAAAATTCAGCCGAGGGGCAAATCTATCAGTACACCATAGAATTCATTCGGGAGAGAAACCTTTCGTGTGTCAAGTATGTGGAAAAGGCTTCACTTCTAGTTCTCATTTATCTAAGCATCAAAGAACTCATACAGGGGAGAAACCTTTCATATGTCAAGTATGTGAAAAAGAATTTACTTTTAGTTCTGATTTATCTAAACACCGAAGAACTCATACAGGAGAGAAGCCTTTCGAATGTCAAGTATGTGGAAAAAAATTCACTTCTAGCTCTGATTTATCTAAACACCGTAGAACTCATACGGGAGAAACACCTTTCGTGTGTCAAGTATGTGGAAAAGGATTTACCTCTGGTTCTGTTCTATCTAGACACCAAAGAACTCACATAAGAAAGTAACCTTTCGACTCTCAAATACGTGAAAAAGACTCACTTTTAGTTCTGATTCTTGTTAGCATCAAAGATTTGTCCAACATTTTACTTTTGACTCTTGAAAAATCTCTTACTTTATATTCATTATCAAACTCTGGTATGAATTGAATGGAATTCCTACTGAAGTGAATTTCCTCTGAAGTTTTTAAAAAATTCGCAGATTAGGTAAAAAGTATATTGAAGTTAAAGCAAAATTTAATTGAACGGTGCTATTATGATGTCTGTTGTGTGAAGTAATGACCTTTTGTAAACATTGTTGGGCCGCTTTTTCTTGTCAACATGCAGTCATTGTTGGCTGTTTTTGCTTATGATTCATTTCTATTTGTTTCATTTTCTAGCTTTTGTGATCTAACGTTATGATGGTCCTATATATGAAAAAAAAAAATCTTGTCTGTATTTTATCCCAAACAAAAACCTAAAACTGTTCTTTAAATCATTGTGAGGTTTTGGGGCCTGTAATATCTGACAACTGCAGACAAAGTCATACGTAGTTTTAGTTGTAGTCAATTCAAATTATTACAGTTGAAAATGGTGGCTGCTATAAGCAGTTTTAGGTAGTTGAAATTACAATCAGTCGTTGTCCCAGCGATAGTAGTTGTACTAACTGTAGTGGTATTAGTATGCCGTATTGCCTTTTGCTCAGCTGAACATGCCTTCATCGTGCCCAGATATTTACAACTTAATGCCCTAAGTCGTTTCTGAGATATAGCTCATACAACCCTATACAATCTGCTTGTGCATAGTGAGTGTTTATTTAGTTCAATATTCCCTGAAATTTTAAGCTCCCTAAATTTTAGCAGTCATTATTGAAGTACTTGCAGTAAAAGCAACTGTAGTATGCACATAATACCTTTCACTATGTTTAATATCCTCCTCTACATGCCTTGAAAGTTGGCCTAAGTAACGTCCTTAGCCTGAGTATTATACAATCTCAAACGGTTCATGTTGCAACAAGCAATCACAGTAACAGTCGGAACTAACTGCAGTCACGAGCGCAAATAGTCGCAGTTGCAAGGATAAAAAGTTGCAATTAGTTGCAGGGGTAGTAACAAGTAAACTCAATTAGAAATAGTTGCAAGTGCTAGGAGTTTTAGGTGGTCACAGTTCCATTCAGTCACAGTTTTGAAAGTAGTTGTTGTGCTACTAGTGGTATGCACGTGTTTTGCTACCACTACTTGTAAGATATTAGTACTAAGCTAAGGATATGGATAATAAATTATGGAGAATATTATAGGAAAATTTGAACTAAATCAAAACTTGCTCTATGGCTGTTGGTTGTCAAAAGGGTGTTTCTCAGGAATGGATTAGTGTATTTAGTTGGAACTTTCAGGGAATGCTTAAAGAGAGAAATAGACAGACCTAAAGGCAATATGTGCACGGTACTATTAATACTACTGCCGCAGCTACTCCTACTACAACTCCAAGTACTACTTCTATTGTAACTACTGTTAAGACTAAGAGCATTAAGATGAAGATGGCCAGAAGTGTTGAGGGGAAAGCTGAATTAAATTAAAACACTGTGAGATGTTATCTAAATAGCATATTGGTAATATGGTGGTAACGTCGAGTTATATTACTTTGAAACTTCAAGGTCTTGATGAGGGATATGTTCAACTAGCCAAAGGCTAGTATACTATTACGGCTGCTGCTGCTCGAACTAGTTCTATTGCTCTTAATTCTACTGCTAGTGCGACAGCCAGTACTCCCATTACTACTATCGTGATTACTATTACACTTATGGCAAAGCGAATAAAGACGAAATTTTCAGGGAATATTTAAGGGGTAAGTTGAACTGAATCACAAAATGCTTTCTAGATGCAGGTTGTTAAGGCAGCATATAAGAAATATCATTGAAACGGCTTCGTCTGTAAATTTGAAACTTAAAGGGCTTAGAATTGGATTACCAAGATTCACCAAAAGACAACATTTGAGGCAATAAACGTGAAAAGCATTTTGCACGCAGGCCAATGGTCTGCCTTGCGCAGGTATTGTTCTCCTGATTTGATGCCCTTGGCTAGTAGAGCAATAAGTGGTTGAGGACAAATCTTCCGACGCTTCCCGTGTTTTCTCCTAGATTTCTACGGGCACCCGTTTAGAGCTGGGTCAACTCTGGCTTATCTTACCGGGTCACACCATTGACCCCGTTCCAAACCACATAACCGGGAATCCAACCCCTGACCTCGACGTCTCAATACCGGAGCGCTAACTAATCGGCTTGGACGGTTTTCGGGTAATAAGAGGAACTTGAACTAAATCCCAACATATCCTCTACATGCAGGTTGTCACTAAGGGTCTATCAGCAAAATCTTAATCGTGTATCAACGATATCAAAAGGCTTGGCACGTGGAATTGAAATTTGTAGAACTTGTTATGGGGCTGTTAAAATAACCAAAGGGCAATATATATATCCTACTACTGCCAATAAAGCTAAGGTTACTCCTTCTAAGTCTACTGCTAATACTCGTACTAGTGCTACTAAAGCTAAAAGCATCAGGATGCAGATTTTGCTCTATGTTGAAATTGTGTTGGACTAAGTCAAAACACGATTTGCCTATACAGTTTGTCAAGAGACTTGTCAGGAATGCCTCATGAACAGTTTATGGTATTTAGTTGAAACTATTAGCATGTGTTGAGAGGGATCATAAAAATAATCAAAGGTGCTCTGTGCTTCTTAATATTAATATGACTACTATTGCTGCTACTGTAGCTAATATTATTAAAATGAAGCTTTCAGTGAATGTTTAGGAGGACGATGAACTAAATCAAAACGAACTATAAGACAGGTAAACTGTCAAAGGGGTGTAACTGCAATATCTCAGAAGCGGTTGGATTTTCTGGGTATAATACGGGGGATTACTGAACTAACCAAAAGTTTGTCTAATTTCTGGACAAGAAAATGAAATAGTTTTGTCAGAAAACTGCTTGGACCTCTAAGGAAGTCAGGATTCAAGCGCAATACTTTGTAATGTGGTGTAGAATACAAAAGGTAAAGTGTATAGCTAAGGCACTAAAATTATTTACTCTAGGTTTTTCTTAAGAGAAAATCATATTTGATTGGGATAAATGATCTGTAGTCGTAACAGAACTAGTAGTAGTAGCAGGTATATATTGCTTTTTGGTGGCTTGAATCTCTTCTCCTTATCATGTCCGGGAAGGCTAAACTGAATACTTTAAGCTGTTTCTGAGATATTGCTCCTACCCCTTTCGGCAACCTTCATGGACGTAGTAGGTTTGATTTGATTTCAAACTTCCCTCAACATTCCCAGAAAGCATCACTTTAAAATCTTTTGCCATTATCTCCATAGCCCGGGAAATACCCCCCACCCCCTTTCTGAACAACAAAACTGCATGTAAATAATCAATAAAGTCCATGACTGTAGGCAGTTGACATTGCAATCCGTCACAGTCCCACTGATAGTAGTTGTAGGCTAGTAGTAGTAGTATGCCGCTACTACTACAACGGATCTTACCTTAACGGATGTAGGTGATTGGGTCACCTCCATAGTGACAGTCATTGGACCTTTCATTTTGCGGAAGAAAATGGATCTCCCAAATTTACGATCGGATGAACGAGGGGAGTGCAGTAAGCAGGAGTGTGTTGGGGGGTCCGTCCAATTAATTTTTAATGTTAAAACGGGCATTAAAAAATTTCCAATCTGATGAACCCTTTCTGAAGTTCATCTGGCAACTTCGCTCGCTACTAATGACTCCCACGTGAATTTACTTTTTCTTTTGCAGAAGTCAAAGACAGACTAATAAAAAAGTTGAGGTAAAAAGACTAATAATAAGAATATTAAGTCTGTCAAAGATAGACTAATAAAAAGGTTGAGGTAAAAAGACTAATAATAAAAATGTTCTTATATGCACGGCACCAATTTTATTTTCTAAGCATGAATGCAACCCTCTATGATTTCCATGTGAATTTCTCTTTCTTTTGCAGAAGTCAAATTTAGACTAATAAAAAGTTGTGGGTATAAAGACTAATAATAAGAATATTAAGTCTGTCAAAGACAGACTAATAAAAAGGTTGAGGTAAAAAGACTAATAATAAAAAGGTTCTAAGATGCACGGCACCAATTTTATTTTCGGAGCATGAATGCAACCCTCTATGATTCCCATGTGAATTTACTTTTTCTTTTGCAGAAGTCAAAGACAGACTTCCAAGCAATAATAAGAACCTTCTAAGATGCACGCCACCAATTTTGTTTTATAAACATGATTGCTGCCCATATACTTATTCTTCTTCCTAATTTGCAAAACTCAAGCATGAGCTTCAAACATCCTGAGATCTATTTTTGGTAATTTGCTCTTTCGACACAGAATAATTTACTCGTAACGGCTTAGATTAAATTGAAACATAATTTGGCTTCCTTTCATAGTTCATTTTGACCTTATATCATCTTGACAGAGGAAAAGGAATATTGTAATCTGGGGCTATTCCGATTAGGACATAAGGTCCTGTCTCCTGATTTTGCCTTCTTGCCTTAGACGTGCTTCAGTTGGAGTTTCGTACTAACAATACTGTTTCCATGAGAACTTTTTTCAAATGATTTAGTTACATCAGGCTGAGGGTTGCTTTTGGCATGCTTTCCAGAACTTTCGCAACCAAGATGTTTTTAGAAAAGGAAAGATTTCTTTATGGGATTATTCCACTGATCATTTGTGCGGAGGCTTATTTACTTCTTGAGATGTTTTAAATGACAAGAATGTCATAATGTTGTGTTTCCAAGATAAATCCTCGAGGATATTTGAGTCATTTTTATAAGCTGATAACCCATATATACACTTTCTCACAATGTTGGTGAAGTATGACAATCATTCCTTTGTTTTTAGGTCAGATCCGAGACATTTAAACAAATTATTTGTTGTAACAAACTGAAAGTAAAGAAATCCTCGGGCTAATAGTAACTGTAACTATAACAAATACAGTTTTATAGCATTTCACCTGCTTGCTATCAGTAGCTTTGTTTTTAGCAAGATTCAATAGAAAAAATATTCATAGAAATATATTAATAAAAAAAAGTAATATTTACAAAGGGTTGGGGTTGAACTGGATATTGGTGGAACCGCATACTCTAAATTACTCAAACGCCTTTTGGTGAAAATTTCTACAATAATTTGTAAGAACCCCATCTTACTTTAATTTCTCAGAGACGAATTTCTAGTTATCTTGCTTGATCCCTTCAAAAGATAACTGCAAAAGCTATTTTAGGTAGATCAATTTTTTCTGGCACCTTTGACATTGTTGCGCTAAGCTGTAAGTATAATATCCAATATTTTCCCCCTTGTATCTCTAAATCCTTTCGTAATTCCAGAATCGTAAAAATTTGCGCTATCTACCTTGTCTGTTATGCTCTTTGTCCAAACGCATTTCCGGTTCTACCCTACATGGGCTGGAATAGATTATTGTTTTTTTTTCTTTGCTGACGACCAAGAGTCTTAAATTTTAAATGATTTTAATCTTAAATCTAAATTCATGAAGTATTAAGTAGGTAAAAAGATGGACTGTCAAAAATGACAGCTTCACTACTTCTAGTATGGTGGATTTACTCCCGTCCAAAGTGACGGACCTACCTATTCAAGATCAGCTAAAATCAGCCATATGCATCAGCCGTGGAACTTAAAAAAATTTGTCGGTCTCGGTGGCAATAATAATATTAATAATCCTGGACGATGAACTGATCTGAGTCCTTGTCCCAGGTTATCCACCGCCAATCTCCAAGGTCAGTTTGCAAGAATAATCCCAGATATGATTAGACCTTTCCCGCTTATGGGAAATGTTATGGGCATATTCTGTAATATTTAGAACACAACCAGTTGTTGCTTGTATTTTTTACTGTTTTCCCTTCAGAAAATTTTTGCTTTCTGTTCGGGTGTAACAAACTGCAAGTACGGACTGACCCGGCTAGTAACTGAAACTCTGAAAAACGGAACTTTGATAGCAATTGATACATCATAAGAATGGGATTTTTATTCTTCTTTCCAATGTATAAGTTTCATCAAGCTTAGTCCAATCTAACAAAAGTTACCAGCCTGAGAAAATTTGGCTTATTTTCGAAAAAGGGGAAAAAACCGTCTAAAGTCACAAAATCTTAATGGAAATCACACCGTCAGATTCAGCATAATCCTACTGTAGAAGTTTTAAGCTCCTATCTGCACAAATTTGGAATTTTGTATTTTTTCCCAGAGAAAGATCACGGATGTGTCTTTATTTGTCTTTTTGTTTTTTTGAACGCACAGAAATTATTCTATATATAAAAGGGACTGTCCCCTCCTCAACGCCCCGCTATTTAGATTAAAGTTTTTTATCGTTTTAAAAAGTAGAGTTGTGAAAAATAGTCAAACTTTAGCGTTAAGAGCAGGGCGTTGACGAGGGGACAACCCCTTTTATATAGAGAATAATTTCTGTTCTTTTAAATTTTAATGTCGCTCCTTACTTTTAGTTAAAAGAAATTCTTTTTAATTTAATAATCTAAAAGGGTGGTTACAGACAAGGGCGAAAAAAGCAATTTCGTTTTGTAATGAGCGCTGTGCGATTTTAAATTTAAATTTCTATTTTCAAAACAGAATCAGAAAAGTTGTAAAAAGTCTTTTGAAAGAGTATGCATACGGTACTCATCAGGGGTAAAAAGGAAATTGTATTTAAAGCGAATGGTAATTTGTCTAAATGCTTCTTTAAAATTCGATTTTTAAGCTTAGGCTGGAAGGGCTGAATCCAAAACTCAAAAGTATAGAAAAATCCCGTGCTGACTTTGCCAGTTGTAAAGGATGTAATGACATGCAGTGATGGCGGATCCAGGGGGGCCAGGCCCTCACAAAGATATTTTCCAGTGCCCTCTTTTCCTGTTTTTTCACTCTTTTTTCAGAATAAATTTGTCAGTTTTGTCAATTATTGGCACCTTTGTCACTCCCCCGAAATTTTTCCCACTGGTGCCCTTGTCACATTGCCCCTACCCCAAGATTTTGCTCTAAATCCCTGGCACACAGCGGCACGTTCGCTCCTAAAAAGTCACATAGTCAATTCAATATAAAAGTTAATATAGCCACTTTTTTCAGCACTTCATTTAACTAAGCTGATACAATTGATTTTTATAATATTATAGTCGGTTATTTGCAACGACACATCCACTGCAATGAAGGAAGGGGCTTGGGTCATTGGGTTAACGCGAGAGTGCCAGAAGCCTCAGAGTGTGTATTTCAATACCGAAATTGTCTGATTCTCTATGAGCCTTCAGGTAAAATATAGAAAGAGGTGTGGGCGTTTGGTTGAAATTAATTTTTCATTCCACTTCAATTAAACTAATCTTGTTGGTGCAAAACAGATCCTGGTAAGCTTGGAAAATTCGGGTAAGGTTTATATTAATGGACTATTCAGACAGCTAAGAAATAAATTTACCTTTATTGTCAGAATTGCACCCTGAATTCAAATTTAACATGAATTTGTATTGAAAATGAACTTTATTCCCAACCTATTTATGCTATACCAATTTAAGATATGTTACAATTCAGGATAGATATTTTCACATTTTGGGGGTGGGAGTAAAGCTCATTTCTGACACAAATGAATGTCAAATTTGGATTTAGGATAGAGTTCTGACTATAGAGGTTAGTTTGAATTTCACCCCACTCACCTTATGTGCTAATATATACCCTGAATTTTACGTATAGAATCAGCTAAAAGACAATCACACAAAACGCTACCTATGGCTCAGATAAACTCACTGATTCCTAGATGGCATACAGGTTTTTCTGTTTGGGACGCGCCAGTTTCTACTTTAATAAGTATGCCATATTTCTTTATATTTTCTTATTGCAAATAAGTTACTTTTTAAGCATAATAAAACTATCAGGAGAGACATTCCAGTCTTCAGTGGATTTTGTTTGGGGGAGTTGTGGGGATCTAATTCGGTAATTTGGAAAAATTAGAAAAAAATGAGGTATTTTTAACTTACGAACTGATCATGGGGTCCTAATGAAATTTGATTTTTAGAAGGACCTTGTGTCTCAGAGCTCTTAATTTAAATCCTAACTGGATCCGATGAAATGGGAGGAGCTGGAGGAAGTAACCGGAAATCTTGGAAATTTCTGAAGATTGTCGTTTTTGGCCAGCCATCTGGGGCTACACGGAAAGCAGGTCGTCCTCGTAAGGGTTGCGAGAATGTCATAAATAAAGACTTAAAGGCAATGGGAACTTCCTGGCAGGGTGTAAAGACGAAGGCCTTGAATAGATTTGGCTGCAGGAGGAGCGTGCGTAGCAGTGTTGGCCTCAGGTGGCTTGGTGCTGCAGTGAGTTAGTAGTAGTAGTAGTAGTAGCTTAAAGTGGAGAGATCGTGATGACACTTGGTGGGAAGAGTAAGCATAAGTCCTAGATAAGTGATTGACATAACCGGAAAGGTTTCACTCTCTTTGGGGGAGTTGGGGGGAGGGGATTAATTTTGAAAAATTAGAAAATATGAGGCATTTTTAACTTACACGATCGGGTGATCAAATCTTAATTACATCTGATATCTAGAAGGGTTTTGTGCTTCAGAGATTTCATTTAAAATCCTGACCAGATCTGGTGACATTGGGGGAGTTGGACGGGGAAACGAGAAATCTTGAAAAACGTGAAAATTAACTTGATTTATAGAAAGATCTTATGTCTCAGATGCTCAATTTTAGAATTCGAATCGGATCTGAGGACATAAAGAGGTAGAGGGGGGAAACAGAAATCTTGGAGGGGATTTCCATTGCTTTGGCGAGTTCGGTGCTTCTGGACGTGGTAGGACGATGAAAATTAGTAGGCATGTCAGGGATTTGCACAAATTGACTTGATAACAGCCGTTTCCTCGATTTGACCATCTGGGGTGCTGGAGGGGGAGGACAAATTGAAAAAATGATGTATTTTTAAATACGAATGGGTGATCGGATCTCAATGAAATATGATAATTACAAGCACTACGTGTCTCAGAGCTTTTTTTTAAATTCCGACCATAACAAGAGATATTGGGGGGAGTTAGAGGGGGAAACGGGAAATCTTTGAAAACGCCTGTGGAGATATCAGGATGAAACTTGGTGGGAAGAATAAGCACAGGTCCTAGATACATGATTGACAAAACTGGACCTAATCCGCTCATTTTGGGGGAGTCGGGGAATTGTAATTAGGAAATATTAGAAAAATCGAGTATTTTTAGCTTAAGAACGGGTGACCGGATTCTAATGAAATTCTATATTTAGAAAGATTTCATGTCTCAGCGCTTTTATTTTAAATCCTGACCAGATCTGGTTACGTTGGAAGGAGTTGGAGGGGGAAACCGAAAATCTTGGGAAACATTTTAAATCCTGACCGGTATTAAGCCTCTGATTCTCCTTTTCTATCAATCTATTGATTCTTAGAATTTTGCTAGAGCTCATGCCATATGAGCTCTTGGCTGTTAGCTCTTCCGACCTCGTCACAAGAGCCATATGAGCTTTTAGCTCTTGTTCAGCTTGGCTTTAAAGGTTTTGAGTTTTTAGAGCTTAAAATCTGTGTTATGCGTCAAGTGCACCAGTCTGATCTCTGAAAATGTTTAATGGGATTTAACAAAAAAAAATAAATACTATTAAGGCTTCTAGTAAGACCAAATAATTTAATAGCCTGTTTGTTTGTTCTATTTAATTTTAATATTCATTAAACAACTATAAATAGATCAAAATTCTTTCTCAAATGGAAGATTACCAATTTAACAGTTGAATCGCCCCTGACAGTCTACTTTAGACAATCAATATTTCACAATATTTGAATACGATGATTATTTGACATACATTTGACAATACCTGACTATAGACTTGGTATTTGACAATATATTAAGTATTAGATCATTTGACCATTCAATTTCATTTGAAAATCCAATTGACAAGATATCTTATAGTTTGACAATAATTGACAATTGATGTTTGGCAACATTCGTGAGTTTTAACTAATAGTTGACAGCATAGGCTTCGTCTTAACTGAAAATGGAAGCCTAAAGAGTCATGTTGATGAAATAATTAAGAGAGGTAGAGTGGCCATGTCTGCAATTTTTAGAAACCCGGCGATAATGGGGATTAATAACCTAAAAATACATGAAAGAATATTTAATACAAATATCTTACCCGTGATAGAATATGGAGCAGAGATATGGGATGTAGAATTAGTGCAGTCACTGGAGTCCCTTCAGCTACAGTATTATAAAAGAGTGTCTGGTCTATGTCAGACAACTCATTCACAGATTCTGAAAGGTGATATGGGCCTGTTTTCTTTAAAGCTACGTAGGTATATTTTAATGCTTAGATTCTGGTTGAAGTTAACTAAGAGTAATAAAGAAAGACTAGTAAGAGCGGCATATGATCAGATGTTGAAAAGTTGTTTAAAAACCTCGTGGCCATACCAAATTAAATCATTACTAGAAAAACTAGGAGTACCTTACTTATGGAATAATGGTCTTTGTTCTAGTGATATACCAACATATTTAGAAAGCCAGGTACAATTTATATTAGAGAGTCAGGAAATTTAGCATTGGCAAGGGTTTGGTTTTAGATTCTACAACTCTACAACATTATAATCAGGCAAGACCTAGTTCGGAGAGGAGGTGTATTTTAAATTTAATTTACCGGCTATGATTGTACGTCGTTGCATTCAGCCTAGGGCAATTTGTCTTCCAATCCAGAACAGGCAAAAATGTTCGACAAAAAAAGATAGTTGGTCCTGATAGGCGGTATGCTTGTCCCCTTTGTAAAGATGAGGATGAAGATTTGGATCTTTTTCTCCGGAAATGCCCGGTGCTTTTTGATTTACGGGACTGATATTTGCATGGGATTAATTTGATGCTTCCTGGTATTCTGCAAAATAGTAACCCAACCACAATATTTCGGGTGGGAGTGTATATACATAAATCCTTAGTAAGAAGAAAAAGTTTATATGATTAATCCCTTTTGTTGTTAGATTTTCGCGTTGTATTCTGTTTTTGTGCGTGTTTTTAATTTGTACTGCTGTTTAATTTCCTTGCTTGTTTGTTACATTTTGTGTATATATGGCCGGCGGGCTTTTGAAATACACTTATCTGTCTATCTATCTATCTGACAGTCACGTTAGATAATAAACTACAGCCAAATCCAAAAAGGTTTGTTGTGATCTGAATTTGGTGATTTCTTTGGGTTTTTTTGGCAAGTAAATTCAATTAATAAAACAACGAAGAAGGGAATAAATGATTAAGAAAGAAAAAATTAAAAGAGGTACTACACCAGCAAAGATGCGTCCCCTCTTTCCCGTTATCTATGCTATTTAGTCCGCTTTTGTTGCTCTACGGTTTCAGCAAATAGTCATCCCACTCGTGCTTTGTCGACATGGAGATGCTTCCAGTTATGCTATCTAGATCACATTTTACAGTGAAATTTATTGACTAAAGAACAACTTTTACATTCTGTTACTTTTTATTTCGGCATTCTTTGTCTGTTTTTAGTTGTCATTTTTTTTACTCCGAATTTCGAATTCTGCTTCTTCATGTTTGTTTTACTCTTTTTTTCGATAAATATCGTACCCTATCTCTTTTACTGTTTTTAGTCAGTGAAGAAAAGAAGATAAATCACATATTTGGTAAGGAACTTCACCAAGCCGTCCTAAGTGCAAAAGGGAAAAAACTGACGTTTTGAATTAATCTGAACAGGAAGAACTAAATGAATCAAAAATAAGAGATACAACAAAAATTACTCACTTCAACGCATCAAATAACCGCACAATCGGAAACAAATGACATTTCGAAACCGAATACAATGACATTAGTTGAATATTTTAAAAAATCAGTGTAATATATATGCACATTGATTCCGAGAAAAAAACTTACTATGCGCTACTTGCACTCTCATTTTACTTATGGCAATTTATTTTTAAGTATACTTCCTACAGGACTGTATCCCATGGCGGATCCACGTTGTAAGGGTAAACCCTGCCCCCTCCCCCACAAAATTTTCCCAGTGCTATCATGCCTTGTTTTTTTACATTTTTACTCTCTTTTTTGCAATGAATTTGTCAATCTGGTCAACTATTAACACCTTTATCACATTGTGCCCTCCCCAAGATTTTGCTCATGGGCTCCCTTTACACATTGGACCTCCCCCGAGATTTTGCTCTAGATCTGCCCCATGAGTGTATTCAGAACTTTGGTTCGGGGGGGGGGAACTCTGGAAAACGAATCGAACGTGTTTTTTTAATTACGTTTACTTATAGCTTTTTAGTACGTTTTCACCAGTTGGACAAACATTTGGGGAGATTGGGGGGAAGGTATACCCACTATCCCCTCCCCTTAATACGGCTGCGACTTTCTATGAAGCCTTCAGCAACTGGGAATGTCTTATCTGTCTGTCCCATTGTACTTATTGCAAATAGTTGGATTTTTTGTTTCTTATTTTTGTGGATAGGAGAGAGCAATAGATTTACCGCAAGGTCGTACATTTTCACCAACTGATTTGGGCAATACTGCTACTAAAATTACCTCATAAAAAAATCAATGCACATTCGAGATTTTTTTTCCTGGAAGAAATACAAATTTCAAACCTCTGTAGATATGAGCTTGAAGCCTCTTCAGTGAGGTTCTCTAATATGATTTTCATTATGACTTCTTGCCATTTTGTATATGTCTTCCCCGTTTCTTAAAAATTGGGCAAATTTTCTTAGACTTCTGATTTTTGATGTATAACATTAAGCTTAATAAGCCTTACAAGTTGATACTTCTTCTTAAGATACTTCTTCTTAAGATACTTCTTAAGATTTAACACTTGAAAATGTTAAATCAGTGGCAAGTGTATATGAGTTGTCTTGTGATGGAAGTGCATAGAGATAACAGGCTGGGACTAAGAAGTACGAGTGATTACTCTCCATGGGCATCTGGTTCTGACCAGACTCATTACTAGCCAAAGTTTTCGGGGATTTGCCTGATTTCAAGAAATGGGAAAAACCCCATTCCCATAGGGATGAGGATATGGATTTTACCGAGTAGCTAACCATATTTAATGACTGATTTGAGTGATATTGCTATTAAAATCATTTCCTAAAGAAAACAAGCTAACAAAGACGCATTCGTGATATACAAGAAATTACTTCCTCAGAATTAGCGTTCTACTGACCAGAGGCTAGGAGAAAGCAGTTGATTTCACCGAGGGATAGTCCCTTTCTACTGACTGTTTTGGGTGATTTTGCTATATAAATTACCTCATTAAAAAAAAGGAAAAATGAACACAAATCCGGGATATTTCCCCCCGAAAGAAATACAAAATTCCATGTTTTTGTAGATAGAAGCTGGGAGCCTCCAAAGTGGGGTTCTTGATTGTGCTGAATCGGATACTAAGATTTTTATTATGATATCTTGCCGTTTTGGATATTTTTTCCCGCTTCTTGAAATCAGGCAAATTTTCTTAGTAGTATTAGCAATTGTCACTGTCAGATCCAGGTGAGCCGTGCGGTACCCTGCCCCCAAGATATTGTTTTGTACCCTCTTTCACTTTTTTCCTTTTCACCCTAATTTTAGAACAAAATTTGTCAATTTGGTCAATTATTGGCACTTTTGTCACATTGGGCTCTCACCAAGATTTTGCTAATTTGCGTCCTTGTCACATAAGGCCTACCACAAGATTTTGGACTAGATCCACCCCTGGTAGTTGTAGATGCTTCCTATGAATACTTCATATCACACAATTTTTAATTTTGCAATCACAATTGCCAGTGAAGTGAAATTGCAGCAACACATTATTAGTATCAAAATCAGTTTGTTAAGCATAAAGGCCTTACACCCAATGACATTTTTGAGGGGGGAACTTGCCCCCCCCCCAATAATTTGGAGAAAAATTATCATGTAACTTTAAAACTGTTGCTCGTTTTAAGTTTCAACTTTGTTATTTACTTTGAGCTGGAAACTTTTCTTAATAAACCCATCTTCATTTTTAATATAAAAAAGCGAAAAGTAGGCACGCCATTAAAAACCATCATATTTCCCAAATTATAATTTATAATACAAATATACCGATTCCGAAACCTTATCATCAAGTAAATAGGTCAGCCTATTTAATGGCAAAATTTCAGAAATGGACTATATTTCCTGTTTCACCACGTTTGCACAAGTCAAATTATTTCCCCTGATAGGTAAGGGTCTTTTACTTCCTAAAATCTATCAATAAGATTTTCTTGTTTTAAAACTTTCAAAAAAGGTTATGAATACACCTTCTATATCTGCAAGTAGGATAACTATGGAATCATAGTTAAACAACAAATCATTGAAAAACATGAAAAGACATCATCGAAAAAGAAAATAAGAAGTAGTAATTTTGTATAAAAATATTCGTAGTGTATCTAGATAGGTTAAATCGGTTGTTGTTTAATCATTATAATTAGTAGGGGGAGAGATCAGCTCCAAAAATTACTCAATTGTTTTAATTTTTTACTTTCAATATTTAAATCAAAACTCCAATATAGATTAAGATTTTTCTAGTTGTAATTGAAATGCCTAGAGAGAGCACTGATAGCGTCCTATTTTCTTACGTTTTGGATTCACATACTAGCCCATGAATACAGAACTGCTTCTATATACAATACCATGCTGATTTCTCACTATCTTCGCTTTTCTAAGTATTTCTTTTAACCTTCACTTTTTCTTTTAACCTTCTCACTATCTCCGCTTTTCTAAATATTTCTTTTAACCTTCACTTTTTCTTGTAAACTTCGTCACTAATTCACACATTTTTTCGACTATTTTAAATTAAAAATAATATTGTTATTTCAAATGTAAGAAAAATTTTCAGGGGATTCTCTATAGAGGAGAATTTCTGCTGGAGTGGAGGAAAATAAACACCCTTTTTGCTATTTTTATGTAAAACAAAAACAACCCAAAAGGCACTCATTGGGTATCATGTGTCACTTTATAAGTGACATGTGTCACCTTATAAGTTCAAATTTATAAAGAGCAATTAAACAAAAAATTAGTTTATAAATGAGCCCATAAATAGTTCTCTGTTGATATCCATGTGTCCGGCCCAGAATGTCCATTCGAAAAATGTCACCCGAATCGCGCTTATAGTGCACCATGTCGAACTTTATGACGGCCTTACCGAGTCTAGGCATATAAAAAATGATAAGAAATAAGACTTATCTTTCATGAGTCCTTAAACAGCTCTCTATGTAGTCCAAAGCCTCATTAGCGACCAAAAAAAGAGGAAATATCACAAATGCCCATGTAAAAAATTGATGTTTTCTTGAGTATCGTGTATTGTATAATTTCACTGTATGAGGTTTCTATAATGGTACTTTAAAGGCTGTACTTTACGATTTGGTAAGACGTCATTTTCAAATCGCATGCTACCAAATGACGCGATCCAAAATCAAAACATGCGTTAATAATTGAAAAACATTCAGAAATTAAATAAAAAAACAAGGTTTTTTAATCTGCAAGTAAGGAACAATATCAAAACTTAAAAGGAACAGAAATTGTTCCGTATATGAAAGGGGTTGTCCTCTCCTCATCACTATTTACGATTCAGGGCCGTATCCAGAATTTTTTTTTGGAGTGGAGGACAAAAAAAACTTTACAAAACGCATAAAAAATGTATTTTTATGTATTTTATTACGTTTTTACGAGTTGAACAATTATTTCGGGGTGGAAGGGTTAAAACCCCTGAACCCTCTACTGAATGCGGCCTGGAGTTTCCGTGAAAGCTTCAGTAACTCAAAATTTATAATTTATTCGTTTCACTATACTTATTGCAAATAATTATTTATCAAATAATTCGTGGTAACGAACTGTAGTAAGGAGCGACCCGGCTCAAGAGTAACCAAAGCTCTAAACAACCGGAATTCGATACCAATATATGCATCAAATGAACCTAATTTTTACGTTGAATTTAAATATGTAAGTTTCATCAAATTTAGTCTTACCCATCAAAAGTTACGAGCCAGAAAAAATTTGCCTTATTTTTGGAAAAAGGGGGAGACACCCCTTAAAAGTCATAGAATCTTAACGGATTCAGCGTATCAGAGAACCTTTCTGTTGAAGTTTCAAGATCCTATCTGCAAAAATGTGGAATTTTGTATTTTTTGCCTGAAGAAAAATGGGGAACAAGAGCAAAGCATTGAGGAGGGGATAGCCCCTTTCATATACGGAGTAATTTCTGTTCGTTCTAAGTTTTAATGTCGCTTCTTACTTTCAGTTAAAAAATAGCTTTTTCGATTTAACCTTACTAAGGTTGGTAGTGTAATAGGCTGCAATAACAACTTACATGAACAAAAAAAGTCCATTCCATTTTTAATATATATTAAATTAAACGGAGTAATACCCAACAAAAATGATTTGTGAAATATAATTCGTTAGTAAGTTTTAGCAAAATATCTTCTGAATCTGGCTATCTATATTTTAAGATTTTAGCTGGCTGCCCCACAGAGGCTAATATTATAGCTTTTAGGCAATATCCTTGAAATTCCCGAATCATCGAAAGGAAGAACAAGAAATTTTACACCTGAAATTTGAATTCAGAACTCTATAACTAGAGGGAATATCTGTTACTATCAAAATAATGAAACACAAACAAAACCGGTACTACCTAGTGATCATTGTCTAGTAGATTGATTCCCAATATGTGACACAGGCCCCACCAGTGGGGCCTGGCAATATTTAGGTGGGTCATGGACAGGACCTGCACCGTTCGACTAATTATACATAAGAGCCTTAATTTCGAAACAAAGAACATCTTTTATGTGAATGACGTCACATTCAAACACATTTCAAGTGCAAAGAGGATATATGACAGTATTGCAATGATATTATACATTGTTTAAAATGTATTTTTCTGACAATATTTTTAGTAGTATAAAATATGCCTAGAGGACAACCTGAAAAAAATGCCAAGGTATTGACCATTTAGGCTTCCTTCAGGTATAAGTAGAATTTTGAATTAGAAAATTTATATACCCCGAGGGGAGCATCATGGTCTTAGAAAGGCCTAGATGGGGCACGGCCCCAAATTGGTTGACTGGTCTATTATGTAGTTGACCTAAATACGTTATAATTTTTTACCGCATTTAGTTGTAGTAAGCGCTTAGGAGCGCATGGCGCAAGCGCACCGAGCAGGGAAAAGAACCGATGCTGTATTTGAAAATCTAGAGGCAGTTTGGCCAGATGGGGCGCGTTTGCACTTTTTGAGGTAGTTGCGCATTGGATTTTTCAAATTGACGCATTTTTTAACGGAAAAATCGATCATTCGAAGAATTGTCACTAGAAAAATGAAGCTTTCAGCGCGTTTTTTACTTTTAGGCGCCACAACTTTAGACCAAGCAACTGGCAACATTGTCTATAGAATATACAGGTGACTGTCAAAACAAGTGAACGACAAATGTAAAAAAAAACGTTTATAATTATCAGTACTGTCTAGTAATTATAATTTGACTAAAACAATTACAGGATATAAATAAATACTTTAGAGAACAGTAAAATGAGAATAAGAGGCAAGAAGTTACACACCAAAGAAATTAAAACAGCTCAAGAAATATGAAAGCCGACAGTAATTATTTAAAGAGACTTTGTCTAACAAGCAAAATAAAGCATCACTTTTTCTGGAAAACACAATTCGTGTAGACAAAAAGCCCATTCACAATGAGATTAAACTAACGCCAGACTAGTTTATAATAGAAATTGCTTCACTGGGTTGTTGAATTGAATTTTACACTTATGCTTGCCCCCCTTGGCCGCTATATCCAGGCAGGGTATAGAATTTGATCCCCCCCCTCCCAGAAACATTTGACTTGTAAAAATGTAAAAAACATGCATTTAAACAAATTTTATTGTGGGTTTAATTTTTTGCTGATTTTGGTGATTTTTGGCAACTTTTGAAAGTGAACTTAGTCTGTTGAACTTCTTTCTTTTAGATATGTCTAAAAGTCGCTGATGTGTGGTTTCTAAGGTAAGCCGTGTTATTATTCTACAACTTTTCTTTATACCTAGTTTTACACCTTATGCTTATAGATCTATGCATTTTGTTTTTTTGTACAATCAACGATTGATAATAAAGCCTTCTAATTGGCTACCCTTAACCAAAAATATGTTTAAGGATGTGTTCCATAACACCATAATTATTTACTAATTGATAAAAAAAGTTAGTCCAAAATGAGAGATAACCACATTTATAGCGCATGAAATGCTCATATGTTAGATAAATATTGACCCCTACTGTTCATTTAATTAAAAAAAAACACAATTCATACGACCTGTATACAAGGATTCATAAACTCAAGGTTTATCTGAGCAGCCTGAGAATCTGGCTAAGTTTTATATATATATATATATATATATATATATATATATATATATATATATATATATATATATATATATATATATATCTTTATTTTTCATCCACGTATTAATATTATTATATGATGGGAACATATACGCTCAAAAGGGGCTAAAATTGTAGTCTGATCGCAGATAAGAACAAATTTAGCACCCAAAATTTTTGGTTTATATAAAGGGGGTTAACATTGTAATCTGTCCTGAGCTTATAGTAACACAAATTGTTTATATTTTGTGTTATATATTGTCTTGGAGCAAATGTGTACCAGAGCTCAATTATCATTGACTATTATTATCAGTCTAAAATACCAGTTAATAATGAATTTAGCTCCAAAAATTCTTATAATACATAAAAGTATCTAATACTGTATACGCCCTACTGCAACTATAGTATACAGATGTCAATATTTGTGTTATCTGGTGTCTTCGAGTGATTCCTTAATGAGAATTGATTTCCTGAATATACCCAAATTCACGTCCAATAACTTACTGATCAAACATATTGACTGGAACATATGATGGAACATATTGCTATTATTGATTTAGAATATATCGCAAACAAATTAAAATTTAGTGGTTGCTCTGTAATTAAACTTAATTTTATAATATTGTTATTATACTATAGTATTATTATTATGTTTATATTATGTTATAATAAATTGAATTGGTGTAAAGTCTCATTGTGTAAGTCTCATTGTGAATAGGACTATAAAATATTATTCTATAATTTAGATACATTATATATAGCATTGGACTAGGAGAAAAGGGGGTTGACTGTGAATAAATATATGATAGGCAGCGGATAAACTAATTCTATTCCCACTGTTTGACTAGAAATTGAAACATTCTTCTATGCGCTGAGATCTCACTAATTTGTGCAAACCCTTTTGTGCGCGCGACACAGCACAGGGACGGTTAGTGCCGCTCCAATTGGAATGTGCCATCCATTCATTCCTTCTCCAAAAAACGAAAACACACATACACATGACTAAATTTCTGCAATTTTTGAATAACAGAAGAAACACTAGAAAATAAGCCTAACAGTCGGATATTGACAGCACTGTTCACAGTTGCATTGTTTATCGAAGCAGCCTTTAATAAAGCCCAAACGCCTTTTTTTTCGCCAAAAATTGGCTTTTCAACCTTTTCTAGTAGAGTCCACATCCTCTTAAATTATTGGCAATAATGACGTCAGTAACAGCATCAAATACAAACTGAATATTGGTCGTGTCGGTGGCACAAGTCATGTGGCAGTAAATCTCTTTAGTTGTGGATTTGTTCTTGGCTTCAAACTGAGCCTGTATGTAAGCAGCAGCTTCACCATATTCTTGTGCACCTGGAAAAAGCAAAAATTTCAAAACCTATATTAACCGTTGATAGTTTTAGGCAAAAGAAGAATCAGAAGCCTCTAGAAAAGAAAATGGAATAGAAATGTGAATAGAAATGGAATAGGAATAGAAAATGGAATAGAGACCATTCCTAGACTAGAAATTGTAAGAAATTGTATATCAAGAATAGTAAGCAATCGCTGTAGGAGATAACCAAATTCTGCGGAGGAGTGCGACTATTTCAGTATTAATAGCCATAGTAGTTATGATCACATTTTAAGGACATTTCTAACTCTCCCTGCGTGGTGTACCAATACTGAATTTCCTAGGGATCCAGAAATTTGTTTTCTGACCTTTCTAACACATTACTGTGGCTAGGATGTATTACATCTTGTTATTACAATGAACAACTCCTTCTTTACGAAATTTCTCGGACCCCATGTCTACAAAACAGTTCCCACAAAGATTTTGTTTATGAATTTGCAAAATACCTTCTAAAAAGACATTGTTTATAATTTTTTCTCTCAGAGACAGCCCCTATGAATTTACAAAAATAATTGCATGGGAATCCCTTACATATTAGTATGCAAAATACCCCCTTGGATCACGTGCTTATGAGTTTTATGTTTTCCAGACAATCTTAGCCCTGAACTTGTAACTACTAACTTTTCATTCCAAGATAGGATGTCCTAATAAATCAAAAAAATCCTGTATAGGAGTGCGACTATTTTGTAAAGAGACGAGATCTGTATCTGGGTTTTACTTTTCTGTTGCTCTTTTATAAACAGTACCCACAAAGATCTTTTTTATGAATTTGCAAAATACCTTCTAAAAAGACTTTGCTTATAATTTTTTCTCTCAGAGACAGCCCCTATGAATTTAAAAAAATAATTGCATGGGAATCCCTTACTAATTAGTTTGCAAAATACCCCCTTGGATCGCGTGCTTATGAGTTTTAGGTTTTCCAGACAATCTTAGCCCTGAACTTGTAACTACTAACTTTTCATTCCAAGATAGAATGTCCTAATAAATCAAAAAAATCCCATAGGAGTGCGACTTTTTTTAAAGAGACGAGACCTGAATCTGGGTTTTACTTTTCTGTTGCTCTTTTATTAACTGATTTGTGATCTATATAAAACCTGCCTGAGACTCTAGGCAGTCCTGACTTGCTAAAAAAAAAATAACAAACTGTGTATTGGTCCAATAGGAGAGGCACACGCATAGGCAAATAAATAATAGGTAAACAAATAATAAAAACACTAAAAAATAGTAATATTCCTATGCTCACAAACATCTAGATGGGGTACCGACATATGTACAAGCATAAAACACATTTAAATCCATTTTTCAGTACAAGTCCAACTTTTCAATATATTTGCCACTCTCCTTACTTACCATCCAAGAGAGCCCTGACCTTTGATGACCTTTAAAAATATGTGTGTTGTAAAAATGAAACCTTGCAAAATAGATCTTCTGCTTAATTGAAGTACAACAAAATTGTTTTCAGCTTCATAACTTTGCTCAATTCCATTTTATAAGGTTTTAAAGATATGCAAATACATTTCCTAATTTTGAAAAAAAAACATTGATATGGCTCAAAATTCTACTCAAATAACAGGAATTGTATTTTCAGAACTAAAGGCGGAGAAAAAGCAAGCAACTGGTAACCTGTCATGTAGGCAAATTTCAGGGCCCTCTTGAGGGAGAAGGAGTGGAGGTGGGTACTTTAAAATACCTCCCCGGGACATACTTTAGTCTGTAGATTCATCCCTGAAGGTTTCATTTTCCTAACCTAAACCATTTATGAGATAGCAAGAAGTCAATTAACTAGAATTTTACCTATTTCCCAACTATCAATTGTAACGAAAAATCTTCCATTATAATTTCCACTAATAATTATAATGGAAAATTTTCCATTATAATTTCCACTAATAATTATAATGGAAAATTTTCCATTATAATTTCCACTAATAATTATAATGGAAAATTTTCCATTATAATTGCAATCCGAGCGTGATTAACAGTGAATAACCTGAAAGAACCTCAACATAATTATTCCATTTTAATTCAAAACGTCTAGGGGAGTGCTAATACCAAAAGTATGTTTATTTAAAGAAAGTACACGTTGAATGTACTGTCACATGAGATAGAAAGGCCCTTGACGTAAAAATCTACATAGAGATCAATTCCATTTAGCACTGCCTACATTACGAGAAATATTTGCTCCGCAAGACTATATAACCTACAGTAAACTCATAAGTTATATTGGTACGAAAGGTCTTGCGGCATAATATGAAAAAACAATTCCAGAACTGGTTAGCTTTAATCTATTATTTTAAATCATAAATTATTCCATTTAAGAAAAAATAAAAAATAAATATTCACAACCCCAAAACTTATTACTAAAGACAAAATAACCTTATTTTTTAGCAATCAGTTGCACGGTGAATTATATTTAATATTTCCAATAGAGGGAGGCATAAGGTCAAAGCTCCCTCTTGTTGGATCTGTGCCATGTTTAAAAATACTAACGTTGGTATATTCAGGCATTAGCTTCAAAAAATAATGTTGTTGAAAGACCTTGAGTAGTACATAGTCCCCCAATAGGACAATGTGGATTGTTCTTTAGTGCCAAATATAATTCCAAATGGATTCGGGTACATCAGAAACATTGGACGATGCATATCCTTCAGCATCGATAATGGCAACCGATACCGTTTCCTTAGGATCGGTAAATATAAGGAAAACAAATAAATTCCAATATTCTTTGGTTGGTCAAAAATCCTATTGATTTAAATTTGGATTAAAGCACATAAATGTTTTCCATAGGAAATGTTTACGGATAGTTCTTGGTATCTTGGACCGGGCGTCAAACAGTAAGATGAGCAAAAAATGTTGTTCTAGGGGTATAATGAAAGGAAAATGAGGTGGCTAGGAAATGTATTGGAAATTAGATATGTTATATCGCCTAAGATTGTTCTTTTTAATCATTCATTTAGGGCCTAACGAAGTCATTCCCAAATGGTATGAGCAGAGGTCGCAAGGAAGAATAAAACAAAAATGGGGTTTCTTAGGAGCGGGTAAAGAGGGGCGCCTTAAATAGATTATGGCAAAAGGAGGCCCATGCTCAGCTGAGTTGGTCTTAGGTGGCTTGATGCCGCAGTGAGTCGCTAGTAGTGTGATAGCTATGAGAGGGTGTATCAATTTGCAATATACAAATTGAGTAGTAGCAATACACATTTAAATACATGAGTTTTGGAGTGAAAACAGTTTATCTCGAACAGAGAAACAAAATCCGCCTTCGCCTCAAGACCCATTTTGGATCTACCTGTTTTGGGAAAGCCAAATATTTGTATGGTTTTTCATTTATTTCAAAATTATGAAGTTTCTAGGGCAGTACCGCACTTCTTTAGTAGTGCTACCTATAATAAATAAGCAAAACGAATTAGTTAATTTTGTATACGTTATTCATCCAAAAAAGCTTATAATTATAAAGACTATAAAAATATTAATAATTAGTAAATTTCCAAAGGTAAGTACACCTTAAAAAAATTTACTTCTTCGCAATCTGTTTGGCGCTATATATTTCATCTATTCTATTTTTTTGATTATTTTATACCCATGTTTATTATCTGTACGCTATAACATTCTTTTAATCACTCCTAGATTCCTCCCCCCCCCCCATATGGTTACCTCCTTTCTCCAGATAACCATTTAAAGCTGGTTTAAGTCTGGCTGAGCTTACAGAGTGAAGCCGTTGATCCCTCCTCAAAAGAAACCATCAACTACACCAGGACTTGAACCCCAGCCCTAAAAGACAAAAACTTCTAAGTTCGGCTTCGGGACCACTCCCCTGATTTGCTTCCAGGCTACCCGTTCAGAAAATTAATAAAATTAATTCAACCGTTCCTTAAAAGGTTTTCTTAAAATGGCAGACGCAGCTCATCTTTTAAAATAAATACTGGAGTCCGTCAGGGTTGTGCTGCTGCCCCAGAACTATTTAATTGTGTCATCGACTACATTATGACTCGGACCATAAACCGCCTCCAGTTTTGGTTGCATTACGGTGATAGAGTACTTTCAAACGCTGACTATGCCGATGACCTTGCTGTTGTCTCCGATTCACCGTCGAAGCTCACAGAAGCCCTACAAATCCTTGCTGATGAAGCCTTAAAGATAGGGCTGTCGATTAATTGGCAGAAGACAAAAGTGATGTTTGTTGAACCACGTAACTCGCCGCGTCCCCCGCCAGTCCTAATGTCGGTGACAAACCAGCTGAGATTGTTGGGGAATTTACATACCTTAGCTCTATCCTCTCAAATGACGGATCAATCCTTAAAGATCTAATGCACCGAATTTCCAAAGCCTCAGCAGTAGTGGGGAGACTAAGTGCCCTTTGGAGGAAACCTTCTATCAGCCGTAGGACCAAAATACGCATATACAATGCTTCGGTGGGATCCGTGATTCTTTACGGAGCCGAAACTTGGCCAGCCACTCGGTCTGTGCTTAGCACCGTAAATATAGCCCAAACAAAACATCTTCGTCGCATTGAAGGACTACGCTGGTACGATTTTATTAGCAACGAGAACCTCCTGGCGTTAACTGCTCAAACGCCCTTCTCAGTCCAACTCGCCCAACAAACACTACGCTGGTACGGACATCTCCTTCGCATGCACCCCGACACTCCCGCACGAACGGTTTTTTTCACTTTGATCCTGTGCTGCACGGCGGGAAACGCCCAAGAGGTCGTCCCCCAACCAGATGGAAGGACACGACAGGTGCCTTCTTAGTCACGGCAAATATTCCGAAGGATGTCCACATCCTTGCAATAGACTGGTCCAAATGGAGGCATAATGCAGCATCACTCTCGACGCCGGAAGCATTTCGGCAGGAGCCTTAAGTCAAGTAAGTCAAGTTTCTTAAACTACGCAGGAACAAACTATTATAGAGGATTTGAAGTTCCCCTTAAATCTCAATATGACAGCCACAAATCAGCGAGGGCAAAAACAAGGCAATTAATGTTCCTGGTCGTAGTCCAGGGAAAAGGCTCGTTCTAGAAATGCGTTCAATAATTTCTTCTGTGACATTTTATTACCATATAATTTTTCTTTCCTTGTTTTGTGTTTAACATAGCCCTCCCTTTTATGACCAAAAAAGTTTAACACGTAATCAGTATTGTTTTTGTTTTGGTACATTTGAACAAGGGACAGACTCTACTATGTTAGGTTAATGTTACCTACTTGACGGAATATTATTAATAAGCTTTGGAGGCATTTTTTTTTTAATTTGACTGGAGTAAATATTTGTGCTTGAGGAAATAGTATCTAAAAAGAAATCTAGTCAATTTGTGGCAGTGTGGGCAGTAGATTCTTATGCTTCTCGCCTTAGAATGTTTTGAGTGATTTCAACTACTAACTCTGATTAATATCATATAATTAAGTAAAATTGTCTTTTATTAGTCTCCTTCCTATGATAAAAAAAAAAAAAAACTGAAAATGCAATTCAATTAGTTTGAAAACACTGTTTTGACATTTGAACAAATGACCACTTTTGTCCCAGTTTCAGATATCCTATAACCTCAACATTGTTGATAAATCTTAAAAGGCGGCAAAAAGATTCTTCAAAATTGGACTGCAATAAGTATACGTGCTTGAAGAGAAAGTATTCGGGAAATGATCAATTTTTGACTAGATATCATCAGGACTTATCAGCTGTTAAACAACTCTTCCTTGTTCTCATAAATATGTTATTATTTCTACGGATATTAATAGAATTATATTTCTTTTCCTTGTTTTTGATTTAACATAAGAACAACTTTTCCTTGTTCTCACAAATATGTTATTATTTCTACGGATATTAATAGGATTATATTTCTTTTCCTTGTTTTTGATTTAACATAAGAACAACTTTTCCTTGTTCTCACAAATATGTTATTATTTCTACGGATATTAATAGGATTATATTTCTTTTCCTTGTTTTTGATTTAACATAAGAACAACTTTTCCTTGTTCTCACAAATATGTTATTATTTCTACGGATATTAATAGGATTATATTTCTTTTCCTTGTTTTTGATTTAACATAAGAACAACTTTTCCTTGTTCTCACGAATATGTTATTATTTCTACGGATATTAATAGGATTATATTTCTTTTCCTTGTTTTTGATTTAACATAAGAACAACTTTTCCTTGTTCTCACAAATATGTTATTATTTCTACGGATATTAATAGGATTATATTTCTTTTCCTTGTTTTTGATTTAACATAAGAACAACTTTTCCTTGTTCTCACAAATATGTTATTACTTCTACGGATATTAATAGGATTATATTTCTTTTCCTTGTTTTTGATTTAACATAAGAACAACTTTTCCTTGTTCTCACAAATATGTTATTATTTCTACGGATATTAATAGGATTATATTTCTTTTCCTTGTTTTTGATTTAACATAAGAACAACTTTTCCTTGTTCTCACAAATATGTTATTATTTCTACGGATATTAATAGGATTATATTTCTTTTCCTTGTTTTTGATTTAACATAAGAACAACTTTTCCTTGTTCTCACAAATATGTTATTATTTCTACGGATATTAATAGGATTATATTTCTTTTCCTTGTTTTTGATTTAACATAAGAACAACTTTTCCTTGTTCTCACGAATATGTTATTATTTCTACGGATATTAATAGGATTATATTTCTTTTCCTTGTTTTTGATTTAACATAAGAACAACTTTTCCTTGTTCTCACAAATATGTTATTATTTCTACGGATATTAATAGGATTATATTTCTTTTCCTTGTTTTTGATTTAACATAAGAACAACTTTTCCTTGTTCTCACAAATATGTTATTACTTCTACGGATATTAATAGGATTATATTTCTTTTCCTTGTTTTTGATTTAACATAAGAACAACTTTTCCTTGTTCTCACAAATATGTTATTATTTCTACGGATATTAATAGGATTATATTTCTTTTCCTTGTTTTTGATTTAACATAAGAACAACTTTTCCTTGTTCTCACAAATATGTTATTATTTCTACGGATATTAATAGGATTATATTTCTTTTCCTTGTTTTTGATTTAACATAAGAACAACTTTTCCTTGTTCTCACAAATATGTTATTATTTCTACGGATATTAATAGGATTATATTTCTTTTCCTTGTTTTTGATTTAACATAAGAACAACTTTTCCTTGTTCTCACAAATATGTTATTATTTCTACGGATATTAATAGGATTATATTTCTTTTCCTTGTTTTTGATTTAACATAAGAACAACTTTTCCTTGTTCTCACGAATATGTTATTATTTCTACGGATATTAATAGGATTATATTTCTTTTCCTTGTTTTTGATTTAACATAAGAACAACTTTTCCTTGTTCTCACAAATATGTTATTATTTCTACGGATATTAATAGGATTATATTTCTTTTCCTTGTTTTTGATTTAACATAAGAACAACTTTTCCTTGTTCTCACGAATATGTTATTATTTCTACGGATATTAATAGGATTATATTTCTTTTCCTTGTTTTTGATTTAACATAAGAACAACTTTTCCTTGTTCTCACAAATATGTTATTACTTCTACGGATATTAATAGGATTATATTTCTTTTCCTTCTTTCGATTTAACATAAGACTTTTCTAAACTAGATTAATCTTTGGGGAATTATGTTTGAAAAGAAGTGGCTTTTGCTGAAATTACTGGGGTCTTTTAATTGCTGGGCTGTTAATGCATAAGAACCGAAGATAATCTCCGTTCATTTTAGGTTTCAACTTCACTCTTTACTTCCATCAGAGATGAAATGTTTGAAGTTTAACAAAATTAAAGTTCTATTTTTTAATTAATCTAAAATCAAATACTAACATTTTTTTTTTTATTAACGTAATTTAAAAAGTGACTAACACAGGACACATTTATTAAAAGAAAGCTAATTTTTGATTAAAGAAAAATCAAATTGGATGTGAAAAGAAAAGCTCGGTAAATGTTTAGTTTTGTTCCAAGTGCTCTAAAGTCGTATTACTGCATATAGCAAGATTCTGATGATCGTATATTGTTTCTTTGTCATTGTTAGAGAAGCACATCCTTTTTTTAGCTTTCTAAAATCCCCCTCCAACGAGATTAAAAATTCGTAAAGTGGGGTTGCTTACAGGTGACATTACCTATAGAGGGAAGCGTATTAGTCCATTAGCGCAGGCAGTGAGGCGAGGTCGTTATTCTATATTTACTCAACAAAGAGTAATAAAACTCAAAAAAAGAAAAAAAAAACAACCTCATGGCTCATGGACTAATACGCTTCGCTCTATGGGTGATGTTAACTGTAAGAAAGCCCACTTTAAGCATTTTTAGTTTGCCCCATGGAGGAGGAGGGTAAACCAAAAATGGATGCGCTTTTAGAATTAGCATTTCTAAGTGCTCTAAACATTTACCAAGAACTCTCTTCGCATCCACTGATGTCACAAAAGAATATAATCAAAGATATACAGTTTTTAGTAAATCAATATTAAAATTCAGATTCACAACCATTTTTCTCATAAGGCTCACAGCTTCCTTGTCTCCATCAGTTTTAGACTGCGTTGCAAGATTCCAGCAGAAAGGGACAGTGTAAAGTTTAGACACGCACGCCACCTGTTGTATTTCACTCTCCTAAGTACTTATATCTTCGGGGACGGAAGCAAAAACCAAATTAGGTAGTATGTTATCTAAAACTTGGTGTCAATATTGTATATTCCTAGTTCCTATTTGGGGGTGCGCTGGATTCGGGATCCTTCGTCTGAGAGGACGCGGGTTCGAATCCCAGTGTACCCAATTCTTTAGCTTGGGACGGGGGTCAGTGGTGTGACTATGTAAGCTTAGCCAGAGTCGACCCAGCTTTAAATGGGTACCTGGAGAAATCTGGAGAAGGTAAACAGGAAGGGTGTGCGAAAGCACAGGATGGCTGGCCCCCAACCCCCCATTGCATTTCCTGGATGAAGGGCCAAGAAACGGAGATCAGCACCGCCGGTACGGACTGTAAAGTCTAATGCCGTATCCTTTACCTTTTTTTTTTATTTGGGGGTAAAGTCGTGTCTTTGTTATGGATTTCTCAACTGGAGTCATCCGCGTTTTTTGTATATTTCTGGCAGATTTGGCATTCTCATTGAAACCGGATCTATGGCTCCCTGACTCCCCGAGTCAGTTAATATTAGGATCTAAACTTGCAGTAGCAGTTTGCTAATTTCTGAAGCCAAAGGCAAATGAAGTGGGATAGCAGCTGACTAATTCTGGGGTGGAAAAAATGGATTTTGTTCTGAAATAATTTGTTACTTGGGTTCCAAGTAGTGGTATCAACTCAAGGAAATTAAGCTGGAGCAAGAAGTTTTTTTCGATTTTTTAGTATCTGTTATTTTCAGTGAAGAAACAAAAAACGAATTTACAAATTTAGGATGGGAGGTTGGCTACTTCGATTAACAAAAGGAAGACGGAAGCAAAATCAAATTTTGACGGGTGAAATTACTAACCCCTCTCCTATTTGGCGTCACAATTCCAAGAAATTGGGTCAAAATTTGTCCAGCAATTCTTAACGGGGCTAGTAACTCAACGATATTTGTTCCCTTTTTTTCCCACTTGTATTATTGATTAATATTGTCCTAGCGAAACGCTTCTTTAAGTAATGATTCCATCGCTACCGATCTTATGAACTATCATGAGAATTAAATTACTTTACTGATTTTCCTTGGCATGATATTAGCAGCCCAGTAGCCCATTAGCAGCCCACTTAAAGATATTAGCAGCCATCATCCCTAAGTTTGGAAAGTTTCAAGTTTGCTTGGTACCGCAATTAGCAAGCTGCTGCTCATAGGTCTACTTTGAGCCTGAAGTGCGCGAATAGTGTGTGAATATGTGTTGTAATTTTTTTTTTTTTTTTTTTTTTTTTTTTAAGGAAACGTCCAATCAGATGAAAAATAAGCTCAGGAGAAGTTTTTTTTTTTAGCCTTATAGATTGTTAAGATTGGGTCTTTATTTTCAGGTGAATTTACCCGTTATTTATTCTTTTTCTATTTATCTTTTTCTTTTTCTTTTCTATTTATTCTTTTTCTATTTATTCTTTATTCTTTTTCTTTCTATTTGTTCTATTTATTTTCTATTTATTCTTTTTCTATTTATTCTTTCTTTTTTCTGGCAGCTTGATTTTCTATTGGTATCATAAAAGGCTCTGAAGGTAAACAGAATTTTTTTTTCTGAATTTTGCAGTTGAAAACCAGAATGTGCTGAATTTATAAATTAAAATTATGAAATTTCAAAAAGAACAATGTGAAGCATTATTATAAAATATAGTATTACATGGACATCAATTCAAGGGGTGTCGGGAACTTTTTCCTGGGGTGTCGTTAAAAGAAAATCGGTTTTTCGCTGTCCTTACTGTTCCTCACTGGATTTAAATTTAGACCCGCACGGCTGCAAAGAAATTTAAAAGTATCCAAAATGGAAGTACGCGTGGTAATTTAATGGTTCGACAAGGGTTGCAGTTGGATGGTAACTTGTTAAAACCATTTTACTATAACATAGAGGTAAATAATACATAGAAGAAAAGAAAGGAGAAAAAATTCCACTAATAAGGCCCCCACTCCCAAATTTTCAAGCGCCAAAATATAAAGTCATAATATTATTCATTTTTCTAAGAAACATCGGTGAGTGTTTACCTCAAAAATTGATGTTGAAGCCAGATTTCAGATCTTAAAATACCTTAAAGACGAGTTATTAAACAAATTTAGGCTAATATAGGTGTTTTTTAAATGCCTAATCTTTGCCTTTAAATGCATCAATAGTGGCTAGTAAATTAAGTTGATGCATCGTATGTATGCTGTGAATGTTGTCTTCTCCTTAATTGTCAGTCCGAGTTAGAGTTGATAGTATACACAGCCTTCACCACGAGGAGTAGTAACTTATATAATGGCTCGTAACTAATATTGCGCGTAACGACAGCTACTATATATATATATATATATATATATATATATATATATATATATATATATATATATATATCGTCCCTGAGAATTTTTGATAACTTTCTACTCGTTTCCTAGATCCATAGTCAGCAAAAAACAGTATCTAACTCCTTGTTAGTAGATTTTAACATTGATTTTCTAATCAGTAGTCTAGTCTCTCGAGCCAAGTTACCAAGCATCAACAGAGTGTGTATCGAGAGTTCAAATTTTACTCCACAGGATTTTCCGGATGCCACTGGAAATCTGAAAGGAGATTGTATTGATTTTTGGGGATGAGGAAAAACTCAGATGATAACCAAGCTATACGAGTTGAGCATAGATATATTGGGGGAAATTAGAAAGGACAGGGAAAGAGTGATTGGAAATAATTGTACAAAGCTTTGGCACCGAATGTACACTAAGCCAATAAGTCAAGTGAGTTTAATAACATTAGTGCTCTATCTTTATGATAAGGGAGACTTAAGGAGCATATGCCGATAACTGGGGCAGAGTGACAGTAATTGCAACATACTTAAAAGTCAAACCTAAGCTTCCAATTTTCTTGATTTTGTCAGGGTTTCTCAAAGACTCTAAAAAGTAACGGGGTTTCTCAACATCTCCGTAAGAAACGTTAACAAAAATTGAGCTGGACCATGTTTAGGTCATGACCCCAATTTTTGCTGAAAAAATAGCAGGCGTAGGAATGACGGTTTTGGCAAAAAAAAGAAGGCTCTATAAGGATATTATACAGTTTTGGCAAAAGTTCGACCGATTTTTCGAAATTAGCATATTTCAAACAGTAGGTTGTATGACAAGTGTGTTTCAATCCTGCTTTCTAGGACTACAATAAAAAACGTATGAGATGGCTAGGGCACGTTCTGCGGATGAAGGATGACAGATTGTAGAGAATCTTCCTTTTCAACTAACAGTCTAGGGCTAAACGGAAAGCTGGTAGTTCGTGGTTAGGGTGGGAGGATGTCATGAATAAAAATTTAAGGGAAGTGGGAACTTCTTGGGAGGTTGTAAAGAGGGATGCTTTGAATAGACTGGAATGAAAAAGGAGCTTATGTGGCTTTATTTGCCTCAGGCGACTTGGGGATGTGATGAGTAGTTAGCGGTAGTAGTTGTATCTCACTTCCATATAATTTTACATTATTTTAAATATGTATTATATTATATTATATTATATATATATATATATATATATATATATATATATATATATATATATATATATATATATATATATGTATATATATACATATATATATATATATATATATATATATATATATATATATATATATATATATATATATATATATATATATATATATATATATATATATATATATATATATATATATATATATATATATATATATATATATATATATATATATATATATATATATATATATATATATATATATATATATATATATATATATATATATATATATATATATCTTAGTGATAATTGGCGAAAACTGGATAATTATTAATTTTCTTTTTAAAATTAATTGTAACAGTTTCGTGAAAGCCTCTTGTCCCTCACCAAACCTAAATGATAAAAGATACTGTTCAAACTCGGAATCCTGTCTGACTAAATTTTTATGGTTATAGTAAACAAATCCATCACTTCATCATCTTTTAGAAAAGTAGTTCCTGTTTGTGTGTCCAACAGTAATAGTTTCCAGGACATCTGAACGGTTTAAGGGGGCCTTGGGTTCTCAAAAGCATTGAGTATACTTTTTCTTCTTTTTTTTTCAAAACACTGACACTACTAATGCATTGTTATCGTTTTCAAGATTAAGTGATCCCAATACCTATGATAATTTCCTTGTATTATGGGATCTCGGAAAGCTGAACATCAGGGTCTGCGTTTTTTTTTTGTTGTTTTTTTTTCTGATTTTAAAAAACTGTTGACTTTACTATCTTGTAAGTTTTTGTTCAACATTAAAAGCTTTTAGTTCGTCTGGTAAGTTTTGGGGGAGCCTGGGACTCCCCTCCAAACAAACAACAGTAACATCGGAGTGTGTCAGAACACGTCACTGCAAAAACTGTTACCGCTATTATCCTGATACTGTGTTCAATTATTGTGTTCAGTTACTGTGTGCGATTACATTGTTCGATTACTATATTCAATTACTGCTTCCGATTACTGTACTCGTAATTCCGTTCGATTACTGTGTTCGATCACTGTGTTTCAGTTACTGTGCTCGATTACTGTGTTTATTAGTAACAGTTTCCTGGAAATCCTAAAGATTTTCGATTAGCCTGGAGTAATTGAAAGGTAAATATGGGGGTATGCTTTCTTCTTTTTTTTTCTGTAATTACAAAGATCTTAACCAACACTGTACCGCAAGTGTTTTCTAAACTAAAAATTCCCATGATGTCTGAGAGTTTTTGGGGTGTCTGGAACAAAACATTGGGGTATGTTTCCTTTATTATTTTTTTCATGAAAATTTCCACCGTTACTATCCTGTTAGTCTGTTCAACACTAACGGTCCCAGGACATCTGACAACTTTTGAAGATTCTGTGATCCCTAAAAACAACGTTAGGATCTATTTTTTGTCACTGTGCTATTTTTGTATTGAAAAAGAAAATAAAAAATTCTGATAATTTAATCGATAGTAGCAAAATAGTTCCCAGGAAATCAGACAAAGTTTGGAGTCCTGCGTCTTGAAAAGCAAATCATCGGGTGCGCTTATTTTTTGTCATTTTTTTTCTTTTGTTGCAAAAGCTGCTGCCGTTACTATCATGTTCGTCTGTTCAACTTTAAAACGTCCTTAGGGATATGACAATTTTTAAAAACTAATACATTTCTGAAAAATCTAAAAGTTTTCCAAGAACCTCGAGTCCTCGAAAGCGAATAGTTAAGTTATGTTTATTTTTTTTTTTCAGTATAAAGGTTGTCCATGTTACTTTCATGTTCGTGTGATTAAGACTAACAGTTTTGACAAGTTGGAATTTTTTTGGCAGCAAACTTCCATCTTTTCTTTTTTTTTTCTCAATGTAAATATTTTGCAATAATTTTTTTCATGGGATAGGTTATCATAGTTTATTATCATAACTCCAACCATTCTTCTTATCTTCATAGTTTTCTTCAGAAAACTTCAAGCTTTGTTTCTATTTTCTGTCAGTGCAAATAGTTTACCGTTATTTTCTGCAATGGGATGAACTGTCATAATTTTTCCGTAATCACAAAGTGGTATCGTATCCATTGTAACAACAAACGCTGCCATCAATTTCATTGAAATTGATTAATTTCAATTGATTTAAATTGATTTAATTAATTTAAATTGATTAAATAATTAATTGATTTAATTAAATTAAATTGATTTAATTGATTAAATAATTGATTTAAATTGATTAAATTGATCAATTTCAATTAATTGATTAATTGATCAATTTCATTAATTTCACTTTTTAAAATCACAAGTAAGATCCAAGACACCTTTCACATTGAAATCAAACTTCAAACATTTGAACAAAGTAGTCGCACACTGTTGTCCCCTCCACTAATCTTAATCCCACTACTTTTAAAAGCAGCTCCACTACTTTTAATCCCACATTTGTGATGATGTTGGGGCATATTTATGCTCATAATCCTACCGTAGAACATCAATACAACCACAAAGCCGTCCTGGGTAAGTAGTTGGCGCACTGGTGTGGGAATTCTTTGTCCAAGGGGCACGGGTTCAATTCCGGTTGTGACCAGTTATTTAGTTTGGGACGGGGGTCAGTGGCGTGACTCTGTAAGCTCAGCCAGAGTCGACCCAGCTCTAAATGGGTACCTGGAGAAATCTGGGGAAGGTAAGTAGGAGGGATGTGTGAAAGCACAGAATGGTTGGCTCCCAGCCCCCCATTGCACTTCCTGGCTGAAGGGCTATGAAACGGAGACCAGAACCGCTGGTTTGGACCTTAAGGGTCTAGTGCTGTCCTACTACTTTACTAATACAAATAGCGCCCAAAAGGTAGGCTCCTAAAAACAGGTAACTTCATCGGGAATCCCCCGTAGCTACAAGATCTTATTCTCATACTAGCTCTGCTGATAGTACTTCCCGTAATCCAATGTTTGAAAAGTGTTCTAAACATTGGATTACGAAATCCTTTATACGTCATCATTTTAGGAAAAACACTTTTATTTTACGATCGTAAATATCTGTTAAATAAGGCTTAGTGAGATATCAGATGTTTCTTAAGTGAGATGTTTTAAACTAGGGATAGAATCAGGCCATTGCTAAAATTTTTAACACTCTTTTAAACCAAAAACAAACTTAGTTGTTTGTTGAGGCTCCTTGCGAAGGAAATCCTTGGTTAAATACAAAACGAGGAAAAAAAATAATCTTAAATGCTTTTAGAATTAACTCCGAATGTTTTTCCGACTTGCAATAACGTAAAAAAAAATGTACATTGAAAATTTGATACGTTTTCAGTTTTTAAAAAACCCTTTACCCCCCCCCCCTTCTGAAAAAAACTGGATATGACCCTGAGCGCATAAATTTTTAATTTACAATACCCCAATCTTACTAGCTAAAATCGGATTGAGGCACCTTTCTTAGCAAGGAATGATTTCTCTACAAGCTGCTGCCCAAAACTTCGATCAAAAAAGGTCCGACCGAATATCGAAGAGCTGACTTTCTTTACCGAGCTCTTTAATTAAAAAGGTCCGACGGAATATCAAAGAGCTGACTTTCTGCACCGAGTTTTTAATTAAAAAGGTCCGACGGAATATCAAAGAGCTGACTTTCTGCACCGAGTTTTTAATTAAAAAGGTCCGACCGAGTATCGAAGAGGTGACTTTCTTCACCGAGCTCTTTAATTAAAAAGGTCCGACCGAATGTCAAAGAGCTGACTTTCTACAACGAGTTTTTAATTAAAAAGGTCCGACCGAATATCGAAGAGCTGACTTTCTTCACCGAGCCTTTTAATTAAAAAAGTCCGACCGGATATCGAAAAGCTGACTGTCTTCACCGAGCTTTTTACTTCAGAATACCGTATTAATATACATTTTTTCATTGATGTTTCAAGATGTTTCTTCAATTATCAGATTCTTGTATGACTTAAGGAATCAGTTCCCCTTTCCCAGCACTTGAATTGTTGTTTTTGTTTAACTGCAGTTTTCAATAATGCTCCGCATTGTTTCTTTTTAGTTTTTGTAGTTTTAATTTGATAAATTAATCATATTCTAATCTTCAACCACAAATATTTATTGAAACTGTGTTAAAAGAGGTTTTTTTTCTTTTTTTGGTTATCTAGGCCTCTTTGGATTTAAAGTCAAGGTAGTATACCCAGCAAATTCGTAGCTATTCAGATATAGCTACGCGGGTATAACGGCTGCTCCGTTGCTTAGGATAATCAGAAAAAAAAAATGAAAAAAAAGAAAAAAGGAAAAGATTCGTGATGCTATTAAAACTCCGTGGATGGAACATTAAACTTGAGAACGAGGAAAAGTTGTATAAGAAATGACCGATCGAGAAGATACTTAATTAGAAATTGATTATTAATCAGATACTCTTTCTTTAAGCAGGTATACGTATTGCAGTCCAACTTAAAAAAATCTATTTTCCACCTCTTGAGATATATTAATAATATTCGATTGAGGAGGATATCTCAAATTAGTGCAAAATCGGTCCTTGGTTCAAATGGCAAAACACTCTTTAAAACAAAACAAACTTAATTGCATGTTCAAGTTTCTTGATTGCGGAGGGAGACAAATACAAGAAAAAGAAACAGAAATACGATGCTAATAAGAGTTAGAAGAAGAAATATTTCGAAAAATTCTAGGACGAGAAGGAAACATAAGTATTGGACCTGTCCTGGTCACAAAGTGATTAGATCAATTTTCGTATACTTGTTCCACAAGCACAAGCTCTCACTGCGGTACAAATCCTAAAAGAAATGCAATCGCTGCCTTTAAAAGTCATAGATAATACTTGGTCAGGGAGGTTATCTAAAACTATATTTTAATCAGCCCCCTTGTTCAAATGCTAAAACTCAGAACAGAAACTATTTACAATGTTAAAGTTCCTCGATCGCTAGAGGGAGGCGTTATATACAATACAGAAAAAAAACAGATGATAATGCAAGGTTGTAGAAAAAACAATTTAACAAATTTCTAGAAGGAATCTTTTCCCTGGCTACAACCAGGGACACATAACCAAGAACATTATATTCCTAGTTATTGCCCTTGCTGGTTTTCGGCTGCCATGGTCATATTTAAGGGAACACTTCAAATCCTCTCGAATAGTTCGTTCGTGTATATTCAAAGAAAAAGACGACTTATTTTCATTGATATTATCATGGGACGGCATTAAATTGAGACAAGAGTGTGGTCCTGAGGCCAACTCAGCTTCGCAAGCTGCTCCACCATCCCAACCTATTGAAAATATCCCTTTTTAATCCCTCCGAAGAAGTTCCAACTTCCATTAAATCCATCCTTACGACCTTCTCTCACCCGATTCGGGGATGACCTGCTAATCATTTGTCCCTAGATGGTTGTCTAAAAAGGACAGTGTTTAGTAAGTTGCCATCCATCATCTGTAGAATTTTTCCTAGCCATCTAAACCCTTCTCTCACTATAGCAATAAAAAGTAGGAAAGAATCACATTTCTACATAAATTACTGTTTAAATACGGTCTCACAAACGGGTACCCGAAAAAAAAAAATCGATACACAGTTCCTCTTTAAAACATCTTACAAATCTACCTCCATCTTTCGGAGAAGTACAGACAATTTTTCACACATTAAAGCCTATATAAGAGGTAAGATTTTCTTTCAAACTACCCTGCTCAGGCAGTTGACATTAATTAAACAAGGTTACCACTGGAATAGCATTAACTAATGTGAAATTTAGGGTATATAAACAAGAAAAGTGTTAGAAGGTAGTATTGCAAGCCCAAAGCCACCCCCCCTCCCCTGAAAGGTGAAAGAAAGGTGGTTGAAGGGCCATTAAACAGAGATCAAGAACGCCTATTTTGGACAATAAAGTCTATTACCATATCCATTACATCTTACCTTTACCTTCAGTAGTGAACAGAGTCCAGGAATAAGACGTGTCTTATATTCTAAACCTATACAATAGACAAAAAAATATTTTAAACTATACAAACTTAGTATACTAAAAAATTGGCCAAACAAGATTCAAGTCACTTACCACTAGTGCATATTGATTTTTGAATGGTTGATTTGTTAGCATATGAATTATTTGAATTGAAATAGAATAGTTGTGGGGTATCAAGTCATGGCTAATTGTAGAAGAAGCCAAGACAGATAGTCGAATTGAGTGAGAAGAAAAACCTGGAATTAATTTCCCCCCTTTCATTGCCGACGTTACCATCTCCCACTTATGCTATGCCTCTCATGTCACTCCACAACGCCGAACAAGGCTCAATCTATTGGAGCTCGGCAAACTGCGGTCTTCCATTATAATAATTATAATAGAAATTTTTCCCTATATGAACCAGAGTCATTCTGTTGGAGGTTCTAGCAAGGTATTCACGCTCGGTTCTTCCATTATGATGGAAAATTTTCATGAGACCAATAATTGAAACATGAGAGAAATAATTTCGCCTAGAATCAGAGGTAAACAAGCATCTTAAGTCAAAATATGGGCCATTCTACAATGAGCGACAGGCAAGGCAATTGATTCACTTTATAAACTTAAACATTTGCTAGACTAATAAAAAAGTTAATTTAATGTTAGTTGAAGACCAAGTTAGACTGAAGTTGCAAAGAGGAATAAGAGTCCAATCCAAAGCCTACAAAGGCCTCCTATCTGCTTTGAATGTTATACAAGTGAACTTGCAATTATAAACTAAGGCAGTTGGGCTAAAAAGAAATTCTGTTTGACTGTCTATGCTTTTTCACAAGCTCAGGTAGTTTTACCAAATAAATGCCCAGATAGTCAGTAAAATGGTATTACCCCAGACTAGGTAGGCGAGGAAAAACAGCAAAATAAAAAGGTGAAATTTCACGAATTATAATTAGAAATTTGCAAACGGAACCCCTGCCAATAATCCACAGACCTTATATGAGGGGGTTACTATTGAAGAAAAAATAGTGACTCAACTGAGGCAATGAATATATACTATTCGGAAAGTGATTGGACACAGTTGGCACCCCCTCCCCGTCTATCTCGATGAGAGAGAGAAGGAGAGAGATTCTTGAATGGTATACAGTGGCCATGGGAACCCTAGATGGGAAACCCATATGAAAATGACTATATTGTTGGTATATTTGTAGCAGATGGTTACCGCTTGACCACCGTTCTAACCATTCACGGCTTTAAGCATCCGTGCTTTAAGCAGTGATCATGAGCTTGATGGAATCCCGTATGAAACAGGAGTATAGTGTTGGTATGTGCGTAGCACAGGGTTACCGCTAGAACAACGGTCTAACTAGCCACGGCTTGAAGGCATCCGTGCTTTAATCAGTGAACTTGGGCATGAAATAAGACTATATTGTTGGTATATGCTTAGCGATTGATTACCGCAAGAATAACAGTCTAATCATTCATATGCATTGGTGTGCTAGGTAAAAACAAAAACAATTTTTCTTTAATTTATTGTTCTATTAATATATTTTTACACCCCGCGGTGACGCAAGGGTCATAGGTTACTTATCCTTTTTCTACAAAACATATTCTGCCTATATTTTGGGATATGATTGAATATCCCAAAAAAACTTTCTTCTTTATTATTTGCTTTTGGCATACTTTCTCTGTGGTTGCTCCACTTTGGGTGGGGATAAACATTCCAAACGGCGGATTTTACCTCAGGGGGATTTGTTATAGAGGGGTTTGAGGGGAATTTACCCGTGGAAATTTTCCTCGGGGCAATTTTCCTCTCGGGGAATATTTTGTGGGAGATTTTCTGGGGAATAAGCCTAGCACCTTTTTTGCTTTTTATTGGCCTTGTTGTTGTCACTCCTTGACTCATATACATGAGCATTTGACTCAACAATATATTCTAAGATCATATTAGAGAGAGAAAGAGAGAAGAGAGAAGAAAAACCAGAAAAAAAGAAGCAAAAATGAAAAAAGCACTAATCAAGGCACTGGTCATGAAGATCATTTCTTAGATTTAAATATTAATATTTCTGATAATAATAAATTAAGTTTTAAAATGTATAATAAAACGGATGATTTTGTTTTTGAAGTGATTAGTTTCCCATTCCCTGAAAGTAATATACACTCAAATATCACATATTCGGCATTTTTTTCACAGTTACTCCGTTATGCAAGGATTTGTAGTAATTATATTGATTTTAAAAATAGATGTAAAATCTTAAGCCAAACATTGATATTAAGAGGTTTTTCTGCAAATAAATTAACTTGGCAATTTAAAAAATTTGGTTTTCATTATACCGAACTTTTAAATAAATACCAAAAGAATTATCTGGAAATACTTAAGGAAATTTTCGGCTAATTTCGGAGGTTCACGAAAAGATGATGCAGCGCGATTTATTTTGAATTGTGTTTCTAATAGAGCGGATTTTTTAAAAAATAGCCTCATGGTAAAGATGAATTCTATAATTGCTTAGTTCATTCAGGTTTTTTGCAAAGTGTTAATATTTGTGTTTTGGTAAAATTTATCACATTTAGTTTCCCTATTGTTGCTAAAAAGATGATTATATAAACAGGATAAGTTTGTTTTGGTGTTACTTGGTTGTTCTACATTTGCTGGGTTCTTTTCATAGGCATGTATTTTGGGGGTGATACCTGACACGGGGATGCCATGGATATTCTGTGGTAGGCACAACACTTGACTGGGTAGTGAATTTAAAGTGCCGAAACCCTATAGGCAAGTGTATTCTCCTGATGAGCCCTTGTGTTGGGTTGTTGCCTCTGAATTATTTGTCTTTATTGTTTTATTGTTTGGTAAATGACGACTTATACTTATTGACGAAATGACTGCCTGTCCATGGATTATTCTTTATGGTTGATTGTGTGTGGCTATGCTGTTTGACCTATGTGGTTGTATGGATGAGTAGGGTTAAGGCCTCATTCAAGTGCTGGTCTATATTAATCACTAATTTAGGAAAACAGTCTTCCTTTTCTCCTTCTGTCACTCTTTTTTTTTTACTTTTTTTTGTGTTTGTGCTGTTGCATTGGTGATTTCTCTTTTCATGATATATATATATATATATATATATATATATATATATATATATATATATATATATATATATATTTGTATATATATATATATATATATATATATATATATATATATATATATATATATAGATATATATATAGATATATATATAGATATATATAGTAGAGAATTTAATGTGGTGAAACCCTATAGACAAGTGAATTCTCCAGATGAGCCCTTGTGTTGGGTTGTTGCCTCTGAATTATTTGTCTTTATTATTTCTATTGTTTGGTAAATGACGACTTATAGTTATTGACGACATGACTGCCTGTCCATGGATTATTCTTTATGGTTGATTGTGTATGGCTATGCTGTTTGACCTATGTGATTGTATGGATGAGTAGGGTTAAGGCCTCATTCAAGTGCTGGTCTATATTAACCACTAATTTAAGAAAACAGTTTTCCCTTTCTTCTTCAATCTCCTTTCTTCCTTTTATGTTTGTGCTGTTACATTGATGATTTTTCTTTTCACTATATATATATATATATATTAAACAGTTCGTGGTGACGAACTGTAGTAAGGAGCGACCCGGCTCAATAGTAACCAAAACTCTAAAAAACGGAGTTTTGATACAAATAATTATATCAAAAGAACTGTATTTTTATGCTGATTTTAAATATATAATTTTCATCACGCTTAGTCTTATCAGTCATAAGTTGCGAGCCTCAGAAAATTTGCGTTTTTTTAGAAAATACCTAGGCATATAATAAATACCTATATAAATATCTATTGGGCATATAAGGTTTTTATAGAAAGCGTTGTCTTAGAAACTTCAAAAAGGGCACATTCGATTGAAAACTGAGACTGTTAGTGCCCTTTTAATAGTCGAAAGCGATTATAGGGCAACTAACTCCCCTCCCACGACCATCCTTTCCCCAATCACATCCAATCAACATTTTGAGATAGCCGAGCTAGACCCGAACAAGACGCAAATTAGAAAGGGGTTAGTGTTTAATCGACCAGGAAATAACAACCCGTTTTTCAGACTCCTTCAAAGAAATTAAGGGCTATAATTGTTGACTCTTGTTCCTAAGATCATATGCGACGACATTATTTCTAACTTACTATCGTTCGGGAGACAGCTGGTAATAGCTATGGCTTTTTTCCAAAAATACTGCAGGAGAGAAAAAGGCCAAATTTTGTTGATTTTGTAAAAAGAAATAGAAAACTGATGGAATGAAAAAAAGTTTTGGTAGTGACCCCTGACTCGCAAATTAGGGGTCATCATCCAAGAGGCAAGGTTTTCTAAGCTATAAAGCTAATGGTAGTGAACAAAAATTTTCGGAACCTAAACCCAAACTAGGCCAGAACAAGACCCAAACTACAAAGGGACTAGAGTCTAATCGGCCATGAAATAACAACTTGTTTTTCAAATTCCCCGAAAGTTATAAGGGACTTTAATTGTTGACTCTTGTTGCTAAGACCATATGCAGCTATATTTTCCCTAATTTACTGATTTTTCCTAATTTACTGGTGACCCCTCACTCGCAAATGAGGGGTCATCATCTAAGAGGCAAGGTTTTCTAAATTATAAAGTTAGGGGTAGTGAACAAAAATTTTTAGAACCTAAAGCCAAACTAGAGCAGAACAAAACCCAAACTACAAAGGGACTGGAGTCTAATCGGCCAGAAAATAACAACCTGTTCAAATTCCTTGAAAATAATTTAATGGCTTTAATTGTTGACTCTTGTTACTAAGAGCACACGAGACGACATTTCTCCTAATTGACAAACGTTCGGGAGACAGCTGGTAATAACTCTATCTTTTTCCAAAATTACTGTAGGAGAGAGAGAGAGAGAGAGAGAGAAAAAAAAAAATCAAATATCATTCGGGCACATTCATGAAAAGAAGAGAAAAACTGATGGAATGAAGACAATTTTTGGTGGTGACCCTCCATCCCCAATGAGGGATTTTACAAAAAGGCAGAAACTCGGGTAAATGAGGAGGAAAAGCAACTTTCATATACGGAGTAATTTTTGCTCGTTTTAAGTTTTAATGTAGCTCCTTACTTTCATTTAAAAAAACTTGCTTTTTTTTGTTTAATTTCTGGACGTCCTTGAATTAAGGCATGTTTTGATCTTGGCTCTCCACGCATAAATAATTAAAACAAAATTTGCATATAATTTTTTTTGGCTAAATGGCTTTCTCATAGTTTTAATCGGAAGATTTTGAGAAAAAGGAGCAAGGGGGGAAGCCTAGTCGCCCCCCCAATATTTTGATTACTTAAAAAGGCAACTAGAACTTTTTTAAGGATGTTTTCATTAGTAAAAAATATACGCAACATACGAATTATCTTGCGTAACGAACTTTTATATTCGTATGTTTTTATTGCGTATTTGAGGGGGTTCACCCCTCGTCGATACCTCGCTCTTTACACTAAACCTTAAATTTTGTCCCAACTCCTTTAGAATGACTCCTGAATCACAAAGGCCGTAGAATAAATAGTTGAAATTACTGAAAATAATTTAGCGTAAAGAGCGAGGTATTACGAGAAGGTAAACCCCTCATATGCGTAATAATTTCTGCTCGTTTTAAGTTTTAATGCTGCTCCTCAATTTCAGTAGAAAAAAAACTTTTCATATTTTATTTTTTTATTTTTTTAAATAATGCTCGACAATCCTGCGCCCCCTTCATTGAAAGTCTCTTCCCCCATGAGAAGTTCCTCCATGGAAAGATCCTCCAACGTAGCCCCCCCTCAACTCTCCCTCCCAAACCAAAAAAATCCCCCTGAAAACGTCTGTACACTTCCCAGTATCCATTACTATATGTAAACACAGGTCAAAGTTTGTAGCTTGCAGCCCCTCCCACGGGGACTGTGGGGGAGGAAGTCGTCCCCAAAGACATAGTTATTAGATCTTTCGATTATGGTGAATAAAATGGCTATCTCAGTAATTTGATCCGGTGACTCTGGGAAAAATGAGCGTGGGAGGGGGCCTAGGTGCCCTCCAATTTTTTGGTCAATTGAAAAGAGCACTGGAACTTTTAATTCCCGTTAGAATGAGCCCTCTCGCGACATTTTAGGACCGCTGTGTCGATACGATCACCCCTAGGGAAAAAAAACACGCATCCGTGATTTGTCTTCTGGCAAAAAATGTGAAATTCCACATTTTTGTAGATAGGAAATTGAAACTTCTACAATAAGGTTCTCTGATACGCTGAATCTGGTGGTTTGATTTTTGTTAAGATTGTATGACTCTTAGGGGGTGTTTCTCCCTGTTTTCTAAAACGAGGCAAATTTTATCAGGCTCGTAACTTTTGATCAGTAAAACTAATCTTGATGAAACTTATATATTTAAAATTAAAATTAAAATGCGATTTTTGATGTAACTATTGGTATCAAAATTCCATTTTTTAGAGTTTTGGTTACTATTGAGCCGGGTCGCTCCTTACTACAGTTCGTTACCAGTAACTGTTTGAAAAATGAAAATTCGCATTTTCTTCCGATGTCAGTTTCAATAAAACTAAATATCCCCACCCCCAGTACAAAACTTGAAAAGATAAATGGCTTTTCCTAACTTGTCTAGAAAGCTGGGTGACTGCTTTTAGTTCCCTGTCGTCTATGCTGATCTCTTACGCAAGCCCTAAAAGTAATGGCAAAACCGCTAATAAATTCTAAGTAGTTTAGCCATTCCACAGTAAAAGTAATGTATACTTATGCTAAGTGAGCCATACAAACTAAAAAGTTTATAATAGACGAGATTTGGTGATTCTCTAAGGATGAACCCCCTTAAGTTTTCAATTGCTAATTCTTGTTTGGGGGCGTCAACTTTCGGATACAGTTCGGATGCAACTGTAGGGAAGCAGTAAAATGCATTTCAAGAAATAAGCTATAAGAAATACGAAAAATTAACTTAAAAAATCCCATAAAAATTCGTTTATATTCATTTTCGTTACGATTTTATGAGTTGGACATACATTTAACTCATCACGTTATCGTATACATGTTACATATGTTCTTCGGTAATGCGCTATACAAACACCAAGTTTTAATTTATTTTATTGGTTTTAGAATCATATAGGAAATAGTAAATTGTTAAATATTCCTACGAAACTGGCCCATATATTCCACAATAGTTAAAATTTAAAATTAAATAATATTTTTGAGACGAGATCACAACACATGAAATTCCTTTGATGGGTCTTTAAAGCTGTTTTAGAAATACTGCTTTGCTCGAAATAACTCATAATAAATTAATAAATAATTTTAATTGTTAATACATAATAAATGAAATTTAAGATTCGTGTACAGCGGCCTCAACGTTTGGATGCAGTTAGACGCTCGGATACAGTTCAGATTCAACTGTATGGAAGTGGTAAATACAATATTTCAAGTTCCAGTGGGGCGACTCTTATATTTTTTCGACTTTTTCACTGAATTTATCAAAAAAGTTTTTTCAATAGAACTTCCCCACATATTAGATGCTTTTCAAAATCGAACTGAAGCTTCTGAACTTGTTGCTGAAATTCCAAGCGGCGTTAATTTTCTTATTTCTTTAAATTCTTTAAATCCTGAATTTAAAGAATTTAATTTTTTTAAATTCTCTAAGTTCTCATTAAATTTTTTAAATTATTTAATTTCATTAAATTATGAATTAAACGTAAAGATTCGAGGACTTGAGAATAGTTTTGTAAGTAACCCTCCCCCCTCTTCCACCAGAAAATGTTTTGTTTTTTTATTTATTATACTCGCGGTTGTGTAAATATAAATAAAAAGCTAAACCCCGCCAATGGAAAGGCAACTTTGTTAAGTGTTGTATCTAAGATTTTTATTCGGGGAAAGGGGTTATTTTTTCTTTGGGCTACAGTTATTAAGAAATTTGGAAAATGCATCAAAACTTGTTTATACGCATTTTCGTTTCGTTTTTCCTTGTTGCACAGACATTACGTAGGAGCGAGGTTTGGTTCAGAGTCCACTTTGAACCACTTGCCACTTAAACTTGCCACCTGCCACTTACAAATACTGCGTACCTACGTACAGAAATATTTCTAATTAAAAATGAAATACCTAATTTCTTCATTTTTATTATGTACTTGGCTGTGCAAGTTTCCTTAACTTAACAAGTTAAGAAATCAAAATTCATTTTCCCTGTCCTTGGTACTTTTTTTATTTAAGGTAAAACTTTTAATTGTTGATATTTAGTGTAATTGTTCATATTCATTAACAAGAAAATTGTTATACCGGTCTGAAATGCTTTCATTAAAGGCTTTAACAATTGACTCTTACTGCTAGGGGACATTGGGAAATTAAATTTTCTAATTCTGAAGTGCTTATAAAGCAGCAGGAGACCATTGTTTTTTTATTTATTTTTTTTTCACTAGTACTGCTTACGAGAAAACGGTCAGAGCTTGTTTTTTTTTCGAAATAGAAAAAAAAAATTATGGATTGAAAAAGGGTCTCGGAATTAGCCCCAAGTAAAGCAGCAAGTGGTGAGCAGCAAGAAAAGCAAAACCTGTTCTACTAATAAGCTTAAAAATATGTAATAATTAATAAGTATATTAATAATATATTTTTTCTAAATAAGTTCAGTATTTAATCTATTAAAGTTATTATTATAAAATAAATAAAAACAAAAAACAGGCGTTTCCTCTTTTAAATATAAGGAAATGTGTCGAAAATAGGAATAATTTTGACTTGAGAATTTTGACTTGAATTTTGACTGTTTAATAAAGTAGAATTGAGAGAAAGAGTCAAACTTTAGCGTAAAGAGCGGGGCGTTGAGAAGGGAACAGCCCCTTTCATACACGGAGTGATTTCTGTTTATTTTAAGTTTAATGTCGCTCCTTACTTTAATTTAAAAAACTTGTTTTATTTATTTAATCTTAAAAAGGAATGAGTTTTTAGGAATTCCACCCATTCTTCTTAATGCAAATAAATATTTTCTTAATGCCAATAAATACAAAAAAAAATCAATTTCCATTTTTATGTGTTTAAGCAACAATCGCAGAGGCTCTAGATTATAACGGAAATCCGAGGGATTCAAATTAGAAGATTTTTAGACAAAGTTTACATTAGATAATTGATAATTTTTCAATTTGTCTGCTTTTGCATTTCATACTTGTTCCACCTCTGTGAACGTAATTGTCACACAATATAAAAAAAAAATCACCCAACATACAGGATTATCACACGAACTCTGACTATCACCTTTATATCCCAATTAAATAAAAAAAACAAGTTTTTTTAACTGAAAGTAAGGAGCGACAGTAAAACTTAAAACGAACAGAAATTACTTCGTATATAAAAAGAGGCTGCTTCCTCATCAACGCCTCGCTCTTTACGCTAAAGTTTGACTCTTTCTCTCAATTCTTCTTTTTAAAACAGTAAAAAACTTTAGCGTAAAGAGCGGGGTGTTGATGAGGAAGCAGCCTCTTTTTATATACGAGGTAATTTCTGTTCGTTTTAAGTTTTACTGTCGCTCCTTACTTTCAGTTAAAAAAACTTGTTTTTTTTATTTAATTTCTGAACGTTTTTGAATCAATGCATGTTTTGATTTTGGCTCTCCGCGGAGGAATAACCAAAACGAAATTTGCATATTTTTTTTTTTTGGCTCAATGGCTTTCTCATAATTTTGATCGAATGATTTTGAGAAAAAAAGAGCGGGGGACGAAGCCTAGTTGTCCCCCGATTTTTTGGTTAATTAAAAAGGCAACTAGAACTTTTAATTTTTTACGAATCTTTTTATTGGTAAAAGATTTACGTAACTTATAAATTAGCTTACGTAAAGAACTTCTGTATTCTCATGTTTTTATTACATATATGAGGAGATTCACCCCATCGTCAGTACCTCGTTCTTTACACTAAAGCTTAAATTTTATCCCAATTCATTAAGAATGACCCCCTGAATCACAAAAGCCGTAGAATAAGTAGTTGAAATTACTGAAAATACTTTAGCGTAAAGAGCGAGGTATTAGAAGGAGGTGAGCCCCCCATATGGGTAATAATTTCTGTTTATTTTAAGTTTTATTGCTGTTCCTTACTTCCAGCTGAAAAAGCTTTTTCCCTTTTATTTTTTAATTGTTTTTTTTTTAAATAATGCCAGTAAATCCTGCTCTCCCTTCATGGAAATTTTCTTCTCCCATTACAAATTCTCGAAGGAAAGTTCCCTCAGCATATCCCCCTCTTCTCAACCCCTCCCCCAAACCAAGAAAATCCTCCTGAAAACGCCTGTATACTTCCCAATAACCATTACTATATGTAAGCACAAGTCAAAGTTTCTAACTTGTAGCCCCTCCCACGGGGACTTTGGGGGAGTAATTCGTCCCCAAAGACATAGCTATAAGGTTTTTCGACTACGCTGAATAAAATGGCTATCTCAGAATTTTGATCCGTTGACTTTGGGAAAATAATTAGCGTGGGAGGGGGCCTAGGTGCCCTCCAATTTTTTTGGTCACTTAAAAAGGGCACTAGAACTTTTCATTTCTGTTAGAATGATGCAACATTCTAGGACAACTGGGTCGATACGATCACCCCTGGGAAAAAGAAAAAAAAAAAAAAAAAAAAAAAAACAAATAAACACGCATCCGTGATCTGCCTTCTGGCAAAAAATGCAAAATTCCACATTTTTGTAGATAGGAGCTCGAAACTTCTACAGTAGGGTTCTCTGATACGCTGAATCTGATGGTGTGATTTTCGTTAAGATTCTATGACTTTTAGGGGGCGTTTCCCCCTATTTTCTAAAATAACGCAAATTTTCTCAGGCTCGTAACTTTTGATGGGTAAGACTAAACTTGATGAAACTTATATATTTAAAACCAGCATTAAAATGCGATTCTTTTGATGTAGCTATTGGTATCAAAATTCCATTTTTTAGAGTTTTGGTTACTATTGAGCCGGGTTGCTCCTTACTACAGTTCGTTACCACGAACTGTTTGATATGAAGCAAAATATAACAATTTAGTTCCTAAAAGCCTTGAATAACCAGGAGATAGCTGGCAATCCAATGGTTTATCCATTGGATAAACCATTTTGCTACTTCTTCTCATTTTTATAGTTTTCCCTTCTCCCCGTTTTTATATTTTTTCCCTTCTCTCCGTTATTTCTTCCTGTTCTTATAGTTTTCCCCTTCTCCTCGTTATTTCTTCCCGTTTTTATAGTTTTTCCCTTCTCTCCGTTATTTCTTCCCGTTTTTACAGTTTTTCATTGTTCTTTCTTCTAATCAGCTATGAAATCGAGCATTTCAGTATTTCTACTTGTAGCGGAATCAGGCATGTCCACCTCGCTAGTTATCCAAGATCTTTGACCCCTAAATAGACCATGCTGAGTCTTCTGTAGTTAGCTGTTCTACAAAACATAGCTAATGGATTTGCCATCTAATGAAATAAGTATTAGTAAGAAAAATTGCCATGTTTGAACCAATTAGAGCCAGTAGTGTCAATGCACAAAAACATAGGGAGAATTGGCAAAATAAATTTGGCAACTTTTACATTTACGGTAACTTTTACGTTTCTCCTTTTTGTTTCCAAGGAAAATACCCCGAAAATGTATTTTACAAATAAGGGACAGGGGATACAGCCCCCAATCCTCATTCGCACTTCCGATTACAACTTCTGCATCTCTCATCTTTGAAAAAGTAACATTAGCAAAAAAAAATAACTTGATACACAATTTGCATTACAAAATATATTTCCAGATCCTGACTTGAAACAAGCATTTGAAGTAGCAAAAAAAAAACATTTTTGCAAATTTACGCCTCTACTGAATTTCTTCAGGTTATTTGCCTTGATTTGGAAAATTGCCAACAACTAGTCTTGAATGTTAACCTTCTGCAGGAATCAGGCGTTTCCACCCCGTTTTGGATAAAAGATCTCTGAAACTTTTATTTTGTCCATACTGATCGACTATGCTCCAAGCTGCTCCACAAACAAGGTCTGATTTCATTTGATTTCATCAATTTTAATTTACTCCTTCTTGCCGTTTTTTTCCAGGAGCTGCAATACTAGGGTGGCTCACGTGTTCTAGCCGCCATATGTGAGTTGATGAGGCCAATCTCTCTCTCTCTCAAAATCAGACAAAATAAGAATCCAATAGGAACGTTCTGCATTAATAGGATAAGGAGGGCAAGTTTCATACTATCCCGAACAAGTAGTAACGGGGCAGTCAATGTTCTTGGTTGTGTTGTATAGCCCATGAGAAAACACCTAACTAGTGTGTAAGTTCTGGGTTTGAATCCCAGTAACCGCATTTTTTTTTCAAAACTGTCTTTTTTAATGAGGGTAACTAGTCCTGTTGATCAAAATAATAAGTCTTTTGCCATTAAAATTCCAGCATGAAAGACGAAAAAATTAACCTTAAAACCATAAACGATAACTATAAATCATAAAATAAACCATAAAAACAGATTGAAAGAATAAAAACAACGTACCTGTATATTCTTGAAAGCATATTGTCAATGGAGATTTTTTAATCTTTTCTTCGAAAAGATCTTTTTTATTCAAAAACAGGATTATGGATGTGTCAGTAAACCACTTATTGTTACAAATTGAATCAAACAACTTCAAACTCTCTTGCATACGATTCTGAAAGAAAAGAGGATTATAGGAATTTTTCTTGGTTCCAAAAACCCGAAAACGTTTATTGCCTTTTAATGAAAACCAGTCCTGATTATCTACATCGTATTGATTACCTTCTTTACCAGGAAACTTGTGGAAAGGAAACATATGAAAACAGTTACTACGGCGATTTTGTGAGGAATGACCTCCAAAAGAGATCATTTCCAGGGAGCCATTTTTACACTCCTTAAAATGGAGTTTCCATCTTCTAAAATCGATTTCTAAAACGATCTTTATTTGAAAAATGGATTAGAAAAGGAGATGCTTTAAAAAAATCCATCTAAAAATGAAGAGTTCTTAAAACAGCTGACTCTTAAAAGGAGACTTCTTTAAAAAATCAATTATGTAAAGGAGACGCAATCAGAAAATCGAAATACAAAAGGAGACTTTTCTGAAAAAATCAATTTGTTTTTGAAAATACATTTCTTTCAAATCAATTCTGAAAGGATACTCTTTGAAAAGTCGAACTACAAAAGGAGTTTCTTTGTAAAATAGATAATATTCCTCATCACAAATGAGTTGTTTTTTTTTTTAGTTCTGAAATAAAACAATCGACTGTAATATATATTGTTGCTTTTAATTTGAAAATGTGATTAGAATTTTTCTGGGAGTTCCACGCATAGACTCCTATGCTGTTCTGGAAGTATATGGAGGGTCTCGTTTCATTAAAAACCTTTCCGAAGGAGATGGAAGGCTTAAAGCTATGTGAGGGCCTAGAAGAATTCATTAGGCCTTTGCTAATTATATTTACCAGAAAACATGTAGGCAGAATTATAAAAAACACACTTTCCTAGATTAAGTTCGGAGCAAAATAGTCAACCAGGTAGGTGGGATTCAAAGAGAATGGTACCTCACTTTTTGGGAGGGAGGAGGGCAGTTTAATAATGTGCCGTTTTTACTTTTGTCTATACGAATTTTTTAGAAAAAGAGCACATGAAATTTACAAAAAAGTAAATGAAAAATTATAGTAAATGTAAATGTAAATGAAGTAAATGTAAAAAAATGAAGTAAATATAAAAGTAAATGTAAATGAAGTAAATGAGAAAATTACAAATAGTAAAAAGTAAAGAAGATGACAAAAAAGTCTTTTGCAGTTACAAAATTGCACCTGGATTCAAATCGTTCAACTAGAACCCTAAAAATATGTTCACAAATTTTCCAAAAGTTTCTAAGAATTTAAGATCACAAAAAAGTCATACAGATTCAAGAGTTTTATGATATATTCTAAGAGGTCTATAAAAATGGAAACTTGGCACCAAAGATTTGTGGTTTAAATAAAACTGTACAATTAAATTATATCGCGGTTGCATTGCCACTGCAGCTATTTTGTAAATAAAATGTCAGAAATTTGAAGAGAAATGTGTTCTAACTGAGACTGACAGAACCTTTTAATGAACTAGAAAATGAAGCGAAGAGTATAAAATTGTAAGTAAAAATTGAGTGAAATATAATTTCCTTGAACTGTGATCAGAATTCGTGAATTTCTAGTAAACCTTACTACCAAATCCTGGTACGAAATCCAAATCCCCACATCCTAGTAGTCACCAGGGTTCACCACTGAAATTGTTTCTTTCAAGCAATGAAAAAAAAACAAAAAGAAACGAAAATATTTTTATAAACTACAAGCGAAATTTCACACCTTTCAACAAATTCTACTGATGTTGAACAATCTCTATAGTGAGATTTATACTCATTTGCCTTCTAAATGAAAAAAGTAGATATGTCTCTTTTGAGCACATATTACATTATATTTTGAGCATATATACATTCAGTTTTCACTTTTTACTCTAAGTACGTTCAAAGTTTGAGTTTTGTACCTAATTTATTTTCCATTAATTTAATTTTGTCCTGCTACAGAAGGCTATTTCGGCCTATCGAAACAATAGTTTCCATTTCTGAAATACGGTTTTGCCTCCGCCATCCAATTTCTTGTTTAGAGTTTTGGATTTTATTGAAACCTGTCAATCATTACTTATCGTTATCATTATTTATCAATTAAAATATAATTTCCTTGAACTGTGATCAGAATTCGTAAAATTCTAGCAAATCTTACTACCAAATCCTGGTACCAAATCCAAATCCCCAAATCCTAGTAGTCACCAGGGTCCACCAGTATCATGATCATTTTAAAAATCTTATGAAAAGCTGTTTTGGATCTGTAGTATCACCAAAGAGCAACAGGACAACCAGTTAGAGTCAACGCTCTAGCATTGACTTTGGTAAAGAGCCATCACTCTTGAACATTTTTTCATTTATTCATTTATTTATTTTTTTCCAAAGTCTCTTCACATGGAAGATGTGAGGGAAGGTACAAACATCGGAGGGGGCTTGTTCAATATAAAATTAAAAGATTTAGTACCTTTTTTAGGAATCAAAAGTAATTGGAGGGTAATCAACAACAATATCTTGCCCTTTTTTCTACTTGCCTATCCGTTACCTGTTTTTTCCCTAAGCCTATTTTGTCCTAATTTTAACCTTTTTTAAGTTGCACATCTATGCGATAACCGACTATGGTGAGAAAATTAGCCCTTGTATTCGGATATAACTCTCATCAGATGCTTAAAATAAAACCATTAAAATGTAACCTAACTTAAAATATGAAGACGCAAGAAGATAAAAACCAACAATGAATTTACTCTTTGAATTTGCTCCACATTTTTTAATGGAGCTACTAAATTGGCCCTTTAAGACCTTCTTAAGAATTAAAGTACGGCGTTTATATTGAGGGAAAATCCATATTATTTACAGATAATGGCTTTTTATCAACAGATGTGATTACGATGTGGCCCGGCCTTGTATTCGCTCATACTTGACTATTAAAGGATACTCGATTCATTTTTTTCAAGGTCATTCAAGGATATACAAGGCTATTCAAGTTTAATTGATCCTTGCATTCTGAAAAAAAAAAAATACTCTCATGAGGTCCTTATAATAAAACCGATATAAAGAAAATTAATTTAAAATGAAGATGCACTAAGATCGAAATCAAAAATGAATTTTCTCTTTAAATATGTTCCATATTTCTTTAATGGATTTGCTTAGTTCGTGTCTTAAGCCCTTCTTATGATTAAATAAAAATAAAAAACATTTTTTGCTGAAATTAAGGAGCGACATTAAAACTTAAAACGAACAGAAATTACTCCGTATATGAAATGGGTTGTCCCCTCTGCAATCCCTCGCTCTTTACGCTAAAGCTTTTAATTAATTTAAAAAGTAGAATTGGGGCAAAGAGTCAAACTTTAGCGTAAAGAGCGAGGGATTGCGGAGGGGACAACCCGTTTCAAATACAGTGTAATTTCTGTTCGTTTTAAGTTTTAATGTAACTCCTTACTTTCAGCTAAAAAAATTATTTTTTTTTTATTTAATTTCTGGACGTTTTTGAATTAATGCATGTTTGGTTTTGGCTCTCCGCACATAAATAATTAAAATGAAATTTTTATATTAATTTTTTTTTTTGGCTAAATGGCTTTCTCTTAGTTTTGATTAAACGATTTCGAGAAATAAGGGGTGGAGAAGGAGGCCTAGTTGCCCTCCAATTTTTCGGTTACTTAAAAAGGTAACCAGAACTTTTAATTTTTAACGAACGTTTTTATTAGTAAAAAATATACGTAACTTAAGAATTAACTTACGTAACAAACTTTCATAATCTTATATTTTTATTATGTATACGAGGGGGTTTGTACCCTCGTTAATACCTCGCTCTTTACACTAAATCGTATAGTTTTGTTCCAATTCTTTAAGAATGACCCCTGAATCAGAAAGGCCGTAGAATAAATAGTTGAAATTACTAAAAACAATTTAGCATAAAGAGCGAGGTATTTATCTCCTCCTAAATACCTTGCTCTTTATGCTAAAGTATTTTTAGAACCCCTCGTATGCGTAATAATCTCTGTTCGTTTTTAGTTTCAATGCTACTCCTTCCTTTCATTTGAAAAAAAAAACGTTTTCATGTTTATTTTTCATTGTTTTCTTATAGTAATGCTAGAAAATCCTGCGCCCTTTTCATTGACTTTTTCTTCCCCCAAGACATTTTCCTCCAAGGAACGATCCTCCAACATAGCCCCCTCCCCTCCGCTCCACCCCAAACAAAATAAAATCCCCCTGAAAACGTCTGTACACTTTCCAATAACCTTTACTATATGTTAACACTGGTCAAAGTTTGTAACTTGCAGTCCCTCCCCCAGGGATTGTGGGGGAGTAAGTCATCCCCAAAGACATAGTTATTATGGTTTTTGACTATGTTGAACAAAATGGATATCTCAAAATTTTGATCCGTTGACTTTGGGAAAAAAATGAGCGTCGGAGGGGGTCTAGATGCCCTCCAATTTTTTGGTCACTTAAATAGGGCACTATAGCTTTTCATTTCCGTTAGAATGAGCCCTCTTGCGACATTCTAGGACCACTTGGTCGATACGATGACCCCTGGAAAAAAAAAAAAAAACAAACAAATAAACACGCACCCGTGATTTGTCTTCTGGTAAAAAATACAAAATTCCACATTTTTGTAGATAGGAGCTTGAAACTTCTACAGTAGGGTTCTCTGATACGCTGAATCTGATGGTGTCATTTTCGTTAAGATTCTACGACTTTTAGGGGGTGTTTCCTCCTATTTTCTTAAATAATGCAAATTTTCTCAGGGTCGTAACTTTTGATAGGTAAGACTAAACTTGATGAAACTTATATATTTAAAATCAGCATTAAAATGCAATTCTTTTGATGTAGCTATTGATATCGACATTCAATGTTTTAGAGTTTTGGTTACTATTGAGCCGGGTCGCTCCTTACTACAGTTCGTTACCACGAACTGTTTGAATATAACTCTGATGTTTAAATTGAGGTAAAACCATAGCATTAATAGATATGGATTTTTTTTTTCAATTGATATGGCTACGATGTGGCCCGACCTTTTCTTCTCTGATACTTGATTATTCAAAGACACTTGATCCTTGTCTCAAGATCATTCAATGATATAAAAGGTAATTAAGGAGATACCTTATCCTTTTTTTTCAAGGCTATTCAAGGATATACAAGGTTGTTCAAGGATACTCGATCCTTGCATTCTGAAAAGGATACTCCTGAGGTCCTTAAAATTAAATTATTAAAATAATAATTAAATTAAAATGAAGATGAATAAAAGATATTATCCACAAATGGATTTTTCCATTCCATCCGTTATATTTCTTATATTTATATATATATATCTTATATTTCGTTATATTTCTTATATTTCGTTATATATCCGTTATATTTCTTAAACAGAGTTGCTAAATTGGCCTCTTAATACTTTCAAGTCATAGCTAGTAATCCCCCCCATGTCCATTAAAAAGATCCTAGGAAACAAAGCACACTCTTGTAGGGTTACTAGGGTAAGACTTTTGAAGTATAAGCTTTGTAACTTGGCACCCAATTTCCCAAAGAATAGATTTGATTATTGTCCGGCCAACAAAAAGAGTCGAATAGCGCACTTGGAGTTAGTGGAGCTTAACCTCAGTCTTTTTTTCCATGACGAACCAAGGAAGAAGAAGAAGAAAATGTAGCCAAAATACCTTTTGTTATCCATAAATCGTGACGAAGACCACACTGCCTTTCTATCACAAACACCAAAAACAAGAAGAACAGCAGGGAATTTGGTGCCAAGTAATATCATAAAAAAACAATAAATATTAACACAGAACCTGTCACAAATAGACCTATGAGATCAGCAGCCAAAAAAGCAAGGCTGGCATTAAAAACATGTTTGTAAATCATTGTCTTTCATATCAATGAATTGCCTCGTTTCAAAACAATTTATTTTTCAGTCCTGGTTGAACTTCGCTGAGGTAACGATGCTAAGGCTGCTTTAAATTTTTTGAAAAACATTTTTAGTTATATATATATTTACATATATAAAAATAAGTTGTCTGTGTCTGTGTGGGTCTGTCTGTCGGGTGACGTCATGTTTGTGTGTTGACTGACGTCATGTTTTCGACTGACGAAATTACAGACCGGGACATCGGGACACAAATGACGACCGGGACACCGGCACATAGGGAATATAAATGACGACCGGGACACTCAAAGAGAAAGCGACCGGGACACAAGGAATGTTCGATTAGCAATCACCATCAACAAAGCACCGGGACACAAATGACGACCGGGACACAGGGAGTATAAATGATGACCAGGACATAAGTAAAAAAAACTAAAAAAACTAAAAAAAGGTAAAAACTACAAAAAAACTAAAAAGAAAAAAACTAATTAAAAAAACTAAAAAAGCTAAAAAACTAACAAAAAACTAAAAAAGAAAAAAAATAAAAAAAGAAAAAAAAAGAAAAATAAAGGAGAAAAACAAAACTAAAAAAAATAAAAATAAAAAGAAAAAAACTAAAAAGAAAAAGAGGGGAAAAATACAAAATTTATTTCATCACATACCATTTCAAAAACGAATGTATACACAGACCGGGACACCGGGATACCGGGACACGAATGACGACCGGGACGCCGGCACATAGGGAATATAAATGACGACCGGGACACTCAAAGAGAAAGCGACCGGGACACAAGGAATGTTCGATTAGCAATCACCATCGACAAAGCACCGGGACACAAATGACGACCGGGACACAGGGAGTATAAATGACGACCAGGACATAAGTAAAAAAAAACTAAAAAAACTAAAAAAAAGGTAAAAACTACAAAAAAACTAAAAAGAAAAAAAACTAAAAACTAATAAAAAAAACCAAAAAGCTAAAAAACTAAAAAAACTAAAAAAGAAAAAAAATAAGAAAAGGAAAAAAATGAAAAATAAAGGAGAAAAACAAAACTAAAAAAAATAAAAATAAAAAGAAAAAAACTAAAAAGAAAAAAAGGAGAAAAATACAAAATTTATTTCATCATAAACCATTTCAAAAACGAATGTATATACAGACCGGGACATCGGGATACAAATGACGACCGGGACACAGGGAATATAAATGACGACCGGGACACAGGGACACAACTACAACGGAGACGCCGGGGGGCAGAGGTGATATATAAATGACGACGGGGACACAGGGAATGTTTGATTAGCAATCACCATCAACAAAGCTCAAGGGCAATCATTAGAATCATGAGGTATAACTAAAAAAACTAAAAAAAGGTAAAAAACTAAAAACTAAAAAAAAGACCAATTCAAAAACGAATGTATATACAGACCGGGACACCGGGACACCAGGACACAAGGAATATAAATGACGCCCGGGACACTCAAAGAGAAATCACAGACTGGGACACCGGGACACAAATGACGACCGGGACACAGGGAATATAAATGACAACCGGGACACAGGGACACAACTACAACGGGGACGCCGGGGGATATATAAATGACGACAGCGACACAGGGAATGGTCGATTAGCAATCACCATCAACGAAGCTCAAGGGCAATCATTAAAATCATGAGTTATAGATCTGAATACGGATTGTTTTCCTATGGACCATTATATGTTGCATGTTCAAGAGTCGGTAAACCTGACGATCTATTTATATGCACAGACAATGGGACAGCAAAGAATGTTGTATATTCGCAAGTTTTACGTAGTTAAAAACACACATATATATATATATATATATATATATATATATATATATATATATATATATATATATATATATATATATATTCACAGGTGGGACATAGGGACACAAATACAATGGCGCGTAACTCATATGGCGCGTAATGACTTACGCGCGCGGGGGGGCTTGGGGGGCGCGAATATATATATATATATATATATATATATATATATATATATATATATATATATATATATATATATATATATATATATATATATATATACATATATATATATATATGATGAAAAATAGAAATCACTAATGCAACAGCACAAACACATAAAAAAAAGGGAAGACAGTTTTCCTACATTAGTTATTAGTTAGTAATATAGATCAGTACTTAAATGAGGACTTAACCCTGCTCATCCATACAACTACATAGGTCAAACAGCATAGCCGTACACAATCAACCATTAAGAATAATCATTGAACAGGCATCTTTAAATTTTTTGAAAAACATTTTTAGTTTTAATTTTCACATTTGTAAGTTGTATATATATATATATATATATATATATTATATTTATATATATGATGAAAAAAAGAAATCACTAATGCAACAGCACAAACACATAAAAAAAAGGGAAGACAGTTTTCCTACATTAGTAATTAATATAGATCAGTACTTGAATGAGGACTTAATCCTGCTCATCCATACAACTACATAGGTCAAACAGTATAGCCATACACAATCAACCATTAAGAATAATCATTGGACAGGCAGTCGTGTCGCAAGTAAGTATAAGTCGTCATTTACCAAATATTAAAAACAATAAAAAAAGAAAAATAATTCAGATGCATTACTGAGGACCACCGTTGGATACAGGGTTATACACAATCAACCATTAAGAATAATCATTGAACAGGCATCTTTAAATTTTTTGAAAAACATTTTTAGTTTAAATTTTCACATTTGTAAGTTGTATATATATATATATATATATATATATATATATATATATATATATATATATATATATATATATATATATATATATATATACATATATATGATGAAAAAAAGAAATCACTAATGCAACAGCACAAACACACAAAAAAAAGGGAAGACAGTTTTCCTACATTAGTAATTAATATAGATCAGTACTTGAATGAGGACTTAACCCTGCTCATCCATACAACTACATAGGTCAAACAGCATAGCCATACACAATCAACCATTAAGAATAATCATTGGACAGGCAGTCGTGTCGCAAGTAAGTATAAGTCGTCATTTACCAAATATTAAAAACAATAAAAAAAGAAAAATAATTCAGATGCATTACTGAGGACCGCCGTTGGACACAGGGCCGAAATATTCATTCAAATTTGTTTCCCACTGTCTTGATATATTCCCTATTGATCTTCTTGTTTTTGGTATTTGCCTTTGTTATCCAAAATATTGAATACGTAATGAGGTTTTAGTCTCAGTATTGGAATATATTCCAGTAATGAAATAGTTCTCTTGCCCCCTGCTATAATATGAAAAGTGAAAACATTCTTCATCTTGCTGCTCAAATATTCTACCCCAATTAGTGCAATAAAGGTTGTAGCTATGCTATTCTCTATGAGTATATTTAATGTGAGTTTCTTATATATTTTTTCATTTGTTTTGCTGAGAACGGCACTTGGATATAGGGTCAAAATATTCTTAAATAACTATTCAAGAATAATTCTGTAAACAGAGATACAGGTGAATTTGGATTGAATTCAATTTATGATTATTTACTGAGGTCAAATAAAGTAAATTTCATTTCACCTAAGAGACTTGACCTCTGTCCACCTGATAGTTCAGATAAATCTAATGAACCGGAACACTGTATATGTGGACACTGAATATGTGTCCGAAATATTCAGTTAAAATTTTATGTTTGTTTCACTGTCGATTAAAAGGTTTCATCCCTATTTTGAACTGTTATATTTTCGTCAAAATACTTATTTAAAGTTTGTATTCCTCTGTCCTATAGAAAATATTCCCCTATTGTTCTACTCATATTTTGTTCTTTATGATGGAAAGGCCTTGTGGTCTTTGTCGCTATTTAAGCCAATTAGAAGAAAATGCTCCTTGCTTTCCTCTATTAATCTTTTTATTATTTATATGTAAAATTACGGGGCTATATTGAAAAAATGGAATTTATTGTTTTTAACAGTTCTAATCCGGCAGATGCTAATCTCGTAATCAATAGCATTAGAATCCAATACTCCCAGTCTCTGAAAAACCCAAAGAGCACGGGAAACTATAAGAATGAAAACTTCGGTGACTTAACATGGAAAGATTGGAGTTGAAAACTACTAGCGCCAGACACAGCGTAGTGGCTAGAGAAATCATTAAAATGTCTATCAATAAGTAGAAAAAATTCAAGTCGAATTGGATAATCGGTAAAGGCCTAATCAAATAGTATTAAAAACTCATAGGTTCCCATGCTCTTTGGGTCTGATCTGTATATTTATATCACTTAAAGGTGAAGTATCTGTGTAAGTCTTAAAAATCAAGTATTTGGCTGTTTAGGGTGGCCTAACCTACTGTTTAAAAGACATATGCAAGGCTTGGCCTATTTGTCTATAATGGCAAAGGGTTATGCCTAATTGCCTTGTTAACATAATTAGGCGTAGTACATTTTACTAGACCTAATTATTAGTAGGCCTAGGTTTGACGAGGGTAAATCATGGCTAATTAATTAGGCTTAAAAAACGCCAAATTTCGTCATACGTGATTTTTTTTTACACTAGTACCAGTTTCCGCTCTTGAGTTACCAATACTGTTTTTGAAATATCTTGCATCACTTACAGCCAGACGTTTAGATCCACAAGAGGCATGTTGACCGAATCAATCTGTTGATCTATCAAGAGCTCATTCAGTAGTTTTATTATTTCAAAACTTTTCAATACTGTTGTCTCTCCCATAATCTGGTATATATCGCCATTGTGGTGAATAGCGGCGCTCAACGAGCGTCGAAAAATACGGAGCACGTATCACCGATATTTAAAATTTTGTTGAGAATTCAACTCAGAATCTCTAGCACGGATATCTCACCGACATACGGAATCAACTAAAGTGAACGGAACAGAGCGTAGAGCTTCTGTATAATCCTCCCAACAAGCAATAGGATTCACCAGTGACTCAATTATTTGTGTGTTGTATTTATGTGATTATGTGAATTGAGTTTTAGCGTTAACTATGTTTTTTTTTCATTTGGTACTCCGCTTTTTTCTCATTTTATTGTAAGCGGGGGCGAATAAATATATAAGAATATCAGAAGGGGTTAGGCCAAGGCCATATCCAAGATTTTTTTTTGGAAAGGGTTTTATAAAAGGATTTTTCCGTGGGGGGAGAACAAAAAAACCTCAAAAAATACATAAGAAATCTGTCTTTATTCATTTTTATTACGTTTCTACGAGTTGGAAAAATTTCAGGGGGGTCTACAAACCCACCACCCTGGATGCGGCGCCTTGGGTCACGTTCTGTTCTGATTTCGGACTAACCACAGTTCTGAATCTTTCCATTTCCTCAACATGTTTCGTGGTATTATTTCCACCTTTTGATTTTACCATCAGAATTTACCTTTGGGATTCTTTTTTCAGCCTTTTCATTTTGTGGAAGTTGGGATATTGTTCGACTCTCAGTTGCAGTCGTGCAGTAAAGATACCCGATGCCTGCTTTTGATCTGATTTGTTTTTTACCCGATATTTATCCGAGCGGTTCAAGGTTAAGTCAAGTTCATGGTGTTATCAACTTAATAACCAAGGAGAATTTCTTAAGATACGAAAACTTTTTCTAACACCCACAAACTTTTTCCGAAAGAAAACTTTCCTTTCAATGCTGAAACGAGGTTAACCAACCCAAACGATAAAAATAGTGATTTCTTGTTATGATTGGGAATCCTTTTAGAGGCAAGCAGGAGCTCAAAAAAGATAATATAACGTCCACGTGTTTTCAATAGTTAGTTTTTTGAAATATTTTGGAGGACACCACATCCATTCAGAGATAGCGGAAGCATTGATCCGCATTAACTTCAGACCCAAAGTGATGTTTAGAGAATCTTTTTCTTTGAGCCCGAAACAGCATGAGGGTATTTTCATCTGTTATATGTTCAACTAAGAATATACAGCAAGAAACTTTAATGTAGCCCTCTCCCCCCTTACAGCTCCATGAGTATGAAGAATAAGGTGCAAAAAGAATATAAAAGTATACAAACAAAAGTATACACAAATTATAATAAAGCATACAAAATAATATCTGATTTCGCATTTAAAAATCCCCAAAATCACATTGTAGACTAGGGAGTAGAGCATGATATCTAAACAAACAACCTGTAAAGCTTAAATAACTCTAAAACTGAATAAAACTAAAATAATGTTTTTTAAACATCTGAAACGAATTCCAAGACATTAACTTCAGAAAAAAAATATTTACAAGGTATTCCTTGACATTTTTTTTGAAGATTAAATAAAAAAAAACAGTTTGTTTGTAACTGAAAATAAGGAGCAAAACTAAAACTGAAACGAACAGAATTTATTCCGTATATAAAGAAGTCGCCCCCTCCTAAATATTTTACTCTTAACGCTAAAGCTTTTAGAAATTTTAAAAAAGCTTCTCATTATAATTAAACGGCCCCTGTGTTTAAGTAGCCGTTCTTAAAAGATTGGGATCAGCAGTCCAAATTTTCTTTTTACACAGTCAGATTTTTTGCGGACGATTCAGACTGAAGAATTCTCCTTAGCATGCTTTCATTTGGAATACCCTTTGATTTCTAATCGTTTCCCCGATCATTCTAGAAATCCTTCCTCTCTTGGAAATTTTTCCGGAAATCCCGAAAAAGCTGAAAATAGCCTTCGGTTACTTCCCGGTGAACATCTTTACATGCAAGATTGAGTTAGCGAGGAAAAAGTAAGACAAAGAAAAAATAATTTCGTACAGGAATTTTGTCAAATCCTCCTAGTGTAAATCTCCCCTGGACTGAAATTTGCCTCCTCACATAAAATCCTCCCTGTGGAAACCCACCCAAGCACAAAATTCCTAAGAAAAACAATATTTGTATACTTCCAAGTGACAAGTACATATGTAAACAATGGCCGAATCTTCTCAAATCTTTTTTGTTACTCAAAAAGGGCGCTAGAACTTTTAATTTCCATTTAATGTTCCCTCTTCTGACTTTCTAGGATGACTATTTCGGTACAATCACCAGTGGAATAAAACTAAAAAGATAAGAATAAACACGCATCCGCTATCTTTCCTCAGGCAAAAAATGCGAAATTTCACATTATTGTATATAGGAGTTTGAAATTTCTACAGTAGAGTTTTCGGATACGCAGAATCCGATAGTGTAATTTCCAATAAGATTCATTAAACTTTTCGGAGGATTTTCCCTCCTTTTTTGAAAATCAGGTAAATTTTCTCAGGTTCGTAGGTATTGACGAAGAGCACTAAACCTGATGAACCATATATTTGAAATCAACATAAGAAGCTGATTCTTATGATATATCTATTGACAGCAAGATTCTGTGCTTTAGAGCTTCGGTTACTATTTAGCCGAGTCACTCTTTACTTACAGTTGTTCAGTATGCGCGTTCCATATCGTATTTCAAGCTATCAGAGGGTTGAAGTCGGTCATAACGATGGAGTAGGAGGAATTTGTAAGTTGTTGAAAGTGTGTGGAGATGATTAGACGGTTGATCAAAAATAAAAGACATATTATTGCAAATGGCAGAACTAAGGAAGTCAAGTGGTTACAGAAAAGGGAAAGAAACAGACGGCAGAAGATGGATATTTCGAGCCAAGCAAGGGTTTGGATGAAGAGCCGTTATTTCCTCAATATTACTGACTTACGATGATTACGAATATTACTGAGTATTACTGATTATATATTACTGAATATTACTGATTAAGAATAATCACAGACCGATCTCAATAATCGCAGACGATTTTTGATCCTGTCCAAAATATCTATAACCCAGTTGTCTATGAACCCAAAAGGAGCCTTTGGAGAGCCATTTAGTGGGCCTTTACAGCTAATTAGTTTTGTAACTTACAAATTAGAAAATGTCTCAGCCATTTCAGACCACATTAGCCTATTTTATCAACGTCAATTGAAAGTTGAAAGCTTAGTTGAAAAGCATTATGTTCTAAAAAGACAGGAGCAAACGAACTATCTTTTGAAAATGAGTTTAGTGAACTTGGAAACTAAATTATCTCCCTTTTTCTAACACTCACAAACTTTTTCCGAAAGAAAACTTTCCTTTCAATGCTGAAACGAGGTTAACGAACCCAAACGATAAAAATAGTGATTTCTTGTCATGATTGGAAATTTTTTTTCGAGGTAAGCAGGAGTTCAAAAAAGGTAATATAACGTCCACGTGTTTTCAACAGTTAATTTTCGAAGTATTTTAGAGAACACCACATTCATTCAGAGATAGCACAAGCTCTGATCCCGTTAACTACAGACCCAAAGTGATTATTTAACAATACTTTCAGTGAGCCTTTTTCAGTGATCCTAATGGGTTGTCCCCTCTTACTAACAGTATGTTACTAACGGTATGTTAGAGAGGTTAGTAAGAGAGTAAGAGGGTATTTTCATCTGTTCAGAATGTGTTCAACTAAGAATTTACATAAAGAACCTTTAACGTAATCCCCTCCCCCCAAAGCTCCATGGGTATGAAGAACAAGGAAGAAAAGGAATATAATAGAATACCAACAAACAAACATTACAAATTATAATAAAGCATAAAAAAGCCTGATCTTGCATTTAAAAGTCCGCAAAATCAGACACTAGGCAAGGGAGTTGGGCATGATCTTTAAACTGACAACACGTAAAACTGAAATAGCTCTAAAGCTCAATAAAACTTAAATAATGTTATTCAAATTCCAACAAATTCCAAACAAATTCCAACACAGTTATTCCAAACAAAACAAAAAACATTAACTAGATATTCCTCGACATTATTTTTGAAGATTAAATAAAAAACAAGTTTTTTAACCGAAAGTAAGGAGCGACATTAAAACTTAAAACGAACAAAAATCATTCCGTATATGAAAGGGACTGTCCCCTCCTCAACGCCCTGCTCTTTACGCTAAATTTTTTTATTGTTTTAAAAAATAGAGTTGTTAGAAAGAGTTAAACTTTGGCGCAAAGAGCGGGGCGTTTCATATACGGAATAATTCCTGTTCGTTTTAAGTTTTAATGCCGCTCCTTACTTTCAGTTAAAAAACTCCTTTTTTATTTAGTTTCTGAACATTTTCGATTTAATACAGGTTCTGATTTCGGCTCATCGTACATGAATAATTAAAACGAAATTTGCATATTACTTTTTTTTTGCTAAATGGCTTTCTCAAAGTTTTGATCGGACGATTTTGAGAAAAAGGGGCGGGAGAGGGGGCCTACTGTCCCTTCAATTTTTTTAGTTACTTAAAAAGGCTACTAGAACATTTAATTTTATTTACGAACGTTTTTATTATTAGTAATTATACGTAACTTACAAATTAACTTACGTAACGAACTTCTATATTCATACATTTTTATTACGTATATAAGTGGGTTCGTCCCCTCTTCAATACCTTGCTCTTTACACTTAAGTTCGAATTTTGTTCCAGTTATTTAAGAATGACCCCTTAATCACAAAGACGGTTTAACTAGAATAAATAGCTCTTTTGAAATTACTAAAAATACTTTAGCGCAAAGAGCGAGGAATTGAGGAGGGGACAAACCACTCGTGCACGTAATAATTTCTGTTCGCTTTATCTTTTAATTTTGCTCCTTACTTTCAGCTGAAAAAAAATTGTTTTTCTTAAATTTAATTTTTGAACGTTTGTGAATTAATGCAGGTATTGATTCGGGCTCACCGTACATGAATAATTAAAACAAAATTTGTATATTAATTTTTATTTTTTTTTTTGGCTAAATGGCTTTCTCAAAGTTTTGATTGGGCGATTTTGATAAAAAGAGGGGTGTTAGGGGGCCTAGTCACCCTCCAATTTTTTGGTTGCCTAAAAAGGCCACTAGAACTTTTAATTTTAGTTTTTATTACGTTTTTATTAGTAATAAATATACGTAATTTACAAATTAATTTACGTAACGAACTTCTATATTCGTATATTTTAATTACGTATATGAAAAATTTTGCCCCATCGTCAATATCTCGCTCTTTACACTATAGTTTGAATTTTTTTTTCCAATTCTTTAAAAATGACCCCTGAATCCCAAAGGCCGTTTAATTAGAAAAAAATAGCTCTTTTAAAATTACTAGAAACACTTTAGCGTGAAGACCAAGGTATTGAGGAGGGGGCGAGCTTCCTCATATACGTAAAATTTTCTGTTCGTTTTAATTTTTAATGTTGCTCCTTACTTTAAGTTAAAAAAACTTGCTTTTTATTTAATTCCTCGTTGTTTTTCTTAAATAACGCTGGAAAATCCAGCACCCCCTTCATGAAAATTCTCTTTCCCAATGATAAATTCCTCCATGAAAAGATCCCCTCACATAACCCCCTCCCACTGACCCCCCACCACTAGACCCCCCTAAAAACGTCAGTATACTTCCTAGTAATCAATACTGTATGTAAACAACGGGCTAAGTTTATAGCTTGCAGCCCTTTTCCCGGGGACTGTGGGGGATTAAGTCGTCCTCAAGGACATTTTTATTAGATTTTTCGACCATTTTGAATAAAATGGCTACCTCAAAATTTTGACCCGGTGACTTTGGAAAAAAATGAGCGTGGAAGGGGGCCTAGTTGTCCTCCAATTTTTTCGGTCACTTAAATAAGGCCAATTTGCGCAGGCTCGTAACTTTTAATAGATAAAACTAAACTTGATGAGAGTTATATGTTTAAAATCAGCATAAAATTCCAATTCTTTTGATGTGTAAATAGGTACCAAAATTTCGTTTGTTAGATTTTCCGTTACTATTGAGCTCCTTACTACAGTTCTTTACCACGCCACCCCAACACCTAGTTGGTGGGGGCGCTTCGCCCCCCCCAAGCCCCCCCCACGCGCGTAAGTCGTTACGCGCCATATTAGTTACGCGCCATTGTAGTTGTGTTCCTGTGTCCCACCCGTGAATAGATATATATATATATATATATATATATATATATATATATATATATATATATATATATGTTTTTAACTACGTAAAACTTGCGAATATACAACATTCTTCGCTGTCCCATTGTCTGTGCGTATAAATAGATTGTCAGGTTTACTGACTCTTGAACATGCAACATATAATTGTCCATGGGAAAAACAATCTGTATTCAGATGTATACCTCATTATTATAATGATTGCCCTTGAGCTTTGTTGATGGTGATTGCTAATCGAACATTCCCTGTGCCCCCGTCGTCATTTATATATCCCCCTGTGCCCCCCGGCGTCCCCGTTGTAGTTGTGTCCCTGTGTCGTCATTTATATTTCCTGTTTCCCGGTCGTGATTTGTTTCCCGGTGTCCCAGTCTGTAATTTCTCTTTGAGTGTCCCGGTCGTCATTTATATTCCCTGTGTCCCGGTGTCCCGGTCGTCATTTGTGTCCCGGTGTCCCGGTCTGTAATTTCATCAGTTGACAAACATGACGTCAGTCGACAAACAACTTCATGACGACATACAGCTCAATCCTTATAATGACGTCAGTCGACAAACATGACGTCAGTCGACACACAAACATGACGTCACTCGACAGACATAACACACAAAACACACATACAACTTAACACACATACAACATATACATACACACATACACATAACACACATACACATACACATAACACACATACAACATAACACACATACAACTTATTTATATATATATAGATATGAAGAGGTGGTCCCGCTCCTAAATATCTTACTCTTTACGCTAAAGCTTTTAGCACTTTTAAAAAAGCTTCCCATTCTAATTAAATGGCCCCTATGTTTCAGAAGTCAAATGAACCAACAGTCAAAGTTTAAATTTCTTTTTTAAGCTGTCAAATTTCTTGCGGACGATCCAGACTAAACGATTCTCCTTTGCTTGTTTTCCTTTGGAATACCCTTTGATTTCTAATCGTTTACCCGATCATTCTAGAAATCCCCCTCCCTTGGAAAATTTCCTGGAAATCCAAAACAGATGAAAATAGCCTTTATAAAATTCCTGTAGAAGATCTTCACATGCAAGATTGAGTTGGCAAAGAAAAATTAATACAAATAAAAATAATATCGTTGAGGAATTCTGTCAAATCCCCTAGTGTAAATTTTCCTTGGAGAGTTCAGCCCCTGAAATTTCCCTCCTCATATAAAATACTCCCTGTGGACACCCGCCCCAAGCACAGAATCCTCCCCCAAAAAAGCAATGCCTGTATACTTCCCAATAACGAATACTATACGTAACCAACAGTCAAATCTTATAACTTAAAGGCCTCTCCCTACAGGCTGTGAGGGGTGATTTTATCATTAAGGACATAATTATTGGCTCTTTCAACCATCTAAAAAATCCGATCGGACGATTTTGGGGAAATAAGGGGCGTGAGAGGGGGGCTTGTTGCCCTCCAATCTTTTTGGTTACTTAAAAAGGACACTAGAAATTTTAATTTCCATTTAATGTTCCCTTTCTCGACTTTCTAGAACGACTAATTCGGTACGATAACCCGTGGAAAAAAAGATAAAAACTAAACAAGCATCTGCGATCTTTCCTCTGGCAAAAAATGTGAAATTCCACATTTGTGCATATAGGAACTTGAAATTTCTACAGTAGGGTTCACGGATACGCTGAATATGATGGTGTAATTTTATAATATTTCTTGAATTTTAGGGGGATTTTTCTTCCTTTTTTCGAAAATCAGGTAAATTTTCTCACGTTCGTAGCTTTCGACGAGGAATACTAAACTTGATTAATCATATATTTGGTATTGACAGCAAGATTCCGTGTTTTAGAGTTTCGGCTACAATTTAGCCGAGTCACTCGGCAATTTAGCCGAGTCACATTTGTTCAGTGTGCGTGTCCCATATTGTATTTCAAGCTATCGGGGGTTGAATTCGGGACATAACGATGGATTATGAGGAATCTTTAAGTTGTTGAAAGTGTGGAGATGATTAGACGGTTGATCAAAAATAAAAGACATATTATTACATATGGCAGAATTAAGGTCAGGTGCCTTGTTAGCCATGGGAAATATTCAGGTGGATGTCCACGTCCTTGCGAAAGACCGGTCTAAACGGAGGCACCGTGTAGCATCAATCTCGACGCCGGAAGTGTTTCGGCAGGAGCATCAAGTCAAGTCAGTAAGTTAGAATTAAGGTAGCCATGTGGTTACAGAAAAGTAAAAGAAACAGACGACAGAAGATGAAGATACTTCAAACCAAGCAGGGGTTTTGATGAAGAGCGGTTAGTTTCCTGAATATGATTCCTTACTTTATCATGTAAAAGTGACTTTAGTTACGGGGGAAATATTGACATCTAAATTACAAGCCAATATGAAGCATACGACTGTACTAGGCTATGGAAACAAATTCTAAAAACTGACCCTAATATGCACTTAAGCTTTCCATGGATTTCCGAATTGATCACATTAATATGATATTTAAAAACTTAAGATTCTCATTTAGCCCAGGAATCGAACGATCAGACCAGGAAACGATATATAGTTCTACTTAAAGAATTTTTGATACATGAATATCATTAAAATTAAGAAAAAAAGAAAGCATGAATTTCCAACATTTAAATCAAAGTAATTTTCATTGTAATTAATTTAAAATAATTGATTTAAGCAACTTAATAAATTCCTTGAAAAGAGCTGTCGTCTTTGAAATCAAATCGTAGGTTTGACCATTGCGAAACAGCTTCAGATTTCAGACTTTCATCTTGATCACATTAAAATGATATTTGAAAATTTAAGATTCTCATTTAGCCCAGGAATCGAACGATCAGCCCAGGAAACGATATATAGTTCTACTTAAAGAATTTTTTATACATGAATATCATTAAAATTAAGAAATAAAGAAAGCATGAATTTCCAACATTTAAAGCAAAGTAATTTACATTGTAATTAATTTAAAATAATTAATTTAAGCAACTTAATAAATTCTTTGAAAAGAGTCTTTGAAATCAAATCGTAGGTTTGACCATTGCGAAACGCCAAGCTCTGTTTCAGAGAAAGTTACAAAAGAGTAACTCAACTGAAATGACTCAACTGAAGTAACTCAACTGAAATGAAAGTAACTCAACTCATAGATAAATGTAAAAAAAAACGTTAAATAAATGTTAAATCAATAAACCCTACCTTGTGTACCAATATGGAACAATTCCCGAAGAATTATCTTAACGGTTCAAATGCTTTTAATACATCGAGAAACAGAGAAATAAGTATTACACCAGAACCAAGAGCTGAATACAAATAATTTCTGGGTTTCCTTTCCAAGAAATGAAATCTAAGGACTGTCTATAAAAGTTCAAACATTTTCCAGGAAAATGTACACACTCGAAGAAAAGCTACGTCTTTTTAAGCTATTAGGTGCTACATGTTTTACCCGATTTTTTTCTTAATCTTTGCTGCTTTTCTTTCCTTTTTACTTTTGGGATTAACAATGTGGGATTAACAACTGGGATTAAAACAATGTGATAACTGTGACAACATATGGAAGTCTTTTTCATTAAAATTTGGATCCTTAGAGTCTTTTTCGGAGTCCTTAGAGTCTTTTTTCTTAAAATTTGATTCTTAGTCCTTAGAGTCTTTTTTCTTAAAGTTTGATTCTTAGAGTCCTTAGAGTCTTTTTAATTAAAATTCAATTCTTCCTGATTTTCTAAGAAACATATGATTGTGTAAGTTTCCATTTGACCAACATTGCCTTTCCAATCATCCCCTTGTACTTTATTTCAGATTGTATTAGCTCAAAACTATTGTATTCTGGATACTTGTAACATAACTACGCCCAAACAGTTTGTGCTATGTTGAAATCCAGGTTTCGAAATACTTGAGAAATGAGTTTATTCCCCCTGTCAATTTAGTACCTTTTATCATGCTGACAGGATTATTACTTGTAACGTTATTCCTTCTGAAAGTCTTAAAATCGCATTTGGCAACGTCTGTTGGAAAAATACTTTTCAAAGGATCTGAAATACTTTTCATACCAAATTAGCAACATTGACTATTGACTATTGACATTGAATAACTATTTGAAAAATTATCTAAATTGCAATTTTTTTATCCTCCCAAGGATTCCTAACTGAAGAAAATCTCCAATTTATGTAAGTCAAGGTTTCATAGCCGGGATTCAGGGGTGCCAATTGGAGAGGAGAAAGGATTTTCACCTAAAGTTTATTTCTAGCCAATAAATATTTCCTATCCAAAAAATTAAATGACAGAGTTACCCCGTCCCAATATTTTGGAAAAAAAAATATTTTTTATAAATCAGATCTTTGCCCTCCTTACTCTACATTTTCGTATTTAGGCAGTCTCGCCAGGGTTTCAAACAATTCATCTAATACTTTGAGCCGTAAGCAATCTGAGGGTTGCAAGCAAGTGAATTGAATCGCCAAAAGACCCTCTCTGAAGGGTTGCAAGGAATTTACGATGACGATATCAAAACGAATTTACAAGAAAGCTGTTGAAACAATCAAAAACTTTAAATTGACAAATGAGGAGAAAACAAATCTTTGTCCTCGTTCCTCTTCATTTTCGTGTGCTGGCAGCCTAGCTTGGGTTGAAAGCACCTCTGAGGATACAAGCAAAAACATTTAATCTTAATTGCAAGAAATTTAACTTGATGTTAAAGCAATAGCTGCAACCTTGGAAAGTGCAAACCACGGTCTATAGTAACCAAAAGCTTTAAAAAAAGTGGGAAAATACTGGCTAGTGACGAAAAGGATACCATTTGTAGCTGATTCAGGAATTTTAACTTTAATTTTGGTCAATATTAATAGCTGAATTTTATTGTAAAACAAACTTATAATAATTTGGAAAAAGAGTCCGAAATTCCTTAAAAAAGGCTTTGAATAGAGATTAAAAGTTCCCCGTTGGAAATATCACGATCAAATATCCCCTACTGGAAAACTACAGCCTCACTCCCCGACCTTAATAACAAGGAAACAAAACTTTTTGCGTGCAAAGTACTAATACATCTCCCCTTTTCTCTCTTTTTTCCCCAAGGGGGATTGCATAGAACCAGTGGTCTTAGAACTTCGGAAAAGGGCTCGTTGTAAAGAAAATCAGCATACCTAGTGCCCCTTTTAAGTAATAAAAATATCTCGGCACACCTAAGTGGCGTTTTTGACCATTTTGTGCTACTAAACATCTAATTCTGCCGCAAGGGCATCAAAATGCCAGGAAATAAAAAATTTCGATGCCTGATTGATTTTGTTTTGGCCTCCTATTGTGACAAGCCGTGGAAAAGTGGCATTTTCTGCCATTTTGTTGTGAAAATCATCAATCTTTCACCAAAGCTGCATGTTCATTAAAAATAACTGGCCATGATATTAACAATTTTCGGTATACAATTATCAACCTCTAAAAAAAAAAAAAAATCAAGCAAGCTTAGTTTCTGTTCAGTGCTAGTTTTTAAAACTAAAAAGTTCATTCTTATACCTCGTTTATTCTTTGCACCCCTTTCAGGGTATTCCCTTTGTTACAGAATAAGTTAATAATAATAAATAACAGAATAATAACAGTTAATAATAATAACAGTCAATAACAGTTAATAATAATAAATAATAACAGAGTAAGTTAATAATTTTTTTGGAATAAGTTACCATCATAAGGTGTTAAACTTAAAACAAACATAAATCACTATGAATAACGAAAAACAGCAACAGAAACCACAGTGAGCAATAAATACATATAGTATTAATTACCACAACAAATTGATTGATTGATTTAAGCTCTACCAGCAGGGGATTTTGAAATTTTTACCGAGCTACCGATACCCTGTAGATTTGGAAGGAATGAGTTACACGAAAGGTAAGGAATTAAAGGGTACTTAGCATATTTAGTATGTTATGTATGATTGGAAAATAAATGAACCTAAAAATGAATAAAATTGACTTTAAAGGGAAAAGTGTTTAAGAAAACAAACTTAAAATACTAAAACTTGGCAGATTCATGACTGTGTGCACATTTAATAGCAGTTTTTGGAAACTGAAAATTCTGATATTATACTTTTTTAGGAGACACAATTTAAAATGTACATTGTATTTTTAAAATATAACGCTAAAAGATATCCAACGGAAACTGTTTTACTTTTACTCCCCCCTCTTCGAGCCAAAAGACGGAGCTTTTTTTGCCTTCGTGCTTGACTCGGGTCCATTGACCTTGGATACAAAATTTCGAGTGTGAGCCTGTTCTACTTTCTCAGTAACAAATTGAAATTTATAATTTATTTTATTAATAATGTTTAATTGTAATATATATTTATTTTATTTATATGTAATTTTATCAATTGGTCTACAAGAAATGATATACAGAACTAAAATCTTTCTTTAATATAGTCAATTAATATCTAATATCTTTAATTAGTCAATTAATATACCATTACAGCAAAATGTTTACCCTGTATGAACTAAAACAATTAATTAAAACCATGAATTAACCATTAATTATTACCTTTATTAAAACTAATCCAGTATATAGAAGAAAAAATATCTAAGTCGTCTTATAATGCGATTGCCTATTTTTAAAACAGATTCAAATGGAATTCCCTTAGTGTTGGCATTAGGATTTAAAGAGACTAAGGGAAATGAACTGTCTTTTAGAAATCAGGTTGATGAACTGGAAAAACAACATAATTTCCATTCTTCAAACACCCACAAACTTTTCCTGAAAGGCAACTTTCCTTTTAATGCTAAATTGGGGTTGACGAACTGAAACCCCACAGCCGATGTTTTTTTTTTATTATTGTAAAGCATTTTGAAGTAAAGTAGAATCAAACAGTTCGAGGTAACGAACTGAAGAAAGGAGCGATAAGGAGCGACCCAATGCACGGAGCATAAATGGGAGACAGTAACAACGGCCATCAAAGGGGTAAAATTAACCTGGACAATCTGTCTTGGCTTTTTTCTACAATTGGCCATGACTTCCACTTTTCCCACAACTATTCCCTTTTTTTTGATCCGTTGATTTTTGAATTTAAAAAAATAGGGAATAGTTGAATAGTTTGAATTTTAAAAAAAGGGAATAGTTGTGGGAAAAGTGGAAGTCATGGCCAATTGTAGAAAAAAGCCAAGACAGATTGTCCAGGCCAATTGATTTTTGAATTTAAAAAAATAGGGAATAGTTGTGGGAAAAGTGGAAGTCATGGCCAATTGTAGAAAAAAGCCAAGACAGATTGTCCAGGTTAATTTTACCCCTTTGATGGCCGTTGTTACTGTCTTCCATTTATGCTCCGTGCAAACGTGTCCCTATATAAGAAACTTATATATTTTCAATCAGCATTAAAATGCCATTCTTTTGATGCAACTATTGGTATCAAAATTGCTTTAGAGTTTCGATCTCTATTGAGCCAGGTCGCTCCTTACTACAGTTCGTTACCACGATCTGTTTAATACTTTTTTTTAAACAGTATAGTTGCTAATAAGAAAAAAAAGACATGTTACATCAGATTCCAGTCTACACAGAGATTTAAAATATTTACAGGACGCTAAATCTGAGTCAAATTTCAAATTTTTATTTTTGTGATCAACAGACAATTCGAGACCTAAACTGTAAATTAAATATATGAAAATCTCAATGTTATAAAAAAAATTACCGCAGCTTGAAAATCTAAAAATTCTATGGCAACGCAAAATTTTTTTTTCAGAATGCAAGCAAATCAAAACCTTTGATAATAAGAATAAAAAACATGTTAAATCAGATTCCAGTCTACGCAGAGATGACTTGGATAACCTCCGGCGAAAATATTTGTAGGTAAGGTAATTAGTTGAATGTAAATTCGTCCTGATGATATAACAAGTTGGCTATTTACCCCTAAATTTTAAAGTCCCAGAAGAGACCGGTTTATAGTATGTTAAATAGCACATTTAAAAGACCTAACATATTAAGAAACTTTGATTTTGGATCTGCTCTAAATCAATATTTGGGTAAAAATTCGGTTGTGGGACTTTTACAATCTTGTGAAGTATGTAGTTTAGGAACTGGAACTTCCAGAAATGGACCTGAATCTACAATTAGGCCACAAAAGGTATTTTCAAGCGCTGTTTGCAAACAATGTCAAAGATCAGTTGGCTTTAGTGATCATTCAGAGATCACTCTTCAACAATATCAGTTGATTCTGTTTTACCCAAACATCCAGCAGTCCATCAGAATCGATGGATTTTGTAAAGGTAATCCACCAGGTTTAAAGGTTAGCGAGGGGGACTAGAAGTTTTTCCAATTCTATTCTACTATTCAAGTTTTTCTTATTTTCTTGGCTTTCCTCTCTCCCCAAAAACAAGAAAACTATGCATAAAACAACATTTGAAACGGTTCTGTGATGTTTGATATTTGAGACAAATGAGCTTAAATTCTCTTTTACCGCAAACACTATGTCTTAAAGCAATGTTTCGCAACGCTACGAGGTTAGGCCCCAAAAGTTCCTCTAAAGTCAAATTTGTATCCTCTCGAGATTTTCATATCCGAGAGGAGAAACAAGATTCCTAAGCTTTTCTGGTTAGTATTTTTTATATAGTCCCTAGTGAGTTCCTAGTAAGTTTTTATATAGTCCCTAGTGAGTTCCTAGTAAGTTTTTATATAGTCCCTAGTGAGGTAATGCAATCAAAATTGAATTCCTTATTAAGTTGTGATTGACTGACACTAGTGGATCACAAATCGTTCTGGGCTACAGAAGGGTTGCTTCAGATCTTAGTTAACGGTAACATGTATGACTTTTCAATGATAAACAACAACCTAGCAATACCTGGAACCTCACTCTTTATACGTTCGAAAATTATAAAGGATGGATGGGAGTGTTGGATACACAATCATTGAGGGATAAAGATTCTAGAGCTCAATTTTTACTTTCCATAACTAAACAATCATCCTTTAAAAATTATACAAAACTCATATTTCAAATTAACATACGTACTTATATCTATGCATATATATATATATATATAAATATATATATATATATATATATATATATATATATATATATATATATATATATATATATATATATATATATATATATATATATATATATATATATATTATGAACATTGTACATTAATCTTTTGAGAATTCACTTTTAAGTTTTATTCTTAAAGAATTGAAGAAAATTTGATATTATAAATGAAAATTGAAATAAATACCGTTATTGGAGTTTTTCCCTTTCTCTTAAATAATAATAACTTTTCATGCTTCTCTACTACTTTTCCAACTCGATTTTATGCCTTAATTGGAGTCGAGGGTGAGAGGGATACATTCAGACTCATGCCCCCCCCCCTAACAATTGATGTTTATTACTAATTGATTCATACTTCTTTACATTTTCTATGTATTTTAGCTATTTCTTAAGAAAAAAATAAATACAAAGTACCATCCGTGAAGTTTATCCTTTTTGTCAAACGGTAATCATATCTCACGAGCTCTATTACTTTTTCAGACCCAGTGGTATACCTTAACGCTTAGGCAAATGGTTCTAAAACAGGCGCATAAACATATTTTTTGTTAGGGAAAGGGTAATAATAAAAAGAAATTGAATTTATTTGATAATTTGTATAAGAATTGTCTAGAATGTTTTGAAAATCCTTATAGAGAGAATCCTTATAGAGAAAATCCATATAGATTTTAAGGCCAGAGGCCTTCTTCCTTACCTGCAAGAGTATGAAGGGAGAGGAATATGTTAAGGCTCATACCCACTAAAAATCGATATTGCAATTAGTTTGACCAAATCCTCTAATATTTTCCAAATTTCTAAAAAAAAAAAATTTAGTTTATGGTTCTCGTCTCGGAATAAATTCATTCCTAGGTTCCTATATAGCCCACTGAGCATACTTAACGCAGTTAACTTACCGTAGTTTAACTATTATAACGTAGTTTACCGTAGTATAACTTACCGTAGTTTCGTCTTCATGCAAAACTTGATCATACTCAGACATGGCAACGCAAAAAATAATGGCAGTAACATCTTCAAAACAATGAATCCACTTTTTTCTTTCAGATCTTTGACCTCCGACGTCAAAAAGCCTAAAATATTTGTTGAATAAATAAATAAATTTTGTCAGCCGATTAAATAAAACTTAATTTAACAAAGGTAATAGATCGAGCAAATATTTCAAATATCAAACACACCCACACACATATATTTATATACATACACACACACATACATATATATATATATATATATATATATATATATATATATATATATATATATATATATATATATATATATATATATATATATATATGAAATTTTGTTTGGCTACTTTAACACCACCCCCTAAGGTTAGGCTTCTTTAACACCAACCCCTAATGTGCAAATATTAGGCTTTAACCCAAATTATATTAATATGCAATCTAAAGTATTTCATCATAATTAATCTAACTTCACTTCTTGAATATGTTCTGGATTGTGCAGAAGTAGATCAATGTCTACTTCTGAGCTTTTATTACTGTAAAAATAGAGTGCAAAACAAGCCATACGTATAACCACCGAAATCTTATCTTACAATATTGCTTGGATCTAGTTTCTATTGTGAGTGAGGGATTATGGATATAAATACAAAATGTTTTGTGATTTTTTTTTTTTTTTCTATTCATCTCAGGTATTGAGAGAGCGTAGGCTAAATGACTCCCCGATAACGGAGCCCAGTTACAAGCTAATAGCTGTGATCGGATTCAAGGTATATTCATTTTATTATGATTTATTATTGACTGTGTGGATTTTTTTGTACAATGTTTCATCTCCAGTTTTTTATTCTTCTTTTCTTTTTTAGTTTTTTATGGCACTTGGTATTAACCAAGTGACATATAGCAATTGCCAATTCTGTCGGTCTGTCTGTCTATCGGTCTGTCGGTCCCGGTTTTGCTACTTTAGGCACTTCCAGGTAAGCTAGGACGATGAAATTTGGCAGGCGTATCAGGGACAGGACCAGCTTAAATTAGAAATAGTCTTTTTCCCGATTTGACCATCTGGGGGGGGAGTTTGGGGCCTGTTAATTCAGAAAAAATAGAAAAATGAAGTATTTTTAACTTACGAATGGTTGATCAGATCTTGATGAAATTTGATGTTTGGGAGGATATCGTGTCTCAGAGCTGTTATTTTAAATACCGACTGGATCTAGTGACATTGGGGGAGTTTGGAGGGGGAAACCTAAAATCTTGGAAAACACTTAGAGTGGAGGGATCGGGATGAAACTTGGTGGGAAAAATAGACACAAGTGCTAGATACATGATTGACATAAACGGAATGGATCCGCTCTCTTTGGGATAGTTGGGGGGGGGTATTTTTGAAAAATTAGAAAAATGAGGTATTTTTAACTTACGAACGGATGATCGGATCTCAATGAAATTTGATATTTAGAAGGGTATCGTGGCTCAGAGCTCTTATTTTAAACCCGACCAGATCTGGTGACATAGGAGGGGGAGTTGGGAGGGGGAAACCTAAAACTTGAAAAACACTTAGAGTGGAGGGATCGGGATGAAACTTGGTGGAAAAAATAATCACGAGTCCTAGATACATGATTGGAATAACCGGAACGCATCCGCTCTTTTTGGGGTAGTTGGGGGAGGGGTTAATTCTGAAAAATTAGAAAAAATGAGGTATTTTTAACTTACGAACGGGTTATCGGATCTCAATGAAATTTAAAATTTAGAAGGATATCGTGTCTCAAAGGTCTTATTTTAAATCCTGACTGGAGCTGGTGACGTTGGGGGAAGTTTGGGGTGGGGGAACCTAAAATCATGGAAAACGCTTAGATTGGAGGGATCGGGATGACACTTGGTGGGAAAAATAAGCAGAAGTCTTACATACATGATTAACATAATTGGAACGGATCCGATCTATTAGGGGGGGGGGGGGGTTAATTCTGAAAAATAAGAAAACATGACGTATTTTTAACTTACGAAGGAGTGATCGGATCTTCATGAAACTTCATATTTAGAAGGACCTCGTAACTCAGATCTCTTATTTTAAATCTCAACCGGATCAAGCGTAATTGGGGGAGGGCAGTTGGGGGGGGGACCGGAAATCTTAGAAAATACTTAAAGCGGTGAGATCAGGATGAAACTGGATGGGAAGATTAAAAACCTGTCTAAGATACGTGACTGACATAACCGGACCGGATCTGCTCTCTTTGGTGGAATTGGAGGGGGGGGGGGGTAATTTTGAAAATTGAGGTATTTGTAACTTACGAAAGGGTGACCAGATCTTGATGAAATTTGATATTTAGAAAGATCTTGTGCTTTAAAGTTCTTATTTTAAATTCCGACCAGATCCTTTGACGTTGGGGGGAGTTGGAGGGGGAAACCGGAATTCTTGGAAAACGTGAAAATTGGGGTATTTTTATCTTACGAATAGATGATCGGATCTTAATGAAATTTTATTTTTAGAAAGAATTCATGTCTCAGAGCTCTTATTTCACATCCCGACCAGATCGTTTGACATTGGGGGGAGTTGGAGGGGGAAATCTTGGAAAAACACTTAGAGTGTAGGAATCGGGATGAAGCTTGGTGGATAGAATAAACAAATGTCCTCGATACGTGATTGACAGAATCGTACAGGATTCACTCTCTTTGGGGGAGTTGGGGGGAGGAGTTCAGTGATTTGGCGAGTTTGGTGTTTCTGGACGTGTTAGGACGATTAAAATTGATAGGCGTGTCAGGGAGCTGCACAATTTGACTTGATAAAGTCGTTTTCCCAGATTCGACCATCTGGGGGGCTAAAGGGAGAGGAAAAATTAGAAAAAATTAGGTATTTATAACTTACGAGTGGGTGATCGGATCTTAATCAATTTTGATATTTAGAAGGACATCGTGACTCAGAGCTCTTATTTCAAATCCTGACCGGCATTAAGCCTCTTATTTTCCTTTTTAAATCAATCTATTGATTCATAGAATTTTGTTAGAGCTCATACCATATGATCTCTTGGCTCTTAGCTCTTCTCGCCTCGTCACAAGTGCCATATGAGCTCTTAGCTCTTGTTGTCCTCGTGATTGTTTGTTGTCTAATAGCACAGCCTCGCAAGCTATGCTTTTGCTTTGCTATTTATATGATACATCATTGTTTTGATAATAAAAGTTGTTCTACTACTATGGAATGACAGTCACTAGCCTGAATATGTGCGTAGGCTACATAGTGGGGGGGGGGGAGATTCCTTCCTAAATCTCAAATTTCCATAATTATCTGTATTTTTTTAAATAGGTGGGGAGAGGGAACTTCAGGCTTTGTTCTTTTTGACTAAGGAGTGGTAGTCCTTCTTATATTGTTGTTATGGCATTAAATGCCAGTTTTTCAGTTGTCATTCTTTTTTATTGTTTTTGATATTGTTGTTATGGCATTAAATGCCAGTTTTTTAGTTGTCATTCTTTTTTATTGTTTTTGATATTGTTGTTATGGCATTAAATGCCAGTTTTTTAGTTGTCATTCTTTTTTATTGTTTTTGATATTGTTGTTATGGCATTAAATGCCAGTTTTTTAGTTGTCATTCTTTTTTATTGTTTTTGATATTGCTGTTATGGCATTAAATGCCAGTTTTTTAGTTGTCATTCTTTTTTATTGTTTTTGATATTGTTGTTATGGCATTAAATGCCAATTTTTTAGTTGTCATTCTTTTTATTGTTTTTGATATTGCTGTTATGGCATTAAATGCCAGTTTTTTAGTTGTCATTTTTTTTTATTGTTTTTGATATTGCTGTTATGGCATTGAATGCCAATTTTTTAGTTGTCATTCTTTTTATGACTTTTTTGGTTATATTGTTTCTTATGATTCCATAATCCGAATTTGGACCTTTGGAGCTTGTGATGGAATTTTGTTTGAATCAGTATGTTATCTTATCTCTTACTATCCCACATAAGTATCCCACATACTATCCCATATCCCATATCATATCCCACATACTATCCACATATACTATCCCTTACTATCCTCATATAAAGTAAAGCCTTTCATATTACAACTAAGGGCCTTTGGAGTTAACGTAGCCAGAGTTACTTATGAAAACAAAAAAGGGAATAATAAATGAAAAGAGAAAAATCATACAGGTGAAAAACGAGGATTTTGTCAGCCAGTAGCAAAATATGAAGATGAAAATCAAGCTAATATTTTGACAAGGACATCCTCCAAGTCGTCCTCAGTGCTCAAAAAAAAGAAAGAGGGAAAAAAACATCAACAAAATCTAACCTTCTGAAGTGAACTCTACAAGAGGAGAAAAGATACTTTTTTGAGCACTGAGGACGACTTGGCGGAGGTTCTTGTTAAAATATTTACTTGATTTTCATCTTCATATTTTGCAACTGGTTGACAAAATCCTCGTTTGTCACCTATTTGAGTTTTCTCTTTTCATTTATTATTTCCTTTCTTGTTTTCATACGTCATGCATAGCCATTATGGCCTCAGAACGTTTTTACGTCAAGCTCCCGAGTTACTTGTAGTTACCTGGAGCTTTTAGTTAATGATATAACTAAACGTTTAAAATGATATAACTGATAACTTCAAAGACCACACTGCCTTTCCATGACGAAAGTAAAACAGTTCGAAATAGGGATGAAACCTTTTTATTGAAAGTGAACAGATATAAAATTTAACTGGATATTTCGAACACATATACAGTGTTCGAAATCAACTGCTGATGATGAACACTGTATATGTGTTCGAAATATCCAGTTAAATTTTATATCTGTTCACTGTCAATAAAAAGGTTTCATCCCTATTTTGAACTGTTTTACTTTCGATATAACTGATATGTTTACCCTCCATTTGATTCTTGAAAAGAAGTTTTGCTTTTACAAAAAGACACTTATCAATTGCAGTCACATCATACAAACACATTTTCTAGTTTTTCGACTGTGTATGGAAGTCTTTTTGTTTAAACTTAATTCTGGATTTTCTCCAATTTTCAAACCAACGTATGGCTTTATACATTTCCAGTTGATTAATTAGAACAAATAGACTTTATTTTTGTGTGGTTATTATTATATTTATTATTAGATTTAATTATTGTTAGATTATTATTATTATCTTCGAATAATATAAATAATATTTATTTTTACTGTCCTTGGTATTATTAGAAAGCCTTCTCAGTTAGTTTCTATGGAGTTGTTCGATCTTGTGATATTACGAGCATATATTATGTACACAGAATAACAGTCATTCCGGCTATTGACTTTCCCTTGCAAACTTCGATTAATTAACTGTTCAAAGCCATGATATAACGGAGTAATGTCCTAATTTGGAACACAGTAATTTGTTTCCAGAACAACCATGGAAACAAAGACAGGTAGAAACTAATTACCAAGATATAGATGGCATTATATCCCTGAATTAGTTGTTAGTTATTATATATTAAGTTATTCCTTTGAAACTTTCAACTCCTGTACGGAAAAATTGATCGGGAAATTAGTCCCTCCCCTCTTTAAAACCAAAAAGTTATTAGGACAACATAGTTCTACAATACAAAGGACTTTTTTTGTTGGGGGAGATAAAAAAGGTTTTCGTAAATTCATTTATCTTACGCACTTTTCCCTGCCCAATGTTTTTGTTTGAAAAAAAGTGTTTTGAGTTTAAAACTAACTTCTCTGTGGGAGTATTTGGAAGTCTTTTAGTTTAAACTTAATTATCTTAGAAATGTCCTAATTTCTACTAATTAATTAAAGATAATTAATTTCTACTAGATAATTAAACCTAATTATCTTAGTATGTCCTAATTTGAAACACAGTAATTTGCTTCCAGAACAACCATAGAAACAAAGACAGGTAGAAACTAATTACCGAGATATAGATGGCACTACATCCCTGAGTTAATTGTTAGTTGTTATGTATTAAGTTATTCCTTTGAAACTTTCAACTCCTTTTCGGAAAAATTGATCGGGGAATAAGTCCCTCCCCTCTCTAAGACCCAAAAACTAATTAGAACAACAAAGTTCTACAATACCAAAGGACTTATTTGTTGGGGGAGACAAAAAAGTGTTCGCAGATTTATTTATCTTATGTACTTTTCCCTGCCCTAATTTAGTTTGTGAAAAAAAAATTGTTTGAAACAATTGAGTTTGAAACAAACTTCTGTACAGGAGTGTTGAAGCAAGATCGGATTTAAATTATAATAACTAGTTAAACTTAATCTTTTAGCAGATTATGAATGAATTTCAGATTAACAAAACCCTAATAGAAAAAATATTAATGAAAAAATATTGAAAAAAAATTCATGAAAAAATAATGAAAAAATATTCAAAAATTTCAAAAGATCATAGCGTTTGAAAGTCACATTCATCATACCTTTTTCAGTTTCTGCTAATTTACTGAGAACGTGTCACTCCCTTCGTAAAAAAAACGGCAATTTATTAAAATACCAAGTCTTTTAACGTCAAGAAAAGATATGTCATTTTTTCGGCAAAAATCCTTTCGAAAGTATTACTCATCAGTACTATTACCCTCAGGTATTTTTTTCGTAAAAAGTTTGCAGAATTTTAAGCTAACTTGCAGAATGTATGGCTAAACATCGACATTGAATGCAAAACTATGTAGAGCGTACTTTTCATCCGTACTATTTCGTCATTTTCATTTCATTTGACAATTTTCATTTTGTCATTTTCATTTCGTACTATTTCCTCACATATATCCTACTTTTGTGCAATTTGGTCTGGTTGATTACTGTCTATCCCACGCTTCGTTAAAGTCCACAATTTATTAAATATTTTGCAACGTCAAAAGAATGTTTCTCAATAAGAATATCGTTAAGTTATTACTTTTAAATGTCTCAAAAACAAAATCCAGGTACGACAGCTTTTTTGTTAGTACCCCTGAAATCTAAAATTTAGGGATTCATCCTTTTTCATACCCCGCAGAGGTTGGTTCGGGTCTCAGTCTCTGATAAGCATAATAAGGATATTAATTCTTAAATTCCACCAAGTGCGGTTGTCATTCAACAATCATTTCTGTCAGAAGTTCAGATGATAAAATGTAGGGTCCCTTTCAATCCCATCGAACCGTAGTATGTCTCTTCTAACAAATACTATGATGACAAAAATGTAAAGATTCCATCACCACCCCTTTCCATCACCAAAATCTACGTTTTTCACTGTCTAGTTTCATGACATGTATACACGTTTCACACGTTTTTTCACGGAAATTATCACCAATATTTGACTCCAAATTATAATGCCATCTTTAAGTTTACAAGTTTCGTTCGCAGACAATTACAGAGTCGTCTAGCTTTCTCTGTTCATAACATTGTCGGCATTTTCCAAACACAGTTTTTTTATAATTTCAGTCGATAACAATGTAGAAAAAGGGAAAATGACGACAGAACAGAAAACAGACAATTTTTTATGATGTCAAAAGACGATATTTATGTCGACAGAGAATGATTCGAACGCCCTGCTGTCGACATAAATATGAATGGTGCTTGCGAAATCTCTTTTCTGTCAACAGGCTGCATGAAAAAAGCTCGAGCTCGATAGAAGAGAATAATCGACAGAAAAAGGGATTTGCACTGTGTTGAACTTAGCATCAAAAAGTCGACATAAAAACGAAATGTTCCAGGTTAGCGTTTCACTTGTACTTACCTAGGTCAACCGGGAATAAAAAATCGAACAAAATTTTATGGCGGTAGTTTCAAATTTAAAACTTCAAAGATGATTGTCAAATTTTAATTCTAAATTAATCATCTGTCAGCTTTTGTTCAGTTAATTATTTGACCCTAGCTTAATACTTCTTATCGTTTTTGAAGACAAACAAGCCCCTTTTTTTAATAAATGTCCTCAAACCCATCACGATACTTCAAAGTTGAATACCGACGTAGAAAACAAAGTAACTTTCTGTATTATTACTTATTACAAATCTAGTTTTGTCTACCAGCCCAAATTTTGACATTTTCCAGATACGGTATTCGTTCATCGTTTATATCCGTTGAGAGACGAGAAAACATACAATTTTCCAAAACCTTCAAAATTGACATTATCCATACATCCTTAACACACACATATACATTAACCAATTTAAATGTTGACACAGAGTCGTTCAGAGGGTTGGTGGTACCTGGGGAAAAAATAATTACAGTACCCTCTCCAGCTCAAATAAAATAAAATAAAAGAATCAAAGTGAAAAATTTTATACAGGTGGCTTACACTCCACCCGCAGTACCCTTCCCCTGCCACCACGGCACCCAGGGCAGGTTGCCGCGTTCTCCGCCCCCCTTCTTGAACTGCTTTGCATCTATAGGAACAAACACTTTTATTCTATTTAAACCTCGGTCCAAATAAATATCATTCAGAAATGGCACAGAAAAATACGAAAGCTATATTTATAAGCAAAAAAAAACGAGAAGGGCACTTTGAATTGTATAGTTGAATTTTAGGTGGCGTCACCTACTGGGGTATAATTATTAGTAAAGATGGTGGAGGCAGTGAAGATATGCAAAGTAGAGCAGCCAAAGACCAAAAAGGTAACCAAACTACCAAACCTACTACCAAAGACCAAACCAACCAAACCTACCAACTACCAAAGACTAAAAGGTAAAGGTAACCAAAATTACCAAGAAGGTAGTTTTTCAGAGTTGGGAAGAACTGACAGTGGTCAAGTATGGTTCTGAAACCTAGGCACTTTTCGAAGGTAAGAAAAACAGAACAGAAACAGTAAACAGAAATAGTTTACTAACAAATATTTCCTCCGCCAATTTTTTGAGAATCATGGTCCAAAAGTGTAAGAACGATTAGTTGCGCAGAAGACCATGTTGAAGACCCTGTTAGTCGACAGAGACTGAATCCAACTCTGTATTATAGCCACAAATACAAATCTAAATTTTCTGTTCTGTCGTCAGGTATCATGAAATAAACGAGGCTTAAAAAATTGGAACATTAAAAAAAAGACAAGGCTAAGACTAAAGAGGCTCATAAAGTTTTTGACAACGGTAACTCTGTTGGGAAGTATCACATAACAAATTTGTCACAAGGATTTTAGCTTAGAAAAAATGTAGCATTTTGGCTATTGCATTCATCAGTTTTAAACTTGTTAGAAGATGGAAGAGGTGACTGGTGGAAAAGTTAAGGGAATTGCGGAAAAACTGAGCCTAAAACGAAGCAAAGAACTTTCCTCGGGTGGTAAAGGCCCAAACAGAGAAAGTTATCATTTATACGGAGAAATAAGGTCAGTAAAACTTTTTGCGACTTCTTTTAACTTGTGTGCTAAGATTCGAAGTTTTTTTCGAAGTTGGTTTTTTAAGTGTTTTTTTTTCATATGACTGTCACTGTTGATTTCTTAGGGTTGTTGATTACGTTTTTCTAGTCTTGGGGGATTAGGCCTGGCCACACGATGCCAAACTAGGCAGTTTTTTTTTATGTGGCCATTTTTTCAGGCTTCACTTTCATGAGACCAAAGACCAATGATCGGAATGGACTTTTTCACAGTGCTTCGACTGCGAAAAAATGCTGTCCAATCATTGAATCTTGATAAAACCTGGCTTTTGTTGGCGAATAGTCCACAAGTGAACTTAAACTAAGATCCAGCGTCCTAGCTTCAGTTCCTTCGACATTTTACAGAAGTCTTGAGAACTTCACCCTAGCTTGGCTGCTTGCGTACCTGGTTGTTCTTATATTTATATTTAATTTTTCAGAACCACATTGAAGAAGCACACGACATCAACCCAGTTTCAACTGAGGGTTTGCCAACATCGTCAAATACTTTGACGCTCTCTGGGCCTGTGGAGCCCATAGGGAAGGAATCTAAAACACATTCGAACCAAACTGGATATGATGACTTGGACGTGAAACTAGCTGGTGGTGAACCACCTTTGACAGCAAGCATGCCTATTTCCTGCTATTTACCTCCAAATTTACCTCCGATCTAGCTCAGAAATTAAACTTCATGAGATCACAACCGTTACAGTCGACACCACCTCAAATAGAAAATCTGAGCTTTGATTTGGCCTCGATTTACTACTGGAAGCTTACTGGTCCCATCTCACAATCTTTGCTTACTGTTGAAACTAGAGAAATGACAGTAAAGTCAATTTTTCGCTGCATATGCATTGCGTATTCTCACAAAAAGTCACAGTTTTTTTGTGGGTGCAATTTCTGGGTGCAATTTTTTTCTGGGTGCAATTTTAAATTCAATTTTAGGCATGCCCATGAGAAAATCAAGACACATGAAAAATTGAAAGGTCATATTGCTGCGGCTCAAGCTAAAAACTGCCGAGTCATTGGATGGTATATAAACAGCGCTTTGGCAAGCAAACAGAAAGAATAGGTTTCACAAAACGTTCAAATACTGAACCATGTCTTAGAGGTCGTGAGGCCGTTGGGGAGACAAGAAATACATTTTAGAGCACGCGTTGACCAGGAGAGGTTAGAGCTTCTGACAGGGCCAGGAATAAACCAAATAAGCTTCCTTCAGGTTATACTTTTGCTCTCAAAATATGACGTCTCTCTTAAGAAACATTTGGATAAAGCAATAGAGGACCGCAGGAAAATGAAATCGAACATGAGTGCGAGCAGAAAATTCGAAGAAGCAGCTAAGGGTTGTGGCTCACTCGTCACTTGTCTTTCTAAGACGATGGTCCAGAAAGGGATAAGGTGCATTTCCAAACACATGCAGAGAGTTATAGTAAACAAAATTGGTGAAAAAATTGGTGATGAAATATAGCATTAAAATGGGTACAACTCAGGACGTTGGGGTTGTGGACCAGGCTTATATCTTGTTAAGATGTCTGAAAGACGAAGAACTGCAACAATGGCTCTTTGCTCTCATACTTTTTCAAGATTCCAGCGGCAAGGATATGAAAGAACTTCTACAAGCCAAGAACAAAGAGCATGGAATTAAGTAAGAAAAAATAGCTGGGGAATGGTTTGTCAGTACTTCTAATATGAAGCGCGAATTTAACGTTTTTTGTTCTCACACTAAAAACCGCGTTCCAGATTCAGTTTTATCTGGTACTACAATCACGTTCTTAATCTTTACTTCATTAATTTTCGCACTGTAACAGCGGCGAGGAATCTCTTTTGCGTCATGTACAGAATTTCAGGTTTCTTTGCTGAGTTGCACAAACTAACGGGCATCAGGGGACAACAGGTAGAGAACCCCAAAGAAGGAAAGTCGAAGTTAAAAAGGCTCCGAAAATTTGGTGAATCTCGTTGGCGGACAGAAGAGAAGTTTCTTGTTTCGTTTTTTTTTTCGGTGACGATTGCCTGTACTTAGATGCAGTGCACTCTCTGCCCTCAGCGGAAAATTGTAAAATATGTACCATTTGAACTATATTTCATCGTCAAAAGATTATTTACCTTAGTTTTTTTTAAATCTGTACCATTTGAACTATATTTCATCGTCAAAAGATTATTTACCTTAGTTTTTTTTTTTCGTCTTTTTTTGGCACCTCCTATTTGATAATCTACTCCGCTTGGCCGCAGCGGAGAATCTCATAGCTCTTCAGTGAGACTCAAATACGAAGATTATTGTCTTCGGTTATTATTCGTGAAGATTATTCGACTCAAAAACTTCATCTGAAGCCGACTCATTGTTGAGTAAGCTTACGGAGTACAAAACAATCCTAACCGCTCATTTGTTTTTGCTGAATTTGAAGTCATTGGCCTTATTTCAAGGTATCTTCAGACAAAAAGATTGGACTTTTTGATGGTCTGTAACCTGGTTGATAAAGCAAGAAAGGATCTAGAGAGCATTTCCTTTGAAAGCGTCGAAGGAAATGCCTCCAAGTTTGATTAAAAGATCAGGAACTTCTAGAGACCATTTCATTAGACCTTGAAATTAGCTAAGAGCCAACAGCTTCCCGCATTACCAAAAAAATGTATCTTGGGAGTTGCGGCAAAAGATCCTTTCATACTGTAGAGACGTTAGTTTATTACGGAAAATAACTTTAAGTTTTGAAAACAATTATGCTTAACCAGTATTTCTTTTATCAGAGTACACTTTTTAAAACTTACAATTGGATGTTAAGAGCGTGATTTGAAGAAGCGGTAGCGCTCTTTATATTTAGGGCAATTCTGTGTATGGTATTACAAATGCCAACTAAATAAAGAACACTATTTTTAAACAAGACCGGTAATTTTTTAAATTATTTTTATATTAGTACAGATAATCAAAATAAATAGTAAAGAAATAAATAATCTTTGAAGATCAGTACCATGTATACAATGTATGATTAATTTATCTTTTCTTAGAGAAAATACAGAGTTTATAATAAGACTAAACATAAATTTTTTCTGTTTATTATAGGGGCGACCACTTCTTTAGTCCTCTTTTGCTTCACTTTTGCCATACATGCCTATGGTTTGAGGACTGTTTCTGAAGGACAAGGACAATTGAAATGGGATAAAGAGGTTTCTCTTACAGTTACTCAAGAGCAAAGTAACTAATTAATAAAATAGAATAAGTCCACGATTTAAACAGTGAATCAAGAAAATTAAATGTTTAATGAATTAAAATAAAAGTTTAAGCAATAAACATTTTAGTTCAAATATTTGAAAAGCGAATTGAAAAATAAAATACTTTTATTCATTTACTAAGTAGTAAATTCAGTTGCAATCGGTAAATACTTTCGATAAATCCCTATAAAACCGTAAAGCCCTCATCTATGGAATGATTTCTGCTCCTTTTAATTGAATTTTGTCTTTAACGTCATTTGAAGGTCATGCCGTCATTGGACTTTATTTTTAACGTCAATTGAAGGTAATAACGTCATTGAATTTTGTCTTTAGCCATTGGCTTCTTTTGTTATTATTTAAGTATGATTTAGCGTAAATCCGGTGATTCATCCATTTACGAAGAGTCATCCATTCATCAATCAAACAGTTCGTGGTAACGAACTGTAGTAAGGAGCGACCCGGCTCAATAGTAAACGAAACTCTAAAAAACGGAATTTCGATGCTAAAAGATATAGCAAAAGAATCAGATTTTTATGCTGATTTTAAATATATAAGTTTCATCAAATTTAGTCTTTGTCATCAAAAGTAACGAGCCTGAGAAAATTTGCCTTATCTTGGAAAATGGGGGGTAACACCCCCTAAAAGTCATAGGATCTTAACGAAAATTACACTATCGCATTCAGCGTATCAGAGAATCCTATAGAAAAAATAGAACCTCCAATCTACAAAAATGGGGAATTTCGTATATTTTTTGCCAGAAGACAAATCACGGGTGCGTGTTTATTTGTTTTTTGTTTTTGTTTTTTTTCCCAGGGGTCATCGTATCGACCAAGTGGTCCTAGAGTGTTGCAAGAGGGCTCATTCTAATGGAAATGAAAAGTTCTAGTGCCCTTTTTAAGTGACCAAAAAAATGGAGGGCACCTAGGCCCCCTCCCACGCTTGTTTTTCCCAAAGTCAACGGACCAAAATTTTGAGATAGCCATTTTGTTCTGCATAGTCGAAAACTATAATAATTATGTCTTTGGGGATGACTTACCCCCCACAGTCCTTGCGGGAGGGGCTGCAAGTTACAAACTTTGACCAATGTTTACATACAGTAATGGTTACTGGGAAGTGTACCGACGTTATCAGGGGGATTTTTTTGGTTTGGGTGTGGGGTTCAGGAGAGGGGGCTATATGGGAGGATCTTTCCTTGGAGGAATATTTCATGGGGGAAGAGAAATTCAATGAAAAGGGCGCAGGATTTTCTAGCATTACTATTAAAAAAAATAACAATGAAAATATAAACATGAAAAAGTTTTTTCAATTGAAAGTAAGGAGAAGCATTAAAACTTAAAACGAACAGAGATTATTACGCATATGAGGGGTTCTAAAAATACTTTAGCATAAAGAGCGAGGTATTTAGGAGGAGATAAATACTTCGCTCTTTATGCTAAAAAAATTTTAAGTAATTTCAACTATTTGTTCTGCGGCCTTTCTGATTCAGGGGTCATTCTTAAAGAACTGGGACAAAACAAGATTTAGTGTGAAGAGCGAGGTATTAACGAGGGGACCAACCCCCTCATATATATAATCAAAAATATAAGAATATAAAAGTTTGTTACGTAAGTTAATTCTTAAGTTACGTATATTTTTTACTATTAAAGACGTTCGTTAAAAATTAAAAGATCTAGTTGCCTTTTTAAGTAACCGGAAAATTGGAGGGCAACTAGGCCTCCTTCCCCACCCCTTACTTCTCAAAATCGTCTGATCAAAACTAAAAGAAAGCCGTTTAGCCAAAAAAAGAATTAATATGCAAATTTCATTTTAATAATTTATGTACGGAAAGCCAAAATCAGACATGCATTAATTCAAAAACTTTCAGAAATTAAATAAAAAAAACAAGTTTTTTTAAATGAAAGCAAGGAGCGACATTAAAACTTAAAACGAACAGAAATTCTACATCACTGTTTGTCTGTATTTTGTCACAGGGTTACCAATTGGGAAGGGAGCTCCTTGCGCTAAAGTTTGATTCTTTCTCGCAACTCTACTTTTTAAAACAATAAAAAACTTTATCGTAAAGAGCCGGGTGTCGAGGAGGAAAAGCCCCTTTCATATACGGAGTAATTTCTGTTCGTTTTAAGTTTTAATGTCGCTCCTTGCTTTCATTAAAAAAAAAACTTGTTTTTTTATTTAATTTCTTTACAACGGCCAAGAGACAACAAATATTTGTCAGGTTTTCAGCTTTTCTGTTGTTTAGTTTCTACATCAGAATGTCTTTGGGATTACCGCAATTGACTTGCAGCCTAGTATTGGTTTCAAAGTAAATCAAATTACGGGGTTGCCACCCAATGGAAAAAAAAAATCACGATATTTAAGTGTTTTTTGTTTGATTCAGTGTTTTCTTCAATAATCTAGTGATTTATGTTCTGATTTTGGGATTTTTTGCTTAGACAATATGAAAATCACTATAAATAGTGATTAATCACTAAGGGTGGCGACCCTGCTGTTACGCCATCATGCCTGTGCCATTTTGATGATATTTTGATCAAAATCAAATTTACACCAAACTACAAGGCCAAATGTATATCATTCGCCAAATTCTTGAGCTAAAAATTGCTCAACTGTCAAGGATAAAATCTAAATTGATTAACCAGAGTCGAGAGTATATTTTCTTGAAACTAGTAGACAAAAAGACAAAGTAGACAAAGTAGACAAAACTAGAAGACAAAGAGAAGAGACATAAGCTCGACAATGATAATTAAAAGGGCGACATTAGCCATTTTGGTCGAAAATGAGTTATGTATGTGTTGTGGGTAGGAATCCAATGGTATAGTCTGAATTGTCATATTTTGTACCTTTACAGATATAAAAATAAACATATGCCACTTTTGACAGAAGAGGATTATGTTGTTGAGCCATAACACGGGGACCAGGCATTTGTCTCCTTTTTTGACGAACAAAAGAGGAGGCATATACCATAAATAGAATACTTTTGCATCAGCTCGGAATACTTGAATTTAACTTATACATTTGAAAAGACCTTAAAAAGTTGGTTTATAATATGCTCCCTTTATCTCTTGTCATTTAGCCTTGTCATTTAGAGTGACCACAGCCGACAAACTTTTTTTTCCAGTTTTTAACTTTTCTGAAAAATTACAAAAATGGCGCTTTTCACCCTTTGAAACCAAATTTTTTCCGTCTGTAACAGGAATAGAAGCTAGAACGACAAAATGAGTAAAGAATAGTTGGGAACAATTTAGCGTTAAGAAAAGCTCTCCGGACTAATTTCTTGTAATTGTAATGTTTTGTTTCTCAATACAAATATGACTTAAAAATAATGCACTTGATTTAAAAAACTTTTGCTATCAACAAGTGGGTTAGGCATGAATTTAAAAGCCTTCCGCTAAGTCAAATATAAATTTAAAGTAAAGCCAGTTTGCCTGATCTGAAGAAAAGGGGATGATAAATTTCTTACTCACTTGAAATTTAAGTTTTTAAATGAGAAATGAACTTCAACAATGCCAGTAGTCTTGACTCTTGTTCGCAAAATATCCTGCTCTGTTGGTTGATAGTCTCTGGCCCCGAGGCGTTCCAAGTCATCCAAGAAACTAAAAAGAGAAAACAATATAATAGAATGAAGCGTCCATTATCAAATCCCTATAAATCTATAAGCCCCCCCCCCAAAAAAATAGTTGTTAGAAGCGTGATATGATTAGATTATTACTATTAATGCAATAAACAAGGGGTTCTGATTCACAATAATTTAGGGGCGATCTTTTTTTTTAGTGAAAATACGAAAAGATATTTTTCAAACTAGTGGGGTACTATCTTCTTTTGTTTTTTAGGAATACCAAAAGAACGTTAATTTCCAAAATCTTAGGGTCGATTGCCGTACTCCCTTCCCAATTCGTAACCCTGTAACAAAATACAGACAAGCAGTGATGTAGAATTTAACGCCACCTCTCTCTGAAAATTGGTTGTCTCCATGAAGAACGCGTGCTCTAAAGAGTAGGGCTGCAAATTAATTGGAAGAAAACAAAGATAATACCCATAAGTAAAACCGCTTCGACGGCACCCTTTATAAGAAGGTCCGCAACACTGAGATCCTGACGACCTTGAAGCTGGCAAAGCTCTCTACTAAAGCAGATTCCCGTTCTATGAGGTGACCAGCTACTTAGCCTCCCGCCAAGTATCCCTGCAAGGATCATCACGGATTTCAGCCCCTCCGAAGTGGCCTTTGGCATCCTAGAGGAAGACCGCACACCAGGTGGGCTGATGTAACAAACCGACGATTCCTCAGCAGCACTATCAACCCAAACGAGGCCCCATCTTTAGCCCGAGACAGCACAGCTGGAGAAGACAGACGGCACTGTCAACTACGCTGGCGACTAAGCTGAGCAAGAGCTCTAAGTCTAAAAGAGAACTGCCAAGTGTTTCCCCTTGTTGATAGGTTTAAACCAAGTTTTGTTGCCCGGTATTCATCCTATTGCTCATAATGGCTTACCAAAGGACTTTAAGATCTATATACAAGCAGACTGGGCCTATTTCTCCCAATAAAACAAACCCTTTGCAATATCTAGAACGCTACGCACACATTGCATATCCTACTTCTACTTTTATGGTATACCATATACCCTGTATTTGACGAGTTTGCAGAACTATGAGTGACAAAAAAGGCAATATAAACAATAAATTATGGTATATTTATTTAAGTATTATTATTTGTTTCAATATCATGTTAATGTTTATTTGATTTAATAAATTATATTTTTGTATACATATAATTTTTTTTGTCTTATTTTTCTTGGAATCTGATAATTAAGTAGAGCTACATACCATATACTTTTAAACTAAACTACCAAACGCAAAGCATGCATCATGACTAAAAAATTGGCCTAGAATTAAAATGTTTGCTAGAACCCGCTTTAGCCTAAGCCCACCACTGCTAACAGGATTAGGTTGGAGGAGGAGCTTACGTAGCTCTGTTGGCCTCAGGCGGCTTGGTGCGACAGTGAGTTATTATTATTAGTAGTAGTAGTAGTATTATCTTTAAAATTGGATTTCGTTTTTCTAGGGTTAATGCACAAAAAAATTCTTCTTTTTTTTTTTATAGAAGTCCCATCTACGACTCGTTTCGGAAGATTTTGAAAGCATCCTCAGAAGCAAATAAAAAAAACGAAGTAAACAGAGCTTTCTAATTTGTAGGTGCGTCAGATCACGGAAATATTAAGGAAGGGTATATACTTTTTAAAATCTATTTTGGGGCAACTTTGTTGTTTTTGTGTACATTTTTTAGTTGAAAGTGTATACATATGTATTCTTTCTATGAAGTGTCCAAAAATTGCAGCAAATCCAGGGTGCGAATAACCCAGCACCCAAGCGGAAACCCCTTGCTCGTGTGTTATCCACTAAGTTTTTTTTTTTTTTTTATTTCCAAAAATAATTTTGTTTATTCTTCATTTCTTATTCTGTTTATTTTGTGTATTCTTCATTAGCCACGATAAATTTTGATCCATTCTTTTTAATTTGCATCAATATCTTTAACTAATTACTTCCTGTTACTCCCACAGCAGCATATGGCTATAATGGGTTAATTACTTCCTGGAAGTAGTCGAAAAGGCGACAAGGAATTTGAGATTCCTGTAAATAGACTTTGAAAAACAGTAATACTTTAAGTTTAAGGAATGAAAAAAAAGAAAGTGATTGACACAAACAAAGATGTATTGGTTTGAGGGGACGGTCAAATGTTTTTCCTTCGTTTTTACGAATCGAATTTTTAGTATTTTACTGTGTTTTTGCGAATCGACTTTTTTTTTATTTTGCTGTTTTTACGATACGGGTTTTTAGTATTTTGCAATTTTTTGCTATGTTTTCACGAATTGGATTTTTAGTATTTTGCTATGTTTTTACAAATTGGATTTTTAGTATTTTGCTATGTTTTTGCGAATCAGATTTTTAGTATTTTGCTATGTTTTTACAAATCGGATTTTTAGTATTTTCACTAGATGAAGTCAAAGAAAACAAATTCTGCTATAGGTTTTGAAAAAAATTGTAATTCAACTTAAAAAGAGACCTCACCCCTCCCCTCATTCTCGTTAGTTGGCTCCCCTGTACTCTAGAAGCTAAACTGAAAAAAAAGATTGGATCACATATGACAATCTTATCTTGGAATCTGATTTTGCTTGATAACACGATCATCTAATTCCTCGTTTGAATAACAAATTTTAATAATCAATCCTATCATCAAGATCGTCGATATCGATCGTCAGAAAAATTCAAATAAATCTGTCAAAACTTGAACAAATATATGGGGTTATGTGTTTACATTTATCAATTTATATATTTATTGTTTATGGGTTGTGTTGATCTGCATCTACTGTTTCATCTGTTTATACACGGGTTTATTTTTTTTTATTCACGCTCGAACGTTTTTTATTAATGTTTTTTTTTTACCTGAGATAAATTTTATTTTATAGCAGCAAATTGAAGGATGATGCGCTATAGTGATTGGATATATTATAGGATCGTCCTATGTCATCCATTATAAATCTTTTCAGTTTTGGAGGCCAGACTATTTAGAATGGATTGGGAGGTATCGCCATATATTTGAAGAGCTTGGACAAGAAATGTGAATAAACAATGGAAAGCTAAAAGCCAACATCTATTTTCCCAGATATTTTAGGCAAACCATTTAGCTTATTCCATTTTGGGCTTGAGATATAAAGATATTCAGTCTTAATAAAATTTTAACCATTAGAAAGTATGAATTTTTTTTCGGTTAAAAGGAGCAGAATTTTCCTCTTAAAGTTCAGTAAAGGGGAGTCCCAAAAAACTTTGTAGCATATCTGCTAGGAAAATGCAAAAAATCAGCACGAAGGAAATATCTTTTGAGTAATTTGGAAGCTTTTGCTTTCAATCTGGTTATACCCGCTTTAATTCAAAAAGAGACCAACAGAGGGCACGTAAACTTTCATTGTCTTTTCAATCAAATTTCATAGTAAAACCACATATCCTCAATAGCCCTCAGTGATGGCTAGTCCCCTAGGAGAATTTGCTAATTGTGCCTTGTCGTTCACACGGTCAGCCGGCAGTTGAGGCTCGCAAAAGGATTTTGAAGTATCAAATCCCCTTAATAGACCTTAGAGTGAGACTAACATTTTGAAAAATTAAATTTTTAAATGTCTTGATTATATTGTTGATAATAACCTAGTTTAATATACTACAACTTACTTTTTTATTTTCATTAAGGACGTTTGATACCAAACATATTATTTTGCGAGTCTCATCGTTGGCAGGAAGCCTAGTTTCACATCCTACAACTTACTTTTTTTTCATAAAGGACGTTTGACACCAAAAATATTATTTTGCGAGTCTCATCGTTGGCAGGCAGTCTCAAAGACAAAGAGTTCACTAGCAAATTTTATCAGCACCACAGGGATCTTCCAAAACAATTTTGGTAAAAACTGATAGGGGATCTTGGATGTGTCAACAGGTTCGAAAAGCTACCAAGAGGATAATTTAAGACAAAGGAAACTTATAATCTCTCTAATTGTTAAGCAAAACGCTGACTAATCAATCTATGTACAACATAAATAATTTACTTCCTTTGTCCACAAGGTTTCGGTAGCAGTGTTTTAATACCACCGCGGTTTTCCGCCACCTTTTAATTCAGGTAGGTAAGAATAGATAAAGACATTAGAACAGACAAACACAGAAATAGACATAGACACAGATATAGACAAAAACATAGACATAGACTAACCTAAAGTAACCTGTCTATTCTGACTCCACTAATCCTCTTGATGATGCAAAATTTCCTGGGATACGGTAGCGGAAAACCGCGGTGGCGTTAAAATACCCAATTCAAAATTTCGATCAAGGCAGTTAACATAACAGGGAGCATCCAAAGCTGTCGAATTATTCAATTAAACATCATTTGAACCAATTTTCAGTGTTTTCACGCATACTTGAATACATTTAAGGAATACCGTTTTCTAAACTTTAGAAGAAATTTCTGCTCCGTTCAACAAAAATAAATAAAAAAAAATAAATAAATCACGCTTTCTAATGATGATACTCTCGCTTTTCTAACGACATCTCTATTTCTAGCACAAAACTGGAGAAATTAAGTGGTTTTTCTAATATTTCCAGAAAAAGTAGATGTCGGCTTCAAGTTTTCTGTCATTTATCAAACGACTATGATCTCTTTATCAAAGCTATACAAGTCAGTGGAAAACCGCCTAATCAATTTTGAATAGCTTTGAGCAATTAATGTCTAAACCATGCATGTTGTTTATAATATTGACCTACATTTTGACGGTTCCCGTGGTCTTTTGGATGGCATGTGGCCTTGTGGTTTGATGTGGCAGTGATAGTTCTTAAATACTACACGACAGAATATTATATTATTACGAAGGTAGTCTCTCAATCTCAGGTGCAGAAGCGATAAGTCAGCTCGAAATTTTTTGATCAACATCTTCATTTTGTTTCAACAGTGAAACAAGAACGGGCCTAATCCCTGAAAAATACCAACACAACTTTCTACAATACTACTCGTTTCCCTCTCGTACAATTTTTGCACAGTTATTTTTCGTCTATTGTTATATACCAAGCCTCATAAATTTTGCACCAAATTGAAGTACGGTTAGCAGCAAATGGGTGTGTAGAAATAGTTCTGCATTCAGACTCACACTAAGACTCCATACAGCCGCCCTAGCCGAGTGGTTTGGTGCGTTGGATTTGTGATCCTTAGTCTGAGAGGACGAGGGTTCGATTCATTGTATACCCAATTATTTGGTTTTGGACGGGGGTTAGTGGCGTGATTCTGTAAACTCAGCCAGAGTCGACCCAGCTTTAAATGAGTACCAGGAAAAATCTGAGGAAGGTAAACATGATGGGTGTACGTAAGCACATGACATCTGGCCCCCATCCCCCTATTGTACTTCCAGGCTGAAAGGACCTTAATATGGAGTTCAGCCTTGCCGATTCAGACCATAAGGGCTTAGTGCTGCATCCTTTACCTTTCTTTTTATTCCTCATGCTTGGAAGCACCATTTCATTTTGAATTAAACTCATAATACCGGAACTGGACAGTAGCCTTCCGTCTTTCCTCAGAAAAAGGGGTGGTAAACTCTGAGAAGGTGGAGGGTTGGCTCATTCTTGAATCTAGAAAAATCAGCATCTACATATAGGGTTATTCACACTTGTAAATTCAAACTAATTCAGGCTGGAGACGTACTTCCAACCTTGCTGAAGAACAAATATGGCATTTATTTGGAGGATAGCACACCCAAAACTGATTGCCGAAAGAATAGCTTCACCTGCGCGCCCGGTTAATTTGCTAATAGTTCTTCCATGAAAACTCCCTGAGAATGTTTCAGCACTCCCTGGAAGAATTCCCACGTATTTGACACTTTCGGCGGCACACGGGGACCGTGTGCTGTGGCCGTTATGATCTAATGGTTCACCATCACGTAATTCTGCTGCATGAACTGTGACGTAATTATAAAGAGATATTTATGTTAAGCTTTAAGAAGAGCATAAATGAAATCTTACTATTTTGCTGAATCGTTCAACTGGTATTCATTGGATCTTCCAAAACACTCCTGTACACCCCCATCAGCCCACAGCCTCCTCATTGCAGCTAACAGCTCTTCGGAAAAGGGTTCAGTATCTTCCATCCGAGATATCACATCCATCACCATCTTTGCATCAGGCTGAAAAACAAATTCAGTTATTTGAAATATGAACTTATTGAGCGGATTATGCAAACCTTGGATAAAATTGGAAACGGGGTAACCTTCCTCGTATACAGAGTAGCACATGTCCATTTTGACTGTTAATTTTATTCGAAAAAATGCTTCAAACACAATTGTTGGTTGTTTTTTTTTTGTACCACATACAAAATTATCATAAATATGAGTCAACTGTCTTCAATCCCCAGTATATACGCTAAAATATAACTTTTGCATAAATCGTTCGATAAAAACGACTCATTTCGTGTGTTTGCGTTTGAAAAACAAACCGGGTATTTAAACCGGGTCTTCCTCCAAAAAACGAAAGTTCTCCAACAAAAATTCCAAAAAAGTTATCAGCAATCCCCAATTTGTGATTCTCAGTATTTTATTCCTAAATATGAGGGTTTGTTCAAAAGGAGGAAATGAGGGATTACACCAGGCCTCGTTTCAGGATTTGTATATATACGCAAGAGGAGAAGGAAAGGGGTGGGGCCTTTTCTATAAGTCTTGTAAATATCCAATTATGAAAATATAGTGTTATGTATTGTTTGAAATATGAGGAGGAAAGGTTCAAAAAGCTCGCACGGGTACATCCTTAGATGAGAATAATTGAAGTATAAAACTTATGTAAAAGCCAGACATTTTGATGACTTAGAATATGTTTTTTCATAGCTGCACCCCTATCCCTTTAAAGAGTGTTAAAATAAATAGTGTTTTGCCCCTGAAGCCATCTTAAGTGTATTCATACCTAAAAACTACGATTTGCAAATATTTTTTCTTTTGGTTGTTAAATTATTATGAAGTTTTTAGGCGGTACTACAAATTCGTCAGTGTTGCCGATTCGAACTGTGAAATCGAAACTAGCTAATTAATTTGATTGTGTATTCTGTCTGTAAAATTCAAATATTATTAAGGTAATGATTATAAAAGGACTACCATACCTTCAAAGGAAAGTTACACGTTCGTTACCTGTTTGGTTATTGTTAGCGTTCCTTAGCTACACGTTCGGTAGCTGTTCGGTTATTGTTAGCGTTCTTTAGCTCTTTGGTTATTGTTAGCGTTTGTTAGCTACACGTTCGGTAGCTATTTGGTTATTGTTAGCGTTATTTAGCTCTTTGGTTATTGCTAGCGTTCCTTAGCTGCCCGTTCGGTAGCTGTTTGGTTATTGTTAGCGTTCCTTAGCTACACATTCGGTAGCTGTTTGGTTATTGGCAGCGTTCTTTAGTTCTTTGGTTACTGTTAGGGTTTGTTAGCTACACGTTCGGTATCTGTTAGGTTACTGTTAGCGTTCTTTAGCTCTTAGGTTATTGTTAGCGTTCCTTGGTTACATGTTCGGAAGCTGTTTTGCTATTGTTAGCGTTCGTTAGCTACACGTTCGTTAGTTTTTTGTTTATTGCTAGCGTCCCTTAGCTGTTTGGTTATTGTTAGTGTTCGTTAGCTGTCTGGTTATTGTTAGCGTTCCTTAGTTACACGTTCGTTAGCTGTTTGGTTATTGTTAGCGTTCCTTAGCTACACGCTCGGTAGCTGTTTGGTTATTGTTAGCGTTTTTTTGCTCTTTGGTTATTGTTAGCGTATGTTAGCTACACGTTCGGTAGCTATTTGGTTATTGTTAGCGTTCTTTAGCTCTTTGATTATTGCTAGCGTTCCTTAGCAACATGTTCGGTAGCTGTTTGATTATTGTTAGCATCCGTTAGCTACACGCTTGTTAGTTTTTTGGTTATTGTCAGCGTCCCTTAGTTGTTTAGTTATTGTTAGTGTTTGTTAGCTAAAGGTTCGTTAGCTGTTTGGTTATTGTTAGCGTTCGTTACATCTTTGGTTATTGTTAGTGTTCGTTGGCTGATTGGTTATTGTTGGCGTCCATTAGCTATTTGGTTATTGTTAGCGTTCGTTAGCTACACGTTCGTTAGTTTTTTGGTTATTGTCAGCGTCCCTTAGCTGTTTGGTTATTGATAGCGTTCGTTAGCTGTCTGGTTATTGTTAGCGTTCCTTAGTTACACGTTCGTTAGCTGTTTAGTTATTGTTAGCGTTCCTTAGCTACACGTTCGGTAGCTGTTTGGTTATTGTTAGCGTTCTTTTGCTCTTTGGTTATTGTTAGCGTTTGTTAGCTACACGTTCGGTAGCTATTTGGTTATTGTTAGCATTCTTTACCTCTTTGATTATTGCTAGCGTTCCTTAGCAACACGTTCGGTAGCTGTTTGATTATTCTTAGCATCCGTTAGCTACACGTTTGTTAGTTTTTTGGTTATTATTAGCGTCCCTTAGCTGTTTGGTTATTGTTAGTGTTTGTTAGCTACACGTTCGTTAGCTGTTTGGTTATTGTTAGCGTTCGTTACATCTTTGGTTATTGTTAGTGTTGGTTGGCTGATTGGTTATTGTTGGCATCCATTAGCTATTTGGTTATTGTTAGCGTTCGTTAGCTACACGTTCGTTAGTTTTTTGGTTATTGTCAACGTCCCTTAGCTGTTTGGTTATTGTTAGCGTTTGTTAGCTGTTTGGTGGTTCTTAGCGGTCGTCAGCTACACGTTCGTTAGCGTTAGCTGTTTACATGTGCTTAATTTATTTAAGGTGGATTTTTCAGTACTTGTTAAACATATCGACTCAATTTCTTGATCTGTGTAAAACCGATTTCTCTCTTTATTTCAGTTTATATTCGTTGATAATCAGCTTAGCCTGAGTGAGATAAATTACCATGTAGATATATTTCAACTTATTATTCATTATATAGAATTTGTACTTTGGTTAAGTTAGGTATTTAATATAATCCGTTCTGGGCGGCCCATTTTCCATATTTCTCTGCTGTGGTTTCCATAATTTTGTTAATATAAAATGTCATATTTTTATATATTTCATTAGGATTAACCTAACTTCTTTCTTAGGTGGGGGGTCGGGATATTTAAAAAGTACCTACATTTATTTTCTCTCTCTCTCTCTCTCTCTCTCTCTCTCTCTATATATATATATATATATATATATATATATATATATATATATATATATATATATATATATATATATATATATATATATATATATATATATATATATATATATATATATATATATCCACTTAACTCTTTGAACAATTACATCTTATTTTTGTTATGATTGGCGCTTTAAATTAAACAAGCCCAATCCCTCTCATAACCAAATCCCACGCACAAGTGACAAATGAAGACCATACCATTTGTTTTCTTTTGATGCTGTGCCAAAAATAAGAAAGATTAACGATGTGAATCCCTTCGTTGGCACCCCCCTTTGGCCTACAGGACTCGTCTAAATAAATCTTCATTGATCCTCAATCGATGAATATCATTCATGACATCATGAGATAATATTCGTATGGAACGTCCCAGAGATCGATGAAATCTTTAGAAAGGACTTGCTCTCTTTTCATTCTGTTAGAGGGAGTCTATAGTTTAGTGGAATCATAATTTAGATAAAGGGAATAAGATAGATGCAACATTCCTTAAGATAGATGTAACAATGAGATAGACGAAGGCTGAGGTATTTAATGACGTGGAGGCTATATTGTTTTCACGGAAGGGGGGGGGGTGGTGAAAATAAAGTGGACAAAGCATGAAAATTGTATCAAACTAGAAGGAAACTATACGAGGAATGATTTAAAATATTTTATGCATTGGAGGGCAAGACGTGTGCGTGAATAAATGTAAGACTAAAAAACAATTAGAATATAATTAATCTAGCAGTAATAAATTGTAATAAGTGGGTAGATAGGATAAGTGTAAAGGGGCGGAATGAAAAATAAGATGTTATGTAAAGTTCTGAAATAAGTAAGTCACAAGAGCCATCAAAAAGACAAAGAAGCAGACATTTTTCTAAACAAAGTGCTCATTAACTGGGATCTCTCTACAGTTAGATTATAGTTTAAGTAGCAGTAGGAATTCACAATAAGTGGTTAGATAGAGTAAAGGGAATCATATGATAAATAAGATGCTATGTAAAGTGCTGACAAGTAAGTCACAAGGGCCATCAAAAAGACAACGAAACAGAATTTTTTCTAAAAAAAAGTGTTCATTAACTGGGATCCCTTTCACTATATATATATATATATATATATATATATATATATATATATATATATATATATATATATATATATATATATATATATATATATATATATATATAGGCTTCAAAGTTTTGGTTTTCTTTTTTAAAGTTTTTAAATGTTTGCAATCCCTTGCTAAAATATATATAATTATTTTGCAATCACCAGCCGTAGATTACCATTTTCGTAGACCCTTGTCAAAATAGTGAATCACCATTTGTAATAATTGCAAATTTTCGTTTTTTGGGCCTTCCTACTGACATTATACAACTGGTTGCGTTGAAAAAGGTTTCCTTTTTTAAGGTTTTTCAATTGTTTCAATTTACATTCAAGTCTTTGTTAAAATATATTCAAATATTTTTGCAATTGCTATTTTTTTGCTCTTTACGCTATCTAATGTCTTTTCATACTGATCCTTTTCAAAAATATTTGAGAATTGAAGCTAGTTTGATTTCTAACAACGATATGTACTAAGCTTGAAACTTTTTGTTTTCTTTTTAAGTTTTTTTGCCTTCCTATTGACATTATATAACTGGGTGCGTTCAAACTTTTAAGCTTCATCACTTAGCGAGTGGATTTTATCTAACAAAAAAAACAAACCACTTCTAAAATTCTTAGGTTTTTTTTTAGTTTAAAATAAAATATCAAAATTATTGCTCAGGTACCCTAAATGTTTTTGCAGTTTACGCAATAGCTTTTGGGATTCTGAACTAAACTTAAAAAATTTTCCAACTTTTTTCCATGTCTTAAAAATACATTGCTTATGCTTATAAGAAAAGAAATTCGGTAATGATATTTTTCTAAAAACAATTTCTACTAAGCTTTAAACGTTTGATTTTCTTTTTTAAGGTTTTGGAATTGATGTAATCCCTTGTTTAAATAAATACAAATATTTTTGCAATTACCAATTTCTTGCTCTTTACACAATTTAATGTATTTTCGTACTATATCTATTCAACGATATTTGATTTTTACCACAAGTCCGGTTTCTATCAACGATTTCTACTAAGCTTCAACTTTTAGTTTCCTTTTTTAAGGTTTTTGAATTGTTCTAATCCTTGTCAAAATATATGCGAACAAGCCGCCTGGCCCCGGTATTGGGCACGCGGCATGATTCTATATATTTAATCTCATTGTCGCTTGTTTTCTATGACGAAAGTAAAACAGTTCAAAATAGGGATGATACCTTTTTATTGACAGTGAAATATAAAATTATTTAACTGGATATTTCGAACACATATACAGTGTTCATCATCAGCAGTAAAAACAGGTTTTTACTGCTGATGATGAACACTGTATGTGTGTTCGAAATATCCAGTTAAATAATTTTATATTTCACTGTCAATAAAAAGGTATCATCCCTATTTTGAACTGTTTTACTTTCGTCATGGAAAGGCGGTGTGGTCTTCGAAGTTATCTACTTGTTTTCTATGTAGCATTGTAACTTGTAAAATTGGCCAGGGTAAATTTCGGCATTTTACGTGTTTTACAATAACTTTACGGACCCCTATAGAATTGGTATTTTACTTATTTTACGTATTTTACCGATATTTTAGATATTTTACTGACATACTTTACGAAACCGTGCAATTTTCAGAGCACAGAAGCGCGAAGAGGCTGGTAGAAAAAGGATGGAATATGATTTTGTTTTGTTTATAGCTATGTTCCCCGGTTTAAAAGGCGGTCTCTCTGACTTGGGTCTCTTGTTATCAGAACGATAAAAGCGTATTTAGTACAGGTAATTATAATTTTAATTTTTTAATTTTATAATTTTAATAAATTTGTTCATTTATTTTTTCCCAGGGGTTTTTCATGTGGAAGGGGTGGTAGAACAAGTTTTAGACAGGGTTCAGTCAATTCGAAATCAAAAGTTCCAGTGCCCTTTTCTAATATCTATCCTGCTTTTCAACGAATTGCTATTGAATCAATAGCTGACAACACTGACAACATTACTGACAACAGTGTCTAAAATAAATTCTTATTCTAGTTGAACTGCCCTTGTGTTTCAGCAGTAGTTTTGAAAAATTCTTCATATAAATACAGAATTAGCTCTAAGAAAAAGACGACGAGAGGGTGGAGGTATATATTGATATATAATCCTCAGGGCAGTATCCAGGACTTTTGTTTAGGGGGGCTTCGGGACAGGCACAGTCACCTGAATCGGAATCGAAGTCTAAAGGAAATGAGCTAAATTTGCAAGCGAATCTTGTTGAAGGCAGTGCTTATGTTCCAGTGCTTAGTTAATCAAAGTCATCAAAATGCTACAAACCTCTTTTATAATTGTATTCGGTACTCTTATAAATAAACGAAAAATAACAGTTATATGATATGAGGAACGCCATTTGAATATGAGGGCCATTTAAATATGCAAGGCTGTAAAGGCAATATTTTCTAGGGTTTAAATATAGAAAAAAATGACTCATATGATTTTACTCCCAAATAATGGTAAATTAGATTATTTTATTTTTTTTCTTATTACTTTTTTTTTACAAAATGGATATCCAAAATCAGGCACTTTTCAATTGCTAAGATATTAACCTAGGCACAAGATTAGCAAAGGGACAAACTAAACAGTTAGTTAGATTAATGAAATTCTAGATGGAGGGGCATTACCTTTTTTAAGCCCAGGAAAATCAGAATCATTAAACAGTTTCATGTAAAGCTGTTTGAACCATTTCATGGTTCAAGAGAAATGCTCAGCTGGTGGAAGGGCAACTCTAAAACACTAATTTTACTAATTTTAGTGTGTTTCCTAGGGAGCACCTTATTTTTATCTTATTTTACCGATTTTACCTTATTCTACCAATTATACTTACCGAGTTTTTATTTTACGGTAATTTTACAACACTACTTCTAACCGCAAAAAATTCGAAACAATTTGCTGACTTTTCATAGTGTAGTCTTTTCAGAGATATTTAACTATTAAAGCAAGTCCAGTTTCTAAAAATGATATCTACTAAGCTTTAAGCTTTTGTTATTGTTATTTAAGAATTAACGACGCTTCTTGACCACTAAGGTCCCTGCGTCGGCCCTGCAGGGCATTCCTGCAGCGTGATTCGATCTCTGGGTCCCGTATTACCAAGCTAAGGTCAAATCCACTGCGCCACCACAGGAAAGCTTTAAGCTTTTGGTTTTCTTTTTTAAGGTTTTTGACTTGTTGCAATCCCTCGTTAAGATATATACAAATATTTCCACAATTACAAGCCGGCAAGCCCCGGTCGAAGTCTGATTTCTAACAACGATATCAGCTAAGCTTCAAGCTTTTGATTTTTTTAAGGTTTTTGAGTTCTTGCAATCACATAATAATACAAATATTTTTGCAACTACCACCCGTTGGGACCCGGCACACGGCTTCACCAGGCTTCTATGTATGGATTCTCATTGTCGCTTGTCTTCAAACCGCAGACAAATTGCTGTCTTTTCACACTAGAGTCTTTTCAAAGTTATTTGATTATTAAAGCATATCTGATTTCTAACAACGATATTTACTAAGCTTCAAACTTTCATTTTTTCTTAAGGTTTTTGAATTGTCGTAATCCGTTGTTAAATCTTATCTATATAAAAAAATACCGTTTGTTTGTTTGTTTGTTACAAATAATATAAATTAAAAAAAAAATAAAAACTAAAAAAAAGACAACACAGAAACACAAAAAAAGAAAACACCAGAAAAACTAAAATAAAAAACAAAAAAAAAACTAAAAAAAAAATGAAAAAAAAGAACACCAGAAAAACTAAAAAAAAAACACACAGAAGAACTAAAAACAAAAAAAGAAAAAACAAAAACTAAAAAGAAACACCCCACGCGTTGCTGGGGCGCGCAGCGCCATAGCAATGCGTGGTAGGGGTAAGCTAGTACACAAATATTTTTGCAATTAATAGTTTTTGCTCTTTAGACAACTTAATATGTTTTAACACTGAGCCTTTTCAAAGATGTTTGATTATTAAAGCAAGTCCAATTTCCAGCTACGATTTCAGCTTAGCTTCAGACTTTTGCTTTTATTTTTTAAGGTTTTTGAATATTTGTATCTCTTGTCAAAACGGAGAATCATCATATGTAGTAATTGCAAAATTTCGTATTTTGGGCCTTCCTACTGACATAATATAACTTATTTCAATCCTATAAGCTTAATCACGTAGTGAGTGGATTTTATCAAACAAAAAAAAAACAAGTTTTAAAATTCTCAGGTACTCTTCTAGTTTGAATTAAAACATTAAAATCATAGCTCAGGCACCCTAAATATTTTTGCAGTTTCGTTTATAACTTTAGCGATTCTGAATTGAACTTTAAAAATATCAGATTTTTTTCATGTCTTGAAAAGACATTATTTATACTTATAAGAAAAGAAATTCGGTAATGATCTTTTTAACAGCGATTTCTACTAAGCTTCAAACTTTTGTTCATCTCTTGTAAGGTTTTACATTTTTGCAATCCCTTGTTAAAATATATACACATGTTTTTGCAATTAACAGTTTTTTGCTCTTTACACAATTTAATGTCTTTTCATACTGAATTATTCAAAGATATTTGATTATTAAAGCAAGTCGGATTTCTAATAACGATTTCTACTAAGCTTCAAACTTTTAGTTTTCTTTTTTAAAGTTTTTAAATTGTTGTAAACCTTTGTCAAAATATATAGAAGTATTTCGCAATTACGAATTTTTGCTGTGTAGACAATTTAATGTGAACTTTTCCATGCATGTAGATCTTTAATGTTCCCACATACGTGTGACAACATCATTGCAGTACTACAATGATGTATAGAAAAATAACGCCACTAAGCTGAATCTTTTTATCCAAAATTAAGGCTCTTACCGAGTTTTCTTAGACTTTCGACTTATTTAGATCGTTTTTTTTTATACGAGAATATCCGAATATACCAATTTTCTAGCGAAAGTATGGATTTCTTCCATGCATCATGTTTATGAAAAGTTATTTACGAAATATATCCTCAAAAATAGATTTAAATGAGAGTTTTAAACAGCAAATGACACCTAGCCAACATTTTTTGCCAGTGGGATAATCCCATTATCCCTAGCCAATGGGAGAATCCCATTATTTTTGCCAGAGAGTAAAATGAAAAATTGCACTACTAATCAACTTTTAGTGTTTTTCTTACTCTATTTCTTCCAGCAATACGATCTATTAAAATGTGTTCAGTAACTTTCTAGGAATCCTAAACAGTAAACATAAATCATCCAAACATTTTCGTCGTAGCAGAATTGTGCGGTTTTCCAGAAATAAAAACAGCTGTAAGACATGTTCTAAGAATCGTTAGAATTTTTTCCTAATTTTTCCCCAATACAAAATTCAGAAGACTCTCTAACTGCGAACGATATAAGGATCTATAATAACCAGCTTGAGCTTGTCCGGTTCTCTTTTCTAGCAAGTGTCAAGAGTTCCTTCAAAATCTCCAGGTGTTAAGAACATATATTGGAGAATTTAGCAAATGAAAACGCATAAGAGTAAATAAATGAAAACTGTTATTCTTTTTTCAATGACGCAGTCGGAACCAAATAAAGCACGAAAAAACAAAATTTCTGACAAGCTTTCAGGTGAATCCAAAACAAAATGGAATTAAAAACATGTTTTTTATTTAATTTCTTTTACGTTATCTATTAGAATTATAAAAAAACTGCCATAAAACTTAAAACAAACCTAACTATCCTATATATGGAGGGCGTGGTGGTTAACATGGTCGCATCCGGGATTTTTTATCCGAGGAGGGGGTTGGTTACAAATTTTTTTGGGGAGGAGTAGTGTGGCCAACATAGATACTAATTCTATAATATTCCTGTTTGAGTATGATTAGCAAATATTTGATCTTCATTGAATAAAAGAATGTCCAGTTATTATAATATTTAATATTTAAGTCAGGACAATTATATGAATAAATGTTTTGTCTTTTGAAAATATTGATTAGTATTGGGGTATGCGTAAAGTTGAAATTAATAAAGTAGTATATATTTTAAGCAATGATACGACAGCTGTTGGTCTTCCATGTCCCAACCTCCAAGGCCCCCAATGCCCCTCCCCCGACTTCTTACTCGACCTTTTTGCTTTCTTTTAGCTTTACTTCTTATTAACGTTTGTGTTTTATTTTTTTTACTTATAAATTTTTTCACCTTTTTATTCATATCTTAAAATCACGTAAAACATACCTAAAACAAAAAAACTTGTGACATTTTCAGAATATGTAACGAAGATGATAAAGGTATGTTAGTCGTGAATTCTCCTATTAGGAAAATAATATTTGTATATAATATTTTTTTAGGACTTCGAATTTTTTGGACTCAGAGTTTTTTGGCTATTAGCAACTGTTTCAGTCAAGTAGTTTTTTTGGGAGGGTGCCATGTGATAATAGATGAAAATTATCTCTGTCAAAATCGTGTGTGGCATTATAAAAATTTTGCCAAGTATTACCAAAACCTTGTGTGGTATTATCAAAATCTTGTTATATATTATCAAGCATCTTGCATTGCATTATAAAAATCTTTTTTTAGACTCAGAATTTTTAAGACTCAAAATTTTTAGGCTATTAGCAGCTGGTTCTGTCAAATGATTTTTATTTTGGAAGGTTGCCATTGTGATAATTGGTTGGGATAATGATAAAACTATTAGCCAAGTATGTTCAAATCTTATGTGATATTACCGAAATCTTGCGTAGTATTATCTAAATCTTGTCAGAAATTATGAGAATCCTCTTTCGTAACGCTAACTTAACTAACTTAACGCTAAAGCTTTTAATTGTTTTAAAAAGTAGAATTGTGGCAAAGAGTCAAACTTTAGCGTAAAGAGCGAGGGATTGCGGAGGGGACAACCCATTTCATATACGGAGTAATTTCTGTTCGTTTTAAGTTTCAATGGCACTCCTTACTTTCAGTTTAAAAAACTAGTTTTTTTTATGTAATTTCTGAACGTTTTTGAATTAATGCATTTTTGATTTTGGCTCTCCGCACATAAATTATTAAAATGAAATTTGCATATTATTTTTTTTTGGCTAAACGGCTTTCTCTTAGTTTTGATTAGACGATTTTGAGAAATAAGGGGTGGGGAAGGAGGCCTAGTTGCCCTCCAATTTTTCGGTTACTTAAAAAGGCAACTAGAACTTTTAATTTTTAACGAATGTTTTTATTAGTAAAGAATATGCGTAACTTAAGAATTAACTTACGTAACAAACTTTTATGCTCTTATATTTTTATTATGTATATGAGGGGGTTTGTTCCCTCGTTAATACCTCGCCTTTTACACTAAATCTTAAGTTTTGTCCCAATTCTTTAAGAATGACCCCTGAATCAGAAAGGCCGTGGAATAAATAGTTGAAATTACTAAAAATACTTTAGCATAAAGAGCAAGGTATTTATCTCCTCCTAAATACCTCGCTCTTTATGCTAAAGTATTTTTAGAACCCCTCATATACGTAATAATCTTTGTTCGTTTTAAGTCTTAATGCTACTCCTTACTTTCAGTTGAAAAACTTTTTTGTGTTTATTTTTTCATTGTTTTTTTATAGTAATGCTAGAAAATCCCGCGCCCTTTTCATTGAATTTCTCTTCCCCCATGACATATTCCTCCAAGAGAAGATCCTCCCACATAGCCCCCTCCCCTCAACCCCACCCCAAACCAAAATAATCCCCTGAAAACGTCTGTACACTTCCCAATAACCATTACTGTATGTAAACACTGGACAAAGTTTGTAACTTGCAGCCCCTCCCCCAGGGACTGTGGGGGAGTGAGTCATTCCAAAGACATAGTTAATATGGTTTTCGACTATGCGGAACCAAATGGCTATCTCAAAATTTGGATCCGTTGACTTTGGGAAAAAATGAGCGTGGGAGGGGGCCTAGCAGCCCTCCAATTTTTTTGGTCATTTAAAAAGGGCACTAGAACTTTTAATTTCCGTTAGAATGAGCCCTCTTGCAAGATTCTAGGACCACTTGGTCGATACGATGATCCCTGGTGAAAAAAAAAACAAACAAATAAACACGCACCCGTGATCTGTCTTCTGGCAAAAAATACGAATTTCCGCATTTTTGTAGATAGGAGCTTGAAATTTTTTCTATGGGGTTCTCTGATACGCTGAATGCGATGGTGTGATTTTCGGTAAGATTCTTTGACTTTTAAGGGGTGTTTCCCCCTATTTTCCAAAATAAGGCAAATTTTCTCAGGCTCGTAACTTTTGATGACAAAGATTAAATTTGATGAAACTTATATATTTAGAATCAGCATTTAAATTCAATTCTTTTGATGTATCTTTTAGCATCAAAATTCCGTTTTTTAGAGTTTCGTTTACTATTGAGCCGGGTCGCTCCTTACTACAGTTCGTTGCCACTAACTGTTTGATTATCTAAATCTTGTCAAAAATTATGAGAATCCTCTTTCGTATTACCGAAATTTTGCAAGGTAATAGCAAGATTTTGTGTGGCATTATCAAAATCTTGCCAAGTATTACAAAACCTTGTATGGCATTATCAAAATCTTGGCAGATAATGTTAAAATCCTCTTTGGTATTATCAATATCTTGCAAGGTAATAACAAAATTTTGTGTAGTATTGTCAAAGACTTGTCAAGTATTACCACTATTTTGCGTGGTATTATCAAAATCTTATCAGATATCACGAGAATCCTCTTTGATATTACCAAAATCTAGCAAATTAAAAACCAAATTTTTTGTGTTATTATCAAAGTCTTACCTGATATTAGCAAAATATTTTCTGGAACTACCTAAACTTGTCCCATATTATCAAAATCTAGCATGGTGATATCAAAATCATATGCGGTATTGTCAAAATCTCGGCAGGTATTACCAAAATCTTGTGTAATATTATCGAAATATTGTCAGATATTTTGAAAAACTTTTAAAACGCATCAAAGATTTGTTTATATTCAGTTTTGTTACATTTTATGAGTCAGACGAGCATTTCTGGGGGGTGGGGGGTAGTAAAAACCCTTACCCTCCCCCTTGGATGCGGCTTTGGTGGTTACCCTTCTTTTCCCTTCGCTCTTTAAGCTGAAATATTGCAAGTGTCTTACTGATTGCATTTAGATTGCCTTTCAGAATATTGGAACGGGAAAATTGTTTTTTTAAGAATTAGGTATTGTGATTTTTTTTTCTATGCCAGTACTTTCGCCATTGCCGAAACCACCTTTCTGTAAGTATTAGGGATTAGGTCAAATTTCAGTATAAAAGTTTGGGATTTTGAGGGGGAAAATTCAACTTCACCGCTTTACAGGACAAATTAGGTTTGTTTCAAGTTTATAAATCACTCTTTACTATCTTTAAAGAAAGTGTTTTTTTCATTCCTGTTAATTTTTAATACCATATCCATGATTCATGGCTGTCTTGAGGGGAGGGGTTAGGGGGTTTGAACTCCTCCCTGAAGATATTTGTGCGACTCGTAGAAACGTAATAAAAATACATAAGAACACATTTTGATGCATTTTTAAAGTTTGTATAAGCTATTCTCTCTCCAAAAATACCCCCCCCCCCCCGAACAAAAACCTGGATATCATGATAATCAAAAATATGAGGGGCAATAAGGACCTCATATTGAGAATAAAGTTGAAATATTGTACATTAAAAATACTTTGAGAAAAGGGGCTCTTGTAGGTACATTTACGTTTGCTTTCACGTAACAGTAACGTATATATGTTCTATATCTCCACGGAGATCTAGAATTGTTCTTCGATGTCCCCCACAATCAAGATTTTCTAAAGATCTTGTCAGGATTTCTAAAATTTTGCATAATTCACCTCTTTTAGTGATTTCTTCACACATCGTCAGACACCCTTCAAAATATTCCCGTAATGTTGCACTGTATGGGACTGCTTTCTTCACAAGTTCTTAATATGTTTTTTTTTTCTCAAAATAGTACACTTGCTTGATACTATCCAATTAGAGAAACGGAAATTCTAGCTTGGAATCTTCCTAGGGTGTGACCCTATCAACGAAAAGCTACCTGCTCTATGCATCCACATCTACCATTGTATAACTTCATACGATGGTTTCCAGAACTGAAGTTTAGTAATTGGTTAGGAGTTACGGACACTTACCAATAAAGTAAAGTGGTAGATACTTGGGCACGTCTTGTGTATTAGACAAAAAGTAATAAGAAATAGTAATTCTGACAAATATCGAAAGGATATTTGTACAAATGTCTAGTTTCAGAGGCAATATTGGCGTGAGAAATAACGTGCAATTCAAAGGGTAAATTCAGTCGATAAGAATAAACAAGTATTATAGACAATTCATCCAATTAAAGTAACGATTATAGACAGTGGTGTCGTTTCGGGGGGACGGGGGCAAAGAGGGGCGGGAAAAAATATTGGAGAATACTTATTTGTATAGTCCACGCACCTTAAGTCTCCAGATGGACACCCCTCTTGCCCCCCAATAAAAATTCTGATCATAGAGTATCGAATAGTTGTCGACGTGCTATTGGGGTGGAGGCAAACAAATTCATTAGGGGGGAGAGGGTACCTAGGGCCCAAGGATAGTATTATATGTCCTATGTACCCTTGGATTTTATTATTCCTGGAGGTGCTGCCCTCTCTCCGACCCTTTTCACATCACAAATCGTTGGTTGTTCCACTACGCAGCCTATTTTCACACCACACTTGGTATAATCTGAAAAACACATGGGATATTTCGTGCCACAAGTGGCACAAGTGGCACAAGTGGCACATACCACCTGATATCCACAATTTTTAAGCTAGTTCTCACTTCGTCCCAAAATGTATTATTAAGAAAAATCAATCTGTTCCCAAACGTGTGGAAATTGTTCTCTAGAGGATAGCCTAGACAGCAAACTAATAACTGGAGTATTATGAATTAGTTCCCCACCGACAGACTCAAATTCATCATTAAGATTAATTGGTATTAAACAGTGGCATAACCTAGAATGACCTTGGTCAGCAAATTCCTTCAATGACCGAACAATTTCCAATTCGATTACGTCAAACTCTTGGTTGACAAGGAACTTGATTTATATTTTCTTTTTACAAGAATAGATAAATTCCGAACTATATAGTACAAATATAACATACTATAAATTACAACCAAATAATATTGATTTTCGTTAGTGTACCTGAGGTCGTTTCGTGAAATATTTTTCTATTAAATATTGAAGCTGTGACTTTGTTTGAACTTAGCAGGACATGAGCATTACATTACCATTGAACTTAGCATGGTTAAATGACTATTTTTATTTAAAATAAAAACTTTAAAAAACGCATTGAAAGTTTGTTTGCGTGCGTTTTTGTTACGCTTTAACGAGTTGCATAAAGATTTCGGGGGGACAGCCCCGTAGCCCTTCCTGAATACAGTCTTGATGATAACCCTTCTAAAGGGAATGTGATTTTTCTTAAATTTCTCCTTGAAAGTATGATCCACTAAATCCTAGCCGGACAAATTTAAATAAAAGTGTTTAAAGAGTGACTTTTCGCCAGAAAATTGATACAAGTCTATGTTTTATACCTTGGTTTACCATAGGCTGTGACCAATGGTAACCATTGGTCAGACAATGGTAACTATGGCTGTGACTGGTGAAAACCATTGGCTTTAACCCTTCCCTCTGATGATATATTGAAATTTGATCTCTGAAAGTTTAGTCAAATTCCCTGCTCTATTGGTGTCAATCTAGGGGAGGGAAGGAGAGGGTATTATAAGGACATGTAAAGATAGGGGTCAAGCTTTCCTATACATTATAAATAATACCTTTTTTACCATTCTCATTGAAAAATACCATTTTTGGTACTTTTACTTTATAGTTGAAACAGTATATCCCCTTCTTCCACAATTTGTGACTTGGTAAAACTGCCCTGCTCTATATAGTTGAATATAATTGATTGTGCGACCTAGTTTACCTACTTTCCCAATAGAACTGATCGTAATTCGCGAGTGTGACACCGGTTGAATCATGGGTCATGCTAAAAATAATAAATGAGAATCGCATATTTTTATGAAAATACACCATGGGTGGCCGTCTTTGGATAAAAAGTATCCTAAAAAATAAAATCCGAACAGCGTTGGCTTTTAGTGACTTTTCTGGCTAACTTGATCAAACGATGTAAAAAAGGGGGGCTACGAATTAAGGGAAAACATTATAAATTAAGGTGGCTCTATCTTCCAAGGAATATATCATTTTGTTATTACATAAAAATTAAATTGTTTATTATAACATTTTATTATAATTTTTCGTCACATTTCATTTATTTTATATTTGTATATATATATATATATATATATATATATATATATATATATATATATATATATATATATATATATATATATATATATATATATATATATATATATCATGAAAAGAGAAATCACCAATGCAACAGCACAAACAAACAAAAAAAAAAAAAAAAAAAAAAAGAGAGAGAGAGAGACAGAAGGAGAAAAGGAAGACTGTTTTCCTAAATTAGTGATTAATATAGACCAGCACTTGAATGAGGCCTATATATATTCGTCATAAACTCTAGAAAAGATCGTTTGAAGACGCGTCTTTATTTTCTTTAATGCAACATATTCATTGCCAGAAAAATAATTAGTCCTGAAATTCAAATATTTATTCGAAAGGACAAAGAGTAGGAAATAACCTAACAGGGCAAAACTTCGATTTAGTCACGCACACAGGAAGTCTTCATTCTCACCGCCCAAACCTATCATAATTTGACTATGCCATATAAATTTGATAGAGTTTGTCTGTTTTTACTAATTACCTCCCCCTCCCTCACTTTAAGTACACCCACTCAGATCCAGTCACACGTACTTACCTGCCAATATGCCATTGCTGATAAATGATCTAAAGAGCTAACAATTTCCAAGTCGATTACCTCAGACTCAGGAAAAGGGATTTACAGTCACTTAAATTAATAAATTAAATCCCTGTAGCTCTCTTGACGGCTGACGCACAGGATATGGATATTGATACGAATCCAGAAAATAAAGTTAAGATAGTTAAAAAAAAAAGAAAAAAAAAAAAAAAAAAAAAAAAATCCCAGAAAGGCTGATCAAATTTAAGTATTTAAGTTATGAAAAGCAATTCAGAAAGTGTGCATAAATTTCACTCGTATAAGCTGTCCATTGTCTTTGACGTAACTCACAAGTCGTCGTATATTTTAAGTGTGTACTGGTTAAGTGTGTCTTACTTTCTATTGTCTTATGATGCTTGGGAAGAGGAAGTTCTAGCGCTAAAGCTGGTTTTAACTCGTATAAGCTGTCCATTGTCTTTGACGTAACTCACAAGTCGCTCGTATATTTTAAGTGTGTACTGGTTAAGTGTGTATTACTTTCTATTGTCTTATGATGCTTGGGAAGAGGAAGTTCTAGCGCTAAGGCTGGTTTTAACTCGTATAAGCTGTCCATTGTCTTTGACGTAACTCACAAGTCGTCGTATATTTTAAGTGTGCACTGGTTAAGTGTGTCTTACTTTCTATTGTCTTATAATGCTTGGGAAGAGGAAGTTCTAGCAATAAGGCTGGTTTTAACTCGTATAAGCTGTCCATTGTCTTTGACGTAACTCACAAGTCGCTTGTATATTTTAAGTGTGTACTGGTTAAGTGTGTCTTACTTTCTATTGTCTTATAATGCTTGGGAAGATGAAGTTCTAGCAATAAGGCTGGTTTTAACTCGTATAAGCTGTCCATTGTCTTTGACGTAACTCACAAGTCGCTTGTATATTTTAAGTGTGTACTGGTTAAGTGTGTCTTACTTTCTATTGTCTTATAATGCTTGGGAAGAGGAAGTTCTAGCAATAAGGCTGGTTTTAACTAGTATAAGCTGTCCATTGTCTTTGACGTAACTTACAAGTCGCTCGTATATTTTAAATGTGTACTGGTTAAGTGTGTCTTACTTTCTATTGTCTTATAATGCTTGGGAAGAGGAAGTTCTAGCAATAAGGCTGGTTTTCACTCGTATAAGCTGTCCATTGTCTTTGACGTAACTCACAAGTCGCTCGTATATTTTAAGTGCGTACTGGTTAAGTGTGTCTTACTTTCTATTGTCTTATAATGCTTGGGAAGAGGAAGTTCTAGCGCTAAGGCTGGTTTTCACTCGTATAAGCTGTCCATTGTCTTTGACGTAACTCACAAGTCGCTCGTATATTTTAAGTGTGTACTGGTTAAGTGTGTATTACTTTATATTGTCTTATGATGCTTGGGAAGAGGAAGTTCTAACGCTAAGGCTGGTTTTAACTCGTATAAGCTGTCCATTGTCTTTGACGTAACTCACAAGTCGCTCGTATATTTTAAGTGTATACTGGTTAAGTGTGTATTACTTTCTATTGTCTTATAATGCTTGGGAAGAGGAAGTTCTAGCAATAAGGCTGGTTTTAACTCGTATAAGCTGTCCATTGTCTTTGACGTAACTCACAAGTCGCTCGTATATTCTAAGTGTGTACTGGTTAAGTGCGTATTACTTTCTATTGTCTTATGATGCTTGGGAAGAGGAAGTTCTAGCAATAAGGCTGGTTTTCACTCGTATAAGCTGTCCATTGTCTTTGAAGTAACTCACAAGTCGCTCGTATATTCTAAGTGTGTACTGGTTAAGTGTGTCTTACTTTCTATTGTCTTATAATGCTTGGGAAGAGGAAGTTCTAGCAATAAGGCTGGTTTTAACTCGTATAAGCTGTCCATTGTCTTTGACGTAACTCACAAGTCGCTCGTATATTTTAAGTGCGTACTGGTTAAGTGTGTCTTACTTTCTATTGTCTTATAATGCTTGGGAAGAGGAAGTTCTAGCAATAAGGCTGGTTTTAACTCGTATAAGCTGTCCATTGTCTTTGACGTAACTCACAAGTCGCTCGTATATTCTAAGTGTGTACTGGTTAAGTGCGTATTACTTTCTATTGTCTTATGATGCTTGGGAAGAGGAAGTTCTAGCGCTAAGGCTGGTTTTCACTCGTATAAGCTGTCCATTGTCTTTGACGTAACTCACAAGTCGCTCGTATATTTTAAGTGTGTACTGGTTAAGTGTGTATTACTTTCTATTGTCTTATGATGCTTGGGAAGAGGAAGTTCTAGCGCTAAGGCTGGTTTTAACTCGTATAAGCTGTCCATTGTCTTTGACGTAACTCACAAGTCGCTCGTATATTTTAAGTGTGTACTGGTTAAGTGTGTATTACTTTCTATTGTCTTATGATGCTTGGGAAGAGGAAGTTCTAGCGCTAAGGCTGGTTTTAACTCGTATAAGCTGTCCATTGTCTTTGACGTAACTCACAAGTCGCTCGTATATTTTAAGTGTGTACTGGTTAAGTGTGTATTACTTTCTATTGTCTTATGATGCTTGGGAAGAGGAAGTTCTAGCGCTAACGCTGGTTTTATCTCGTATAAGCTGTACATTGTCTTTGACGTAACTCAAAAATCGCTCTTATATTTAAGTGTGTACTGGTTGAGGGTGTCTTCCTTTCCTTTTTTTAGATGTTTGATAATGTGCACTTGGAGGTAGTATGTACAGGCATGGGTTTATCAACAGGCCCAGTAGGCCCGGGCCTAGGGTATCACAACTCCAGGGGGCACTATAAATTATCACTGAGCGTTTATTTTTCTTTATAAAAAACAGGACTCACGTGCATACAGCCTATTCACCGAAAAGGGATTTTAAAACAAGACAAAAATTCCGTGGCCACTTAGAAAATGTTGGATTTCTCCCTAGAATGTCAGCTGAGAGTTCGGTGTCACCACTCTCTTTCATTACTTTTGGCTCATCAGTTTGTACTCTATTAAGTGCTTCCACTATCCCCGAGTTTTCAGGGACTTCCCCAAAAATGTCGCTAAAACGGAGCAGCAAAAACGCTTGAGTCTAGGAGCATCAAAGCTATAATTTCGGCACTGAGTATGTAATGGCTGTTTCAAACTGTTCGTGGTAGCGAACCGTAAGCAAGAAGTGATCTGGCTCAATAGTAACCCAAACTCCAAGAAATGGAATTTTCCCTTAAAATTCATTGAATCCTAATGAAAATTACAAAATCGGATTATACATATCAGAGAACTCTACTGTAGAGGTTTGAAGCTCCTACCCGCAAAAATATGGAATTTATATTTTTTGGAAGAAGAAACATCACGGATGCGTCTTGATTTGTATTTTTTTTTCCAGGGGTGATGGTATCAGCCCAGTGATCCCAGAATATCAGTAGAGGGCTCACTCGAGAGAATTTAACGGTTCTAGTGCCCTTTTAAGTGATCAACAATTTTGGAGGGCAACTAGGCCCCCCATGTCCTTTTCTCATAATCGCCAGATCAAAATTTTCAGACAGCCATTTTGCTCAGCATAGTAATAAACATGCCTTTGGAGATATGACAACACGATCACAGCCCCTGGGGAAATGTCTTTAAGCTACAAAGTTTACCCATTGTTCACGTGAAGTATTTGTTATTGGAAAGTATGCATGCATTTTTCGGGCGGGTGGGGGTGAATTTTCTGCCGTTTTAATTTTCCACGGGGATCATTTTCCATAGGGAGGGAAGTTTTCAGTGGATGAATTTCGCAGGGAGACATTTTACACTGGGGGAATTTGCCAAAATTCCTACACGAAGTTCATCTTATGCCTTCCTTCTCTTTGCCGATTCAATTTTGCGAATGAAGATGTTAAGGGTAACTGTTCGCGGTAAATTTTTACCAAGACTAAATTGTCTAGAGAATAAACCCATGAGGAGGAGGGATTTTTTCAATGGAGGTGGAGCCAGGTTTCCGAGAATAATTTAAAGAACGATTGGAAATTAAATATAAAAAAATCAACTAAAAATAAGGAGCAACATTGAAACTTAAAACAAATAGAAAATACTGCGTATACGAGGGTGGCTGCTTCTCCTCAACACCTCGCTCTTTACGTTAAAGTTAAAATTCTGTCCCGATTTCTTAAGCACCACTCCTGAAACACTATGTTCATTTAATTAGAGCAATAAGAAATTTTTTTAAAGTACTGTGTGTACTTTAAAGTTAGATTTTTTGTTTAATATCCCCAAAACTGATTCTTAGTTTCCATTTTGTTACAAAATCTCTATGGGTCTTACTGCTCTTTCATAATTTCTAAAACACTGCTACTACTAACAACTTACTGCAACACCAATCCGCCTAATGCTAGCATAGCTACGCACGCTCCTCCTCCATCCTAATCTATTCAAAGCCTCCCTCTTTACAACCTCCCATGAAGTGCCAATTTCCCTTAAATCTTTCCTTATGACTCCCTTCTACCCATGTCATCCTTCGTCCGAAGAATCTGTCCCAATTCGTCGGCAACATGTTACTGCTCTGGAAGCAAGTGGCTAGCACTGGATTGTATGAATATTTATATGTAAAGCTTGCTTATCCTTACTCATTGTAAGACAGGTTTGGTACTGTCGCGAAACTATAGCTAGTTTCTGGTTGTGGCTGCAAGGAGCAGGCGTTTGAATATACGGAGTATTTATAAGGAGCTCTTAAATATCTTTCATTATTACCAAAACAGAATCCTAGGTTGGCAACGCTCACCAGACGGCAAAATGCTACTGGCTCTAGCAGCAAGTGCCCTGCGCAAGCCTTTCTAAGTTGGGCTTACTTAGTCTTTCTTATTTTAAGACAGGGTACTAGGTTTAGTATTGTCACAATATTGCAGCAGCTGACTGGTTGCTCCCACAAAGGGCTAGCGCGTGAATATAGTGAGCATTTATAAGCAGCTTACCTTTCTTTTTTATTATCTCCAAAACAGAATCCTAGGTTTGGCAAAAATTGCCAAAAAGCAAAATGCCACTGGCTCTGGTAACAAGTGGCCAGAACGGGACCACTTTAACATTTCTAAGTAGTGCTTACCTGTCCTTCCTTGTTTTACGACAGGTTACTAGGTTTGGTATTGCCACAAAATGTAGGTAGAGATTGGTTGTGGCCACAGGGGGCTAATGCGTGGATATAGGGAGCATCAAAAGCAGAACTTACCTCTCTTTCATTATTCCCAAAACAGATTCCTAGGTTGGGCATGGCTCGCAAAATGGCAACAAGTGACTGGATGGTATTCGAATAGACAACAGGGCGGTATTGTTTAAAATCTTCGGAAGTGAAACCACTTTCATGAATAATTCTGAAAAAAAGCACCGTGGTTAGAAAAAGTAAATTCACTTTTTATGGTTTCTACTAGATATAGATTTGAAAAGTCCAAAAATAAAATTATGGGATAAACTGAGCTAGGATAATTCAAAAAGCTTTACGTTAGACAAGGACAAATTCAGGGGTATATTTGGCTCAAAAAGCTTTATGCTAGACAACAAAGATTTAGAAAAAGACCTGTTATTAACTTTTATTAAGTGTTATCAGTCCATTATTTTAAGTCACATTATGGTGAATCCAAGCCGTTTCAGAAGAAAAATTGAATTAATAGTGAAAACTAGGGATAGTCCTGCCTTGCTTTTCTCATCTTGGGGAAAATTAAATAAAAAAAAAAACAAGATTTTTTTAAATGAAAGTAAGGAGCGACATTAAAACTTAAAACGAACAGAAATTACTCCGTATATGAAAGGGGCTTTTCCTTCTCAACCCCCCGCTCTTTACGCTAAAGTTTGACTCTTTCTCTTAACTCTAAATTTTAAAACAGTAAAAAACTTTAGCGTAAAGAGCGGGGTTGAGAAATTTTCTCAGGCTCGTAACTTTTGATGGGTAAGACTAAACTTGATTAAACGTATATATTTAAAATCAGCATTAAAATGCGATTCCTTTGATGTAGCTATTGGTACCAAAATTCCATATTTTAGAGTTTTGTTACTATTGAGCCGAGTCGCTCCTTACTACAGTTCGTTATCACGAACTGTTTGATTTGGTATCGTTTTGTGACTTTTTCTTTATTTGACAAATAACTATTGAGGTTCCATCGACTGTGCACCCATGGACGTATCCAGGGGTTTGGAGGACACCGAACCCCTCCCTAGATTTTACTGGCGTCCTCATTTTTTTTCTCTATATTTTACCCTTTTTAAAATAAAATTGTCAACTTGGTCAATTATTGGCACCCTTGTCTCAATTCCTCGCCCCAAGATTTTGTTCTAGATCCACACTGTGCGCTCCATTAACGATCGGGCAGTTTTAGAAGAAATACGGAATACTGAGTGAAAACTAGCGAATGTTTACTCTCTATTAAACTTTCTATCTCTATGAGTAGTTCCTTGCATAATATATATTAATTACTAAAGTAAGAAAACAGTCTTCCTTCCTCCTTCTGTCTTTCTTTTTTGTTTTTAATTTTTTTTTATTTAATATATTATTTATTATTTATTATACCTTATAAATTATTTATTATATATTATTTATTATTCATTACTTAATCTTATTTTTATAGTTTATATTTTTATGTTCGGTAGTATTGTGTGAGTTCTTTCTGTGTTTGTGCTGTTGCATTGGTGATTTCTTTTTTCACTATAATTGCCAACTAAGAAAAACAACCAAAAGTAAACACAAAGACAGAACTGATGCGATCGGGCAAAGTGACTAATGGTGCATATTTCAAAGAGCAACAATTGCTTCTCTGAGTGAAAATGAATATGCCATTTAAATTGGCTATTAAATTGGATAAGAAGTATTTATAGAGTACTATAAAATTTTAGTGTAAACAATTTGTAGTTTAACAGACAGTAACAGTACCCTCTGAAATAATGGATAACTTCTGCTCCTTTAATTCAGCTTCTAAATTTTACCTGAATAAACTTGTCTTTTTTTATTCAACCTACAATTAAGTTGCAATTAGTTCAAACAGTTCGTGGTAACGAACTGTAGTAAGGAGCAACCCGGCTCAATAGTAACTAGATAGGGAAGTTTAGACTTCCCTATCAAAATTTACTAGCCTAAAAAAATTTGTCTTAATTTAGAAAATAGGGAGAAAAGCCCCTTAAAAGTCATAGAATTATATAGAGTCATAGCATTTTTAGCATTTTTTTTTTGCCACAAGACAGATCACGGATGCGTGTTTATTTGTTTGTTTTTTGTTTGTTTTTTCAGGGATGATCGTATCAACCCAGTGGTCCTAGAATGTCGTGAGAGGGCTCATTCTAATGTAAATTGAAAATTCTAGTGCCCTTTTTAAGTGACCAAAAAATTGGAGGGCATAGGCCCCCTCCCACGTTAATTTTTTCCGAAGTCACCGGATCAAAATTCTGACATAGCCATTTTATTCAGAATAGTCGAAAAATTTAATAACTATGTCTTTGGGGACGACTTACTCCCCCATAGTCCTTTTGGTGGCCCTTATTCCAGCAAAAGTGGACTTTTTCATTTATTACAGAAAAAATGTGTTTTATGGCCCTTATTCCAGCAAAAGAAGACGTTTTCATCAATTATAGAAAAAAGTGTGTTTTGATGGCCCTTATTCCAGCAAAAGTAGACGTTTTCATCAGTTACAGAAAATTTTCTGCTGAATAATTATTTTTCGGCTTTATGCTGGTTTCTTAATACTCCTTCTATTTCAAAATTTGGTTCTCAGGGACCCTTTGGATACGTTGCCAAGACAGCTAATTTGTTTTCTTAGCAGAAGAAGCTTTCTAACAATATAAAAAGAAATTAGAAAGGTCACATAAGTTAGTAAGTAATAGCAAAAGGTACTTTATCTCCTAGAAAGAATTGGTTTATTCTATCCATGCCAGTATTACTTGAAAGAAAAATACATTAGTTCTTCTGAGACAGCAGATACTCAGATAAAAACCAAGTCTTAAGAACTCAAATAAAATCAAAAATGCATCAATTCACAAAAATGTACTGAAGGGCAAAATGTATTTCTCAAAATCTAGAGAGCTGGTAATTCTTTTCCAATTTTTTCAATAAAAATAGCAATAAAAGTATCTCTGAATGACAATAACAAACACAGTTTTGAAAGTCCCCACCCTCATTGACAGCCCTGGTATGTTCGCCTAGTAATTAAAATCGTAGTGATCGTTTTTTTTGGGGGGGGGGTCTTCATTGAAAAACTAAGAAAACAATATTTCCTTTCGCAAGACTGGGAAATTGCATTGTTATTTTTTTTTGCATTTACTTTTAAAGAATTTAAGGAAACTATCTTCCTTTCCTAAAGTTTTCGAATTGGTGCCCCCGCTTAGAGCATCTGTTTCCCAACTTCTGGGCTGAGTTTAGCAGAATAAAAAAAAGAAAAAAAAAAAAACTAGCAGAAACATTGGCAAACAATTTGGGAACATTTAGGAACAAACAGTTGGGACAATTTAGGGTTGAAAATAAAAAGTTTTAAAACAGGTTTTTGAAACAGGATATTGACATATAAATTTTTCTCTTCTGCTAATGGGATATTAAAAGAACGAAAAACACGGTTATTAAATAATTTGTTTTTTTCAGCGAATTCTTTGTGTGTATTGTAGCTCGGGTATAAAAAGAATAAGAAGAAATGGATTTTGCTCTAGATTTCCCAATACCATCCCCATCGCAATTTGTAGTAACAAAAATAAAAATAAAATAACAAAACATAAATAATAGTCACAATTATAACACCAATGCTAGAATTCATACTCATATCTTGCATAATAATTATAACAATATAATAGTACACATAAAGTATTATGTTTTATAAATTATGTATTTATATTAAGTGTTTATATTATACTAGTACTACTACTAACAACTCACTGCAGCACCAAACCGCCTGAGATTAAAAGAGCTACGCACGCTCCTCCTCAATCCCGATCTATTTAAAGCATCCCTCTTTAAATCCCCCCAAGAAGCTTCGATTTTTCTTAAATCTTTGCTTAAGACATTCTACCTCATTCATGGTTGACCCGCTTTTCGTTTGGCCCTGGAAAGTTAGTCATTAAGAACAATATTTGGCAATCTGTAATCCTTCGTCCACAGAACGTGTACTAGCCATCTCATTCTTTTCCTCATTATAGTTCTAGAAAGCGGGATTCAACCATATTACATATTATATTATATTAATGTTATAAATCGCATAGGTACTTGTCTCTTAAAGCGCCTATGTTAAGTTCTTTATTCATTGACAGTAGTGGTGCATAGATGAGTACAGACTCTATGCCTGATGGTCTAAAGAATGTACCCAAAACCTCATTATTGTATTACAGACAATACATATAGGTCATATTCAAACAGCAACATAATTTCTATGTTCAGGTTATACTACTTAAGAGGGACGAGCGCAAAGGATTTTTGAAACACTTGTTCTTTGACACAATTTTTTTGCATAAAGGCATTTGTGGATGAGAGAAATTTATCAGTATTCATAAGTTATAATGAATAAGCTACCTGCAAATGTAAGTAGTTTTGAATTCATAATCGGTTAAGATTATAATGCCTCACCTTTATATTATCCATTACGGAGTCCATTTTATTATTTTTCAAAGTACATAAATTCGACACCCTTTTGCCTACTTCATACTTCAACAAACAGTGCTAAACTGAAATTGAGGTTTTATAGTACTGAGCTGTAAATTCTTATCGAAACAATCCATCAGGTGATTAATATGACGTCTAATAGGGGGACAGTTAATTATGTTAACAGTTATAATTTCTACGCTGCTATTTTAAAAGTAAAATACTCTGAAAGATGATTTGTATGTTTTTAATATCTTAATTGGAAGTTTTCTTAAGAAAATTCTTAGTCTCACTGAAATCGGACTGCCTTTGCATAGGTTTTAAGAACTTCCATTACAAATTTTTTTTGGATTTGCACTCGCGAGCCATAAGAGGCGCTTTGCCTCCTAGGCTTAGCTGAATCCATGTTAAAGCTAATGTAAGACCTCAAAATGGAAAAAGTGCAAATGTCAAGAGAAAACATTATGAAGATTTTACAGAGTGAACTTTTTCAGAAAATCATTTTTTACGATGATATTCTACGTGCCATTATTTCAAATAAACATATTTTTATGCATTACTTTGTTATGTTTCTATTATTTTTAGAGTACAATAGCATGTCGAACTTTCCGAGTGTTCATTAAAAAATTCGAGGATGTAAGAAAAGGAATTTTCAGAGACATAGGTTTCAGATCCTATCGGGCTCATAGATACATTTGAATCAAAGATAGGTCATCAGGGACTTATACAAGAGTTTTAGAAAGAAGAGATTGAAATGTTTTCCAAAATCCACACATACAGCAAACAGACGAGGTTGAAGCTAAATCCATATTAAAAGTCATGTAAGACCTAACAAGAGAAAACACAAAGAAGTGTTGTATGTGTTGTATTTTTTAAGAAGATATTGTACTTGTCATTATTTCAATAGTAAAATATGCTATGTTCCATTATTTTTAGAAGGTTTATTTTTTTAGAATGTTTAGAATATTTTAAAAAGTCGGAGATCTAAGAAAAGGATTTTCAGAGACATAGGTGGTAGTACTAGCGGGCCGATAAAAGGAACATATTAGAATCTGAAGGCTTTTACCAAAGTATGAGAGAGATGTGCTGGATTTTTTTTCAACATCCATTCAGAGAGGCCAACAGACGAGGTTGTAGCTCAATCCATGTTAAGACTCATCTATTATCTCAAAATAAAAACATAACATTACGTTATGATTTTATGTTAAACAAAAATAAAATGCAGAATATTTTGGAATGGGTTCCAAGCATTCATTTTTATGATGATATCCTACATGCCATTATTTTTATAACAGTATATTATGCATTAATTCAATTAAATTTTTTTAATAACAAAAAATAAAAAAAAATAATGAAAAAACTGACGAAAATAAAAAATAAGAATGAAAAGTGTTTACTAGCAATGCAACTTCGCATGCTCATCGACAAATTCACGCGAAAGAGAAGCCATACAAGTGTAACGTATAATAAAAAAATATTTTCATAAATTCCGAATCTCTTAATTGGTGACTGAGTATAAAAAATTAATAAAAATCCCTTTTGCATACTACAAAGTCAGGTAGTGGAAAAACTCTGAGTGTCTTTGTTGCTAAAAGAGTACCAAAAATGTAATAAGAGCACTTTTGAATACAATAGACTCAGGTAGTTGATTAATTCCGAGTATTTTAATTGCCGGCTAAGTACCAAAATAATAATAACAACACTTTGACTACAACAATCTCAACTACTTGGTGAACTTCGTGTCTTTTAATTAGTGAAACATAACTGTGAGGTTAGGCTACATGAAGCTGACTATTTTTAAGTTAGGTTCTTTCAGCTCAGGTTAGCGTGGTCAGCCATGCTAACCTAACCTAAACAAACCTAACTTGAAAATAGTTAACTTCGACTACTAATCAATTCCCTCAGTTTATTGTAGTCACAAGTGTTTTTATTGTGTTTTTGATGTTCAGTCAGCAACTAAGACACAAGGAATTTACCTACTAGCTGAGTTTGTTCTATGCAAATGTACTTTTTAATTAATATTTGATACTCAGTCACCAATTAAAAGACTCGGAATTTGCAAAAACATTTGCACACATTACACTTGTATGGCTTCTCTTTCGTGTGAATTCGTCAATGAGCATGCAAAGTTGCGATACGAGTGAACATTTTTCATTTAAAATATTTTTTTTATTTTTCGTTAGTTTTTTATTTTTAAATTTGTCTTTACTTTTCGTTATTTTTATTTATTCTTAAATTAAAGCAATGGATAAAATATTTTATTGAAATAATGGCATATAGAATATCATCATAGAAATTAAAGTTTGGAACCCATTCTGTAAAACACTTTATTACGTTTTCTCTTGCCATGGCACTTATTCTATTTTGGGGCCATGGATGAGTTTGAACCTGGATTTAGCTACAACCTTGTCTGTTTGTCTGTCTGTATGGATTTTTAAAAAACTCAATCTTGTCTCTCTCAGACTTCGATAAAAGCCCTAGACAAAATCAGCCAACTACTGTTTTGCATTGAGCCAATTATTCAATGCAAAATTGAGCAACCGCAGAGAAAGTACAAAATTGGTAATTTGAAATATTAATCAGTTGTTCTAAAGGACATCTGATCAATAAAGGAAGACCAGATGTCTTCCTTTCAAATGATTAATTAAAAAAAACAAGTTTTTTCAGCTGAAATTAAGGAGCAAGATTAAAACTTAAAACAAACAGAAATTTTTACGTGTATGAATGGGGACGCTGATTTTTTTATATTCTGGTTATTTAAGGCTTACTCTTGAATCACAAAGGCCGTTCAATTATAATAATAAGCTCTTTTAAAAGTTCAAAGAAAAGCTATAGCATAAAGAGCAAAATATTGAGGAGAGGGCGAATTCTTGGTCGTTTTAAGTCTTAATGTTGCTCCTTAATTGAAGTTGAAAAAACTTAATTAATTTCTGATCGGTTTTTAAATAATGCTGGGAAACCCGGCTCCCACTCCGTAGAACATTTTCCCCCACAAATTTTTTTCCGTGGACAGATCTTGGACGGATCTTCCCACCTAACTCTTCCTCCCCTCTCCACCAGAAAAATAACCCCTGAAAAATATCTGTATACTTCCCAATAACCAAAATTATATGTAAGCAATGGGCAAAGCTCAAAGCTTGCAGCCAACAGTACCCCGGGGACTGGGGGGGTCAAGTCATCCTAAAATACATAGTTATTAGATCTTTCGACTATACTGATAAAATGTAAATCTCAAAATTTATTGGGCAACACTGGGTAAAAAATGAGTGTGGGAGGGGCTAGCTGCCCTTCAATATTTTTGATCACAAAAAAAAGAGCACTATAAATTTTGAGCCGTTTTCTGATCTTTGCAATCACTGGTTTGATACCATCAAACCCGGGGAAAAAAAATAATAAACACACATCCGTGATCTTCTTCCGGCAAAAGAATGGAAAATTCTAGATTTTTGTACATAGGAGCTTGAAACTTCTATATTACCGTTCGCTGATATGCTGAATCTCATGGTGTCATTTTTATTAGGATCACTTGATGTTTTGGAGTGTTTCCCTGTTTTTCAAAAATTGAGCAAATTTTCTCAGGCCTGTTACTTTTAACGGATAACATTAAATTTGACGAGCTTTGCCTATTTTAAATAATCATAAAAATTTGATTCTTTTGATGTGTCTATTGTTGTCAAGATATTGTTTCTAAGAGTTTTGGTTACTGTTGAGCAGCATCACTGCTTACTTACAGTTTGTTACCACGAACTGTTTTAAATTTAAAAGCCTTTCTTAGTTGTAAAATTGAAAAAGAAAAATTATTGGAACCCAACAGTTCATCAGATTTAATGAGCTAAAATTCAAACGAAACACATCAAACCAAAATAAAAAGACAAAGGTAGACAAACATGGAGAGCAGAAAGAAATAAGACTCAAATTAGAAGAATTAAGAAACATGTTAATATTTTCGGAGCGAAAATAAAAACAAAACAAACGGGATGAAAATAATAAGACAAAAACAGACTGCGCTGAAAGTAAAATAGAATAAAAATCCATATTGGAAGAATTAAAAGAAAAACAATAGTGTGGAAACAACCAACAACAGATAAAGTGAATAATATAAGGCCAATTTATGCGTCAGATCCTAACAAATTTAGAAAGGACAGAACTCCATCTCATTCAAATTAGCAAACAATAGTTTAAGTACACTAAGACTTGAAGAACTGAAGAAAAAATAACGAATGGGTTTTTTTTAAGGTCAATTCAGGGAAATTCCCCTTAGAAAATGTCCTCCTACCAAAATTTTTCCCCGTGAAAATCTATCCTCTCGTAGAAAAATCCCTCGCGAGAAATGTCTGTGAGCTTCTCAATAAATATGTCCGTGAGCTGTGAACTTTTTGTAAACAACGACAAATCGCAAAAACTAAAGCCCTTTTCCCGAGGTTTGTGGAATGTTATGTCATTTCCAAAGGCTTATTTGTTTGACCTAACTTTTCAACTATGCTGAACCAAATGGCTATCTCAAAATCGCAATCAAATTTCATTAGGAAAAAAGGGGCGTGGTAAGGGGGCTAGCTGCTCTCCAATCTGTTTGATTACTGAACAAGGCACTAAAACTTTTCATATTTGTGTGAATGAGTGTTCTCCCAATCTCCTAGGATTCTTGGCTCAATACGATCATCCCTGGAAAAAAAGCAACACATATCTGTTATCTTTCTTTGGTGAAAAATACATAATTCATATGTACTGCCCCCTATCTCCTCCTAGTGGTCGTAGGAAATTCGGAGGATGCTCATTTGATCAGAAATTGAGAGCCTATCCTTTTTTTTAAAGTTGAATGCACTTGCAGAACAAACAGTCCCTATTTTAGAACTTTTTTCGATGTCTTATCCTTTTCTTACCCCCTAACCGATTGCCGATTGCCCCTTACCTTACCGATAGCGATTGGTCTTTTAAGGTATGGTACCTATTTATAGTTGAATTCTCCACTGGCTGTGAGGAGAACCATCAATGGAGAGTTTTCCAGGGGTGTTTTTTTGCAAGGGGTATTTTCCAGCAAACAAATTTCAAGAGACGGCGAACTTTTTAGAGAAAATTTTCTGGGAGTGAGGAATGCCAGTATCCAGTACTAGGAGATCGAGGTCATTTCAATGAAAAGAACGAAATTTTTCTAGGATTATTAAATTCATTTTTTTTTTTACTCGAAAAACTCATTTGAATATTTATACCGACAAAATGTACCAATATACAAAGCATTTTTGTTCTCCCAAGACTCACCCTTTTGAAATTCTCTGTAAGGTCAGCTTCCTCAAAAATTGTCCAGGTTTATATAGCATAAATAAATCTAAATCAAGAGATAACCTTTATTGGTTCTTGTTTTTAAATATTGAGATGCGTGATCCTGTCTTACAAACGTTATAATTAAACGTGGTTATTTATTTATCAGACTAGGCTATTTGAGACACATTATTTATGAAGCAAAAACAGCAAAAATATTCAAATAAGTCAAATACTCAAGGATTGACAAAACCTCCTAAGAACTAAGGTCTTGTTTTGATTTATGGTATTTTGTGCCCCCTAAATATGCCATCAGATGTGTCAAGCGCCAGTGAGCTGGACAATTTAGTTGACGTAATCAACCTAATTGCCAATTTAATATCAGCACCACAGGACTCTTCGAATTAATTTTGAAATAAACTAGTTTAATTTTGTCTTCTGATTAATCGTTGAGAAAATTGGGCTCCAATTTCACCTTGTTAAAAAAAAAGTAATAATAATAACAGAGCGGTGTGTGATACAATGAAGGGCTACAGACAATCAAAAATCTCGTAAACCAGGCGAACCGTCGCGAACATGGCAAATATTTCGATTTATATAAATGAAGTAGTTTTAATTTATGATTTCTATGCGCAAAAACACTTAGTCTACGGTCTTCATTTTCATGCTTTTAGTTCTGAAGGATAACTCAAACGTTAAGCTACCAGACATTTTGTACATGCCTTTTGCTTAAGCTGTTAGTGTTCATAAATCATCTTGTATAATTTGGCGTGAAGCCATATATAACCTCTGAAATATTTAGATCACGAATTAAGAACATAATTGGTTTATTCTTTATTTGCAAGTCATAGGGTGACAAATAACCAATTTAAATTGAATTTCGAAATTCTTGCATGAATTCATTTTTTTTATACTGTTTATCATTCACAGACACCAATATAAAGTTTTCCTGGCTGTCATATGTCTTCTAGCTGCAGATCCCGTTTGCGCTTCATTTTCGTGCATCATTACCTCCGAATTTTTCCATGCCTATTACTTTAGCTGTTCGCAAAAAACTGTTTTCCCAGTTTTTCCCCAGTCGTCATTTTTTTTCTTTCATTACTTCTTATATAATTATATATTTCTTATATAATTATATAATTACACAATTATTTCTTATATAATTATTTCTTATATAATTATATATAATTCAGAAACAACCAGGAATATTGCAAGGCTTATGCCCTCTGAAATATCGAAAATAAGAAGAATTGGCATAATCATCGTTTTGTTATTTAATTTAAGTTAGATGGAGGAAAATTAGCAATTTCAGTTGAATTAGTAAATTCTGTCGTAAATTCGATTTCTCCTTCCTGCTTATCTATCACACATGGTAAAATAACACGTTCCTTTTTCAGTTGTAATTTTTTGAAATATCTAAATTAAGTAGTAGCATAATTATCGTGTTACTCTTTATTTTTAAGTTATATTTTCGTTGGCAGGTCAATGGGATTTGTTACTGTTTGTTGCTCCATGTATTTTTCTTTAGCTGTCCAGACTCATGTGTCATATTTTGTAATTTTGAATGCGTCAGAGATATTATATATTAATTTCTCGTTCCTGTTTACCAATTAAATAAAAAAAAACATACTTTTTCAACTGCAAGTAAGGAGCAACATTAAAACGTAAAACGAACAGAAATTATTCCGTATATGAAAGTTGTTGTCCCCTCTTCAACACCTGGCTCTTTACGCTAAAGTTTGACTCTTTCTCACAACTCTATTTCTTAAAACAATAAAAAACTTTAGCGTAAAGAGGGAGGCGCTGAGGAGGGGACAACCCCTTTCATATACTGAATAATTTTGTTCGTTTTAAGTTTCAATGTCACTCCTTACTTGCAGTTTAAAAAAAACTTTTGTTTTATTTAACTTCCGAACGTTTTTGAATTAGTGCATGCTTTGATTTTGGCTCACCGAACACGAATAACCCTAATTAAAACGAATTTTTTTTTCGGCTAAATGGCTTTCTCATAGTTTTGATCGGACGAACTTGATAAAAAAGGGGTTTGGGAGGAGGCCTAGTTGCCCTCCAATTTTTGGTTAATTGAAAAAAGTAACCTAAAAAGTTGCCTAAAAAGGCAAATAGTACTTTCAACTATTTTTACGAACGTTTTTATTAGTAATATATATATATATATATATACATATATATATATATATATATATATATATATATATATATATATATATATATATATATATATATATATATATATATATATATATATATATATACGTAACTTACGTAACAAACTTCTATATTGTTATTTTTTATTACGTATATGAGGGGGTTCGCCCCCTCGTCAATACCTTTAAAAATGACCCCTGAATCACAAAGGCCGTAGAATAATTAATTGAAATTACTAAAACTAATTTAGCGTAAAGAGCGAGGTATTGCGGAGGAGATGAACCACCTTATTCACGTAATAATTTCTGTTCTTTTTAGTTTTTAGTGCTGCTCCTTACTTTCAGCAGAAATCCTACAGCCCCTTCTTGAAAATTCTCTTCCCTCATGATAAATTTCTCCATGGAAAGATCCTCCCATGTAACCCCTAACCCTGACCCGACTCCCCCTCAACACGAAAAAGTGTCCCTGAAAACGGCTGTATATTTCCCAATAACAATTACTATATGTAAAGAGTGGTCAAAGTTTGTAACTTGCAGCCCCTCCCCCGGGAACTGTGGGGGATAAAGTCGTCCTGAAAGACATAATTATCAAATTTTTTAACTATGCTGAACAAAATGGCTATCTTAGACTTTTGATTCGGTGATTTTGGGAAAAAATGAGCATGGGAGGATGCCTAGGTGCCCTCCAATTTTTTCGATCACTTAAAAAGGGCATTAGAACTATTAATTTCCGTTAGAATGAGCCCTCTCGTGACATTGTAGGACCACTGGGCCGATATGATCACCCTTGAAAAAAAAACCAAACAAACACGCATCCGTGATCGGTCTTCTGGCAAAAAAAGTACAATTTTCCACATTTTTGTAGATGGGAGCTTGAAGCTTCCACAGTAGTGTTCTCTGATACGCTGAATTGATCGTTAAGATTCAATGATTTTTAGGGGGTGTTTCCCCTATTTTCTAAAATAAGGCAAATTTTCTCTGGCTCGTAACTTTTGATGGGTAAAACTAAACTTGATGAAACTTATATATTTATATCAGCATAAAAATATGATCCCTTTGGTGTAACTATTGGCATTAAAATTCCGTTTTTTAGAGTTTCGGTCACTATTGAGCCGGGTCGCTCCTTACTACAGTTCGTTACCACGATTTGTTTGATCAAAGACTCACTCCCTAAATTAACACGTTCCTTCACTCCATTGTAATTTTGCTTCGTCTTTTAACCGCAAATTTCGTTGCGCAAAATTTGTGTTGGCATTTCAGAGTGTTTTTGTCGTAAATTCAATTCCATATTCCAGCTTATCAAACAGTTCGTGGTAACGAACTGTAGTAAGGAGCGACCCGGCTCAATAGTAACCAAAACTGTAAAAAATTGATTTTAATATTTAATAAATATTTAATATTTAATATATTTAAAAAAAGATTTTAAATATATAAGTTTCATCAAGTTTAGTCTTACCCATCAAAAGTTACGAGCCTGAGAAAATTTGCCTTATTTACGAAAATAGGGAGAAACACCCCCTAAAAGTCATAGAATCTTAACGAAATATCCAACCCTTTCCCCCCTAATCATAAATAAAAACGCCTAGACATTTCAAGGTAAGGGGACAATCGCTCTTAAGTCTGTGTAAAGGACCCTCAAATAGCAGCCCACGGCTTACTGGTAATCCTGATGTCTGGAGCTAAAAGTTTGAATTCTGAAGCCGTACTACATTCTAGAACTTGGAACGATAATCTAAATTTACAATTTTTTTTTTAAGTATATTGTCTTGCCTGAAATTATTTATAGTTTGCAACAACTAAAATTACTTCTACTTTATTTGTAAGTTTGTCTGTTCCTATTTTATTTCCTGTATTATAGTTTATTTCCAAATTTATTTTAATAGATCTTGTAATTTAATCTTGCTTAATTTGAAGAGTATGAAAAATTAAAAACCATATAATTAAATTCGATTAACCGCATAAAATGCCAAGGATAACAGGACGAATTTCCAACTTCCTTTATTTGAATAAACAAGAAAAAAGCCATTAACTTGGTATGTCTAATAATGATAAAAAGGTTAGAAAGCTTTTTTATTTTTTGAGTTTTTAAATCATTTGTCTAATTTTGAACTACTTAGCACAGTTTCAAATCCGAACAGCTGAATTATTTGACCTTATCAGCCATTAACTTGGTAGGTCTAAGAATGATAAAAAAGTTAGAAAGGTTCTTATTTTTTCATTTTGATTTCTTAAATCATATGTCTAATTTCTAACTATTAACACAGTTTCAAGCCCGAACGGCTGAAAATAGGTTATACATATCCAAAACATCCTTAAGTTTGGTGAGGATATCTCTATGAAAAAATTTGGAACATGAATTAGTTGCCTCCCTCCCCTTCTCTCCATAAGAAAATTTGTATGAATTAAAATAATTCAAACTCCTTAAATATTGTTTTTTAATCTTGTTATAACTATTTATATGTTACAGGAACTTTAAGCACTAATTAGTAGTACTGAGCCAAGGGTCTTGGGAACTGTGCCAAGTATTTTGGGGACAGGGGACTTGGGGGTGCGGAAGGACATGGGCGAAACTGAAAATCGGTCTTGCTCGAGTTTTTTAGAGTATGATTAGTTTTTTAGAGTTATAATTTAGCACCAAAAGCAAATTTAATACAGACAAGGTATCAAATTTCCTATAGATATTTCACATAGATATTTCAAATTTAATATAAATATTCTATAGATATTTCAATTTTCATATAGAGCATGATTTTTTTTACAGGTTGATGTTTCTAGTAAACAATCAAGCAAAATTTGCCCTTTCAAAAATAACGAATGAAATTAAAATAAGCTTTTGTTTAGAATAATTTATTTGTTCTTTTTTAAAAGTTATTTGCCTGTACTTATGTTCACCGACGAAAATCTCTTAATGTTTGGGTCTTTTAATTATTGCTTTTTTTGTTTGTCTTTTTTTTTGGGGGGGGGGGGGTTGAGTTTTGAACGGTTGAAACGCATTATATTATTTTTTTATATTATTTTTATATTATTTTTTATTTTTTGTTTCATTTTTGTTTCTCCCTTGTTTTTTTCCTGGCCCTAGAGCCCTACAGGACGGTCTATATTGAAGTGTTTTTGTTATAAAATTTATTGGTTGAGTAAATTGATTGATTGATTGAACAAAGAGGAATAGGCTTATATATAAAACGTTAACGAATTTTCCATGCACCTTGGTTTTTCTAATAGAAAGGTAAGATCATATTCACCGTTTGATTTTTAAGAGTATGAAGTCGAAAATCTATCGTGAAACAAGCCATGTTGTATCTAGGTAACCTTTAATTAGAATAATTTAACTATTTTTTTCGAAATAGAACATATCAAACAGTTCGTGGTAACGAACTGTAGTAAGGAGCGACCCGGCTCAATAGTAACCAAAACACTAAAAAATGGAATTTTGATACCAATAGCTACATCATAAGAATTGGATTTTATTGCTGGTTTTGAATATATAAGTTTCATCAAGTTTAGTCTTACCCATCAAAAGTTACGAGCCTGAGAAAATTTGCCTTATTTCAGAAAATAGGTGGAAACACCCCCTAAAAGTCATAGAATCTTAGCAAAAATCACACCATCAGATTCAGCGTATCAGACAACCCTACTATAGAAGTTTCAAACTCCTATCTACAAAAATGTGGAATTTTGTATTTTCTGCCAGAAGACAAATCACGGGTGCGTGTTTATTTTTTTTTTTTTTTTTTTTTCTTTTCTTTTCTTTTCTTTTTCCCAGGGGTCATCGTATCGACCAAGTGGTCCTAGAATGTCGCAAGAGGACCCATCCTAACGGAAATGAAAAGTTCTAGTGCCCTTTTTAAGTGACCAAAAAAATTGGAGGGCATCTAGGCCCCCTCCCACGCTCATTGTTTTCCCAAAGTCAACGGATCAAAATTTTGAGATAGCCATTTTGTTCAACATAGTCAAAAACCATAATAAATATGTAATTGGGGATGATTTACTCCCCCACAATCCCTGGGGGAGGGGCTGCAAGTTACAAGCTTTGACCAGTGTTTACATATAGTAATGGTTATTGGGAAGTGTAGAGCCGTTTTCAGGGGGATTTTATTTTGTTTGGGGGGGGGGCTGAGGGGAGGGGGCTATATTGGAGGATCTTTCCTTGGAGGAATCTGTCGTAGGGGAAGAAAAATTAAAGGAAAAGGGCGCATGATTTTCTAGCATTACTATAAGAAAACAATGAAAAATAAACATGAAAAAGTTTTTTTCAAATGAAAGGAAGGAATAGCATTGAAACTTAAAACGAACAGAGATTATTACGCATATGAGGGGTTCTAAAAATACTTTAGCATAAAGAGCGAGGTATTTAGGAGGAGATAAATACCTCGCTCTTTATGCTAAAGTATTTTTAGTAATTCCAACTATTTATTCTACGGCCTTTCTGATTCAGGGGTCATTCTTAAAGAATTGGGACAAAACTTAAGATTTAGTGTAAAGAGCGAGGTATTAACGAGGATACAAACCCCCTTGTATACATAATAAAAATATAAGATTATGAAAGTTTGTTACGTAAATTGCTAATTTATAAGTTATGTATATTTTTTACTAATAAAAACGTTCGTTAAAAATTAAAAGTTCTAGTTGCCTTTTTAAGCAACCAAAAAATTGGACGGCAGCTAGGCCTCCTTCTCCACCCCTTATTTCTCAAAATTGTCTGATCAAAACTAAGAGAGAGCCATTTAGCCAAAAAAAGAATTAATATACAAATTTCATTTTAATAATTTATGTGCGGAGAGCCAAAACCAAACAAGCATTAATTCAAAAACGTTCAGAAATTAAATAAAAAAAAACTAATTTTTTAGCTAAATTAGAAAGTAAGGAGCGAAATTAAAACTTAAAACGAACAGAAATTACTCCATATTTAAAATGGGTTGTCCCCTCCACAATCCCTCGCTCTTTACGCTAATATTTGACTCTTTGCCACAATTCTACTTTTTAAAACAATTAAAAGCTTTAGCGTAAAGAGCGAGGGATTGCAGAGGGGACAACCCATTTTATATACGGAGTAATTTCTGTTCGTTTTAAGTTTTAATGTCGCTCCTTACTTTTAGCTAAAAAAATTAGTTTTTTTTTATTTAATCCCTTACAGACACTAAATTGATACGTTCTTTATTCAGTTATAATTTCCTCTAATGTTTAATTAAGCAACGGTATAACGATCATGTTACTATTTTGTTTTAAGTCACAGTTTTGCTTGCTGTTCAATGTGATTTGTTGCTGTTTCTTATTCCATATCTTTTTCTTTAGCTTTTCAGAGTCATTTGTCATTCTGGGTTAATTTCACACATGCCTGCAAACACGTCTTGTAATATAGAAAAGATTAACTTCACAGGTAAAAAAAAGCCGACTAAAAAAATAGTGAGCTAAAAAATACTACAGTAATAAGAGAAAGTTGGTTAGGCTTTATATTTTGTTAGGCTTTGTTACTACAGAGTAACTAGAAATTAAATCCTTCTTCTGGAGAGGACAGTTCCCTGGCCGCTGTTCTGCAGTAACTGGTCATAAGGAATGTATTATTATCTTTGACAGTTTAGCATAAAAGTAAAAAGTAAAGTATACGGCATTAGACTTTACAGTCCCTACCGGCGGTGCTGATCTCCATTTCTTGGCCCTTCAGCCAGGAAGTGCAATGGGGGGCTGGGGACCAACCATCCTGTGCTTTCGCACACCCTTCCTGTTTACCTTCCCCAGATTTCTCCAGGTACCCATTTAGAGCTGGGTTGACTATGGATGAGCTTACGGAGTCACGCCACTGACCACCGTCCCAAACTAAATAACTGGTTACAACTGGGATTGAACCCGTGCCCCTTGGACAAAGAATTCCCACACCAGTGCGCCAACCACTTAGCCAGGACGGCTTTGTGGTTGTATTGATGTTCTACGGTAGGATTATGAATATAAATATGCCCGGTTCTGAAGGTATGCGGACATGGCCCAGTGCTGATAGAATGTCGCGAGAGGGCTCATTCTAACGGAAATTAAAAGTTCTAGTGCCCTTTTTAAGTAACCGAAAAATTGGAGGGCACCTAAGCCCCCTCCCATACTCATTTTTCCCAAAGTCAACGGATCAAACTTTTGAGATGGCCATATTGTTCAGCTTAGTCAAAAACCCTAATAAAACGTCTTTGGGGATGACTTACTCCCTCATTGTCCAAGGGGGAGGGGCTGCAAGTTAAAAAATTTGACCAGTGTTTAGGTATAGTAATGGTTATTGGGAAGTGCACAGACGTTTTCAGGAGGATTTTTTTGGTTGGGAGAGGGGGGCTAAGGTGAGGCGGTTACGCGGGAGAATCTTTCCATGGAGGAATTTATCATGCGGAAAGAGAATTTCCACGAAGGGGGCCCAAAATTTGCTGGCATTATTTAAACAAAAAATGAGAAAATAAATAAAGAAGTTTTTTCAACTGGAAGTATGTAGCGAGCAGCATTAAAACTTAAAACGAACAGAAATTATAACGTACAAAAGGGGGCTTGTCTCCTCCTTAATACCTCGCTCTTTCCGCTAAAGTATTTTTAGGAATTTCAGCTATTTATTTTAAGGTCTTTGTGATTCAGAGGTCATTCTTAAAGAATGAGACAAAATTCAAGCTTTAGTGTAAAGAGCAAGCTATTGATGAGGGGTCAAACACCCTTATATACGTAATAAAAATATACAAATACAAAAGTTCGCTACGTAAGTTAGTTCGTAAGTTACTTATATTTATTACTAATAAAAACATTTGTAAAAAAAAAATACAAGGTCTCCTCACCCACACCTTTTTTCAAAATCATCCCATCAAAACTACGGAAAAGCCATTTAGCCAAAAAAAATAATATACAAATTTTGTTTTAATTATTCATATACAAAACATGCATTAATTAAAAAACGTTCAGAAATTAAATAAAAAACAAGTTTTTTCAACTGAAAGTAAGGAGCGACTTTAAAATTTAACACGAACAGGAATTATTCCGTATATGAAAGGGGTTGTCCCCTCCTCAACGCCTCGCTCTTTACGCTTAAGTTTTTTATTGCTTTAAAAAGCAGATTTGTGAGAAAGAGTCAAACTTTTGCGCAAAGAGCGAGGCATCGAGGAGGGGACAAACCCTTTCATATACGGAACAATTTCTGTTCGTTTTAAGTTTAATATCGCTTCTTACCTTCAGTTGAAAAAACTTGTTTTTATTATTTAATTGTTTGTTGAAATCAAACTATATCAGGAGGAGGGTTCAAACTTAGTAGGCCCTCCCCGTTGGATCTGACCCAGACTTAGCCTCATTGTGAATGGAGCTTTATCAAAATGGTATTTGCTATTCCAAAGAGTCTAAACTAACCATTTGTGTTATACACTTTTCAACAGCTAAAGCTGTCATAAAAATTTATTTTTCAACACCAGGCAGTAACTGGTGGTTGTTATAATGATTGTAAAATAGCATGCTTGTACTTACTTCATTTGCTTGACGATTGTGCTCTTTCCAGATTCGCCGGCCCCTGGAAAATAATTACCAATTTAATTCAGGCCAAAACGAGTTATTGATAGAGTTATAGACTGCGATGAGACAAATCATCTAGGCTTGCACTTGCCCCATTAATCATGAACAAATGGTAAATTTGCATTAAGCATACTTACTTTTATCATTAAAGGCAAGAGCATCCAAACTTTTGCTTTAAAGGCAAGAGCAGCAAACTTATCTGAACCTTGAAAGTAGGGGTTGTAAAGGGTTGCGAAATAGAGGTGGCTTAACTTAAATCAACAAGAACTACAATAGTAACTTGAAAAATAATGGTTACAAATTCAACTTCTTTTTAACGTAAATTTAAGCCCCAAAGAAAAATTGCAATCGGCATTTGTCATCTCTTCTCAATTGCCAGGGTAGGAATTTTAAACGTTGAGAACCACCCCTTATATTGAATTTCCAAGCTTGTCTCATGGGTGGCGCAGTGGGTTTGACCTTAGCTCCGTATTTCGAGACCCAGAAATTGAACCCGGTCGTAGCAATACACTAGAGTACCGATGCGACAACCTTAGTAATTAAAAAACGTCGTTTATCTGATTACTTGCATAGAATTTGTTGTTCAATTAATATTGAAACAATGCACTAGTGTTGATGGAGAGATTAAAGAACAAAATATTTATAACACAATATATATATATATATATATATATATATATATATATATATATATATATATATATATATATATATATATATATATATATATATATATATATATATATATATATATATATATATATATATATATATATATATATATGGATATATAAAATATACCATTAATATACACATCATTTATACACACTAATAGTTGTACTAAGCTTTAAAAAAGTCATTCGCAAGCAAACCAAGGGCGCTACTCTTTAGGAGAGAAGATTAGTAAAAAGGGAACCGCCACCTAGTAAGAAGGACCCAACATTTAACAGAACACTTTGAAAAAAACTGACTAGTTGGAAAATTGCCAACTGTAGCTGATTCAGGAACGGTAACTATTTCTTCGATTATTTTTAATAGTAAACAATTATTGCAAGAACGAATTTATACTAATCTCGAGAAAGAGCCAGAAACCCCTTAAAGTGTTGTTTGGTCCAAATGTGAAGTCCACCATTGGAATCAGCATGGTTTAAAATCCCACCAAAGAGAGTTACAGCTCTCTGCCTTGAACAGAAAGGAAGACCATTTTTTTGAATACTGGTGATTTTTTCTTTTCCTTTTTTTACCATAGGTGATCATATGGAACCAGTCATCGTCGAATATGGGGCGCGGATCATTCATAAAGGAATTGCTATATCTGCCCCCCTTCTTAAATAACAAAAGGGATCGTAGCACAGCAAAGTGGGGTTTTCTGCCATTTTGCGCCACGAAACATTAATTCTTAGAGAGGGAAAGCTGTAAGACGGCAAACCAATATAGTCTAAAACTGTAATTAAGTGGTCATGAGCCACATATCTTCACGAAGTACCACGGAGTGGTATTTTCTCTCGTTTTGTATAAAAAAAACATCAGTATTTGCCCAAAGAGGGCCGGCATGGTAGAGGCAAGACAGCTTTCCGTCTTGAACAAAAAGGAAGACCATTTTTTTGAATACTGGTGTTTTTTTCTTTTCCTTTTTTTTTACCAGAGGTGATCATATCGAACCAGTCATCGTCGAATATGGGGCGCGGATCATTCATAAAGGAATTGCCATGTCTGCCCCCCTTCTTAAATAACAAAAGGGATCGTAGCACAGCAATGTGGGGTTTTCTGCCATTTTGCGCCACGAAACATTAATTCTTAGAGAGGGAAAGTTGTAAGACGGCAAACCAATATAGTCTAAAACTGTAATTAAGTGGTCATGAGCCACTTATCTTCACGAAGTACCACGGAGTGGTATTTTCTCTCGTTTTGTATAAAAAAAACATCAGTATTTGCCCAAAGAGCGCCGACATGGTAGAGGATGGAAATTTTAGGATAGGCAATCAATTTTCCAGACTATACAGGTTTGAATCCCCACCTACCATGAAAAACCGCAGCAAAATGCCACTTTCTATCACTTTGTGTCTCAAAACCTCAAGTTTTGCACAAATAGTTATTTAGAATGATATTTAAATGTTATTTATAAATGTTATTTAAGATAGTTAAAATGCCAGAGGACGAAAATAAAAAAAAAACAATTTGTCATTGTCCAAAACTTCAAATAGGAGGATTTTTGCCCCTCATCTCGAAAACCTGAATAATGTCTTTTTTCTATTTTACCTGTTACCATCTTTTGAAATTAGGGACACCCAAAGGTTTGTCATGGCTTGTCACCCAAAGGTTTGTCATGACAATATCTTTGTCATGGCTGGGAGGAGTTTGTATCGCACGACTTCAGCACTGGTATTTCGGCTAGATATTGACAAAGTGAGCGGTTAAGTCTTATCCGCTTACTTTGTACTTACTGTGTCTTACTCTAAGACACTTGCGAACAGATCATGATAACTGTAAGTAAAAACCAATATTCTGCTATAATTGTTATCATTATATAGTTGATTATGTCCGAATTGTTTCAACAAAGATTGTAAGGGTACCGCGAGACTGGAGGGAACTGTTTAAAGGCCAAATTAAACGCTACTGCCTCTTATAAATTTGTTTACTAAACTTTGTAAAGTGCTGCTCTGTCATATGGCACATTTAGCTATTTCTGGCTATATGGCAATTTCTGACGCAGAAAGGCCCTAGAAGCCGAATTAGGGAACTATTGAGATATCCATGGCTAAGCATTCTTAGGCGAAGGTTCCCAATGCCCTGTCTTGTATACTACCCCCCGAGACACTTGCCCCTGCGGCCAAAATTTTAGGGGCGCCAAATTTCAGATAAATAATCTAGCTTTGCAGTTTTTGGAATTTTATTTTGTATTAAAATAAATTCGAAGGCGCAGTTAATAAATAAAAATGATTGATAAATTATCGATTAAATAAAAAAAAAAGAAATTAAAAGGAAAAAAATCAAATAATTATTCAATTAAACAAAACGAAATTGGAATAACTTAAGTAAAATATTTGATAATAACTAAATGATCAAATAGTTTAAATAATAATTAAAAAAAATTAATTAATAAATTGAAGATTTGTAAAAATTCGGCCTGAAATTTTTCGAGGGATGGGGGGGGCACTAATCAAGGTTTTATCGAGGATGCAAGAGAGGCCGGAACCGCCACTGCCCCCCTCCCTCCACCCAGAGTGCGCTCAAATAGAAATTAAACCAATGCGATTGGGAAAAACTATAAAATGAATAAAATGTCATTTATTTATTTCTATTTTGGAAATACTCGAATTCTTATGTGCAAATTGCTAAGGTTCGTAGAAATCTTTCTGTTAATTTTGACGGAATATTTGATTCGCTTTGTATTAAATTACTAATTAATCAGAAAACCATTCTATTTGCAGAGATTTATCGATCCCCTAATGGACCTTTTAGTTCTTTCCTTGATATTCTTACGGGTGTATTGGAAAAAGTTCATAGTCTGAATTTTAATATTGTATTTATGGTTGATTTTAATATTAACTTATTGGATAAAAACTCATCAATGGCGATGGATTTTTTATCTGCTATGACTTCTTTTGGTTTATTTTGAAACCAAAAATTAATATTTTCCTTCTATTTTGATCCCAACACGTATCACTGAGTCGTCCGCCACTTAAATTGATAACTTATTTTCATCTCTTTCTTCTCAAAATAGGGCTGTAATTATTTTGGATATCAGACCATTTTCCTGTATGCTTTGATGCACTGAATACCCGTCCTTCAAAGGCAGCATTTTCTCACAAAGGAATAGCAGCTCTCGAACTTTAGGTCAAAGCTATCAGAAGTATCATGGGAATTTGTGGATGATTTTAATGTGCCTATAAACGGTGCGTTTGAAAAATTTTATGGCGTGATCAGGAACATTTTTATGACACTTGGTATTAACCAAGTGACATATAGCGATCGCAAATTCTGTCGGTCTGTCAGTCTGTCCCGGTTTTGCTACTTTAGGCACTTTCAGGTAAGCTAGGACGATAAAAATTGGGTATCGGGGGCTGGACCAGATTAAATTAGAAATAGCCTTTTCCCGATTTGACCATCTGGTGGGGGGGCGGTTAATTCGGAAAAAATGAAGTATTTTTAACTTATGAACGGGTGATGGGATCTTAATGAAATTTAACTTTTGCAAGGATATTGTGTCTCAGAGCTCTTATTTTAAATCCCGACCAGATCCGGTAACATTGGGGGGAGTTGGAGGGGAGAAACTTGAAATCTTGGAAAACGCTTAGAGTGGTGAGATCGGGATGAAACTTGGTTGTAAAAACAAGCAGAAGTCATAGATACATGATTGACATTACCGGAACGGATCTGCTCGGTTTGGGGGAGTTGGGGGGAGGGTTAATTCTGAAATATTAGAAAAAATGAGGTATTTTTAACTTACGAAGGAGTGATCGGATATTAATGAAATTTCATATTTAGAATGACCTCGTAACTTTTATCTCTTATTTTAAATCCAGACTGGATCTAGCGTCATTGGGGGAGGGGAGTTGGGGGAGAACCGGAAATCTTGGAAAACACTTGAAGCGGAGAGATCAGGATGAAACGTGGTGGGAAGAATAAAAACAAGTCCAAGATACGTGACTGACATAACCGGACCGGATCCACTCTCTTTGTTGAAGTGGGGGGGGGGAGTAATTCGGAAGAATTAGAAAAAATGAGGTACTTGTACCTTGCGAACGGGTGATCAGATCTTAATGAAATTTGCTATTTAGAAGGATCTTGTGCTTTAGAGCTCTCATTTTAAATCCTGACCAGATCCGGTGACATTGGGAGGAGTTGGAGGGGGAAACCGGAATTCTTGGAAAACGTGAAAATTGAGGTATCTTTATCTTACGAATGGGTGATCGGATCTTAATGAAACTTGATATATAGAAGGATTGTATGTCTCAGACGCTCCATTTTCAATTCAAATCGGATCCGGGGACAGAGGGGGCTAAAGGGGGAAACAAAAATCTTGGAAACCAGAAATCTTGCAAAATGCTTGGAGTGGAGAGATCGGGTGAAACTTGATAAGAAGAATAAGCACAAGTTATAGATACGTGATTGACATAGTTGGAACGGATGTATTTTCTTTGGGGGAGCTGGGGGGTGTTAATTTGGGAAAACTAGAACAATTGAGGTATTTTTAACTTAAGAACGGGTGACGGGATATTAATAAAATTTGATATTTAGAAGAAACTCGCGCCTCAGAGCTCTTATTTCAAATCCCGACCAGAGCTCTTGACATTGGGGGGAGTTGGAAGGAAAAACCGGAAATCTTGGAAAAAGCTTAGAGTGGAGAAATCGGGATGAAACTTAGTGGGTAGAATAAGCAAATGTCGTAGATACGGGATTGAGGTACCGTACTGGATCCGTTCTCATTGGGGGAGTTAGGGGGTGGGGTTCAGTGTTTTGGCGAGTTTGGTGCTTCTGGACGTAATAAGACGATGAAAATTGGTAGGCGTGTCAGGGAGCTGCACAAATTGACTTGATAATGTCGTTTTTCCCGATTCGACCATCTAGGGGGCTGAAGGGAGAGGAAAAATCAGAAAAAATGAGGTATTTATAACTTACGAGTAGGTGATCGGATCTTAATGAATTTTGGTATTTAGAAGGACCTCGTGACTCAGAGCTCTTATTTTAAATCCCGACCGGCATTAAGCCTCTGATTTTCCTTTTAAATTAGTCTATTGATTCTTAGAATTTTGCTAAAGCTCATACCATATGAGCTCTTGGCTCTTGGCCCTTCCGGGCTCGTCACAAGTGCCATGTGAGCTCTTGGCTCTTGTTGTCGAGGTATGTCTACGTGAATAGAAGAAAAAAGTGATTCCATGAGGTCAGCCCCATTGTGTCCGTGGATGACTCCTGTATTAGTAAAGTGTGCTAAGCGAAAAGCTTATTTTTGGAAAATTTGCAAGAATCATCCTACACCTGAGCGACATCATCGTTTCAAAGCGTATCGAAATATATTTAAGTCAGCAACATGTAGGGTTAAAACAGATTAATATAGTAGTAAATTTTCTGAGTGCGGGAAAGATAAAAAAAATATGGATAGAAAATATGGAAAAATATGGAAAGATAAAAAAGATAAAAATATTATAAATTCCGTTGTTAAGCCTGGTCATTCGCCTCCATCTTTACCAACGAAATTTAAGCTAAACGGAAAGGATATTAATAAAAAAAGAAGAAATAAAATGGGAATTTACATTGTATTTTGCTTCAATTGGTCGTTGGACCGCTAGTTCTGTATCTGAATAAAGATCTAATAGTGATTTTCCTAGATATTTAGGTCCTTCTTGCCACAAATCTTATGCGCTTGAACAAGTAACTGAAACAGAGGTTTCTCGGATATTTTCCAATTTAAAGAGATCATCGTCTTCCAGACCAGATTTAATACCTACTCAGGCAGTCAATCCTATTATCCCAGCGATAGTGACTCCACTAAAAAATTAATTAATAGGCCGTTTGAACGTGGAGTTTTTCCTCAGGCACTGAAGTCCGCGCGTATAATCGTCATCCACAAAGGTGGTAGCTAGAGTTATCCTTCAAATTACCGGCCCATTTCCTTCTTTCTACATTTTCAAAGATTTTTGAAAAACCGTTCCATTCTCATTTGGTAGATTTCTTAGCAGTGAAGAAATATTTTCATGAGCACCAGTTTGGGTTTCGTCCAAAGCATTCTACTGGATATGCTTCTCTTGACCTTCTTAATTTTTTTAATACCATTTTAGATTTGAAGAAAACACCAGCGGCAATTTTTTTGAATGGGAGAAAAGCTTTGGACAATTTGTCTCAGGATATTCTTTTTACAAAATTTTCAACTTTTGGTGCCCGGGGAGAAGCATTAGAATGGCTGCAATCTTTTCTTCGTGGCCGGTTTATTTCTTTTGATCCAGGGTCTAATATTATGGCCGAAGTAGACCTTGGAATTCCACAAGGGTCTATCCTTGGTACTTTGCTTTACATTGTATATGTCAATGACTTATATTGGGCTATAAGAGATGCTCTAAGGTAAATTTGTTGCAGTATATGTCACCCAGATGAGTTGCAGTATCCTAATTTAATATATATTGAGCAAAACATTGATTTATTTACATTTACTGATGATAGTAAGCTTGTTTTTGCTGACCGGGATCAAAATAATTTGGTAACAAAGGTGCAAATACTGATGGACAGAGCTTATGAGTGGTTTGAAGCAAATTGTCTCGCTCTACATGTTTTGAAGTCTTAATTTTTGTTTTTTTCCAGAATTGGCTTGCAATTTCTTGGTTTGAATATTATTCCAAGTGCTAAAGGTATTATTTCTATATCACAGAATAGGTTTTTTAGGTTTCTAAGAATCCTTGTCGGTGAGAATCTTTCATTTAAAAACCGTACTAACTTTCTCTGATTAAAATTGTCACGACACTTAGGTGTGATACGTAACCTAAGGTATATTTTTCCTGGATGTATTTTAAAGCTTCTTTATAATTCTCTCATACAGCCGTGCATAAATTAGTGTTCTATTTATTGGATGAGTACTTTCCCTTCCCTATTAAAATCCCTTTCTTTTCTTCATGAAAAGGTCCGTCAGTAAGTTTCAGATACGAATAGTACGTCAACAAATTCTCTCCTTAGGTTTCGCCCACAGCATTTCCTATCTTGTGCTCTTTTTTTTTCATAAATATCTTCATGGTCAACTTCCCTCTTGTTTTTCGAAATTGTTACAACCCAAGTTAGTGTTAATCTTCATGGGACTCATAAATCTGAAGTTTTGTTTATTGTCAAAACTCCAACCTTGAGCTCAGATTTTAGCCCTATATACGCGCTAGTAGGGTTTAGAACTCCCTGCCGAACAATATCAGAGATAAAGATTCCATTGGGGTCTTCAAAACATTAAGGAAAAGTCATTTAGGTTAATTTTTCTTTTCATTTTTCTTTCTTTTTTTTCTTTTTTATAAGTAATAATAGTAACATATATTATTAAGCCAGTTCAATTGAGCGTAAATAATTACAAAAAAAGGTTTGATATAACTATTTGCATTTTCCTGTTTTTCTTGTTTGTTATTTTTTTCCTTTCCGTGGTTATTTCCCTTCTCTTGTATTATGAATCTTGATAGATAGGATTGTAATGTTTTTCCCTACGTTCACAGACTATGGAGCCTTTTGTGGAGGTTTTAAAAGAGATACATGTATAAATTATTTTATATTAATAAAGTTGATTGATTGATTGACATAAATAAATAATCATACAATGATTGCTGGTTTATAAAAGATATATTACAAATCTTTATTGCTCGTATATTTATGTGTGTTTTCGAAAACGGCTCCATATTTTTTTAGGGTAAATTTTTAGGGTAAAATCGGTATCTTGAAGCCCAAAGCCAAGCGAGTATTTCTCATTATTTGCTCTTTGCGCTAGAATCCTAAAGCTCTTTAAAAATACCTCGCATTTGAAATCAACAGCCCTTTTTAAAGAGTTGCGACAAAATGGTCAAACTTTAGCGAAAATTGCGAAGGCTTTTATAAATATATAAGGAGGAATTTCACTTCGTTTTATGTTTGATATTGTTCCTTAAAGCTTGTTTTTATTTAGTTTATGACCGTTTTCCAAATCGAGCCAGGAAATCATCTTCCCTACCCACCCCCTCCCTCGCTCCTGTGCAAAATTGCTCCCGAAAATTCCCAAAAAAAAGTCCTCTCCACAATAAATTCTCCTCGTGGAAGATTGTCCCCTGTGGAGAAATCCCCCCATAAAAGAATTCGAAGCGTATATTTTTTCACTAGCAAATACTATGCGTGAACAATGGACAGATTGCGTAAATTACAGCCTTTCCCAAGGGGGCTTTTATAATCCCTAGGGCATAGTTATTGGACCTTTCAACTATGCTGAGTGAAATGGTTATCTCAAAGTTTTAAGGGAAAAGATTTCTTTGGGGAAAAGGGTTATTGGAGGAGGTCTAGTTTCCCTTTTTTCTCTTTGGTCACTTAAAAAGAGCACTAGGACTTTTGATTTCCGCCTGAATGAGCCCTCTACCGGTGTTTTTGGGTCATTGGTTTGATAAAGTCACCCCAGAGGGATAAACAAGTACACACATCCATGATCTTTCTTCTGGCAAACGATAGGTGCACGAAACCTCTACACTACAATATTGCTCACTGATATGCTGAATATAATGTTGGGATTTTCATTAAGATCACTTGACTTTTTGGGAGGGTTTCTTCCCTCTTTCGAAACTTAGGCAAATATTAAAGGGCAAACATTAAACTTAGTTCAACCAATCAATCAATCAATCAATATTTATTAATTCAAATTAAAAATATACAGAAACAATATTATGCCCCAAAAGAGAGCAGAGCTCGTAAGGCTGGGGCAGCACAAATGCATAAAAAAAAAACACAACGTCTCGTCATACAAATAATTTTTAAAGGAGAGAGAAAAAACTAAGACAAAAAAAACATACGAGAGAAAAAAAAAACATACAAGGTAGGAGATCATAGAGGAGGCCACCCCAGCGCAAGAACACCACAGCAAAATACATACTAAAATCTATTATTAATCAATCCCGACATCCAGGCAAAGAATTATTTTTGAAATATGTTTTTTCAAAGAAAATCGACTTGTGAAACTTCGGGACATTTCTACTAAGTTAAGTTTATTTGCAATATGAGGAATCTGGTATCTGATTGAGAATCTAGCTCTTTCTGATTTAATTGGCGGAAGGCGATACTTCTTGGAGCGGATGCAGTGGGCAGGAGAAGTGGGAATCCCAATTATACCCAAATCATAGAAATAATTTGCTGAGGATTGGATATCATAATACCACATTGCTGTATGCACATCCTTCAATTCAATAGTTAATATTATATATTTGAAATCAGCATTGAAATATGACTGTCATCACTTGTCGTCAAAGTTCTATTTTTTAGAATTTCGGCTACTATCGGGTTGTCCCGATAGATGATTGTCCTTTTTGGCCAACCATCTGGGGCTACACGGAAAGCAGGTCGCCCTCATCTGGGTTGGGAGGATGTCATAAATAAAGATGTAAGCGAAATGGGAACTTTCTGAGAGGGTGTAAAGAGGGAGGCCTTGAATAGATTAGGTTGGAGGAGGAGCGTGCGTAGCTGTGCTGGCCTCAGGCGGCTTGGTGCTGCAGTGAGTTATTAGTAGTGTTAGTATTAGTAGTAGTAGTAGTACTAGTAGTTCGCTCCTTACACTAACTGATTATAAAGATGCAACAGTTCTCCTTTGTCAATCATAAAGGAAGCCGAAATGCGCCAAGCGGAAGATTTTCAAATTTCAGACGTCTGGAATAGTTTTGAAATTTTAAGACTCTATTGTAATTGTGTTGCGGAGCAACACTACTGCTTTCGTAGTTTTTTTTTTTTTTTTTTTTTTTCACCGTGATCAGCGACCTGTAGCTCCGAAGTGGTAAGAGTTAAAAATTTGAGATTTTTCAGAGGGAAGGGAAACGTGAAACAGAGTAAAAAAGCTCCAGAGAAGTTCCTAAAATTTCTAACAGTTTTCCATAAAAAAAATAAAACCGTTTTTTTCTTAGAAACTCTGCGTTCGATGTTTGGCGTCAAGTTAAGACGACCCTAGCTTCGGAAATAAACTTGTTAGAAATACAGTTATGCTGAACTCATGTAGAACTTTCATTTGTCTCTTCGAGAACCGGAGCACAAAATTCCGTAGCTCTTACAGATTTCCCGGAAATAATTCCGGAAAAGTCCATCTCGTTCCGATTTTTTTTGGAATTTTCTCAAATTTTCGATTTTGATGTTTCTTATATTTTTATCGAGTAGTGCTATGAAAAGTATGCAAGAAGAAATGAAGTGTTCTATATACCAAGTTGCTTCGTTCTCTAAGAAATAATTTCCGAAGTTTCGACGTTCTAGAGGTAACTTATGTTCTGGACCAGCTAGAATTTTTTTTCCAACGCGGTTCGACAGGTCTCGATCTCCTAACAACTGAGCTTACAATAGTTTCTCCGAAATAAAATTCCTTCTTTGGGTTTTTCTATTTGGAAGTTTTGTCATGCCCTCGGGGCAATTTAAATTTTTTGGTGAATTTGGTTTGTTTTATATTTTCCTAGCTTAGACCATCAAAAGTTAAGCAGAAAACTATAAGACGTTATTTCCGTATCTCTTTCAGATTTCCCGGAAATAATTCCCGAAATGTGCGTCTCGAAACATAATACTCGAATTGGCGTCAAGTTAAGACGGCCCTAGTTTCGGAAGTAAACGTTTTAGAGATAAAATAATTATGAACTCATATAGAACTTTTATTGATGTTTTCGAGAACTGAAGCATGAAATTCCGTAGCTCTTATTCTCGTTTATTTCTGGACCAGCTAAACATTTTACCAAACTCAGTTTAGTAGGAGCTCGAAATAAAACCATATCAAAGATGCTTCAAGATAACAATTGAAGCCGCATTAGAAAAATGTCCTCTGAAGGACATAATGGAGACTGTTGCTCCGCAACTGTATCTCGTAGGGCACAGTTGCACGTGTTGCACCGCAACTGTGCCCTAAGGAACAGGGCACAGTTGCTGCAACACTTCCCGTTGCACAGGCAACGGAGGTCTAGTTTTTAGCTACTTTTGGTTCAAAATGGCGTTGGCAATGAGCGTGATACTTATGGACCATGTTCGCTATCCTGTCGCAACCCTCCGTTACAATTGCATTAATAGTTAATACATACTTATGACTGAACTATGAAATTAATCTACATTATTCTGAAGGTGATTATTATTTAGTAGTTTAGGTAATTATTTAGGTAATTATTTTAGGTAATTATTAATTATTATTATTATTATTAATTATTCATTAGGTAATTTCGGTTTTTTAATTAGGTAATTTCAGGTAATAATTATTGTAGGTAATTATTTACGTAATTATTAGGTAATTGTTTAGGTATTATTTAGGTTATTATTACTATCTACATTATTCAGTAGGTAAAGTATCCCCAAGAATTTTTTTTTATCGACATGACACATAAAACAATTGACAAATTCTTTACTTCAGCTGAATATGTAAACAGCAAAAACTAGTATCGACATTGGGTGCCAACGCAACGATCCGAAATGCATGTTTTCTTGCAATTAAGTTGTGTACTTCTGCCAAGGGAATACGCACTGCTGTCTTACCATACACCAGGAGGATTTAGCAATACGGCAGTGGTAATTTAAACAGGAATATTTTGTAGGGTTTGTTAGACTTATACTCATTCCGCTCAAAGAGAATAAGTTTCGTCTATTGGTTCAGTCCCTTTATCCTCATATTTACAGAATACTCGAAAATTGAGTACAGGGGTTGAGAAGCACGAGGGTTCAGTTGAATGGGGTTGTGTTATATGGGGGTAAAGTTACATGAGAGTTCAGTTGTACGGAGGATCAGTTGTACGGGGGTTTAGTTACACGGGGGGTTCAGTTTCACGTGGATCCATTTAAACTGGTTTCAGTTGCACGGGGATTCACCTACACCAGGGTTCAGTTAAATGGGGTTCAGTTGCAAGGTAATTCATTTGCACGGGGGCTCAGTTACAGAAGGTTTGGTTGCTTGGGTTCGGCCACACGAGTGTAATAGAACCGGCTTCAATATTCTATTCCTTTTTTCCAGGGGAGCTTCATACGGAAGAAGTTTCGATTTCAAATCGTGAAAAACTTCTGATTAGAAATCGAAAGTTCTAGTGCCTTTTTACGAAGTTATAGTAATCGGGGGCAAGTATCCCTTCCGTATGCCCTCTTTTCCACAAAATACATCTGATCAAAATTTTGAAATAGTCATTTTGTTCAAAAGTGTTTAAAGGTGAAATAACTATGCCTCCAGGGTTCACAAAAACCCCCAAACCCCCAGGACAAGGTCTGTAAGCTATGCAAGTTACCCGTTGTTAACATAAATAGTTTTTACGAAAGGGATTGTCGTATAAACTTTAAAGAGGGCTCATTCAATTGAAAATTGAAAGTTCTAGTTCTCTTTTTAATAATCAAAAGTGATCGGAGGGCAACCAGTTCCTGCCCCCACCCTTTCCCCCCTAATACTCCCAACCAAAATTTTGAGATAGCAGCGTAGATCAAAACTGTCCGTAAGTCAAACAACTATTGTTCCAAGTTTATAAGCCCACCTTAGCCCTTGGGGCGAGGGTTATAATTTATGGTAATTGTCCATTGTTAACATACAAGGTTTTTATGGAAGAGAGGGGGGTTCATTCGACTGGAAATCAAAAGTTGTAGTGCCTTTTTGAAGAGTCGAAAGCGATCGAAAGGTAACCCGCCCAATTCATGCTCTTTTCCCCCCAAATGCATCCGATCAAAATTTTGAGAGAGCCATTTTGTTCAAAATAGTCTAAAAAGTCAAATGGCTGTAACACAAGGGTTAACAAATCCCCCCACGGCCTCCGGAGTAAGGACTCCGACTTCTGCAAGTTGCTTATTGTTAACATATGAGGTTTTTGGCGGAAACGGTAGTCGTATAAGCTAAAGATGGCTCATTCAATTGGAAATCGAAAGCTCCCTTCCGAAAGTTCTAGTTCCTTTTTAAGAGTCCAGAGTTGTCAAAGAGCAGCCAGCCCCCCTTCCATGTGATTTTCCCCTAAGTGCATCCGGTCAAAAATTTTAAATGTTGACTTTTAATCTTATATTGTTTAACTTGAAGCCTTTCGATTTACCATCGTCAATCGTTTGAGGCATGAACAGTGGCACCAACTTATGAATATGTAGTGGAGGAGGTAATATTTATTTTTATAGAGGGAGGAAATTATGTTTTTTTTTCATTTTTTAAATTTAAATGTCAAAAAGAAAGGTCGTTTTACTGAAAATACCAAAAACGATGTTTAAAAAACACAGGGGGAAGGGCAGAAAATCCAAGCAGTTTATAATGGAATCGTATGGATATAAATACTTCTGGATGGAGATATTGCGGTATGCAGGGATAGAATCTTGCACTCCTATTTCGCATGTGAGAGTTACATAAAGTAGTTCTAAAGTACCAGGGACATCAAAATAAAAAATATTATGTCCCAGTAGTCGTTATTAGGTTTATTCATACCGGTAAATCTAAAGCACCAGGAACATCAAAATAAAAACGGGTTTTGTCCCATGAGTCTATATATTAGGTCTATTCATACCGGAAAACGGTGATTTTTCAAGATGTTTCTCTGGGCTGTTCCAAAATTCTGAAGTTTTTAGGGTAGTTAGACATTTTCGTCAATGATATTGCCTTGAACTGTGTAAATAAGTAACCAAAACTAATTACTTAAATTGCACAACAATTTTTGTCCGTAAAATTTTTAGCAGAGATAATCCATTCATTCCTGAAAAACAATTTGTCTAATTATTTCGACAGTATTTTTATATTATTATTTTATTATTAACAGAATAATTATATTTATCAACCATAACTTACTATTCAATTATTCTACTTTAATATTAAGTTATTTATATTTCTATATTATTCTGGGTTTATTTTTAAACTTCAAAAGACATCAGGGTCTTTCTGAAAGAGAAGAGAGATCACTAGGTAGTCATCTGGGATTTTTGGGTTCAATTCCCATGCTCAACGATGTCTATTCATGATAATATAGGGAGGGGTGTGTCTGCAAAATATGGTTTCCAAAATTTTGGAAGGGGGTAATTTGTTGGTTTACAATTTAATTCAAAAGATAAATCCAAAGGTAGTTTTGGTAGTACAAAATACTAAAAGTTTTTGTCTCAAAATCTAACGGAAAGCTTCAGGAGTTCAAAGGGAAAATGCCCCACCAACCGAGAGGTTGCCCACTTCCATCAAATGGAATTGTTATACATGCGGCACATAAGTGCGGCACAATTCAGTGACACTTGGCATAACAATTAGCCCCATAAAGCTTAACCCACTTCTACCAAGCTCAGAATTCTTTTACCACGCTGGTAATAAACCACCTGGTGTACTTGTTTCTGAAGATGGACAACCCCTTCCCTATTAACTGACACTAGTGTTCACGACAGTGGTATTTTTTAAGGAATGTGTTATAAATAATGATTAGCCTAAGCCGACTACTTATGAACATGAATGGAATACCACAACCTAGGCCGTATCCGAGGGGACGCGTCAGGGGTTTTGACCACCTCCCCTAGAAATGTTTTTACGACTCTTAAAAACATGATAAGAACATAAAACACGTTTTAACGTATTTTTGTAACCTCCCTCCCCCAAAACAAATACCCCTTTCCCCCTTCGAAGAAAATCCTAGATGCAGCCTTCGCCACAGGTATGAAATTCGGATACACCCAAAATTTGGAGTGCGAAACTCCTTCACTCTTCTTATTTGAACGTCTGGAATTTAAGAAAAATGTTTGTTTCGATTGGGACGATGCCTCGTACGAATGGAGTGGAAATCGCTGCCAAATTTATATTATCGCAAAACGGAAGTTGAAGCTTCTTGATTGATTTTAAAAATGATAAAACGCCTCTCGGTTGCCCCCATTTCATGCTTTCCAACTTCTAAATTCATCATTGAAAAAAAAAGAGTAAAACGAAGAAAAACTGGAGGGAAACCTCATCATATCTAATTACTAAGGACAATGGAAGTGAAATCGTTTTTTTTTTTTTTTTTTTTTTTTTTTTTTTTTTTTTTTTTTTTTTTTTTTTTTTTTTTTTTTTTTTGTATTGATTAAGTAGAAACTCACACAACTATAGGCTATGTATCTTAAGAAACTACAAAAAATAGGGAATTAAATTTGTAATGACAATGACGTCCGAATTTGTTATGTAGTTTCGGTAGTAAGCAGTGCTAGTTAAAAACAAATACTATAAATAAATAAAAAATCTAGCTGAAGAAGCTTTAGGCTTTCTTTTGAAGGAGTAGCTCTCCTTATGAATCAACAATTTCTTGATAACAAAAAGCGTTACGAATAATTTGAATTTGAATAATTTGAAATTTGACTAATTTAAGATTTGACTAATCAATTTTGCATATTTATTTTTACGGTTCAAAATGGTAAAACTGACAAGAATGCGGTATAGCCCTATAAAATTCATGACTTTGAAACAACCAAACGGAAAATCTTAAGAAACTAAGGTTTTTAAGCTAAGCCGAATCCAGGGGGGAGGGGCTCCGGGTTTAGCGTCCCCCAAAAGATATTTGTCCGACTCTTAAAATAACAACAAAATACATCTAAACAAATTTTATTGCGTCTACTAAAGTACCCCTCCCTCCCTCCTACAAACACCAAAAACAGGAAGAACAATAGGGAATTTTTTAAGACAGTGGGAAACAAATTAGAATTAATATTTCGGCCCTATGTCCAACGGCCGTGATCAGCAATACAAATAAGGAAGAACAACTTACGAGAGGATAAAATCTATAAAACTAAAATGAACAATTTTCAAAATAGTCCCAGCATCCTTACCTCAGCGAAGTTCAACCAGGACTGATAAATAAATTGTTATGAAACGAGGCAATTCAATGAAATGAAAGAGAATGATTTAAAAACAGGTCTTTAATGCCAGCCTAGCTTTTTTCGCTGCTGATCTTATAGGTCTATTTGTGACAGGTTCTGTGTTAATATCTATTGGTTTTTAAAATATTTTGTAAGGTCATTTTTAATTAAATTTGTGTATAAAGCATTCAGTGAATATTCTCCTCTATGGAAAGCTCCCCAAGCATATCTCCCTCTTCTCAACCTCTCCCGCAACCAAAAAATCCTCCTGAAAACGCCTGTACACTTCCCAATAACCATTACTATATGTAAGCACTGGTCAAAGTTTGTAACTTGTAGCCCCTCCCACGGGGACTGTGGGGGAGTAAGTCGTCCCCAAAGACATAGTTATAAGGTTTTTCGACTACGTTGAATAAAATGGCTATCTCAGAATTTTGATCTGTTGACTTTGGGAAAATAATTAGCGTGGGAGGGGGCCTAGGTGCCCTCCAATTTTTTTGGTCACTTAAAAAGGGCACTAGAACTTTTCATTTTCGTTAGAATGAGCCCTTTTGCAACATTCTAGGACAACTGGGTCGATACGATCACCCTTGGGAAAAAACAAAAACAAAAAAAAAACAAACAAACAAATAAACACGCATCCGTGATCTGCCTTCTGGCAAAAAATTCAAAATTCCACATTTTTGTAGATAGGGGCTTGAAACTTCTACAGTATGGTTCTCTGATACGCTGAATCTGATGGTGTAATTTTCGTTGAGATTTTATGACTTTTAGGGGGTGTTTCTCCCTATTTTCTAAAATAAGGCAAATTTTCTCAGGCTCGTAACTTTTGATGGGTAAGACTAAACTTGATGAAACTTATATATTTGAAATCAGCATTAAAATGCGATTCCTTTGATTTAGCCATTGGTATGAAAATTCCAGTTTTTAGAGTTTTGGTTACTATTGAGCCGGGTCGCTCCTTACTACAGTTCGTTACCATGAACTGTTTGATACACTAAAGCATGATTCACTTAATAAAAAATTTAGGTCACAAAGATAAGCCAACAGAATGAAAACATATTTTTTTAACACGAAAATATAGGACAGTAACCTCATTTTTTCTCTTTTGCTCCGATAAAGAGGTATCCTTGTTTATAGGTCTATGGTAATGGTGATCAGTACGAGCTAGGTTGCAAGAAATTAGGACTTCAATTTCTCGGGGTGGGGTAGGTGGGACAGGAAGCCAAATGATTCAGCCAACGGTTTGGCTTACTATTTTCTCCATGGAGAGTCCATAGAAATACACAGCTTGTTCCTGTTGCCTTAAATGCAACAAGGGTTAAATAAAAAGTTTTTTTTAGAGGGATAAGGTATGTCGAGGGTGATATAAATTCCACGTCAAACACTTCAAAATAAAGAAGAAGATAATAATCATGAGAAGGTCATAGATCTAATGAGTTATGGCCCTGCTCATGATAACAGCCAGAGGTGTGTGCAAGCTCTTGAAGTGTATCGACCACAAATTTGCTAACGGAGGGATGGCTTACCACCCATCCCTCCTTAGAAGACAAAAAAATATGGGGAGAAGGAGTGTAATTAATAATGGAAGTTTCGAAACATTACGGAACTGTCATAGACTCATTTTTTTACCAATCATTTTTGAAAATAAAGATCTACAGGACCCCAAGGCATCTAAGTACATTACAAGGGATAAAAGCCGAAAATGTCCTTTTGGGGCCTCTTTTCCAATGTAATGACATACACAATAAAATATCCAGCCCTTTTCCCCTTGATCATAAATAAAAACGCCTCGATATTTCAAGGTAAGGGGACAATCGCTCTTAAGTCTGTGTAAAGGACCCTCAAATAGCAGCCCACGGCTTACTGGTAATCCTGATGTCTGGAGCTAAAAGTTTGAATTCTGAAGCCGTACTACTTTCTAGAACCTGGGACGATAATCTAAATTTACAATTTTTTTTAAGTATATTGTCTTGCCTGAAATTATTTATAGTTTGCAATAATTAAAATTATTTCTATTTTATTTGTAAGTTTGTCTGTTCCTATTTTATTTCCTGTATTATAGTTTATTTCCAAATTTATTTTATTAGATCTTGTAATTTAATCTTGCTTAATTTGAAGAGTATGAAAAATTAAAAACCATATAATTAAATTCGATTAACCGCATAAAATGCCAAGGATAACAGGACAAATTTCCAACTTCCTTTATTTGAATAAACAAGAAAAAAGCGATTAACTTGGTATGTCTAATAATGATAAAAAGGTTAGAAAGCTTTTTTATTTTTTGAGTTCTTAAATCATTTGTCTAATTTTGAACTACTTAGCACAGTTTCAAATCCGAACAGCTGAATTATTTGACCTTATTAGCCATTAACTTGGTAGGTCTAAGAATGATAAAAAGGTTAGAAAGGTTCTTATTTTTTCATTCTGATTTCTTAAATCATTTGTCTAATTTCAAACTATTAACATAGTTTCAAGCCCGAACGGCTGAAAATAGGTTATACATATCCAAAACATCCTTAAGTTTGGTGAGGATATCTCTATGAAAAAATTTGGAACATGAATTAGTTGCCTCCCTCCCCTTCTCTCCATAAGAAAATTTGTATGAATTAAAATAATTCAAACTCCTTAAATATGATCCCATTATCATCCAATCAAACCAAAAGTCAAAAACCGTTTATTGTTTTTATTCTTTAAAAAAGGGTTATTTTTTGTAACAAAGGGTCAAAAACCCTTTATTTTAATTGTTTTTATTCTTGTTATAACTATTTATATGTTACAGGAACTTTAAGCACTAATTAGTAGTACTGAGCCAAGGGTCTTGGGAACTGTGCCAAGTATTTTGGGGACAGGCGACTTGGGGGTGCGGAAGGACATGGGCGAAACTGAAAATCGGTCTTGCTCGAGTTTTTTAGAGTATAATTAGCTTTTTAGAGTTAAAATTTAGCACCAACAGTTATTGGTATCATGGCAGGTGAAGACAATGGAGAGCCTTAGTAATTTGTTATTATCTGCCGACTATTTGTGAAATTTTAGGCTCCAAGAACAACATCCTGTTTGGGGGTCAGTTTTGTGTTTTCAATAAAGCCGTTGTTTTTAGAATTTTTTTTTTTTTGTGCAGAACCACAAGTCAGTTTATAGAAATTTTCTAGCTTGTTCACGGGCTAATTTAGTAGATATTTTTCGATATTCACGAAGCAGTATTTTTTTATTTATTTTAACTTCGTTTTTTATTTTTGGAAAAAAAAGGGTAAAAAAAAACCTTTGACGAACATTTGGGATTTTATCCTTGTCGGTACCAAGGAAATTTAATACAGACAAGGTATAAAATTTCCTATAGATATTTCAAATTTCATATAAATATTCTATAGATATTTCAATTTTCATATAGAGCATGATTTTTTTTACAGGTTGATGTTTCTAGTAAACAATGAAGTAAAATTTACCTTTCCAAAAATGACGAATGAAATTAAAATAAGTTTTTGTTTAGAATAATTTATTTGTTCTTGTTTACAAGTTATTTGCCTGTACTTATGTTCACCGACAAAAATCTCTTAATGTTTGGGTCTTTTAATTATTGCTTTTTTTGTTTGTCTTTTTTTTGGGGGGGGGGGGTGAGTTTTGAACGGTTGAAACGCATTATATTATTTTTTTATATTATTTTTATATTATTTTTTATTTTTTGTTTCATTTTTGTTTCTCCCTTGTTTTTTTCCTAGCCATAGAGCCCTACAGGAGGGTCTATGTTGAAGTGTTTTTGTTATAAAATTTATTGGTTGAGTAAATTGATTGATTGATTGAACAAAGAGGAATAGGCTTATATATAAAACGTTAACGAATTTTCCATGCACCTTGGTTTTTCTAATGGAAAGGTAAGATCATATTCACCGTTTGATTTTTAAGAGTATGAAGTCGAAAATCTATCGTGAAACAAGCCATGTTGTATCTAGGTAACATTTAATTAAAATAATTTAACTATTTTTTTCGAAATAGAACATATTATATACATAGAACAAGATAATCCGTTAGTGTTGTTGACTTTAACCTTATTTAAATATACCCCCTTCCGCGAAGGTCCAAGGTAAAAATACTTTCAGACGAAAAACATTAATTTTGCTTTTCTAAGTGCCCTAGAAAAAAAACCTTTGCAGTCTCCTAGAAAAACTTATTATTAGTTACACACGGATTTCTTATTGTTTATACGACCACCCTTTCTTAAAAATTAACCTTATATGCCCCCAGGACATAACTTACTACCCTTGCCCTGAGGGCCGTGGGGGAAGGGGGGTTGTCATCATCAAAGACATTATTTCTTGACATTTCAACTACGCTGAACAAAATGTCTATCTCAAAATTAAGGTTGGATTAGTTTGGTAAAATGATGGGTTTGGGGGGGAGGTTGCCTTCCAATCACTTTCAACTATTAAAAGGGCAACAAGCCTTTCAATTTCCAATCGAATTGGAAATACGTTTCTTTATACGTTTCTTTATATACGCCTCTTTATACGTTTTTCTATACGTTTTTTTATACGTTTTTCTTCATACGCCTCTTTATACGTTTCTACAACAAATTCTTCTTTATGAAGTGTTCTGGTCTAGAGAAACCAAAAAAAAAAGAAGTAATAACATATTGTGCCGACATCGCTCTTTACTTAGGCACCACTATTGCGCTGTCTATGATACCCGTTAGTGCTGTCAAGTTTAACCTTATTTGAATACATCCCTTACCCCGAAGGCCTAATATTATATATTTTTAGGCGATTAACCTTAATTTCACTTTTTCCAGTGGCCTAAAAAAGAATCTTTTCAGTTTCCTACAAAAGTTTGATATTAGTTACATAATGCTTTCTAATTGGGACCTCAGTTGTGTCACTATTTACCAAGTATTTGTCAATCTAAAGTTTTACTAATCTGATCAGATCTTAAATGGTAACTTGTTCCTGGTATTATTTCCATTTTATGTAGCACTTCTAAATTCCATTTGCAAGATGGAGATAACACATCAATGTTTCATTTGGGGAATATTGATCGGATTCGGGATTTAAGGATAGTCAGAAGCGAATTAGAGAAAATTCTGAATAAGCTTCCAATTTTTCTCTGTTACCTATGCAACAATTGATCGGTGGAGGAGAAAAACTTTTGAATCAACTAACATATGAAATTATGACGGGAAGTCTTGAGAAACACATCAGTCTTGAGAAACAGATGGGATCCAAAGTCGCGGAGCTTCTTTGATATGTGACTAGATTGATAGCTAAAATTGCTAAATATTCAGATGTGTATGGTTCCATAGTCATTGATGGCTACTCGCTGGGTGTATCGTTAAAGGTACTTAACTTCTGAATAGGCTCTCTTCCGAATATACATTAATCACTCCCTTATGCAATCCTGCCCAGAGGTGAGTCTGCATAACTAGTCTGCAAGTGGGTATAAGGATGAAACCAGACAGACACCAGACATCCAGTTTGAATATACTTTATTTATTTTAAGATAATTATAATTGTAATAGTTCTTTCTTTTACAAACGAAAAATATTTATTTCAGACTGGTCAGTAGATTCTTTTTCGTCTGAACTCAAAAAGCCAACCAAAAGGAATCCACTCGTCAGAGCAAATCTACGAAATAATATATAACCTGAAACCATGCTCACAGGAGGGAGCCGCCGGATAAAAATTCAGTTTTAAAATTAGTTTTCAGAATAAATTAGAAAATTCAGATAAAAATTAGTCCATAGGATAAAGGATGCTATATCAACTGATTAATTTGTTGAAAATTGAGGCACTTTCCTTTGTTAGGAAGGAGCTGAGGCCAAGCCAATATCCATGGGGTTTCATTGGGTTGAACCTTCCCTCCCAAAAAAGAGATTCGTAAAAAAGTAACAAAATTCGTATATTCAAATTTTAAGCTTTTTTTTATAAAACCCAGCCCAAAAAATATACCCCCCCCCAAAAAAAACTGAACATGCCCTTGCCTAAGCACGTAAAAACGTTCCATTATTGTACCACTCATATGCGGTAAGACTTTTTGTATTTGCCGGTCATGGAAGAAAATTCCCTCCCCCTCCCCCAAAAAAGTTTTTCTTCCCAAACAATATTGCGCAATTTTGTGCTCCTTGACTTGATTCTAAATCTTATTAAATAAAAAAACAAGTTTTTTTAACTGAAAGTAAGGAGCGACATTAAAACTTAAAACGCACAGAAATTACTTCGTATATGAAAGAGGCTGCTTCCTCATCAACGCCCCGCTCTTTACGCTAAAGTTTGACTCTTTCTCTCAATTCTTCTTTTTAAAACAGTAAAAAACTTTAGCGTAAAGAGCGGGGCGTTGATGAGGAAGGAGCCTCTTTCATATACGAAGTAATTTCTGTGCGTTTAAAATTTTAATGTCGCTCCTTACTTTCAGTTAAAAAAACTTGTTTTTTTTATTTAATTTCTGAACGTTTTTGAATCAATGCATGTTTTGATTTTGGCTCTCCGCAGAGGAATAATCAAAACGAAATTTACTTATTTTTTTTTGGCTTAATGGCTTTCTCATAATTTTGATCGAATGATTTTGAGAAAAAAAGAGCGGGGGACGAAACCTAGTTGCCCCCCGATTTTTTGGTTAATTAAAAAGGCAACTAGAACTTTTAATTTTTTACGAATCTTTTTATTGGTAAAAGATTTACGTAACTTATAAATTAGCTTACGTAAAGAACTTTTGTATTCTCATGTTTTTATTACATATATGAGGGGATTCGCCCCATCGTCAGTACCTCGCTCTTTACACTAAAGCTTAAATTTTATCCCAATTCATTAAGAATGACCCCCTGAATCACAAAAGCCGTAGAATAAGTAGTTGAAATTACTGAAAATACTTTAGCGTAAAGAGCGAGGTATTAGAAGGAGGTGAGCCCCTCATATGGGTAATAATTTCTGTTTGTTTTAAGTTTTATTGCTGTTCCTTACTTCCAGCTGAAAAAGCTTTTTCACTTTTATTTTTAATTGTTTTTTTTTTAATAATACTAGTAGCCTATATCCTGCTCTCCCTTCATGGAAATTTTCTTCTCCCATTACAAATTCTCTAAGGAAAGTTTCCCCAGCATATCCCCCTCTTCTCAACCCCTCCCCCAAACCAAAAAAATCCTCCTGAAAACGCCTGTATACTTCCCAATAACCATTACTATATGTAAGCACAGGTCAAAGTTTGTAACTTGTTGCCCCTCCCACGGGGACTGTGGGGGAGTAAGTCGTCCCCAAAGACATAGTTATAAGGTTTTTCGACTACGCTGAATAAAATCTCAGAATTTTGATCCGTTGACTTTGGGAAAATAATTAGCGTGGGAGGGGGCCTAGTTGCCCTCCAATTTTTTGGTCACTTAAAAAGGGCACTAGAACTTTTCATTTCCGTTAGAATGAGCCCTCTTGCAACATTCTAGGACAACTGGGTCGATACGATCACCCCTGGGAAAAAGAAAAAAAAAACAAAAAAAAAAACAAATAAACACTCATCCGTGATCTGCCTTCTGGCAAAAAATGCAAAATTCCACATTTTTGTAGATAGGAGCTTGAAACTTCTACAGTAGGGTTCTCTGATACGCTGAATCTGATGGTGTGATTTTCGTTAAGATTCTATGACTTTTAGGAGGCCTTTCCCCCTATTTTCCAAAATAACGCAAATTTTCTCAGGCTCGTAACTTTTGATGGGTAAGACTAAACTTAATGAAACTTATATATTTAAAACCAGCATTAAAATGCAATTCTTTTGATGTGGCTATTGGTATCAAAATTCCATTTTTTAGAGTTTTGGTTACTATTGAGCCGGGTCGCTCCTTACTACAGTTCGTTACCACGAACTGTTTGATGATGCTGTCACGAACTCAATATAATTAGTGGTACAGTTCCAGAGCTAACAATGTGTTGCTATGAAACCAAAAAACATAAACATTAATGATTCATTACAGAACAACTACCCAGAAAAAAATCGAAAATATTATGTACATAAAAAGAATAATAAAAATGGAAGCTGACACAAAATTTTAAAGCAAAAGTGGAGTGTTAGTAAAAACAGATGTTGCATGCAGTTTCCGTAAAAGTAAAAAAATAGATAAATACTAATGACCGTGAACTTTTAAGACGCCAAAACATCTTACGATTGTAAAAAATTACAAAAAATTACAAAAAATTACAAAAAAAAATTACAAAAAGAAGAGTGCATGAAGAACATTTTTGGGTAAATTTTTCGATTCATAAAATTGAGATAGCTATGATTAAGACAAACCTTTAGAATAAGAACTTTAAAATATAGTATTATTTTCCCTTGTATATTTACTTTACCCCACCAGATAATTTTCGAATATATAGGCCTGCCCTGAGTCGGTTATACTTTAAATTCCGTTTATATACTTGCCCATAAGGTTAATAAAGGCAAAGCAGAGCTGCAATGGAAAAGAAAGTTGAATTGGTGTTTATAGCCCTATTCGCCTTTAGCCCCCCTATTCCAGGGGGCTAAAGGGTTTAAAGTCCCCAAAATGTGTGTCCAATTCGTAAAAACAGAATTCATGTAAACCAATTTTTGAGGGTTTTTGAATGTTTTATTGCCTCCCCCCACGAAAAAACACCCCCTCCCCCAAAAAAAATCCTGGATACTAGATACTGGGGTTTTACCTTTGCCAATAGTTAGGTATTTTATCATTTTAAAATTTATTACTGAATACTACATGCATATTATTCTGTGTAAAAACTTTTTTCAAATTCGTCTTGACTTTTGGAGTATATGGAAGATAGATCATATTTTAGGGCTCATCAGACGTCTCGCATGGAAAAGACTTTTGATTTTACGAGTGTCTTTTTAGCCTAAGGCTAATTGAATTAGCCTATTGATAAAAACATGCCTGTTTCCACCCATACCCGATGGAATACCCATACCCGTCTCTGATGGCCACCTTCCAAGAGATAAGTTGTATCAGCTCTTTTAACTTGTGAAGGGGGTGATTTAAATAATCAATATGTAGTCTTTACTTTAAATTTTAAAATCACAAATTTCTTAAACTCTGGTAAAGATAACTCAAGTTCTTCTTAAGCTCACTCAAATTCTAGCTGAAGATCACGAGCAGTGATGCATCAGACAATGGAACCCTAAAATATTTAAATTAATGCTAACTTATTTCCATCCTTACATTAAAAATACTGAATATTTTAGGTGTGGAGCCTCAGACATCAGAGTCAGGTCCTTGGCAGAGGCGGTTTTAAGGAAGGGAAAGAGGGAACACTTGCCCTGGGTGTAGAAATTTTATGGACGTTAAATTCCAAATAAAAAATCTGAAGCTTGTAACCATTTTGAAATTTTTTAAATTTCATTGATAAAGTAGAGAGTGCAGTTAATAAATCAAAATAATTACTAAGTTATTTATTGACTATGAAATCAAAGCAAATAAAAAAAAATAATTAGTAATAATTATAACAATTAATAACAGTTTCAATAATAAATTATTACAATTTAAATAATAGTAAAAATTTATTTAATATAACTTAAATAACAAATTCAAAAATAATTAAAAATAAATTATTAATTAATTGATAAATTGAGAATAATTTTGCTAATAATTGAAAATTTTGTTACAAATTGCCCTGAAAATTTTGTTAGAGACAGGGGGGCACTAATCAATATTTTGACTCGGGCACCAGAGAGGCTAGAACTGCCACCAGTCCTCACAATTAACGTATCTTATGTACTTAAAAGGTACTTAAAGGATTAAGTACCCTCTTTACTTTTGTGTTAAAACAAAAGCTGTTTTTGTTTTATTTTTGTCCCCTTTTAATTTTGTGTAACCTGGTAATTATGCAGTAAAATGTGCTTAAAGGTACTTAAGATGTAACACTAATATAGTGTGCATCTTAATAATAAAACTAAGAATAAAGTAGTTAGGGTATAATTTGTGTTTGGGTGGTAGTGAGACAAACAACAAGCGAATAAAAAACAGTTTTGTTTCGTTGATTATAATTGCAAGTCTTATGAGTTGAAAAATTTAATTTAATTGCATTATTATTGTATTTTATTTACTTAAGTTAGTCTGAAAGACGAGTCATGACCATTCAGTCTCGTAAAAGTCATTCAGAACCCTTGTCTTTCCATTCAGGGCCCTTCTTTTAACTCAAGTTCCAATTCAAGTGAGGTTCAAGGGGTTAAAATTTTAAGGGTTAATTTATTAGGTTTTATTGAAATAAATTATGCTTTGAAGAAAGACTAGGACCATTGAATTTAATCTAAAACAATTGTTTTTAATCCAAGTCCTCCTAATCTAAGGGAGGACCATCCATTTTGGTATAGATATGTCTTATATTTAGTTTTGTATCTATTTTTGGCCATGATATAATTGGCCATTACTCCCCCCCCCCCTTGCCACTGAGGAGAGCGTTTCTACGAATATAACTATTGATTATTACATTTTGAAAACCCATTAAGGCTTTTACCCTTTCCCTAGTTTGCTATATTGGGATATTTTAAGAAACATAAAAGGTACCTAATTAGTATAAGAAACCAACTTAGTTTTAAGTTTAGGATAATTGAAATGCAGTTACGAGATCAAATGAAATTTACTGGAAATCAGTTTTCTTTTTGAAACAAATTTCTTTACAAACATTGCTTAATGTAATATTCTAGGAAAAATAATTTCTAAGAAATGAAATTTTTTAACATTCATCAAGGTTCGTTCACAATTAAATTAAAGAAGTATCGAGGTCCAGCTTCGGCTATTGCGGATTGCGTGCTTCAACTTGACTCAGTAACGTGCCACTTCGGCCATCTCCGTGCAAGGGACAGTTCGTGCATCCGAGAATAAATAATTTTGTGATCAACAAAACCGTGCGATGATGACAACACAAGTGAGAAAGTTAGTAACCCTGATTCTGATGAAGGAATCGGCTGAATCTCAACCCATGCACACAAAAAAACATTCCCTCGTTATGCCAGCACCGAAGTACTTTCGTGTGTCCTATTTTATTGCGGATTTTATTAATTATATAAAACAATGTTCGTTTTCCGTCTTGCATTACTTTAATTGCTTATTTCTAATTTATTTTGTATGTTGTTTTTTTTTACCCGGCTGACTGACCGTATTTCAAAAAGTAGGCTGTAAGAAGACTGTGGCTCAATCCTGTTTTCCTGGGCTATAATGAAAGACAGGTTGAGATGGCTAGGGCAAGTTCTGCGGATGAAGGATGACAGATTGTCGAAGATTGTCCTTGTAGGCTAACCGTTTAGGGCTAAACGGAAAGCAGGTCGTCGTCGTCTGGGGTGGGAGGATGTCAGAAAGAAATATTTAATGGAAATGGGAGCTTCCTACGAGGGTGTAAAGAGGGAGGCTTTGAATAGATAGGAGTGGAGGAGGAGCGTGCGTAGCTGTGTTAGCCATAAGCGGCTTGGTACTGTGACGATTTGTTGGTAGTGGTTGGAGTAGTTTCTGTTTGTTTTTTTTTTTGGTTTTTACATAGAGTGGAGGGGTGTTATATTTCTTGAGCGATTTTTTGTTTTAGATCATAATATCTGAGCCTTCTTTTTTTTACATGTACGGTAAAACTAAAGTTAATTCTTCATTACCAAGGTCGGTACTTTTTAAATTTGGCGGCATTGTCTGTGATTATGAAAATTAAAGGTATATTCATCCAGTAACCCAGGTGGCTATCCCCGAGGAAACCAACAAAGGATCCCCAAGAAAATCAATAAAGTATTTTATCTGCCATGAAAGAACCTGTAGACTGACTAACAGTGATATTATTGCTTGCTAAAGCCATTGCTCTACCAAAATGTTTTAAAAGAAACAAAAAACATACTCTTTTCAAGACACCTTTTTAAATTTACAATTATTATGTGCCAAGGGCGTATCCTTGATTTTGGTTCGAGGGGGTATTTTTTTGGAGGGGTGCGAAACTAGCATTAAAAACGTATCAAAAATGTGTTTATATACATTTACGTTACGTTTTTACGAGTCGGAGAAAAACTCCGGTTGGGAGGAGACGAGGTTCAAACCCTGTAACCTTCCCTCCCCCCATATGACCTTGCAATGGGCTGTAATTTACTCTTTCTTAGTGGATGCTGGAATCTAGTAAAAAACATTTTCAAAACACGTTTGAAAAAAAATGCTGAGGGAAAAAGAAGTATTATTTTGATCGTTTTCTATAGCCATGAATTAATAATAAATAGATCACAGAAAAAGGGGGACAAATTTTATATCATTCAGGACCCAAAAAAAATCATAGTAGTAATGGCAATTTTTATTATTAAAGAAATTTAAATTTATAGTTACTCTACACATACATAAACGACCGCGAGCTGCTTGATACCTTAACAAGAAAACAGTAGTATTTTTTTACTCCCCAATCAATACTTTTTCAATATTTCGTTTTAGACTCTTTCAAAATGTAGGTGTCACTATTGCGAAAAAAATACACCCCTTCACTATTGGGACCAAATATAGCCCTAAAACTACCATAGCACACTATAACACAAAATTATTGCTTATAATATGGAAAATGTTGCTAACGGTATGAATTTTATGTTTCCTTCCAATTTCATATGTTTTAAATCATTTTTAAACAATTTATTTATCCAACAGTTCTTATTCTCTGATAATAAAGTAATGCTTTTGAAAGGGCTAGGACCGGGGCTGAAAATGGTGGCTAATGAAGTGATGCGTGTTGATTCGAAATATAGAAAACAATTAACTAATATATTATATATATTTGCCGAGGGAAACTATTAAACGAAATTGGCAAGGTAGTTTCTCTATGTGTAGAGTAAACAAACCTTGTGATTCAGGAGTAGTTATTAAATAAATTGGGACAAACAGTCAAACAGGGGGCAACCCCTTCATATACAGAATAATTTCTTGCCGACTCTTATAATTCTTTGACTTTTCAGGGTTGTTTCTCCCGTTTATCGAAAATCAGGCAATTTTTCTTAGGCTTGTTGCCTTGTTAGGTGTAGAAACCATCAAATTAATATATTATGTATGTTTGTTTGGGAAAACTACGAAATAAAATTGACAAGGTTCTATTTTCTTGTTAAGGTATCAAGCAATTCGCCGTAACGAACTGTAAGCAAGGAGCAACGCGGCTCAATAGCAACCGAAACTCTAAAAAACGGTATTTTAACAACAATAAATATATCAAAGTAATTAACTTATTGTGCTGATTCTAAATATTTTAGATTCATTAAGCTTAGTGTTACCGATCAATGCTACGAGCCTGAGAAAAATTACCTGACTTTTGAGAAAGGGAAAAAGACCCCTTAAAAATCAAAGAATTTAAAAGTCGAACAGAAGTTATTCCGTATATGAAGGGCTTGCCCCCTATCTGAATACCTTGCTCTTTACGCTAAGGTTTGACTGTTTATCCCAATTTTTCAAGAACTAGGCTATTGATGCTAGAAAGTATGGAAACGAAAATCCGTCGTGCATATGGTACCATTGTTAGTTCTCAGTTTCATTTGAATAGAGCCAATCTTGCGAGAATTTACAATAGTGTCGTCCTGCCACATATTCTGTATTTAGTACCGTTTTACCCTATATTTAGTGAATCTGACCATCTTAGGATGAAACGCGTTTTCTTCAAATTTGCTAAGTTTCTGTTGCGAGTTCCTCCATGGACCCGCAACTCCTATTTCTTGAAAAAATATAGCTTGTCTGACCCGTGTGCTAAGTTAGCTGAGCTGAATGTACACATGTGTAATAAGCAAACCGGTCATGAATGGTAAAATGTTGTTTTTTGACGTGGAATTATTTTTGTCTGTATTTTAGAATGTAATTACGATATGTTGTTTCTTTCTTCTTTTGTTTTTGCTTTTTTCTTCAATGTACTCCATCACTTCATTATTTTGTATGATGGGTTATAAATAAATACATACATACATTATGTTCTTGACAAACTAATTTGTTCAAGTTAATTTTTCTTTTCATTGATTTCTCTTTATTTCTGTGCATAGAAAGTTTAATAATTTCTTAGACCACACTGCTTTTCCATTTACGAAAAACTAAGCGAAGAGAAAATTGGTTTTAATTTTGACAAAGCATTGAACAAAAAATAAAATGTAAAACTACACTTTAACTAAAAAAAATAAAAATACTCCTAATATATTGAGTAATTGATTACATAATAATGTAAGTTGTTCTTATTTATTTGATTGTTTATATATTTTTTTTATTTCGTTGTGTTTTAGGTGCCGTGTTTTTTTTGTGTTGTCTTAAAAAAATCTTAAATATGTCTTAAATATCTATTGTTATTTTTAATTTTTTTTTTGTCCGTTGAGAAAGGCTCCCGGACGTGGGGCCGAAATATTCGGAGTTTTTTTTTATTTTTTTAGTTAAAGTGTAGTTTTATATTTTGTTTTTTGTTCACTGCTTTGTCGAAATTAAAACCCGTTTTCTCTTTGCTTAATTTTTCGCATATAAAAAGTTTAACTATAGTATAACGGCTATTGTTATGTTCTTCATTTAGCCCTACCGTTTTTCTCTTTCAAAGAAAACCCGTTTTCTCTTTGCTTAATTTTTCGTATATAGAAATTTTCACTAAAGTATTACGGTTATTGTTATATTCTTCATTTAGCCCGACCGTTTTTCTGTTAATTTTTTTACAAAAATTTGCCCCCTTTACAATAAATTTTGTTTGTATGCTTACAAAACTGGTATTAATCAAGAATTCTTTTAACTTCGCGCAGCTTTTCATTTATAAATTACTCAGTTAAATAGGAAAAACCAGACAGCAAAATTAAGTATGTTCTGTGGGAAAACGCCTTTATTTCTTATTGCTAAAAGCTTTGCTTAAACCTCATGGGAGTTGTGGTCAAACAAACACCATTAAATAAGCTAAACCACAATGGTCCATCAAGGTTAATTAAAAAGTTAAATCTCTTATTTATTTGTATAATAGATATTTTAGTCAATTCAATATTATTACTTAAGTTCAATTAGTATAATTTAATTCATTAATATTATTAATTGTTCCACTTTTCTTAGAAAATAAAAATAAATCACCAATATATAAGCTCAAGATAAATAATTATTCTAAGCTGTGTACAGATGGCTAAGATCAGCTTCAGTCTTTCAAAAGACTGAATTTTTTGATTGTTTTTTTTTTGTTTTTTAAATATTTACATATGTAAATATCAAACTACGCAAGTCCAATCGATTGGTCTAGCCTAATATCGTAAATCTTATTTATTGCTAAAAATAGAAATTTCACTGTATTTTTGAAAGATGTCTAATATCTTTTTTTTTATTTGTAAAAACATTCTAAATAACTCTGATTTTATTTTTCTCAAAAATTTTCAAAAAAGTTTTCACAATATATCTCATATCTTCTTTTCGTTTACAGAGTTACAGAGAAAATGTGTTTTTTATTATTTTTAACTTTTTTTAATATTTGCATCAAACTTTTTCCGAACTGTCTTATATCATCTTTCTCATTTATAAAAATAGTTGAGAAAGTATTTTTTTTTCTGTCAATTAAATAAAGAACAAAAATAAATGTATCGAAATTTTCCTGAAATGTCTTATATCTTCTTTTCTCATTCACATAAATATTTGAGAAAGGGGTTTTGATTAGTAAATTATTGATTACTTCATCAAATTATATAGTACATTGTTTGTGCTTTGAAAATCTTTTGTGTAAAACTACTAAAATTTTTATAAGATTAAAAACGTAGGTTTTTTATATTTTTCGCACAATTTTGAAATTTTATTTTGCGAAAAAAAAGAATTTATCTTTGTATTGTAAATCCTTCCCAGTTGCTCTAACCGACATATGGTTTGCTAACCTCCAAATAAATTGGATAGTCTTAAGTTGAAAATAGGCTCTATTTTAACTTTTTTGATATTTTGATTTCGGTTTTGTTTATTCATCGGTAGTAATCTCTGTTTCTTTTAAGATTGAGTCATAATAGGACTTCTTTTTCACTCGTTTTAGGTTTCAATGTGGCTCTTTACTTTTCTTTGGGAAACTTCTTTTTTTGAATTTTTGTTTTTTAAGTTAGTAACAATTTTGGTAATAGGAGCAAAATGAAAGTCAATAATGGTTATAGAATGCATCCATAATCTTCAGACTCAATTATAAGTTGTATAGTTTATAAATGATAACCAAAACTGCTTTAAAACATAGTTTTTTTATGTCAGTTTTTGAGTAACCGTGTTATTTCTTTTTTTCGTGGTTTTGTGGGTTTTTTTTAGAGAAGGAGGAAGAGACGATGAGACAATATTTCTTCAATTGATTTCCAGATTCCTCCTTCTTCCCTTATATTGTTTTCTGGTTTCTCCATTTTCTGGTTTGTTTTGTTTTTTAGAATATTCATTAAAACAGACCTGTCCAGTTTGTTGTCCGGTTTATTCTGTTTTATTATTCTATTATTTTCATTCTATATTCTATTAAATTAAATTCTAAATTATATTCTATCTCTATTCTATTATTTTATTCTATAGCTTTTGGTTTATTTTTTATTTTATTCTATTTACTTTATTATAAAATTTTTATTAAATTTATTTATTCAGTTTATTTATTTGTTATATTCTAATATTGTGGCGTCGATGCAAAATTGGCACCATATATTCACAATAACACTATACTTTACGTACAACTCCTTGGGTAAGGCGATTGTGGTTCAGTTTTATGTTTTTTTTTCTTTTACTTTCGTCTGTAATTATGTCTATGATTCATACTAGGTTTTGTCTATGAAAATCTCATTTATTCTTTTTTACCTCTTTAGATACTAGGTCGTGAGCTGTAAATGCTAAGCTCTTAGATTTTAATCAAATAATAAAAACAAGTTTTTTCAACTGGAAGTAAGGAGCAACAGTAAAATTTAAAACGAATTTTTTTCTTGTGTATATTAGGGGATTTCCCCCTCGTCAATACCTCACTCTTTACGCTAAAGTTCGAATTTTGTTCCAATTATTTAAGAATGACCCCTGAATAAGAAACTCCATTTAATTAGAATCAATAACTCTTTTGGAAGCACTAAAAAAACTTTGGCGTAAAGAGCGAGGTATTGAAAAAGGAGTGGACCCCTCATATACGTAATAGTTTCTGTTCGCATTAAGTTTTAATATTGATTCTTACTTTCAGTTGAAAAAACTTGTTTTTTATTTAATTTCTGATCGTTTTTCAGTAATGCTGGGAAATACGGCGCCCCATTCATGGAAATAATTGCATCGAAGATAATTGCTTTTGAATACTGAAGATTCTAGTTTGTAGATTAACGATACATCTTTTTCGTCGCCCAAGTGACGACTGGGATCATATCCAGCCTCAATGTTGCCAAGTAGATATTAATTCACTTTGTCACTAACAGCAAGGATTAAATATTTTATTTTTGAAATTGAATTTTTAGTATGAGCTGGAATTTCTGTATTGAATCTGAATTTTTATACTATAATTGACAAATTCTTCAATTAACTCACTAACGAGATAGCTAAAAAATATGCATATTTTAAGAATCAGAATTTCATTCTAAATCCAAGTATAACGTTCATTTGGGTCAGAAATGAGCCTTACCTCCAACTACATCCCCCTTAATTTACAAACACATGCCCTGATTTTTATAAATGTAATGAATGTTCCATTATTTTTACTAACTTCTCACTAAAGCTAAAGAAAAAAGTGACTTACGGAGAATTCAGTGCATAAATATAACTCAGAGTATATATTTGCACATTAAAAGGATTAGGGGTAGGATTTATTTTGACGCAAATAAATGCTCTATTTGGAATTAAGGATGAAATTCTGATTCTAAAGTATGTCTGTTTCTTAGCTATTCAGTATTGTGTTAATATTAATAGCCTATAGCTATTATGTTTTGAATATCAAAGGCAAATTACTTAATTTTTGCTCTTGGATTTGAATCTTAAATTTATTTTAAATTAGAGTGTTTTATTTTGGACATTATAGTTAAATTACTAGCTAAAATAGTAGCAGCCATTTGTCTTTTTGAGGTCTTTTGGTATCGATCTTTTTGTTTTTAGTTTTGATTTGGTTTTGACATTTCCTTTTTGTAATTTTCGTGTATGTGTTCTTTCTTTACTGAAAGTTAAGCTAGGTTCTGATTTAAAAAAAAAAAACGAATTTGAATTCTTTGGCCAGATTTCTTATCATCCATCGATAAAAAGAAATTTCTTTTTAACAGCAAATTTTTTGTTCCCTCCTCTTTCAGATAAGGATTTAAACATTCGTTATTTCATTTAATATATATATATATATATATATATATATATATATATATATATATATATATATATATATATATACGAATGTTCAATTCTGGCTCCAGAAACAGCAGCTTTTCAATCAGGTTAAAAAAAAACTAGCTCCCATCCAAGGGTGCCACCATAGATGGCCCAAGGGTTGGTGGCTCTCTGGGATACAAAGAAACGTTAATAGTGTGTTCAAATTGTAATTCTGTGACCCAGGCTATTTGTTGTAAAAATATCAAACGGTCTCCTATTGATTAACACGGAATAATGCACCAATCAGAAATAAGCTATCAGTTTTGCGGACATTAACTAAACCAGTTTGGTATCAGGGAACGTAAAGCCGGTCTTTAAATCTATTCAAAGAAGAACATGAAAACAACACCTATTTAAATCAGGGTTGCCACCTGTATCGCGAAAGTGCTATTTTAGCACTTTTTCATTATGTTTAGCACTGTAGTACGTGCTCAGGGTTGTTATTATAGCACTAAAGTACTATTTAGCACTTTTTTTGCGCTATTATAGTAGTTGATAGGCTTGCTTATCAATATTGATTATATTATCAATATTGAATATTGAATATTGCTTATCAATATTGAAATATTGATTATAGTAGTTGATATAAGAGTAGTTGATAGGCTTGCTTATCAAGCCAAACTCGATAAAAGAGTAATGAGTACTCGGGGTTTCGAAATATGCCCTTTTACTGCTTCGGTGCGACCAAGTGGTGCAAGAGGGCAAATGGTTCCCCTTTTGCTCCAAATACCTTGAAATTTGCCACTAGTTTAATTCATCCCTTTGAAACTAACAAACATTGAATTACATGTAAATATGTAATTATATAGCACCGTGAATTTGGGAATAGTAAAAAAGAGAGACATTATACAACAAATTGTAATATTTTGATAAAACATAGATATCAAACAAGGGGAAAAGAGATTAGTGGCACCGTTCGCTTCCTTATTGATATATCTTTCTCAATACATTAACCCCTACCATCGGAATTGTAAAACAATTGTACCACCCACCCCACCCCTAATTCTTTGATTTAATTCTAGGATTAATTAAATAAGTGCTGATTTTGTTGGTTTCCAACTTTCATTCTCATCAGCCTCAAAATGCAATTAAAAAACCCAAACATTAGCGTATAGCCTAGGGTAATATCCCCCCTTTAGGAGGCAGACTTGAAGACAATGGATGATGGTGCCTAATATTATATTTGGAATGTGCATTGAAGGGTGAATCAAGTTTTTCTATCTCAATTTATATCTAATTAAATTGTATTTCTCTTTTATCTAATTTATGATGAATCTCGAAACACCACTGAGAGCAGGCACGTACGCAGGAACTTATTCCGGGGGGGGGGCTCAAAACCTTCGAAACAGCAGATATAAAGTAGCACTTTTTGTCTTTAGTAATGCAAAAAACACGTATATCGGAAAATACAGGTTAACTTTAATCTGTAATATTGTAGCGATGGGGGGAAGAAGACTGAAGCCTCAAAAGTACGTTTTAGGCTCAGGTTATGTTCATAGAGATTTAGAACCAGTGATTAATCTATTATATCCCACTGAAAGGGAAATTTTAGGGTTAACAGTGCAGCATGGGTGCTGCGCGGGTAGTTCTTCTATTGCAAAAACGTAGATTTTAATGAAAAATGATAATTTCCAAAATTGATCCATTAAAAGCTGTACTTTATCCTGAAAAGGGGGGATAAACGCCCTAATATCAAGGATAATTCTATTTTGCTGTGGAAAGAAAACTCTCTTTACAAAAAAAAAAAAATAACAGTACAATTGCTAATTACCTCAAAGAGGGTAAAAAGTTAGACAGAAAATGTATTAATAATTGGGCAGTGACTTGACCGGATAATTGCATGCTGTAAAATCCCCCAAAAAAGGCTTCACACATGTATCTAGGTTCTTAATAAATATTCTATTTTTGCCAGAAATCCCAAGAAACCATGGGGAAATTAAACATTTCACAAAATTTCGGGGGGAGCCGGGCCCTAAGTCCCCCCCCTGTGTACGTGCCAGACTGAGAGTAATAAGGTAAATGGGGTAATAAACATACCAAGCAGTAATAACTTAATATCTTTAGCGAGCTGCATCCCATCTTCCTTTAGATTTTTTTCAATCAATTTGGACCTTGCGGCTGCAGCCCGTTCTTCAGCTGACATGGCACAACCCATTTTGCAAAATAACTCGCTCTTGGAGCCAAAACACAACGAAGCCACGATTATGGAAGTCTTTAGAAGAAAACACTCAAAATACAACACAATATCTCACTAGCATAAACACTCTAAATAACAAACATTTTAGGAGAAGGTTTTCCCGTCGCTGAATTCAGAGTTTAGCACTCAGCAGCCATTGGGCGTTTGTTCTTGGGAGAGGCAAAATATTTGAAAAGCGCATGTGTGACAATGTTCCCGAGATCAGTAGGGGAAACAGACAGGGAAAGAGAAAATAAACAATTTGATAACGATGTCATTCCGATAATACAAAAGGAGTGTTTGTGTTATCAGGCCGTATAAAAAAGAATCGTTTAGATTTAAAAAAAAAATCATGGTAACAGATGCTCTTTTTTCACTTATGCCCGAGCCACGTCATAGTCACATTTGTAAATTAAAAAAAAAAATAATGTATGGGATGCATTAATTTGTGTGAAATTTCAAAAAATGTTATGAAATTAATATGAAAAACTTATATGACAAGGCCTCATCCAGGATAGAGGGGGGCACGGGGTTTGATCTCTCCTCCTCCCAAAAATGTTTGTCAAACTCGCTAAAACGTAATAACAAAAATACATCTAAACAAATTTTGATGTTTTTATAAATTTTTTTGTAGCCCCCGCCAGAAAAAAACACCCCCGCTAGCAAAAACCCAGGATACGCCCTTACTATAAAAATGCTGATATGTCCCCCAAAAATTTATTTTAAGTATTATGTACGAATGCTCTTTGATTTTACTGCCCGTATTGGTGTTGTCTCATTTGATGGTCCATGTTAATCATTTTCCCCAATTGTGAATTTAACAGGTGGTTCTAAAGAATCATCATTTGTAATAATTGCAAATTTATGTTTTTTGGGTCTTCTTACTGACATTATTTTAACTGGTTACGTTCAAACCTGTATGCTTGATCACATAGAGTTGGTCTTATCTAACAAAAAATAAACCATATTAAATTCTCAGGTATGTTTCCAATTTGAATTAAAACATTAAAATTATTGCTCAGACACCACAAATATTTTTGTAGTTTGCAAAAATATTTGTAATAACTTTAGCGATTAAAAAATTTCTCAACTTTTTCTCATGTCTTAAAAAGACATTGCATGTACTTGTATCCCTTGTTCAAATATATAAAAATATTTTTGCAATTACCAGTTTTTTTTCTTTAAGCAATTTAATTTCTTTTCAAAGATAGTTGATTATTGAAGCAGTGCCGATTTATTTTTCCCAAAATTATCTTAACGAATTTTCTAAAACTTCTTGTCTATCTAAGTCTTTTTGTTTTTGCCAGAATATATTAGGATGCCAATTTTCCCGAAAAAATGTGGGGCCGTTTGTGAGAAAAAATACACGCATACATACACAATTATTGCTCACTTACAAAATATCATATATATATATATATATATATATATATATATATATATATATATATATATATATATATATATATATATATATATATATATACATACATATATATATATATATATATATATATATATATATATATATATATATATATATATATATATATATATATATATATATATATATATATATGGTACGTGTGTCTAATAGCCACCACATTCAAGTTATGTAAGTAAATGTTGAGAAGTAAAGTTTGCTTGACGCTAATGAAACAAAACAAAATACGATGAAAATATAATATTTTATCAAAGAAATTTCGAAAACTACGATTTAGAAATATGCGCCGAGAGTGCAGAAATGTCACTAAGAATCGCAAAATGAGCTCTGCCGTTACTGCCGCACGCCCCATGTACTCTGCTAGGTATGATTTTGAATAATGGCGGGATGTAGGCCTACCTCGGTACATTCCAAAAAGGGCCTTTATCGAAAGAGTACAAAGTCATTCTTTGTCCATTGACGCACTATTTTGTTTTGGCAATACCGCCTTATCCTGGAAAAGTCTAATTGCCCTTTCTTCAGTCATTGCCAAATCCATAATCACCATTTTAACATCCATGGTTAGACATTACCCCCTATCAACAAAGATCACAAACTGAATAGATTTCGTCCCGTGGTCGGAAAAACCGGTTATTTCATTAGCATTCACCAAACTTCTCTTCTCGATAGAACTTGAGTGTGGTGGCCATAACACAAGTACTATACACACACAAACACACACACTCGCACACATTTCAAAATTTTGTGACTTAAATTTTAACTCTGATTACAAGACGTCAATGATAAAATTTATACAGTAAAACTGACCCTTACTGAGTTCAATTAAATAATGACTAAACAATTAATTGAGGTTTTTGTCGTGTGCAATTTTAGTATCATCCAGAAGTTTGAATATGAGGTGGCCAAGACATCACTGAATGATTCACAAGCTTTTGATAAATTATTGTTACATAATGTACTGTTTATTGCTGGGGCTCAACTGTAGCCCCACTTGTTGATAAAATCAAAAATGTTTACAACTGTTTTCGATGTAATAACTTAAATTAGGTAATTTTATTCAAGACCACACTGCCTTTCCATGACAAGCTAATACATGTTCTAATGGGAATAAGTCTATTTACTAGACAGAAATAACATTGCCAGACAGTATTTTTTTTCTGATAATAATCGCTGTGTATCTGATCCAAATATCCAGACTTTTGTATCTTTTTTCACTATCTAATGTATGGACCCATTTTAACTTTTACACACACATTATGTACTGTTTATTGCTGTGGCTCAACTATAGCCGCACTTGTTGATAAAATCAAAAATGTCTACAACTGTTTTCGATGTAATAACTTAAATCAGGTAATTTTATCCAAAATTACCCAAAATCAAAGTTAAACTCAGGGCATAATTTTTGACAGAGCGGCTAGCCCTTCTCCCATACCCCTTTTCTCCCAAAGACATCCAATAAAATTCGCCATTTGATTATCAAATTAGCCATTTGATTCAGCATAGTTGAAAGGTCCGATATGTAATAGCAGTTTTAACTTCCCTCATTAATCGTGCCCTGAATATTTGCTCCGATTCGTATATAAATGCAGAAATAAACTTTTTCAGAGATATTCTTTTTGGTAATGGATACCCCATTCCTTTTGTCAATAAACTAATTAACCGTAGAATAAAATGACATTCTTTTAAAATCGAAGAAGATATTTCACAATGCGAGGCTACTGATAAGCCCTCAAATATTGTCTATCTTCCGTATATCCCAAAAATCACAACAAAATTAAAAAATATTTGCACAAAAAATAACCTGTACGTAGTTTTTATATAACTTTAAAATCATTAATTTCTTAAATTCCGGTAAAGATAAGACCCCAGTTACTCGTCAAAGAGGGGCCTATCAAATACCCTATGATTGTGGAAATTACTATGTCGGCAGGACCCATCAGAATAACGGTTACAACAGCGTAAAAAAGACATAGACAAGGCATTAATTTCAAATAGTTCCAACAACTCCTTTGATTCTGCTTTAGGTTGGCATATATTTAATAATCCTTCCCACACGATACTTTTTCAAATTAAATAAAAAAAAACAAGTTTTTTTAAATGAAAGTAAGGAGCGACATTAAAACTTAAAACGAACAGAAATTACTCCGTATATGAAAGGGGCTTTTCCTCCTCGACACCCCGCTCCTTACGCTAAAGTTTTTTATTGTTTTAAAAAGTAGAGTTGCGAGAAAGAATCAAACTTTAGCGCAAGGAGCGGGGTGTCGAGGAGGAAAAGCCCCTTTCATATACGGAGTAATTTCTGTTCGTTTTAAGTTTTAATGTCGCTCCTTACTTTCATTTAAAAAAACTTGTTTTTTTAATTTAATTTCTGAAAGTTTTGAATTAATGCATGTCTGATTTTGGCTCTCCGTACATAAATTACTAAAATTAAATTTGCATATTAATTCTTTTTTTGGCTAAATGGCTTTCTCTTAGTTTTGATCTGACGATTTTGAGAAATAAGGGGTGGGGAAGGAGGTCTAGTTGCCTTCCAATTTTTCGGTTACTCAAAAAGGCAACTAGATCTTTTAATTTTTAACGAACGTTTTTATTAGTAAAAAAAAACGTAACTTAAGAATTAACTTACGTAACAAACGTACATAACTTACGTAACTTACGTTACGTTTTATCCCAATTCTTTAAGAATGACCCCTGAATCAGAAAGGCCGTAGAATAAATAGTTGAAATTATTTAAAAAAATTTTAGCATAAAGAGCGAAGTATTTATCTCCTCCTAAATACCTCGCTCTTTATGCTAAAGCATTTTTAGAACCCTTCATATGCGTAATAATCTCTGTTCGTTTTAAATTTTAATGCTTCTCCTTACTTTCAATTGAAAAAACTTTTTCATGTTTATATTTTCATTGTTTTTTTTTTTATAGTAATGCTAGAAAGTCCTGCGCCCTTTTCATTGAATTTCTCTTCCCCCATGAAATACTCCTCCAAGGAAAGATCCTCCCATATAGCCCCCTCCCCTGAACCCCACACCCAAACCAAAAAAATCCCCCTGATAACATCAGTACACTTCCCAGTAACCATTACTGTATGTAAACATTGGTCAAAGTTTGTAACTTGCAGCCCCTCCCCCAGGGACTGTGGGGGGTAAGTCATCCCCAAAGACATAGTTATTATGGTTTTCGACTATGCGGAACAAAATGGCTATCTCAAAATTTTGATCCGTTGACTTTGGGAAAAAAATGAGCGTGGGAGGGGGCCTATTTGCCCTCCAATTTTTTTGGTCACTTAAAAAGGGCACTAGAACTTTTCATTTCCGTTAGAATGAGCCCTCTTGCAAAACTCTAGGACTACTTGGTCGATACGATGACCCCTGGGGAAAAAAAAAACAAAAAAAAAACAAATAAACACGCACCCGTGATTTGTCTTCTGGCAAAAAATACGAAATTCCACATTTTTGTAGATTGGACCTTGGAATTTTTCTAGAGGGTTCTCTGATACGCTGAATGCGATGGTGTAATTTTCGTTAAGATCCTATGACTTTTAGGGGGTGTTACCCCCTATTTTCCAAAATAAGACAAATTTTCTCAGGCTCGTAACTTTTGATGACAAAGACTAATTTTGATGAAACTTATATATTTAAAATCAGCATAAAAATCCGATTCTTTTGACGTATCTTTTTGTATCAAAATTCCGTTTTTTAGAGTTTCGTTTACTATTGAGCCGGGTCGCTCCTTACTACAGTTCGTTACCACGAACTGTTTGAAATCTTCACTCATCACTAATGATGAGTGGATATAAACTTGGGGATAAAACAGGTGGTTCGAGAATCAATCGAAATTAATCTCAAAATAAATAATAATATTTCTTTGAACAGGGACTTAGGGGAATACTCACTAAATTCTTTATACTCAAATTTAATTAAAATTGATTTAACAAAATATTTTACTAAACCGATTTATAATAGTATTGAACCAGCTACGAAAAGGCCTTTGAGACAGGCTGCTGAAAAAGAAAGGTTTTGTGAGAAATTGCACTTAATCACTTTGTTATCTTTAGTTTGAATGAATTTATATTCTCATTTCATTCTTTTTGTCAGTCCTGGTTGAACTTCGTTGAAGTAAGGATGCTAGGGCTGTTTTTTTTTTTAAGTTTTAAAAAAACATAATTTAAAGTTTTTAATTCTCACAATTTAATGTATGCTTATTTATATATACATATTTTCTCTCTTGTTCTCGTATTGTGCTGAAGACGGCCCTTGGACATAGGGCCGAAATATTCACAGAACTGATTTCCACTGTCTTGAAAAGTTTTTCCCTATTGTTTCTACTTTATATTTGTTCGTTATGGAAAGGCAGTGTGGTCTTCGTCGCTATTTTAGTCCAATATCTATGTCTTTTGGGATGGCGAGACCCCCATTGTCTCTTGAGAAAAGGCTGTAAATTATAGGATTTACCTATTTTTCACATATAGTAGTCCTAGTTGTTAAAGGAAAATAAGCGGAAATTTTTAAGGGAAATTTTTTGCCTTAAAAGCTGGAGAAAAGCTTCCAGAAGGAAACTTCTCGGGTAACTTTTCACGGAAACTATTCCCGGGTGATTTTTACACTGGGGGGAAGTAAGTTTATTCCCTCGCTTAATTTGACAAACAGTCACAAATAAAATTAAAAAAAAGTTTTTCCACTGAATGTAAGAAGCAACAATAAAGCTTAAAACGAAAAAAAAGTATTCCGTGCCTGAAGCCCCCTCCTCAACCCTCGTTCTTTACGCTACTGTTTGACTTTTTGTCTTTAGTCACAATTCTTTAAGAAAGACAGCTCAAACAGACAAGCCGTTATATTTGAATGAAAAGTGTTTTTAAGTGTTTAAAAATGTTGATGAAGGGTTAGCCCCTCTCATACAAGGAATAACTTCTGTTCGTAGTTCTAATGTTACTCCTTTCTTTCGGATGAAAGAGAAAAGTTTTTTTTTTTCAATTGAAATCTAAGACGATCAAAAATAAAGTCCTATAATAATTCAAATTCACAAACGAACAAAAATTAATGGAAATGAGTAAATGTAATCCAAAATTAACAATAATTGAAATAAATATTCACCTAAAATACAGAGATTATAGATATTAAGAAATTAAAGATTAAGATATCGAGATAGGAATTATGATTGAGAAAATGTACCCTAAAATGAAAAGAAACTATAATGAATAATAAAGCTAAACTTAAAATTAGCAGAACTTTCCGTAACAAGCAGAGAGCTACTACCTCATGAACTCTCTAAGGGTATAGTGTCATCTGTGCTCAGGGGTGTAGCTCCAGCATTTTATTAGGGGGGGGGCAAGAGGTGTCCATATCAGGATATTCAAGGGTAAGGTAAAGGTAAAGGATACGGCATTAGACTTTACAGTCCGTATCGGCGGCGCTGATCTCCGTTTCTTGGCCCTTCAGCCAGGAAGTGCAATGGGGGGTTGGGGGTCAGCCATCCTGTACTTTCGCACACCCTTCCTGTTTACCTTCCCCAGATTTCTCCAGGTACCCATTTAGAGCTGGGTCGACTCTTGCTAAGCTTACAGAGTCACGCCACTGACCCCCGTCCCAAACCGAAGAATTGGGTACATATATATATATATATATATATATATATATATATATATATATATATATATATATATATATATATATATATATATATATATATATATATATATATATATATATATATATATATATATATATATATATTGGGGAGCAACCGCTCCCCTTGCCCCCAAACCACGCTCCTATCTGTGCTTTACAATGGCTGTAAAGGACATTTATAACGTTAATCCAAAACATGAGCTACGTAACTTGAGATGACATATATTACGTTATGAGGTCTTTTTCACTCATTTTTCTTTATTAACTTTTTTTTATTTGTGCATTTATAACTTAGATAAATTTGATGTTTGCATTTTGTGAAGTCCTATCCGTTTTACATCGTTTGTTTTCACTTTATTTTCTACTTGTTAGTCAATTTAAAGTAATTGGCTAAACCTTCGAAAAAGATTTTTTTGAAATTACATTTATTGTTTTTATTTATTTCTCATTTACTATTGGTTTATAGTGCCAGATATTAGCAAGGAAAAAAAGCAATCTTTGATATTTAGCCTTGGCTTATACCATGAAGGACAATTTTTATGTTTGTGGCATCTATTTTTATATTTCGAAAAAGCGTCGAATAGAGAATTAAACATCGTTTGTTTTTATTTAATTCAAGCGTCATCTTGAAACATTAGCAGGGTATATGGGGCATTAAGAGAACATACCAAGCAGCAATAATTTAATGTCTTTAGCGGCATGCATTCCATCTTCCTTCAGATTTTTTTCAATCAATTTGGACCTTGCCGCCGCAGCCCGTTCTTCAGCTGACATGGCACAACCCATTTTGCAAAAGAACTCGCTCTTGGAGCCAAAACACAACGAAGCCACGATTATGACAATCTTTTCTAAAGAATACACTCAAAATATGATACAATTTCTCACTAGCGTAAACACTCTAAATAATAAACATTTTAGGAGAAGCCCTTTCCGTTACCGAAATCAAAGTCTAGTACTGATTGGTCATTGGGCGTTTGTACTTGGAAAAGGCACCATAGTTGAAAGCGCATGTGTGACAATGTTCCCAAATTTGGTAGGGGAAATAGACAGGAATAGAGAAAATATCTAAGTCACTCCCCCCTTAGATTATATAAACTACTTCTTCTTGTTTTCTTCAGAAAAAAAAAACAATGCCCTCCCCCCGGGATTTTAGAAAATATCTTTATTACATCGTATAAAATCAAATTAAAAACTATACAGAAGTAAAAAATGTCCGTGTCCTCTCCCCAAATTTTGATGAATTGTCGCCAAAGGTATATCCAGGAATTCTGTTCAGAGGGGTGGGTTGTTGTTTTTTTGGGGGGGGAGAGTAAAAAACTAAAAATGCCTCAAAAATCCGTTTTTAGGCATTTTTTTTTTGCATTTTTCATGAGTCAAATGAAAACATTTCAGTGGGGGGGGGGTGCAAACCTGGTTTTGATTGTCAACACTCGTGATAAGATGAAAAATGGTTTAAATTAGCTGCTAAAGAAATATCAAGAAATATCACTGGGATATCAAGGTCCTGCTTAGAGTTCAAGACTTGCTAAGTTCCTTGCTTAATGGTTTTTTTTTGCTGTTTTTCCTATCCTCAGTACTTTTCCACTCATTAATTATTATCACTATTTTTTTTTAGTTTACTTTCTTTCTCTTTCTTTATTTTTTTTATTTTTATTTTGGGTCAGCGTTTAAATAAAATGTATATGTGAGCCTTTTTCTTTACTGACCAAAGAGCCTTAAATTATACCATTCTAAACGATTTAAAAAGAATGTCTGTCTCCAAGAATTATTCTGAATTAAAGTTTCAATCATTAGATTTTTCTTTGTTCCTTGCAATACTTGAGTGATTTCAAAGCACTTAACCCATATCATAGGAAATAATCAATACCTAAGTGGAATGACCTTAGTGATGCAACAAAGCAAATTGCTTGAACAGAAACATTACGGAGATTTTGTTTTCTTTTTTTCTTTCATAAGAATATTTGATAATTATTTGATATAAAACTTCCCGGGATGGCGAATAGTACCGTTTTTTTTTTTTTTTTTTTTTTTTTTTTTTTTTTTTTTTTTTTTTTTTTTTTTTTTTTTTTTTTTTTTAGTTTACGTAAATTAACAAAACTTCTCTCTTCAAGCTCTTTATATTTTTGGTGGGGCTTCAGGTTTTAGATAGAACAGAATTTTTAAAAGGGCTTTTAATAGATATACTAATTTTGAATACAGATTAATCCATAAACTGCTATGAAGGCCGAGAATAAACAGATATTTTTACAAGTAAAATAAATTAACACAATTTTTCTTATTTTTCTCTTCATTTAAGCCTAAGTTATAATTTTCAATAGGTATCAAGCAGGGATACTACCCCTAGTAATTTTTTTTTTATTATTGCGTACTGATTTGTTTTCTGCTAGTGATTTTTAGGGATTTTTCCAAAACGGAAACAAATTTTTTCTATATCTAGTGATTTCTTATAATTTATCTCACAAATTCAAGCAAATAAATCATACAGGAATACTAATCAACCAGTCATTGGTAACAAAATGCAAGCAAGGAACGACTCGACCCGATAGTAAACGAAGCTCTAAAAAAAAGAATTTTTGTAACAATTAAAATATGGAAGGAATTGGTTTCTTATGTTGATTTCAAATATAAAATATTTAAGAAGTTCAATTTTACCCATCCAAAGCTGTGAGCCTGATAAAATTTGTCTGATTTTCATTAAAGGGGGAACACCCCCTAAAATCAAGGGATCTTAACGAAAATAACACCTTCAGATTCAGCATATCAGAGTGTCACACTGGGTCGGTTTTAAGTTCATATCTACAAAAATGTGGAGTTTTTGTGGTAACGAGCTGTAAGTAAGAAGTGATTCGGGTCAATAGTGGCCGAAACTATTAAAAAACAGAAGTTTAATTGCACCCATCAAAAGTAACGGGTCTAAGAAAATTTGCCAGATTTTTGAAATAGGGGGGAAACAGCCCCTAAGAATTCAAGGAGTCTTGATCTTCAGACCACATGATCAGATTCAGCTTCCTGAGAACCTTATTGTAGAAGTTTCAAGCTCTCATATACAAAAATGTGGAATTTTACTACTTTTGCACGAAAGACAGATCACGGGATGCAAGTTTGTTTAATTGGTTTTTCCCCAGGGGTGATCGTATTCAAATAATGGTCCTAGAAGATCGGGAAAGGGCGCATTCGTACGAAAATCAAAAGTTCCAGTTCCCCTTAAAAGTGACAAAAAAGATTAGAGGTCAACTGGTCCTCCTCCCACGCAAATTTTTTTCTAAAGTTCTCTAATCAAAATTTTGAGATAGCTATTTTGTTTAGTATAGTTGAAAGATCAAAGAATCGTGTCTTTAGGGGGTAAAATGACCCCCCATCCCCAGAGTCCGTGAGGAGAGGCCTGTAAGTTGTGAAAATTTCCAATTGCTTACGTATAGTATTTGTTACTGGTAAGTATAAAGACATTTTTGGGGTGGGGATTTTGTGTTTGGGGTGTATTTCCGTTGTGACAATCTTCCTTGGAGAGAAAATTTTCGGGGGGGGGGGTAAATTCACCAGCGAAAATTTTACACTGGGGGTGTTGACAAAAATCTAATGGAAATTATTCTTAAATTGTCTTCATTATCTTTGCCAACTCAATTTTGCGCGTAGAGAAGTTCCGGAGGAAATATCCGGGAGCTATTTCCTACTTGTTTTGATTTCTCGAAAAAAAAGTCTACGGAAGGGGGAATTTCCGGAGTGATCCGGAAACCGACTAGAGATTAAAGTCTTTTTCGAATTAAAGTATACTAAGGGGTTATTTTTCAGGCTGAATCGTCCGCAAGAAATTTTACGGTTTGGGGGTTATTCAGCTAGGATGAAACTGTCTGGAGGAAACTTGACGGGGAGGGGGTATTGGATGAAACTTTCACGGAGGAGTTTTCCGTGATGGGTGGGGAGGGGGAGTATATTTCAGGTTGAGCCAGATTAACCTGCGTTATTTGAAAAACGTACAGAAAGTAAATAAAAACAATTTTTTTTAAACTAAAAGTCGGGAGCAACATTAAAACTCATATCGGACAGAAATTATTCCGTATACTAAAAGTTGTCCCCTACTCAATACCTTGCTCTTTACGCTAAAGTTTGACTGTTTGTCCCATTTTTTTTAAGAATGGTTACTGAAACACTTGGGTCGTTTTACTAGAATAGGAAGCTTTTTTAGAAGTGCTAACAGCTTTAGCGTAAAGAGCAAGGTATTGACCAGGGGGCAACCCTTCATATATATTTTTTTTATTTTCATGTAGCCTATTCTTATTTGTTCTATATTTCCTTCATTTGTTTTTCGTTTTTTTTCCAGGATTGGTCGTATCGAACCAATTGTCCTAGAAGCTCGAAAGAGAGCTCGAAGGAATGCTAATGAAGAAATTATGCAGGTTTTGATAAATAATAAACAGAATATGACCTTTTGAAGCAGCAAAAGAAATTATCTCGCAGAAAATTTGCCACAGAAATGGAGCTAGAGCAGTGGTCTTTTTTCCCATTTTCCGCAACAAAAAATTAATTTTAATTAAGAACGTGATGATAGCTTGCTATTTCTCGGTTATTTGAAACACACCCACAAAGTGAAGGTAGGTCAAATCTAATGAAGAATAACAAAACATGATAATAAAATAATACTACAGAAAGGAAATTATGGAAACCTCACGTACCCTAACCTAATCCCCACCCCTGATATACAAATATATAGCCAAAATTGTACAAGTCCATTGCATTCTGTCTAAGTCCAATTCGTTGTATCTGTTACTTGTTTTTGTAGCTATGAAACTGGTTTTCTGAGAGGTAACCTAAGCGTAATTCATGCGTTTCCTATAACCAGCAAGTACCGATAGTTTTTCTCAACTATATTCCTTTTTTTCAGAGTTAACACCACTGCCACCCCAAAATGTATAACTGCATGATGCAAAGAAAAATAGATAAATGGATAGATATAACAAAAAAAAAAAAAAAAAAAACACGGGGACTGTGACGTTATTTTAATAATGTCGATTATTTTAATAACTCACCCCTCTCGTTCCCTATAAAAAAATTTTTATTTGTCAAACCTTGGCGTAAAGAGCGAGGTGTTGAGAAGGGGACAACCCCTTTCATATACGGAATAATTTTTGTTCGTTTTAAGTTTTAATGTCACTCTTTACTTGCAGTTAAAAAAAACTTGTATTTTTTATTTATTAACCTGAAATGAATTATGTTATATTCCTTTGAAACACTGACCGTAAGACTAAGCAAGCTCTATTGACTAGTCCAATCTGGTTTAGCCTTCTTACATTATTTTTAACCCAAATTAATCTATAAATTTCTGTTTTATCAAAATATGATTTTGCTACTATTTTAGTCACAAAAATAGTTTGAAAATATAGTTTTTTTCATATCAATCAATTTATTCATAGTTAAAAAAAAAATATTTTACAAGCACTACTAAGGGTTATTTGACCCAAGAAGCTTAGTTTGTTGGGGGCTTATACAAAGATAAAAAGAACCACGAGAACAATTAACAATATACGAAGTTACAGAATACCCCCCCCCCCAGTAAAAACAGAGGAAAGATAAATAGAATACAACAAAAAGATCAAGCCAGTGATCTCATTTTTTATATTGATCTTCCGACTAAAGCACAATAAAGCACTAATGACAAGCCTTTATAACTCACATCGAATACTGAGTAGGGCTATCGGTGGTTTTTGTGAAAAATAGGGTATGTTTTAACTGTCTTCTTTTGAAGCTTTTTATCTCAGTTGCTATACCCAGTTTTTACCAAGTATTATTTATACATAGCACCGCTAAGGAAAATGTTAAACTGAACATATAAGTCGGAACTTCGTTCAGTTTACTTTCGCTTCGCAAAATATTTTCTACAATTCCCTCATGGACTCCCAACTCTTGTTTTGTTAGAAAATTCAGCTTAGCTGACCTTGTTAATATCCGTAAGTCTCTGTATATAATAGGCGTCTTTTGAAGCTGGGCCATCCTCGATCTCTGATGCTATTAAATAAAATAAAAAGTTTTTTCAGCTGATAGTAAGGAGCAACATTAAAGCATAAAACGAACAGAAATTATTACATCCGTGCCGGGTTTGCTCCCTCGTCAATATTTCGCTCTCTACGCTAAAGTTTGAGTTTTTTTCAATTTTTTAAGAATGACCCCTGAATTAGAGGCCGTTTAATTAGAATAAATTGCTTTTTGAAAGTACTATAAATACTTTGGCCAAACGAGTGAGGTATTGACGAGGGAGCGAATCCTCTAATATACGAAATAATTTCTGTTCGTTTTAATGTTTTCCTGACTTCAGTTAAAAAAACCTGTTTTTTAATTTAATTTGTGATCGTTTTTTAAATAATGCCGAAAAATCTGACGCCACCTTCATGAGAAATTCTCTCCCCCCATTTCAAGTTCCTCCATGGAAAGATCCTTCCTTTATCAAATCACTGCTTGGTCAAAGTGATCTATGGAAGTGTTTGATGTATTCTAAATTTGTTTGTGTTTATTGTAGTTGTTGTTGTTGTTGTTTTTTTTATGGTCCGTCTTTCATTTCTTGTGTGACGGGTTTTCAAACAAATAAATGAATAAATGCTGTAAAATTTACTACCAAAAGAAGAGTACCCTAAAAACAAACACAGAAAGCAAGAAATCATATACTATTAAACCAAAGAAAAACAAAGACATCCTGATTAAAAATATAAGAATTTTCTTTTTGCTTTACATATGTTGTACAAACCTAGTTTTCTTCTTCAAAATACAGGCTATCCATAACAGTCGAAAACATTGAATAGATTTTTTTTTCTCGGCTTCTTTAGTTTCTGTTGCGTAACATAACACGGTTGAGTTACAATAGTCGTCATAGCTGCGATCGAGATCCTTAGAGAGCTCTTTAAAGTTACTTCGTTATTTGAAAGGATTCCGATTATAATTGTTGACCCCCTTTTCATTCAAGTCTTTTGAATGGAACTACGATGTGTAAGAATAGCATTTTGTTTGAATACAGAGTAATACTAATACAGCATACTAATGTAAGCTGAGTCGCTTACATTAAAATATAGTGTACTAATCGGTTATATAATAGACACTCGGGATGTGAAGTTCAATTCATGCTAATGAAATGAAACAAAATATGATGAATATAAAATAGTTTATCAGCAAATTTGGACTATATATTTGCACATTAGGGGGGGGGGGTGAAGCACAGCATATATTAAATGTGTAAACTAACCATTGCTGTATTTATTATATCCTATGCTTTACCCCCACCCCCCTAATGAGCAAATATATAGCCCACATTTGTTTGCATAAACCAAAGCAAACCAAATACAAACTAAATACTTAAACAAAATATAGCTACAATTTATCAAACAGTTCGTGGTAACAAACTGTAGTAAGGAGCGACCCGGCTCAATAGTAACCGAATCTCTAAAAAATGGAATTTTGATACCAATAGTTACATCAAAAGAATCGCATTTTAATGATGATTTTAAATATATAAGTTTCATCAAGATTAGTCTTACTCATGAAAAGTTACGAGCCTAAGAAAATTTGCCTCATTTTAGAAAATAGGGGGAAACATCCCCTAAAAGTCATACGATCTTAACGAAAATCACACCATCAGATTCAGCGTATCAGAGAACCCTACTGTAGAAGTTTCAAGCCCCAATCTACAAAAATGTGGAATTTCGCATTTTTTGCCAGAAGACAAATCACGGATGCGTGTTTATTTGTTTTTTTTCCCAGGGGTGATCGTATCGATTCAGTGGTCCTAGAATGTCGCAAAAGGGCTCATTCTAACGGAAATTCAAAGTTCTAGTGCCCTTTTTAAGTGACCGAAAAATGGAGGACACCTAGGCCCCCTCCCACGCTCATTTTTTGCCCAAAGTCACCGGATCAAAATTCTGAGATAGCCATTTTATTCACCATAGTTGAAAAACCTAATAACTATGTGTTTGAGGACGACTTGCTCCCCCGCAGTCCCCGTGGGAGGAGCTGCAAGTTACAAACTTTGACCTGTGTTTACATATAGTAATGGTTACTGGGAAGTGTAAAGACGGTTTCAGGGGGATTTTTTTGGTTGGGGGGGGGGGGGGAGTTGAGGGGAGGGGTTACGTGGGGTCCCATGAGAGGAACTTCTCATGGGGGAAGAGACTTTCAATGGAGGGGGCGCAGGATTTTCTAGCAGTATTTAAAAGAACAATGAAAAAATAGATATGAAAAGTTTTTTCTACTGAAAGTGAGGAGCAGCATTAAAACTGAAAACGAACAGACATTATAAAACATATGAGAGGTTTACCTCCTCGTAATACCTATCTCTTTACGCTAAAGTATTCAGGGGTCATTCTTAAGAAATTGGGACAAAATTTAAGCTTTAGTGTAAAGAACGAGGTATGAGCAATAAACACATACGAATACAGAAGTTCGCTACGTCAGTTAATCCGTAAGGTACGTAAATTTTTTCTTATGAAAACATTCGGTAAAAAATTTAAAGTTAATGCGTTTTTAAGATATCAAAAAATTGGAGGGCAACAAGGCCTCCTCCCTCGCTCATTTTTTCTCAAAATCTTCCGATTAAAACTATGAAAAAGCCATTTAGCCAAAAAAAATAATAAGCAAATTTCGTTTTAATTATTGATATGCGGAGAGCCAAGATCAAAACATACATTAATTCAAAAACGTCCAGAAATTAAAAAAAAAAAACAATTTTTTTAAAGGAAAGTAAGGAGCGACATTAAAACTCCGCATATGAAAGGGGCTTTTCCGCCTCAACGCCCCGCTCTTTACGCTAAAGTCTTTTACTGTTTTAAAAAGTAGAGTTAAGAGAAAGAGTCAAACTTTAGCGTAAAGAGCGGGGCGTTGAGGAGGAAAAGCTCCTTTCATATACGGAGTTTTAATGTCGCTCCTTACTTTCATTTAAAAAAAAAACTTGTTTTTTTTTGTTTAATTTTGCAACCAAACAGAAGCTAATTGTGTGGTATAAAGAAGTTACTTGACCAGTTTCTCGTGTCATGTTCACATCATTCGTGATCGAAATTGTATAGTGTCTATTATATAACCGATAAGTACCAATTATACTGACATGGTAAAAAATAAAACAGGCAAATTTGAAACCTACTTAATTGACGTATTGGGGATCATAAGGATTCCGCCTCTCAGGAGGCTTGTTCGCAAACTGTAGAGAGCAGATTTACCTTCTTCAATTTAAAAGTTAATTAAAAGAAGCCCCACCCACGATTCTTTTCTTGGTTCATTTATCATAAGTAGCACGATAGGACTGCCTTAGTAAGAAGCGGTATGGCTTCAATGTTTTTTTCTTCTTTTTACCAGGCCACTTCATGTGGAAGGCATAGTCGGGGAAACTTCTGAGGGAGCTCATTCTATTGGGAATTAAAAGTTATAGTGGATTTGTTAAGAGTTAACACCATTTTTTTCTTTTTCGTTAGTGAAAAAAATAGAATTTGTGATATTATTTATTGAATAATTTTTTCATATTAAAAGGTGGTAGGAAGATAGAGCCACCCACAGGACTTTTGTTTTTTATGTAGATCTTATGTTTCTTGTGTAATGTAGTTGCATTCCCTTTCTTTTCGGTGAAGTAATAATTATCTAAATCCAAAATCTAAGAGCCATAGGAAGTCAACAATCCCTCCTCCCATGGTTGGTGTTTTTCAGATACTTGTCTCCCCTTAACTCCCTAAATTATCAAATCCAAATTTTGGGATAGCACTTGTGGTCAAAATAATAAAAATGTTCGAAGAGATCCTCCAAGAATAACAGAATTCGCTATAGCCCCCATGATAACCACTTTAAATTTTAGGAGTTGCCCATTGCTTAAACGTGCATTTACTAATAGAAAATAAGGGTACATTTGATTTTTGGTAAAAAAAAAAAAAGGTAAAGGATACGGCATTAGACCTTACAGTCCGTACCGGCGGTGCTGATCTCCGTTTCTTGGCCCTTCAGCCAGGAAGTGCAATGGGGAGTTGGGGGCCAGACATTCTCTGCTTTCGCACACCCTTCCTGTTTACCTTCCCAGATTTCTCCAGGTACCCATTTAGAGCTGGGTCGACTCTGGCTAAGGTTACAGAGTCACGCCACTGACCCCCGTCCCAAACTGAAGAATTGGGTACACTGGGATTCGAACCCGCGTCCTCTCAGACAAGGGATCCGAATCCAGCGCATTTGATCTTGGGAGTCCGCAATGGCCAAGAGCATTAAGTTAAATATTCCAATGAACGTAGAGGAGGATAGACATGAAGTCCCCGCAAAAGACACTATTTACCAGCAGATTTGCCAAAATGTATATTTACAATATTGAAGAAACAGCAAAGGATATTAAGTATGAACATTCAGAGGATGTTGGGTGAGATGTTGAACTAAGCCAAAAGACACCTTGGGCGTCCAAGTGGTCAAAAGGGCGTATCTGTATTATATCAGTAACAACTAAGAGAATTAGGTGTACTTTATTGGTTATATAATAGACACTATAAAATTTCGACACAAGAAACTGGTCAATTTCTTTATAATGTCAATCATTTGGATGGCAAAGATCAGAAAGGAAGATCTCATTTTAACGCGATTCTTACCGACATTTCTGCGTTATGGGTACATAATTCTAAGTTGTAATTTTACAATTTTCCTAACAAAATATTATATCTTCATCATATTTTGTTTTATTTCATTAGCTTTATCAAAAGCTTGGGCTATATAATTTGCACATTAGTGGGGTGGGGGGTAAAGCATAGCATATATTAAATACAGTAATGGTTAGTTTAAGCATTTAATATATGCTATGCTTTACCCCTAATGTGCAAATATATAGCCCAAATTTGCTTCTAAACTATTATATATTCATCATATTTCGTTTCATTTCATTAGCATCAATCGAACTTCACTTCCCGAGTGTCTATTATATAACCGATAAGTACAGAATTAGGTTGAAACTTTCAGGAAATGTTAAGTCATGGTGAACTGAATCCAAAGACGTTGTATGCCTCCAGGATGACGAAACAGCCCACTTATGATATTTCAAGAATACCAAAGGACATAAGGGACCGTTAGAAGGAAATTCCAAAAACTACTTTAAATGAATAATAAATGCTTATTTATCTTCATAAAAACTTATACATTCTAAAGAAAACATTGTTTCACTTAAGCCCCTCCCATAATAAATAAATATGCATCCCACTTTTTGTAAAGTAATTGTACTGCACAATAGTGGACGTTGAAAGCTAACATTTATCAATGGCAAACGCCAATCAAGCAGTCAAAAAATGAATAGTAAGTGTAAAATATAGTGACAATAGATATAGTGACAATAGGTGCTGACAGGGTGAGGCAGGGGGGGCATGCCCTCCCCCCTTTCTGGAAATTTGAGACTATAAACTAATTATAAGGAAACCAAATGAAAAAGAGCAGAATAGGGAAAAACCAGGGAAAAACTGTGTGTTGTCCCATTCTTGGCTACCTGCCAATAAATTTTGACCATTAATAAGGAAAATATAAGTTCCACTTTGTAACTAAGTGACTCCTTTCAAGTTTTCCAAAAGCATTTTCTTATATAATTTGGTTGGAGTAAGGAAAAACAAGAATACAATCAAATACTTTATAGTACTGAATGGTAAGTAAGTAAGGTTCCTTGTCAATAACAAAAGTATAAGAGCCAAACTATTGACAACATTCAAACAAAGAATCAGCTTTTTATGATGATCCTAAATATATATCTGTTTATTAGTAATTAGTGCAGTTATTAGTGCGCAAAAAACTTTGTATAATTATAGAGAACATAAGGAAAAAACTTAATAAGGGGGGTTTTCGGTAAAAATATGCCCTCAACTTTTGTTTGCATTTCAAGAGTATCCATGAGTTGATATATGAAGCCACTATAACCAGAAATGTTTCCCATTAACGGAATGGGGTGAATATCTGTATTTTCCTCCATAGGGGATATGTATTTGTGTTTTATCATCGTTTTTTAATGATGTGATTGTTTTTATCTAGTTGTCATTTGGAAAAAGATTTAATTTTTTACAGCTATGAAGTATAAAGGTGTCAAATATATTGGTTTTTGGTATTCAAAATTACACTATGAATATTAAATTAAAAATTTAATTTGATTTTATTAATCTTGGTTTTAATATTATACTTTGAAAAAACTGCTTTGATAATGTGTTACTTTTTATAAACACTGAGTCTGATATATTAAATATTTTGGTGTTTGATAACCAAGTTCAAAACTGTCCATATCAAACAGTTTGTGGTAACGAACTGTAGTAAGGGGCGACCCGGCTCAATAGAAACCAAAACTCTAAAATATCAACGCCCCGCTCTTTACGCTAAAGTTTTTTACTGTTTTAAAAAGAAGAGTTGAGAGAAAGAGTCAAACTTTAGCGTAAAGAGCGAGGCGTTGATGAGGAAGCAGCCCCTTTCATATACGAAGTAATTTCTGTTCGTTTTAAGTTTTAATGTCGCTCCTTACTTTCAGTTAAAAAAACTTGTTTTTTTATTTAGTTATTAAAAGATATCCGTCCAGCGCATCGGCTTTGCTAAACAGAGCTAAATGCTGGGAGCTTATATCTTAGTTTTGGTAAATAGGCTATTGTTTTGTGTATTTTTCTTAATTACTTATTTTTTTTCATTTCTCTATACTTTTATTTTAATTGGCATGCTTGTTTCGTTGCCTTTAGAAAAATTTTGTCTCTAAGCTTCATTAAATTAATAAACAAAGTTTTGCAAAAGAAAGTAAGGAGCAGTATTAAAACTTAAAATGAAAATAAATTATTACATATATGGGGGGCTTTGCCCCCGTACTCAACATTTACCCTTCGCAACATAGATTTCGGCACTAGTAGTATCCCTTCTATACCTTTAAGCATGGCCCTATCCACTACTCCTTTCTTCCTTAGCGGCTTAAGATCATGAAGAAGGTTTAACGGCGATTTCCCAATGCTACCATCCACAAACCCTTAGTCATATATGGTGTTATTGTTATCTACAGTAGACAACAATAATGGGTATATGTTTTCTTTCTCAACAACACAATTTCTAGCTTCTAAGAAGTTTTCCATTGATTTTACGGAATTTGTACCTGATGTTTGAATTGAACGTGAGACTTTTGATTTCATATTGTAAAAGAATGATATGTTACTCTACCGAGCCAACAAGTAATTGAAGATACTATGCCTTTAGAAACACATTCTCGGAAGTCAATGTATTGTTTCTGGGACGCTAGCCAACTAATATGAAGCGTCACAGTATCGTAACAAGTTATTTGCACAATCGATTTCTCAGTTGCATTTTTGGTAAGTGTTATCAGTGACTTGTTTCCAGGCACCTTTTTTTCGGCATCATTCTGAGAATATGCATACCAGGGTAATTTGAGATATTTACAGGGAAGACATATTTTTTATGGTAAATGAAACATGTTTTGATTTGCGAAAAAAATAAATTTTCTACTACCAGGCTTGCGCATGACTTTGGGTTCTTACATTCCGATCCAGGACCCAATGCCCCCACAAGGGCCCATAGGCTACCTCTAGGGCCCCAGGTTCCCACTAGGGCTCAAATGTCCATCTCCTGGTCCCCAATGCCCCCAAGTTTGCAGCCCTTTTTTTTCCTTTTTTTTCTTGATTTCTATGAATTTGTCTGGATTTTAAGAGGAAGACCTTTATTTCTACAGTTTGATCTTTATTTTATGAGTTCATCTGGAATTCTATGTATTCGTCATAATTTTTAGATGTTGACCATCATTTCTACAGTTTGGTCTGGATTTCTAGGGTTGGCTCTTCTTTTTATGAATTCATCTGGATTTCTATGCATTGTTTATGATTTCTATGAGTTCTCCTGAGTTTCTATGCATTTATTAAGATTTCTATGGGATTTTTCTGGATTTCTATGGACTGGTCACTTTTTCTAAAGTTTTGTCCTTATGTCTCTTGTTTGGTCTGAATTTCTAGGGTTTATCCTGATTTGTATGAATTTGTGTGGATTTCTATGCATTGCTTATGATTTCTATGAATTGTTCCGGATTTCTATGTATTGGTTATGATTTTAATGAATTTGTCTGTATTTCTACGTTTTGGTCATGATGTCACGATGTGAAAAATAAACTTTTAAAGTGAAATCTAACAAAACACTGAAAACACTTTTAGGATGAAACGTAATAAAACGGGGGATAAATTAAAAAAAAAACTTTTAAGGTGAAACGTAACAAAACAGAAGAAGCATTGAAAAAAACTTTTAAGTTGAAACGTAGCAAAACAGGAGACATATTAACAAACTTTCAAGGTAAACGCAACAAAACAGAAGACACTTTGAAAAAAAACTTTTTACGAAAAACGTAACAAACAGAAGATACTTCGAAAAAAACTTCTAAGGTGAAATATAAAAATACAGCAGAAACTTTGAAAAAACCTTTTTGGTGAAACTTAACTAAACAGAATACACTTTGAAAAAAACTTTTAAGGTGAAACTTAACTAAACATAAGACGCTTTGAAAAAAACATTAAAGTCGAAACCTAAGAAAACATAAGACACTTTGAATAAAAAAACTTTTGAGGTGAAACCTAAGAAAACAGAAGACAAAATGACAAAAACATTTAAGGTGAAACCTAACAAAAAAGAACACTTTGAAAAAAACTCTTAAGGTGAAATTTAGCAAAACAGAAGACACATTGAAAAAAAAACTTTCAAGGTGAAACCTAACAAAATGCAAGAAGCTTTGAAAACAATTTTTAAGGTGAAACGTAATAAACAGAAGACACTTTGAAAAAAAAACATTTAAGGTGAAACATTACAGAGCAAAAGACATTTTGGAAAAAAAACTTTTAAGTTGATATCTAACAAAACAGAAGACACTGAAAAAAATATCTTAAGGTGAAACCCAACACAATAGAAGACACTTTGAAAAAAAACTTTTAAGGTGAAACCTAACAAATCAGAAGACATTTGGAAAAAATTTTTTAAGGTGAAACATAACAAAACAGAAAATGCTTTGAAAAAAAAATATGGTAAAACCTAGCAGTTCCATGTGGTTTTTTTTCTTTACTTGGCACTGGTTAAAAAGCAATGATTTTATGCAATAGATGACATAAAACCTGATATTTTCACTTAGGTTATATCACGTTAACTGATTTTGAGCTAGGTTCATCTGGGCTCAGTAAGCTTACGCGCACGCTTAATGAGCCCAAATGAACCTAGCTCAAAATCAGTTAACATAATGTAACCTAAGTAAAAAGATCAGTTGTGATGTCATCAATAATTTAAAATCATTATTTTTTTATTGAACGCCAAGTAAATAAAATAAAACAGATGGAATTCTTAGGTTTCACCTTGAAAGTTTTTTGTTAAAGTGCCTTCTGTTTTGCTTTGTTTCACCTTAGAGTTTTTCTTTCAAAGTTTCTTTTGTTTTTTAGGTTTCTCATTCAATTTTTTGTCTTCTGTTTTGTTAGGTTTCAACTTAAAAGTTTTTTTCAAATTGTTTTCTGTTTAGTTAGGTTCCACCTTAAAGGTTTTTTTTTCCAAAGTGTTATCTGTTGTGTCAGGTTTCACCCTAAGAGATTTTTTCAAAGTGTTTTCTTTTTTGTTAGGTTTCAACTTAAGTTTTTTTTTCAAAATGTCTTCTGTTTAGTTAGGTTTCATTAAAAAGTTTTTTTTATTCAAAATGTCTTTTTTGTTAGGTTTCACCTTAAATATTTTTTTCAAAGTGTCATCTGTTTGGTTATGTTTCACCTTAAAAGTTTGTTTTTTAAAGTGCCTATCGTTTTGTTATGTTTCACCTTAAAAGTTTTTTTTCAATGTGTCTTCTGTTTTGTTACGTTTCACCTTTAAAGTCTTTTTTCAGTGTGTCTTTTGTTTTAATACGTTTCCAACATAAAAGTTGTTTTTTCAAAGTGCCTTCTGTTTTGTTATGATTCACCTTGAAAGTTTCTTTTCGGTATCTTCTGTTTTGTTATACTTAATCTTAAAACATTTTTTTAGTATAAAAGTGTTTTCTATTTTGTTACGTTTTACCTTAAAAGTTTTTTTCAAAGTGTCTCCTGTTTTGTTATGTTTCACTTTAAAAGTGATTTTTTCAAAGTTTCTCCTTTTTTGTTACGTTTCACCTTAAAAGCTTTTTTTAATGTCTTCTGTTTTGTTACGTTTCACCTTAAGTTCTTTTTTCAAAGTGTCTTCTGTTTTGTTACGTTAAACCTTAAAAGTTTTTTCCATGTTTCTTTGGTTTTTATATGTTTCCAGTTGAGAGTTCTTTCAGTGTCATCTGTTTTGTAACGCTTCACCTTAAAAGTTTTTTCAAATTTCCTTTTGTTTTCTTAGATTTCACATTAAAAGTATTTTTTTCAAAGTGTCTTCTGTTTTCTTAAGTTTCCCCTTAAAAGTTATTGTCAAAGTCTATTCTGTTTTTTTAGGTTTCATTTTAATTTTTTTTTTCAAAGTGTCTTTTGTTTTGTTAGGTTTCAAATTCGTTTTTAAGTTTTTTTTTGTTAAGTTGTTACGTTGTTTGTTTTGTTACGGCAACCCTAGAAATCCCGATCAAACCACAGATATAGATATCACGACAAAACCACAGAAATCAAGGTCAAACTGTAGAAATCATGGCCAAACTTTAAAATTCATGACCAATACATAGGAATCCCGACGAATTCATAAAATTCAAAATGAATACATTGAAATCCGGAAGAATTTATTAAAATAATACGCACTGCACAGAATGCCGCACAAATTCATAAAAATCATGGTCAACCCTAGAAATTTAGATCAAACCAGAGACATCAAGACAAAACTGTTGAAAACTTAACCGTTCCATAGAAATCCTGAAAAACTCCATAGAAATTATAGTCAATGCATAGAAATTCAGGGATATTCATAGAAATCATAACCAATGTATATACATTTAGACTAAATCACCAAAATCGAGAATTCATAGAAATCATAAGCTATCCAGAGAAATCCACACAAATCCATAAAAATCAAAGACATAAAGACAAAACTGTAAAAAACTTAACTGGCCCATAAAAATCCCTATAAATCCAGTAGAGATCGAAATCAATGCCTAGAAGTTCAGAGGAATTCATAGAACTCATAAACAAGACACAAAAATCCAGACGACTGCAGAAAAATCATTGCCAGCTCTAGGAATCCAGACCAAACCATGGAAATCAAGATCAAACCATAGAAATCAAGACCAATCTGTAAAAATCATGGCCATCCTGTAAAAACTTAGGACCAACACATACAAATTCCGAAAAATTCATAAAATTAAGACCAAATTGTAGAAATTAAGGCCCTTTTCTCAAAATCCAGACAAAATCATAAAAATCAAGAAAAACAATGGGGGGCAAAACTTGGGAGATGAGAGTATTGGGGCCCTGGATATCGGATATTATGGGCCTTGAGGCGAACTTGGGACTCTGGAGGGGGACTAGGGGCCCTGGTGGGGGCATTGACTCCTTGATGGAAATGTGGAGACCCAAACTGATACGCAAGCCCACTAATAGAAAATCGAGTTGTTCAGGACCGTTGCATTACAATAATGATAAATCGGCCAGTTGTAGTCAATAAAATTTTTTTAAATAAAAACAAGTTTCATTACCTGTAAAAAAAAGAAGATGTCTTTCCAATAAGCTTCTCAAATCACCGTGGTATGCATATTCCCGAAATGATGCCAAAATAGGTGGCCAGAAACAGATCACTGGTAAAAATTCAAAATATACAATTCAGAAATCGATTGGAAAATAATTTGTTACAATATTGTGAGGCTTAACATCAGCTGGCTAGTGTCCCAGAAACAATACGTCGATTTCCTAGAATGATATTTCTAAAGAAACTACATTTTCAGTGAATTACTTTCTTATTCGAGTAATATTTCGTTCTTTTATCACATTTCGACTCTTCGTTCGGTCTCACATTCGATTCTTCCATCAGATATAAATTTCATAAAATCAATGGAAAACTGCTTAGAAGCTAAAAGATGTGTCTCTGGAAAATAAAAACTGTCACCATGTGTAACTGTAGTTAACAATAGCCTTATCTATGACTTGGTTTTTTAGATGGTAGTATTGGGGGAATCGCCGTTCAACCTCTTCATGATCTTAAGCCTCTAAGGAAGAAAAGAGCAGTGGTGGAGCTGCGCTTAAAAGCAGAGAAGGTAACCTGCTGGCACTTGAAGAAAAGTTACTTATTGTTCTAATTAAGCGGCCCTTGTGTTTAACGAGTCATTTTTAAGAGATTGGGACAGAACTTAAACTTTATCGTAAAGAGCGTGGTGTTGAGGAGCAGACAGCCTACAATCATATAAGTAATAATTTCTGTCCGTTTTAGGTTTTAATGTTGCTACTTAGTTCCTGCTGAAAAAACTTTTTTTAATTTAATTTCTGATGATTTTTTAAATAATGCCAGCATGACTGGCTCTTCCTCCACGGAAAAATCCCCCTCCCCACAGAAATATCCTCTAGACAGTTCAATCCTGGCAAAAATTTACCTTGGACAATTCCTCTTAACATCTCCACGCGTAAAATTAAATCGGTAAAGAGAAAGCAAAACATATGAAGAAATTTCAAATGAAAATTTTAGCAAATTTACCCAGTATAAAAAATTCTCCTGAAAAGCTCAACCCTCGGAAACTTCTCTCTCCATGGAAAATTCCCCCGGTGTAAAATACTCCCAACAGAATTTTTGTGCCCTCTCCCCTCCCGAAAAGTGTATGTATACTTCTCAAAAACAAATAAAACAACGGGAATTTTTTAATTTAAAAAACTCCCCCAAGGGGATGTTGGGGGTCATTTTATCTCCAAAGACATGGGGAAAATTGGCGTTAGAGGGGGCCTTGTTGCCCTCCAATATTTTGGTTACTTAAAAAGGGTACTAGAACTTTTCATTTCCGCTAGAATGAGCCATCTACCGACGTGTTAGGCCCATTAGGTCGATACGATCACCCCTGGAAAAAAAATGAATAAACACGCATCCGTGATCTTTCTTCTGGTAAAAATTACAAAACTCCACATTTTTGCAAATATGAGCTTGGAACCTTTTCAGTAAGGTCCTTTAATACGCTGGATCTAATGGTGTCATTTTCATTAAAATTCTGTGACTTCAAGGGGGTTTTCCCCCTTTTTCGAAAATCAGACCAATTTTCTCAGGCCCGTAACTTTTGATGGGTAAGACTAAACTTAACGAAACTTAAATATATTTTGAATCAATATAATAAGCTAATTCTTTTTACATACCTATTGTTATCAAAATCCAAACGGAGATCATTAAAATATTGATCGTTTTTTCTGCGTTACCAAAAGTATTAAATTCATAAAACTTTGCAGTTTCATGAAATGTATTTAAACAAATAGAAAAAGTTTTTCAACTAAAGTAAGGAGCAAGTTTAAAACTTAAAACAAATACAAATTACTTTGTATATAAGGGGAACTGTCCCCTTCTCATAACCTTTCTGAATAAACAAAATTTTCTTAGTGCTTTGAATTTTTTCTTCGTTCAATTACAAATTTTCTTTAAAATTTTTGATAAAAGCCAAACTTCATACTAAGGACTAAGGAGATAAGGAGGAGAGAGCCTCCTTCATATAGTGAATAATCTGTTCAAATAGGTTTCAAATGTGTTCCTGTCTTTCAGTTGAAAATCTCTTTTTCTATTTAGTTTCTAATTGTTTTCCAAATCAAACCCAGGCCTCACCAAGATATAAATTTAGGTACCGGTCTCTTTAATTCCTGGTTAATTGCTTTTAAAACGTGTAAATCACTAATTGCACGTTGATCAGTACTGTCCTACATATAAATTTACAACTTCAATTTTGGATAAAATTAAAATCAGCAATGAGTAGTAATCAAACAGTTCGTGGTAACGAGCTGTAGCAAGGAGCGACCCGGCTCAATAGTAACCGAAACTCTAAAAAATGGAGTTTTGATACCAATAGTTACATAAAAAGAATCGCATTTTAATGCTGATTTTAAATATATAATTTTCATCAATATTAGTCTTACCTATCAAAAGTTTTATTTTAGAAAATAGGGGAAAACATCCTTTAAAGGTCATAGAATCTTAATGAAAATCAAACCATCAGATTCAACTTATCAGAGAACTCTACACTATAAGTTTCAAGCTCCTATCTACAAAAATCTGGAATTTTGCATTTTTTGCCACAAGACAGATCACGGATGCGTGTTATTTGTTTATTTTTTTATTTTTTTCCCAGGGGTGATTCTATCGACGCAGTGGTCCTAGAATGCCGTGAGAGGGCTCAATCTGACGATTTCTAAAAGTTCTAGTGCCCTTTTATTAACTGACCAAAAGACTTGGAGGGCACCTAGGCCCCCTCTCACCCTCACTTTTTTCCAAAGTCTTAGGATTAAATTTCTGAGATAGCTATTTTATTCAGCATAGTCTAAAAACCTAACTATGTCTTTGGGGACGACTTACTCCCCCACAGTCCCCGTGGGAGGGGCTGCAAGTTACAAACTTTGACCAGTGTCTACATAAAGTAATGGTTATTGGGAAGTTTACAGACGCTTTCAGGGGTGTTTTTTTTTTGTTTGAGGGAGGGATTGAAGGGAGGGGCGTTATGCGGGGGAAGTTTCCATGGAGGAATTTGTCATGGGAGGAGAAAATTCCATGATGGGGGCGCAGGATTTCTTATTTTTTCAAAAAAGGAATAATGAAAAAATAAATACGAAAAAACTTTTTCAACTGAAAGTAAGGAGCAGCCATAAAACTTAAACGAACAGAAATTATTACGCATATAAGGGGTTCACCTCCTCCTAATACCTCGCTCTTCACGCTAAAGTAATTTTACTAATTTCAACTATTGATTCTACGGCCTTTGTGATTCAGGGTTTGTTCTAAAGGACTTGGGACAAAATTTAAGCTTTCAAACAGTTCGTGGTAACCAACTGTAGTAAGGAGCGACCCGGCTCAATAGTAACAAAAACTCTAAAAAATAGATACATCAAATATAAATAGATACATTAAAAAATAGCTACAATAGCTACATCAAAGGAATCGCATTTTAATGCTGATTTTAAATAATATAAGTTTAATCAAGTTTAATCTTACTCATCAAAAGTTACGAGCCTGAGAAAATTTGCCTTATTTTAGAAAATAGGGGGAGACAACCCTTAAAAGTCATAGAATCTTAACCAAAATCACACCATCAGATTCAGCGTATCAGAGAACCCTATCGTAGAAGTTTCAAGCTCCTATCTACAAAAATGTGGAATTTTGTATTTTTTGCCAGAAGGCAGATCACGGATGCGTGTTTATTTGTTTGTTTTTTTGTGTGTTTTTTTCCCCAGGGGTGATCGTATCGACCCAGTGGTACTAGAATCTTGCGAGAGGTCTCATTCTAACAAAAATGAAAAGTTCTAGTGCCCTTTTTAAGTGACCAAAAAAAATGGAGGGCACCTAGGCCCCATCCCACGCTAATTATCTTCCCAAAGTCACCAGATCGAAACTCTGAGATAGCCATTTTATTCAGCGTAGTCAAAAAACCTTATAACTATGTCTTTGGGGACAACTTACTCCCCCACAGTCCCCGTGGGAGGGGCCACAAGTTACAAACTTTGACCAGTGCTTACATATAGTAATGGTTATTTGGAAGTGTACAGACGTTTTCAGGGGGATTTTTAGGTTGGGGGAGGGGAGTTGAGAAGAGGGGGATTTGTCGGGAAAAGGAAAGGAACTTTCCTTGGAGGAATTTTTCATGAGGGAAGAAAATTTTCATGAAGGAAGCGCAGGATTATCAAGCATTATTTAAAAAATTACAGTGAAAAAATAAATATGAAAAAGTTTTTTCAACTGAAAGTAAGGAGAAGCATTAAAATTTAAAACGAACAGAAATTATTATGCATATGATGGGCTCACCTCCTCCTAATACCTCGCTCTTTTGAAAACTAAATTATTTTCAGTAATTTCAACTATTTATTCTACGGCTACTTTTGCGATTTTTGTGATGTAAAGAGCGAGGTTCTGACGAGGGGGTGGACCCCATCGTATACGTAATAAAAACATGAGAATACAGAAGTTCGCTACGTCAACTAATTTGTAAGTTGCGTATATCTTTTACTAATAAGAACATTCTCAAGAAATTGGGACAAAATTTAAGCTTTAGTGTAAAGAGCGAGGTACTGACGAGGGGGTGAACCCCCTTATATACGCAATAATAACGTTTTTTACTTTTTTTTTACAGAAAACAGTTTTTTACTGTTTTAAAAAGAAGAGTTGAGAGAAAGAGTCAAACTTTAGCGTAAAGAGTGGGGCGTTGATGAGGAAGCAGCCCCTATCGTATACGAAGTAATTTCTGTTCGTTTTAAGTTTAATGTCGCTCCTTACTTTCAGTTGAAAAAACTTGTTTTTTTATTTAATTACAAATAAAGCGAATCAACTTGGTGGAATCCAGTACCGCAACCGTGCAGTATTAATTTTTTGAAACTGGGAAGCCTAAAATATGGTTATTGATACTTTTAAATCAATTAGCTTCTTAGAATTTTAAAGTGATTACAAATTCATCCTCTTTGGGGTAAAGTCGTTGTTTGGAGACTTATAATGGCAGAAAACAAAACTTTTCCCCGGCGCATTCTGCACGGTCATTTAAAAAAGAGCTTTAAATTTACGTTTGAGTGAGCTCCTTCCCAGTTATCTTGGACCTTCAGTTTGATATAATTACCCTGGAAAAAAAACAACAAATAAACGTGCATCGACGATTTTTACTCTGAAAAAAAAACGAAATTCCACCTTTTGAAGATTGGAGCTCGAAACCTCTACGGTAGTGTTCTCTTATATGATTAAAAAAAAAAACTAATTTTTTTAGCTGAAAGTAAGGAGCGACATTAAAACTTAAAACGAACAGAAATTACTCCGTATATGAAATGAGTTGTCCCCTCCGCAATCCCTCGCTCTTTACGCTAAAGCTTTAAATTGTTTTAAAAATTAGAATTGTGGCAGAGTCAAACTTTAGCGTAAAGAGCGAGGGATTGCGGAGGGGACAACTCATTTCATATACGGAGTAATTTCTGTTCGTTTTAAGTTTTAATGTCGCTCCTTACTTTCAGCTAAAAAAATTAGTTTTTTTTTTTAATTTCTGAACGTTTTTGAATTAATGCATGTTTGGTTTTGGCTCTCCGCACATAAACTATTAAAATGAAATTTGTATATTAATTCTTTTTTTGGCTAAATGCCTTTCTCTTAGTTTTGATCAGACGATTTTGAGAAATAAGGGGTGGAGAAGGAGGCCTAGTTGCCCTCCAATTTTTCGGTTACTTAAAAAGGCAACTAGAACTTTTAATTTTAACGAACGTTTTTATTAGTAAAAAATATACGTAACTTAAGAATTAACTTACGTAACAAACTTTCATAACCTTATATTTTTTTTATATTTTATATTTTTACATTTATATTTTTATATTTTATATTTTTTATATTTTACTCCGTATATGAAATGAGTTGTCCCCTCCCCTCTGTTCGTTTTAAGTTTCAATGGTACTCCTTATTTTCAATTGAAAGAATTTTTCCATGTTTATTTTTTCATTGAGTAATTTCTGTTCGTTTTATGTTTTAATGTCGCTCCTTACTTTCAGCTAAAAAAATTAGTTTTTTTTTATTTAATTTCTGAACGTTTTTGAACTAATGCATGTTTGGTTTTGGCTCTCCGCACATAAATTATTAAAATGAAATTTATATATTAATTCTTTTTTTGGCTAAATGGCTTTCTCTTAGTTTTGATCAGACGATTTTGAGAAATAAGGGGTGGAGAAGGAGGCCTAGTTGCCCTCAAATTTTTTTGTTACTTAAAAAGGCGACTAGAACTTTTAATTTTTAACGACCGTTTTTATTAGTAAAAAATATACGTAACTGAAGAATTAACTTACGTAACAAACTTTCATAACCTTATATTTTTATTATGTATACGAAGGGGTTTGTACCCTCGTTAATACCTCGCTCTTTACACTAAATCGTAAGTTTTGTCCCAATTCTTTAAGAATGACCCCTGAATCAGAAAGGCGTTAGAATAAATAGTTGAAATTACTAAAAATACTTTAGCATAAAGAGCAAGGTATTTATCTTCTCCTAAATACCTCGCTCTTTATGCTAAAGTATTCTTAGAACCCGTCATATGCGGAATAATCTCTTTTCGTTTTAAGTTTCAATACTACTTCTTCCTTTCATTTGAAAAAACGTTTTCATGTTTATTTTTCATTGTTTTCTTACAGTGATGCTAGAGAATCCTGCGCCCTTTTCATTGAATTTTTATTCCCCCATGACAGATTCCTCCAAGGAAAGATCCTCCAACATAGCCCCCTCTCCTCAGCCCCACCCCCAAACAAAATAAAATCCCCCTGAAAACGTCTGTACACTTCCCAATAACCATTACTATATCTAAACACTGGTCAAAGTTTGTAACTTGCAGCCCCTCCCCCAGGGATTGTGGGGGAGTAAGTCATCCCCAAAGACATAGTTATTATGGTTTTCGACTATGCTGAACAAAATGGATATCTCAAAATTTTAATCCGTTGACTTTTGGAAAAAAATGAGCGTGGGAGGGGGCCTAGATGCCCTCCAATTTCTTTGGTCACTTAAAAAGGGCACTAGAACTTTTCATTTCCGTCAGAATGAGCCCTCTTGCGACATTCTAGGACCACTTGGTCGATGCGATGACCCCTGGGGAAAAGAAAAAAAAAACAAAAAAACAAAAAAACAAAAAAACAAATAAACACGCACCCGTGATTTGTCTTCTGGCAAAAAATACAAAATTCCACATTTTTGTAGATAGGAGCTTGAAACTGCTACAGTAGGGTTCTCTGATACGCTGAATCTGATGGTGTGATTTTCGTTAAGATCCTAAGACTTTTAGGGGGTGTTTCCCCCTATTTTCCTAAATAAGGCAAATTTTCTCAGGCTCGTAACTTTTGATGGGTAAGACTAAACTTGATGAAACTTATATATTTAAAATCAGCATTAATATGCGATTCTTTTGATGTAGCTATTGATATCAAACTTCAATTTTTTAGAGTTTTGGTTACTATTGAGCCGGGTCGCTCCTTACTACAGTTCGTTACCACGAACTGTTTGATACATCTAATAAAATGGTTTTCAATAAGATCATTTGTTCTTTTAAGGGTGTTTCCCCTTTCTTCAAAAATCAGGCAAATTTTTTAAGATTTTTGGTTTTGGGTGGGTAACAATAAACTAAATAAATTTTATTTATTTAGAATCAGCACAAAAGCAAATACTGCCGGTGCAGTAAATGCCAAGAGAATTTAATTTTTAGTTCTGGTGAATAATGGTCCAAGTCACTTTTTACTTCCAATTTTATATCACAAACTGTTTGAAAAGACTCTCTTGTGACAATTTTTTTTTAATTTGTTTATTTTATTTAGTTGAATAGGATAGTAACAGAAAGAGAGTCAATTAGAAAGTATGATATTAAGTTAATTTTTTTTCGCTATTCTTTTTGTTTTTAAATGTCTGAATATATAAGGGATTTAAGTTTAAGGGGGAGAATTGTCCTTTTAAGCCTGTTGACGCCATTTGGTGTCTGTCCCCTGTCTTGGGAAATTTTCTACTGGTTCCCTTGAGATAAAATGCACTAAATATTATTCATTCTGTAGAGGGGAAGTAGGGACGAAATGTTGTTCCATTAGAAATGAGATAAGTAAATATTTGTGAATGTTTTAAACCAAATTTTATAAATTGTTATGGTATCTTCCAAGTGGTCTCTTGGCCATATATTTTATCTCAATCACAAGCAGTTCTTATGATACGAGAATTATAAGCAGAATTTCTCTATAGTTCTTATCACGTTGCTGAATTAACAACCTCCACCCTTAAATGTACAAATTTATATCCACACCACATTTGTACGTTTGGTAAATACATGTTTCTGACGAATTATTATAATCGTCTAAGGGAGTTTTTGATTTTTCAAAAAAAGGCCTTTTTAAGATTTTATTATTTTTGCAAAAATTCTTTTATTACGCCTTGCTTCAGGTCTTTCTTTGCTTTTACTGCTCATCGGAGGAGAAAAATATTTAGGAGTTAGTAAGCAATTTTCTTCAGAAGGGGTGGATAAACCATGATTTAGTCAATTGGAAGAAGCAGGAATATATATGCTATTTTCCCTTCCAATGCCAAATTTAGCTTATTAAGCTTGGAAAAATAGGAAGCTCAATGAAGCAGAGATAGACTTCACCAGTTGTCATGGAAACACCCCAGTCGGTTGTTACGAGAAAGCGATCGAAACTCGACAAGGAACTTGGCCGCGCCTGCCAAACTCGGCTAAAGGAAAGAGAAATGATTCTTTTCAAGATGTGTCTTGGATTTTTGTCAGAATTAAATAAAAAAAACAAGTTTTTTTAACTGAAAGTAAGGAGCGACATTAAAACTTAAAACGCACAGAAATTACTTCGTATATGAAAGAGGCTGCTTCCTCATCAACGCCCCGCTCTTTACGCTAAAGTTTGACTTTCTCTCAATTCTTCTTTTTAAACAGTAAAAAACTTTAGCGTAAAGAGCGGGGCGTTGATGAGGAAGCAGCCTCTTTCATATACGAAGTAATTTCTGTGCGTTTTAAGTTTTAATGTCGCTCCTTACTTTCAGTTAAAAAAACTTGTTTTTTTTATTTAATTTCTGAACGTTTTTGAATCAAATGCATGTTTTGATTTTGGCTCTCCGCAGAGGAATAATCAATACGAAATTTGCATATTTTTTTTTTTTTTTTTTTTTGGCTCAATGGCTTTCTCATAATTTTGATCGAATGATTTTGAGAAAAAAAGAGCCGGGGACGAAGCCTAGTTGCCCCCCGATTTTTTGGTTAATTAAAAAGGCAACTAGAACTTTTAATTTTTTACGAATCTTTTTATTGGTAAAAGATTTACGTAACTTATAAATTAGCTTACGTAAAGAACTTTTGTATTCTCTTGTTTTTATTACATATATGAGGGGATTCGCCCCATCGTCAGTACCTCACTCTTTACACTAAAGCTTAAATTTTATCCCAATTCATTAAGAATGACCCCCTGAATCACAAAAGCCGTAGAATAAGTAGTTGAAATTACTGAAAATACTTTAGCGTAAAGAGCGAGGTATTAGAAGGAGGTGAGCCCCTCATATGGGTAATAATTTCTGTTTGTTTTAAGTTTTATTGCTGTTCCTTACTTCCAGCTGAAAAAGCTTTTTCACTTTTATTTTTTAATTGTTTTTTTTTTAAATAATGCTAGTAAATCCTGCTCTCCCTTCATGGAAATTTTCTTCTCCCATTACAAATTCTCGAAGGAAAGTTCCCCCAGCATATCCCCCTCTTCTCAACCCCTCCCCCAAACCAAAAAAATCCTCCTGAAAACGCCTGTATACTTCCCAATAACCATTACTATATGTAAGCACAGGTTAAAGTTTGTAACTTGTCGCCCCTCCCACGGGGACTGTGGGGGAGTAAGTCGTCCCCAAAGACATAGTTATAAGGTTTTTCGACTACGCTGAATAAAATGGCTATCTCAGAATTTTGATCCGTTGACTTTGGGAAAATAATTAGCGTGGGAGGGGGCCTAGGTGCCCTCCAATTTTTTTGGTCACTTAAAAAGGGCACTAGAACTTTTCATTTCCGTTAGAATGAGCCCTCTTGCAACATTCTAGGACAACTGGGTCGATACGATCACCCCTGGGGAAAAGAAAAAAAAAACAAAAAAACAAAAAAACAAAAAAACAAATAAACACGCATCCGTGATCTGCCTTCTGGCAAAAAATGCAAAATTCCACATTTTTGTAGATAGGAGCTCGAAACTTCTACAGTAGGGTTCTCCGATACGCTGAATCTGATGGTGTGATTTTCGTTAAGATTCTATGACTTTTAGGGGGCGTTTCCCCCTATTTTCTAAAATAACGCAAATTTTATCAGGCTCGTAACTTTTGATGGGTAAGACTAAACTTGATGAAACTTATATATTTAAAACCAGCATTAAAATGCGATTCTTTTGATGTAGCTATTGGTATCAAAATTCCATTTTTTAGAGTTTTGGTTACTATTGAGCCGGGTCGCTCCTTACTACAGTTCGTTACCACGAACTGTTTGATTATTCAACATATGAACAAAAGTAGATATAAGCAGAAAAGAATGGCTATGTGTTGGTGGCTGGAAATTTTGAAGCCTTTTGGATTTTTTTTTAACTTAAAGCTAGCAATTTTAATGAGAATTAAAACGAACAAAATGGGGAATGAGCCCTTTAAAACAAGAGCCTTTAAAATTGTAATAGTTTTAAATGTTTGGTAGGCTATAGTCTATTCTTTTAATAAACCCTTTTTAGCAGAAACTGGGAAGGTAGTAAACTCTCAGGTCACCTTCTCTTTTATTCACGCCCTTTTCATAATGGATTACCCTCTTTCGAACTCCTGATTTGCATTTAAAAGCGTCAAATATTCCACAACAATGGCACACTTTCACCATGTCCCGCCTCTGTACCTCGAACGGCATGCTCTGCCATCATGAATTCCACACTTCATTCGTGTGTTCGGCTTTGCACCTGGTATAAAATTTTTGAACAGTTCTTTACGTTTAACCCGTTCAGGATTTAAACTGAGCAAATACAATTTTTATGGGTTTTGTGATGCTCTGAAGTAGGCCCTAAGATTAAAGAAAAAAAAATCCATTTTTTAATATTATGAAAGACCTTTCAAAAGACGTTTTTTTCTTTTAAAAGAGCTAATAATCGAAAGAAGTTTTTACAATTTTCAGAAACATTTTGAGATAAAATTTCATCTTAATGAATACTGATTCACTGCAACTGCTATTATATATATATTTAGAAAAGAAGATGGGCTTATCCCGCAATAAATTCTAAGGGCACTCTCTTCGTTCCTCTTAAAAAAACTTAAAACGGCTGTGTAAGATTTGAGGTTTATATTTATCCATTATTAACAGTTGCTTACCATAATACCTAAGATGAGAGATAAATTTAGGAAATTAACATTTTGAATGGATGTTCACATAGGTAAAAATAGGTCATATGACAGATTATCTTTTTTTATGCTATTAGACCATGTTCGTTACTTAGTGTACCAAAACAATTCTTCAGCCATACTTCTCCAACTCTTTTTCTCTCTTCTTTCCTTATATTATATTTATCCTTCTCTCTTATTACTATTACTTCTCTCCGTGTTATTTTGTCAATTGAATTGACTTTGTAACTCTTCTTCTGACTTGTAGCAGTATAGCTGTGTACTATACTGGCTGGTGACGTCTCAGTTGGCACGTACGTAGGAAATTTTGTGAAATGTTTAATTTCCCCATGGTTTGTTGGGGTTTTTGGCAAAAGTAGGACATTTATGAAGAACCTAGAAACATGTGTGAAACCTTTTTTGGGGGATTTTACAGCATGCAATTATCCGGTCAAGTCACTGCCCAATTTTTAACCCATTCTCTGTCTAACTTTTTACCCTCTTTGAAGCAATTAGTAATTGTACTGCTATCTTTTTTTGTAAAGAAAGTTTGCTTTCCACAGCAAAATAGAATTATCCTTGATATTAGGGCGTTTGTCCCCCCTCACCTTTCAGGATAAAGTACAATTTTAATGGATCAATTTTGGAAACTATCATTTTTCATTAAAATCTACGTTTTTGCAATAGAAGAACTACCCCCACGGCACCCATATTGCACTGTTAACCCTAAAATTTCCCTTTCAGTGGGATATAATAGATTAATCACTGGTTCTAAATCGCTAAGAACATAACCTGAGCCTAAAACGTACTTTTGAGGCTTCATTCTTCTCCCCCCCCCTCATCCGCTACAATACTACAGATTAAAGTTAATCTATATTTTCCGATTTACGTGATTTTTGTTTTACTAAATAAACAAAGTGCTACTTTATATCTGCTGTTTCGAAGGTTTTGGCCCCCCCAAAAAAAATTCCTGTGTACATGCCTACGTCTCAGTATTCTTTTTCCTTCCCGTTTCTGAATTTAGACTCAATAAGTGGACAACCTTCATTTTCTGATAAATCTAATGACCTCCGATTTAAACTGTTCAGAGACTGTTTGTACGTAATGTGTTTTGCTTTACGGTTATTTGTTAGCCACTATTCCGATTTTGTTACTCGAACCATACATATTGTAACTCCTTAGCTGACCCAGATTGGCATGAAATACAATGGGATCATAACCGATATCTGCCAGTTTTGCGGCCACAGAGGTGTGGGGTACAGAGGTGTACGCCACAGAGGTGCAGAGAATATCGATGCAAGCGCTGGCAATATCCATGCTCTTTACCATTTAACAGCTTAGTTGGTACTCTGTCGATACCCGGTGCTGAAACAAGATGTTTATTTTAAACAAAATCTCTATCAAAAGCCCACAAAGGGCATAATTCGGACTTCGGAGTCGACAAATCACATGGTTGTACTAAAACTGGCAAAAATTCAAAAAACAATAACGAAGAAGAAAAATCATAATAAATAATCATTTATGAGTCAATAATTATGAGTCAACATTAAAAGGCCCCAGCTTTTAAAACAGCCATTGGACTAGATACTGAATATTTTCCGGAACAAGTTCCAGAAACATGATGGAAAAGTTAACTGAAAAGTTAACCAGCGAAGACCCCTAAGTAAACCTTTAATGACTCGGTCTCTAAATTGCTGAAATGTTTGTGTTTAATATCCAATTGCATCAGTCATTACTCATATTGGCCAAACATTGTTTCTAATTCCTGGACTAATAACTTGGTCTATAAGTTCAATGCCAAGTATTGTTGACGATTAACTTGTTGACGTCAAGTTCTTATGTATAAAAATGTAAAATTTTGCATTTTTTGCTGGAAAAAAGATCAAGAATCCGTGTTCATTTAATTTTTTTCTGGGGTGATTGTATTGAACAAGTGATCATAGGAGATCAGGAGAGGGCTCATTTGATTGGAAATAAAAGTTCTAGTGCCCTTTTCAAATGACCAAGAATATTGGAGGACAGCTAGCCACCCTCCCTCCGTGGATTTTTTCTCCCAAAGTGGCCCAATCAACATTTTCAGATAGCTGTTATTTCAGGATAGTCAAAAAATCTAATAATATAATAATAAAAATCTAATAATAAAAATAATATAATCTATAAGAAAAAATAATAATAATCAAATAATAAAAATCTAATAATCTAGTGTCTCTGAGGATGACTTCACCTCCACAGTCCCTGAGGGAAGGGCTGAAAGTTATGAACTTTGCTCACGAACAGACGTTTCTCGGGAACAAATAAATTTTCAAATGAGAATAAATCCATTTATGTAGACAGTGAAAGAAAAAACAGGTAAAAAAGTCAAGATATTTCGATCATACAAACAGGGGTCGTCATCAGTAGAATTACTAAAATAATATAAATGAAACTAGCATATTTTACACAAAAGATATATAACTTTTCGGTAATTCACGAAATAATCAACTCTTGGATTATTCGCTAGATTATTTTCAGAGAGAGTTCACTGAAAAAGTTCATTCAAAGTCTTGATATAAACCAAAAAGTTCGTGGTAACCTAATAAGAATTGATTTTTTATGCTGATTTCAAATATATGAGTTTTATCAAGTTTAGTCTTACCAATCAGAAGTTAAGAGCCTGAGAAAATATGTCTTATTTCGAAAAAGAGGGGGGGGGAATCCTCTGGGAAGTCATCGAATCTTAATAAGAAGCAAACCATCTGATTCAGTGTATTAGAGAACACTACTGTAGAGGTAAGATCCTGTCTGAAAAAATATAGAGTTTTGTATTTTTCAGCAGAAGAAAAGGTCATGGATGCGTGTTTACAATACCCTAGTTTAAGCTTAAATTGAATATCCCGAATCCTCTGAAAACGAAAAGAACTTAAAGAATTGCAAACAGAAATCCCAAGCCATCGAAAAGAAGTAACTTGTGGTACAGAAAAAGAAATGCAATCCAAAGGATGAGACGAAATAACCCCATTTCCTGACTTTAATCTTAAATAAGAATTCGAATTCTTTATTTAAATAAGAACTGAATGAATTACTTAACAAATTGTTTACACATGGTCTCTATAATGGCGATGGAGAAGTACTATTTGGATGCTAGTTGTGAAATTAGATCAAAAATTTCAGGGATTGTTCTGTGGTTCAAAGTACTAAGTTGTTTGTTGTGGAGGGGGCCAGGAGTTATGAAAATGGGAAAAAATTGTCTCTGATCAGTTTGAAACTTGCAGCAGTAAGTGTTTAGGCCAAAAGGAACTTCATTTACAGACGAGAATTTGGGGACTGCCCCCTCCCCCATCATCAAAAACTTATTTTTAATTCCTTGGGTTAAGGGGATCCCAGTGTTGAAGCAACAATAGGAAAATTTAAAGGTACAAAGAAGGGACGAAATTCTTCAGCTTGCAGCTTATTATCTGGTGACTATAGACAGTCTCGCAACGGAAAGCGATTAGAATCGCATAGCTTGTTAAATTTTGGCAGCAGAAAATCTGGACGCAACTGTAGCACTTGCCTTTCGATGCTGTTTATCTGAGCAACGTAGGGCACCATTGTACACCATTTTACGCCATTGTACGCCATTTACCATTTTAATCCACTTTCAATTCACGTAAACCAAGAATAGTGTCACAACAATTAACCTCCGAAAACATTCATGCAGTAAGTAAAACAAAAGTTATTGACATCAACCGAACAAATGCAAAGCTGTTGAAGTTCAAGGTTTCTTCTGAGGTGCAGTGATCAGTATTCCCAACACTTTGTGGTAAATTGTGCCAGTTATCCTATTAAAATTGTGCCATCCAATCAGTAGGTTAAAAGTTTACCGCTCAAGTCGCTTTGCAACGTTCACTGGCAATTATGTTTAATTGATTTTGCTGACAACTGATAAAGATATTTAGGGCAATAGTAGGAACTATAAACTCAATGGAGAAGCAATCTCACTGCTTGAAACATAAAGGAAACTTCTATACACCTTCTCAAAAAAAAGTTATTGAGATCAACCGAACAAACGCAAATCTATTGAAGTTCAAGGTTTCTTCTGAGGTGCAGTGATCAGTATTCCCAACACTTTGTGGTAAATTGTGCCAGTTATCCTATTAAAATTGTGCCATCCAATCAGTAGGTTAAAAGTTTACCGCTCAAGTCACTTTGCAACGTTCACTGGCAATTATGTTTAATTGATTTTGCTGAGAACTGCTAAACATATTTAGGGCAATAGTAGGAACTATAAACTCAATGGAGAAGCAATCTCACTGCTTGAAACATAAAGGAAACTTCTATACACCTTCTCAAAAAAAAAATTATTGACATCAACCGAACAAATGCAAAGCTGTAGAAGGTCAAGGTTTCTTCTGAGGTGCAGTGATCCGTGTTCCCAACACTTTGTGGTAAATTGTGCCAGTTATCCTATTAAAATTGTACCATCCAATCAGTAGGTTAAAAGTTTACCGCTCAAGTCGCTTTGCAACGTTCACTGGCAATTATGTTTAATTGATTTTGCTGACAACTGATAAAGATATTTAGGGCAATAGTAGGAACTATAAACTCAATGGAGATGCAATCTCACTGCTTGAAACATAAAGGAAACTTCTATACACCTTCTCAGCTTAAGAGGTTAGCAGCCACAAACCGCTAAGAGCACTTTAGACGAAGATATCAGTAAAGTTTTTAAAAGCGTTCTCGAAGCTGAGTGCTACCCTTCATTATTTAATTTAAAATTTTGTGTATTCGGGCGAATGATAAATTAAGTATGAATACGATTGACACAATTTGAAAAACATGTAATCATTTATAGGATGGGTAACGTGCTTCAGAAGTTGCAAACACAACAGATCATCAATCACACAATAAAAGTTGCTAACACCCTAAGTTTCCAGGGCTCCATGGAACGGGTAACCCACAAACACCCCCTCCCCAGTGAGTTACGTTTTAACCACATAATTCATTTGTATTCTCACATAAGTTGCTTGTAGTTTCTACTAAGCAGAATAAATTAATTTAATAGAATTTTTTTTATTAAATTGCCCAAGAAATTTGGCTAAACTGTAAAAATATAATAAAATTGAAACATTGAAAAATACGATAAATGAGGAACTTTTGTGTTAGTTATTGTATCTCCTGCTTTTTTTGTAACCCAGCCGTACGCTCTTATACCCCTTTTCAAGTACGTTTTCACAGTTTCAAAAATATTTCACAGTTTTGCCACTTCAAGTACTTAAATATTTTCAAGGGGAGATTTCAATTAAATAAATCGATCCGTTTGGAACTGAGAAGTTCCTTCAAGAAGCTGAAACTAAGACGATTTATAGGGCTGGTTTTTATTACATTTAGAGCTGACGAATATCGCTCAACATCAGCAGAAACGTGTGGGAGAACAAGGGGGCCTAGAGCAAGATGCCCAAACAGAGAAAAACGATTTGAACTATAAACAAATTTGGCTTGTGACTCCGAGACCGAAATATAGCTGGAACTGAGAGAACTGACATACTAACCTTAGGGCACAAATTTAGTCTTTTGCAGTCTTATACGGGATCTTCTAGGCTAATATTATTCAGTAAAATTCGAAATCGAGCCAAAAATGGTGCTAAAGTTGGCTGATCATGCTCTACACCAATAAGATACAGCGGATAGAGTCAATTAAGTTTTTTACTGATGGATATCTGGAGTTGAAATAAACTTTCGTATGTTATCAGTGAGCACAATCAAAAATTGTCCACACACTTTCTTAAGCCCAGTAGCAGGAGACAGGGATACCTTTTCTTTGGTAAAATTAAATCCTACCGGCCCCCATAATCCACATCATCGACATTGACGTATTAGTTGGTGTCAACTGAGTTTATGAGGTGGAAATCATTTTCTTCTGTATAAATAGATACAAAAAATGAAATACTATTGTCTAGTATACTTCAAGAAATATTTGCTAGACAAGATGAATATGGGTATCTTCCGTCTGAAATTGCCTGTCTGTCTTCAACGTACATCAATATTTAAGCCAAGAAGGCCAAACTAAGCCTTAAAAAAACCGTGAAGCTCGAGTTTTTAGTTTGGCAGTGGCCTTCCCTTGCTTGCTGGGCTCTAAAACTTCCACAACTAATAATAAAGTCAAATAATCAACTGCTCCAATACCTATCTTCAACTGCTCGTAGAGAACCACTGAGTAGCTATATGTCTTAAAATTTGGTGTTCTTTCAATTCCACAAAATTTGGCAATTCTAACACCTCACTTACCTATATTGGCCCGTGATCCAACAGTATACATCCAAACATAATGATATAATAGTATACATCCAAACAAAAATCTTCGGCAAATGATTTTCGGCAGTGCTAGCAAACAGGTGTATTGAAAAGCAATATCAACCAAGGGCAAATAAATTTCGACAGTCTTAAGATAGCTGCACATACACACCACCTTACTGCTATATCATAACCAACAATTTGTCTGTGGTCAATTTTATTACGTTTGTCATTGAAGCTCCAAAGCGAAAGAGTAATTAAGTTATCGCTTGGTAAATACCATTTGTAGTTGCTGAGCTTCTATAAGTCTCAAGAAGAAGTCTGTTGCAACAAAACTGTCTTCTTGATCAACAGAATTCATATCCAAACGGTGCATCGGTGCATAGTCCGAGCTCATGACCGAGCTGTTTTGTCGCTCAAAACATTTATTTCATCTACAATATTATCAAGAATTTCTGCTGTTTGATGATTTTGCAGAGATCTTTGAAACCAACTTCACCAATTTATCCTCCAACATCCCAAATTGTATTCTGTAAATTGCCTCTGCATAATTCTACATAAGTTACCTATGAGATTTTATTTAATTGTTCTTTTGTAAAGTCGTGTCTCACTCCTGAATACTAGTCCCTTCAGGACTTGTTCCAAACTTGTCCCAGATCAAGCTTTGGAACGCTTGATTAAGATTCGTTATGGAAAATCAATTCAGTAAAAAGGTATTATCACCAAAGTAAATAGATATATGTCCCTATTTTTCTTGAAGGATAGAAGACTACGGGCATTTTTGACTAGGCCAGGGATAACAATAGGAAGGGGTTGGTTACCTCTTAGAATTTCAAAAACACACATTTGGTTTGAAAATAAACCTTATTAGGTATCTTCCCTATTGATTAGGTCGCTATTTTATAAACTTAAGAAAATAATTCCAAAATAAGGTGGCGGGACACAAGTATCTTTTGGAACATACAAAAATTAATAGTTGACATGATCAAATTCTTTGCACGCATCTATAAAGCAAGCGTAAGAAAATAGAAATTAAAGAAAGCCCAAGTGCGTTAAATAACAACACATAGAATGGCAATCGCATTTGCCACTGGAAAGACATTTCTTATTAACAAACTAATTGCCTCTTGATTGTAAAAACATTTTAATCAAATAGTAGATGCTCAAGAAATTTTGACATCATTGACCTTATTTTCCATTCAAATAAAATAAAACACACCATATTAGAACGTTTACTAAAAATTAATTGCATTAAATTACTATTGATCGATAATTCTTACTAAATATTCCAATTCTGTCCAAAGTTTCATATAAATCCAGGAATTTTAATTCTTTAGCTTAATGGTTTGGAAAACTTCATAGCTAGTTTGAATAATAAATAAGTATCGTGAATAACGAACAGAAATTAATTAGAAAAGCCTTTTTTGCGAACAAAAAGTTAACAAGAAACATAAAAAGCCAAATTAAAAGCTAAGACAAGAAGAAATAACGTCCAATGCTTATTCAGGCCTATAAGCGAGAAGAAACTACAATCATTGAATAAATGAAGTCTAAAAACCACCAAAAATAAAACTCAATAATCACACTGAATACAACAATAACGCGTACTCTACTGAAAATTTTAAACATACTGTTTCAGCATTTCATAAATTTTTCACTTAATACGGTTTAGATACTTTATTTTTGAGACTTTCCCCGAAAGAGTGAGGATGCTATTAGTTTCTAATTTGAAGAGCTTGGAGAGACAATTTTTCTGTTTTGATATTTTTGCAGCTTAAAAACTTGTATGAATGACTTTTTGATGTAACCGTGTTAACATTAAAGGTTTGAGCCCTTTCTTTTTTTATTGTGATGTTTAGCCAAAAATCACGAACGTGTGAGATCAGGCTAGAATAAATTTTATAAACACTTTTACTGTTATAAATAGGGATAACTTTTGGGAACTCTTAAGGATCGAATGAATTTACTTTTCATTTTGAAATTATTTATGAATTTACTTTTCATTTTGAAATTATTTTGAATAAAACGACTTTTCGACATTTACTGGTTTGAATATCGCTGTTGACAAAAGCGAATAAATCGCAAAAATTTTGAATTTGAAAACAATATGCCTTGAGTTTAAAATGACAGATGACTTTATATCTAGTTCTTTACTGCTATTTCTTTCTATAGCAATATCTATATATTCCTTGCGGATGTTTATAGGTTTGTTATTGTTTTGCATTACCTAAAGACAATTACTTGCTTGTATAACTTAGATGTTGGTTCTAGGTTACTCTTGATAATAGCCTATGTCCTTCTTTGTGTCATATTGCCTAGTTTATCATGCATGTACAGTTATGGATAAGTGTAGGGTATTCTTATGACTAGTAATTTTTGTGTGTAAAAGGAGTGGATCTACAGTGGGCAGCAGGATTGTGTTCTATCCCCCTTTATATGGATCACCCTGATGGATTTTGTCTTAAGAAGCCATTAAAGCCATTGGCACATTAAAGCCAATGGGAGGCCTTGGAATCAAATAAAGAGGAAAAACTCTCTGTGATTTAGATTATGCTGATGATATAAGCATCCTAGATGAAAGTGTGAACAAAATGAATAAACTTTTAGACATTTTGCAAGTTCAGGGTTATAGTTTTGAAAATAATATGTTGTGAAGATTATCTAGTAAAGTTCTAGTCAATTGACTTCTTGCTATCTTGGAAAAGGTTAAGGTTAGGAAAATGGAACTTTCAGGGATGGGTCTACAGGCCAAAGTATGTCCTGGGAAGATATTTTAAAGTACACACCTCCACTCCTTCTCCCTCTAGAGGGCCCTGAAATTTGCCTAAATGACAGGTCTATACCTATTGAAATTTTGAAAAAACAACATTTTACCTTAATTTTTAGTTACCAGTTGCTTTTTCTCTGTCTTTAGTTCTGAAAATGCAATTTCTGTTATTTGTGTACAATTCTGAGCCATACCATTGTTTTTTTTTAGAATTTAGGAATTGTATTTGCATATCTTTAAATCCTTATAAATTGGGATTGATCAAAGTTGTCAAGCTGAAAACAATTTTGTTGTACTTTATTCAAGGAGAAGATCTATTTTGCAAGGTTCCACTTTTATAACACACATACTTTTAAAGGTCAGGGCCCCCTAGAGGGAGAAGGAGTGGAGGTAGGTACTTCAAAATACCTTTCCATGACATACTTTAGTCTGCAGATTTATCCCTGAAAGTTTCATTTTCCTAACCTAAACCCTTTCTGAGATAGCAAGGAGTCAATTAACTAGAATTTCACTGACTATCTTAATAAGGCTAGGAATACATAAAGACAGGAATGTGATGTTGGTTAACAAAAATATTGATTGGGTAAAATTCTAGTTTGTAGAAAATTTTCCTGGAAATTCCCCCTCAAAATGTCTCATTGGAAAGTTTCTTTCACATGAATTTCCTCAATGGAGAATATCTCCCACAGAACTCCCTTCCCCCCCATGGAGAAATTCCCCAGAAAATTTTCCCTGGGCAGTTTTCATGGAATATCTCCACATGTAAAATTGAATTGATAAAGAGAAAGTAGATAGAAAAAAAATTGTATACAGTAAGGATTCTGGTAAAAGAATTCTGGAAAGATATTTTAAAGTACACACCTCCACTCCTTCTCCCTCTAGAGGGCCCTGAAATTTGCCTAAATGACAGGTCTATACCTATTGAAATTTTGAAAAAACAACATTTTACCTTAATTTTTAGTTACCAGTTGCTTTTTCTCTGTCTTTAGTTCTGAAAATGCAATTTCTGTTATTTGTGTACAATTCTGAGCCATACCATTGTTTTTTTTTCAGAATTTAGGAAATGTATTTGCATATCTTTAAATCCTTATAAATTGGGATTGATCAAAGTTGTCAAGCTGAAAACAATTTTGTTGTACTTTATTCAAGGAGAAGATCTATTTTGCAAGATTTCACTTTTATAACACACATACTTTTAAAGGTCAGGGCCCTCTAGAGGGAGAAGGAGTGGAGGTAGGTACTTCAAAATACCTTCCCATGACATACTTTAGTCTGCAGATTTATCCCTGAAAGTTTCATTTTCCTAACCTAAACCCTTTCTGAGATAGCAAGGAGTCAATTAACTAGAATTTCACTGACTATCTTAATAAGGCTAGGAATACATAAAGACAGGAATGTGATGTTGGTTAACAAAAATATTGATTGGGTAAAATTCTAGTTTCTAGAAAATTTTCCTGGAAATTCCTCCTCAAAATGTCTCATTGGAAAGTGTCTTTCACATGAATTTCCTCAATGGAGAATTTCTCCCACAGAATTCCCTTCCCCCCCATGGAGAAATTCCCCAGAAAAGTTTCCCTGGGCAGTTTTCATGGAATATCTCCACATGTAAAGTTGAATTGATAAAGAGAAAGTAAATAGAAAAAAAATTGTATACAGTAAGAATTCTGGTAAAAGAATCCTGTGTATAGTTTCCCTTTGAAAGTTCTTCCCCAAAAAATTTTTGCTTGGAAAAATTTCCCCCCTGCATAAAATTCACTCCCCTATTAAAAAAATATTCCCCTATAACAAATGCTCTATTTAAATGCTAGACAAATTTCATAACTTACAACCCTTTTCTCTGGGTATTTTCAGGGTCATGTAATCCCCAAAAGCATGACACTAGACCTTCCAACTATGCTGCAACTATCTTAAATTTTGATTAGATGACTTTTGGAAAAAAGAGCATAGGAGGGAGGGGGAATCTAGTTACCCCTCCAACATTTTGGTCTCAAAATGGGGAACGAGAACTGTAATTTCCATTTGAACACACTCTCTCCTGATCTTATATGACTGTTGATTTGATATGATCACTGTGGTAAAGGAAAAAAATACATGCACACACACACACACACACAAAAAAGAACAAATAAACATGCATTCATGATCTTTCTTCAGGCATAAATTACAAAATTTCCCATTTTTGCAGATGAAAGCTAGAAAACCTTACATTATGGTTCTCTGATATACCAAATCTGACGGTGTGATTTTTATTAAGATCTATTGAATATTTAGGGGTGTTCCAACTCATTCTAGAAATCATACAAATTTTCTGAGGCTTGTAGCTTTTGATGAGTACATGAAACTTGATGAATTTTATATATCTGGAGTACCATTTGGTAAAGTTGTTGCCTACTTGCAGTTTGTTACCACAAACTACTTGATTATTAGCTAATCAGGGTTTGAATCTGCCATCAGGATTGGTATTAGTGGAAGCCATGGTTAATTTTATGACAACTTTGTATAGGTATATCTTAGACCCATATAGATATCCAGGACTTGAGTGGATCAGTCTTTCTTATAAATAAAGACTCTCTACTGAAAATCTAGAGAGCCATGACTGATACAGCTGCTGACAGACCTTGCCTGGTATTGAGTACTGAAACTTGCCTGGCATTGACTCCCAGTAAAGAAAAACAAACAGGGAGACATTTAGGAATCATCAAAAGGGCATTTGTCTGCTTTAACCAAATATATAAAAAAGATTGTGCACCTGGCGCTTGAGTTTGGTATAACACTGAGCCCCCTCAATTCAGGGGAGGTAAAAAATTTGATTTGTCCATTGACAAACCTGAGAACCCTTCCTTAGAAAGAAACGCTTGCAGCATTAAAAATTCTAACCTATTATAAAAAAAAATAGCAATATACTGTCAGGAATGAAACAAATACCAGCAAGTATTCACAATTGTTTTAGGTAGTTTTTAGAAGTTCTGGAAACACTTTCTAATAAGGAAAATAGTTGACCTAGGTATTTTTCATAATTAGTTTTTCTCATAAGGTCATTATACCAAGTTCTTGATGATATTTATTCTTAGTAAGTAGACCAAGTTATTTCTCATAAATAGTTTTTCCTTAAAGATTTAGGTTGTAATACCTAATTCTCAATAAGTAGACCAAGGCATTTTTCTTCAATAATTTATCTCATAAGTTGCAATTGGTGGACCAAGATATTTTTCATAAATAGTTTTTCTCATAAATCGTGATGGTGGACTAAGGTCTTTCACATAAACAGTTGGGTCATAATACCAAACAAAACCATTCTAAAAACAAAGGAGAAAACAGCAGACTACTGTTACACAGTCAAGGGTTATGCCTGGACCCATAAAGGGGTAGAGATGGTGGGAGGCTGGAATGCAATAGCATCAATAGCAAAATTACATTTTGAAAGATTATCAAATAGCTTTTGATAATGAAATATTTCTTATAGTGATATATATTTTTTTCTATTTGCTCTGTGTTATATCTTTTCCAGAATAATGGTTAATTTTGCTTAGGCCTATAGAAGATATCAGACATAGATAATTTTTGCTTAATAGAAAAATCTGTTTAATGAAATGGAAAACAAAGAAATATAGAAATCAATTCCCCTATATCATCTCATGCTATGATTTTCAAATACCAAATGATTTCTAAATTGAACTAAGAACTATAATAACAATTTAATAACTCTGCTTAATTTCACATTCAGTGCTGTTTGCAAACAAAAAATTTCTAACCTGATTTTAGGTCTTCAGCCCCCCTCCCCCCTAATTAATGTAGATACACCACTAGACTATACATAACATCTTGGTGATTGCATTGGTTTGCATAATTTTATTTTTTTTTCTTGTTAACATTTGGCTTGTAATGTAAAATGATGGCCCTATTGGAGGGGGGTAATTAGGTGCATAATTGTTGCAGCAGTTTTTATTGTGTTTAGAAAGAATGTTTACCAGATAATTAATTGTTACCTTTCTTTTGTTATGGTAGTGCTTATTTTGAAAAGATTACTGAAACAGTAAAGATTACTAAACAGTTTTTTTTTGGCAAATTTAGATCATAAGACAGAAATAATAAATAAAAAAATATACATCCCCTAGAAATATTGGTCCCTCTAAAAATGATTGACTAAAAGTAATAGAACATATTATCCTTTGAAAACAATGAATTCCTCAAAAGTATAGAGAAAGGTTCAACTTTCTTGTCATTTCGAAGAGTCAAAATCATGCCTAGGTGTAACTTCATCAAATATCCACATAAAAAATATGTCCCCTATTATATTCAACAAGATATACTTGAATGCTATTAGTTCTGCAATAATAAACCCTATTTACGATTTACAAGGCAACCTACTAAAGCTATCCAAGCTAAACTAGATACATTTACAAATTTAAAATGGTGCAACATTTATAATCTAGTATTTAGAACTAAAAGATTGCATACTTTGGAAAATGTAACCCTGAACACCAATGCTTCCTAAGGTTTAAGTGTTGTTAAGAGCAGTTAAATGTAAAACAAAGCAGTTGTTAAAATAGATTAAGCTGTTGTTATGTAATATAAATAAAAAAATTTGGTAGATGATCAACTTGAGTGCATAGCCTAACTGGCTAAGCTAACTGGGCATTGTAATAAAGACACCATTTGAAGTAGTTTCTCCTGCAGTGAACAGGCTCTTTGACTCCAAAAGATTATTATATGACCCAAATTAGAATCAAGATATACAATATATTGACATGTTCTGCAGATGAAGCATGAGAGATTACCAAGGATTGTCCTTTTTGGCCAACTGTTTAGGCCCAAACAAAAAAAAGGCCATCCTTGGTTGACGTGGGAGGATGTTGCTAGGAAAGATTTAAGGGAAATCAGTAACTTCTTGGAGGGTGTAAAGAGCTTTGAATAGATTGGGATGGAGGAGGAGCACACATAGGTGTTTTGGCCTCAGGTGGTATAGTGGTGCAGTGATTTGTTAGTGGTTGTAGTAGTATTGCATTGGCACTCCAGTTAATAAGTTAGATCAATCAACTTCAGTGTTGAGCAGGGAGCAATAATAAGAGATGGAAGATTTTTCTGATCGGAGATTGTGGGAAATTTATCCAGCAAGAAATTCAACCTGGGACTCTTCTCACATTCCAACACATAGGCTGAATGTATGGTGCAGAATCTCCTATAGGATTAATATCTACTTTTTTTTAGTTTAAATTTTTTAATGGTGGTTTTGGGGTGAGTTATCGTAGCATTGTAGATAAAAGTTAAAGAAAATAATTTTGGGGGAGGAGCACACATAGCTGTTTTGGCCTCAGGTGGCATAGTGATGCAGTGAGTAGTTAGTGGCAGTAGTAGTATTGCATTGGCACTCCAGTTAATAAGTTAGATCAATCAACTTCAGTGTTGAGCAGGGAGCAATAATAAGAGATGGAAGATTTTTCTGATTGGAGATTGTGGGAAATTTATCCAGCAAAAAATTCAACCTGGGACTCCCTTACAGTCCAAAATATAGGCTGAATGTATGGTGCAGAATCTTTTATAGTATTAACATCTATGTTTTTATTTATTTGAATTTTTATTGGTGGTTTTGAGGTGAGGTTTCATAGCATTGTAGATAAAAGTTAAGGAACATCATTTTGGAGGAGGAGCACACATAGCTGTTTTGACCTCAGGTGGCATAGCAGTTGTGCTGGTACCGAGGATCAAAGGAGGTGGGCTGTGCTAAGACCAATTGAAAGAATATTACTGACCCTTGTGAACTATACTATCAAAGTCATCACTGTCTTTTTCGACAACAACTCCACTAGTTTTTGATATATTAAGAAGTTTTTCAGTGGACTGTTAACTCTTTACATAGCTCAAACACAAAAGGCAACTAACGATATAAAGTATTCCAGCTTGGTACCACATGGAAAAATACCATGTTGGGTGTTAGATCTGAAACGAGTATTAATATCTATGTTTTTGTTAATTTAATTTTTCTATTGGTTGTTTTGGGGTGGGTTATCATAGCATTGTAGATAAAAGCTAAAGAAATTTTGGAGTAGGAGCACAAATAGCTGTTTTGGCCTCAGGTGGCATTATGGCATGTGCCACTATGCCACCTGAGGCCAGGTGGCATATGAGTTACCATAGTATTGTAAGATAAAAGTTAAAGAAAATAATTTGAAAATGTAAAATTAGTAGTAACTAGAAGATTTGTGCTATGATGAAAGTGCACAGAAAAAACAAGATGGGACTAAGAGGAATGAGTAATTACATCCTATCGACCTGGCCGGGCACAGGTGTCACTAGCTAGCATGTTTGGTGAGGGGTAACTGATTTTACTGACTGGCTGGTCCTTTTTTTTTATTCAGCTGATACTGCTATTAAAATTACTTATTGGTTGTTCCTTACCCACTGAGACTGATCTTCCTTCATTGATTTTGTTAGTGAAATGGAAATATAGGCTTTTTGGAAATGGAAATATATGTTATAAACCGGAAATGTTTCATATATTTTTATCAGCCCATTTGGTGATGTAAATATATTATTTTGTCAGTGAAAAAAGTGATCCAGTAAATTAGAGGTGCTTTGCGCCACTACTCAGTCAACTTAAGTTTTTATCTGACTGGCCACATTCATTGGAGGATGGCCACGGAATTTTAATCGACATTATTTCGTTCTTAGGGCAAAACCATACTTTGGTGCCACAAAATGGAAGAAAACTCCACTTTTTGTAGCATAATATTTTGTTCTCTTTAAAAGGGCTCTAGAAATTTAATTTCCATCCAAAAGCAACCTATCCCAATCTTTTAGGACCATCAGTTCAATACAGTTGTCCCCCCCCCCTAAAAAAAGAAGAAAAAAGCAACAGTAATAACCTTTCTTCTGTGAAAAGGAACTAAAATTCCGCAAGGAACTAAGGAGAATGCAAAATGGCGACTGGGAAGCACTGTTTGAGCACAAGTCAAGCAATGACAGCTGGAATCTCTTCAAGGAAATAATGCTAAAGCATGAGGAGACATGTACCACTGTCTCATATATCAAGAGGCCACGCACCCTACCCTACTTGACAAGGTCCATAAAACGGGAAATGAACAGAAAGAACAGATACTGGGCAAAATACAGGCACACCAATTCTCGAGAACAATATGATAAATTCAAAAAAGCAAGGAATAGACTGAGAAAGATTACAAGATGCTCTATAAAAAAGCATGAAGATATCATTGCTACAGAAACTAAAACTAATCCAAAGAAGTTCTGGAATTATGTATCATCAGCAAAGCCAAGACGACATTCCATTCCCTACCTAACCTCGCCATCTGGCAAAATCACCGATCATGCAGAGATAGCAGAAACCTTAAACAAACAATATTCCTCAGTCTACACAGTGGAAAACTCTAGAAACATCCCAGATACCCGGGAATATCCTGTCAATGTAACAATGCCAATGGTTGTCATTTTTGAGTCAGATGTCCAAAACCGATTGAAAAAGCTTGATGCATCGAAGTCGAAGGGACCAGACGGTATACACCCAAGACTACTCAAAGAGACTGCTGAACTAATATCCTCACCTTTAGCAAAAATCTTCAAGAAATCACTAAAGGAAAAAGTTGTCCCCTCTGACTGGAAAAAAGCTACTGTTATACCAATACACAAGAAAGGCTCCAAAGACAAAGCTGAAAAATATAGGCCAATAAGTCTAACATCAGTAACTTCAAAGATTCTCGAGGGAATCATAAATGATGCTGTCACTAAGCACTTGACATACAACAACATCATGTCTCCAAATCAGCATGGCTTCCGAAATGGCCATTCCACGGACACAAACCTAATACAGTCATACAATGAAGTCACCAAACTACTGGAAAAAGGGACACCTGTGGACATGATTTTGTTGGATCAAGCAAAAGTATTCGACAAAGTCGCACACCTAAGGCTAAAAAGAAAGCTTCAAGCTTGTCACATCCGCTTGGACATCATTGAATGGATTGGAGACTTCCTGGGAGAACGAACCCAAAGAGTTGCTGTTATTAATGATAAAGGAGTATGTGTACTATCGTCACCTATACCTGTTCTTAGCAGAGTTCCCCAAGGAACCGTGCTTGGGCCATCACTTTTCAACATGTATATCAATGATGCTCCTGAAATACTCCAAAACCTTCTCACACTCTATGCAGATGACTCTAAGCTCATCGGGGCAGCATCATCTTGGGCGGAGGCTGCATCAATCCAAGCCGATCTCGACAGGCTGGATGACTGGGCTAGACAATGGCTACTTGAATTTAATTCAAGTAAATGTAATGTTTTACATTTTGGCAATAAAAATCAAAAACATATTTACACCATGCAAAACCAAATAACTGGTCAAAGAGAACCCCAGAGGAAAGAGACTTGGGTGTCATAGTTGACTGAAAGTTAAAGTTTCAAAGTCATACTGAAAAGATTGTAGCTAGTGCAAACCGCGCTTTAGGGACAATTTAACGAACATTCACGACTAGATCTCCACAAACAATCACCAAGCTATACAAAAGTCTTGTCAGACCAAGGCTAGAAACTGGCATGTCAATTGCATCTCCCTTCTATAAAGTGGACAAGGACATGATAGAGAAAGTACAGAGGAGAGCAACAAAGATAGTAGATGGGTGCCAACATCTTCCTTACCCAATGAGACTGCAAACTCTGAACTTATGCAGTATGACTTACCAAAGAAAAAGGGGTGACATGATTAACACTTACAAATTGATTCACAACAATCCAATTCATGGTCTCTTCTTCATCGATTCATCACAGCGGACAAGGGGTCATTCTAAGAAGCTCATAAAGGTCAACACTCAGAGGAGGGAACGTCATCACTTCCTAACCAACCGGGTAGTAGACCAGTGGAACTCCCTGAGCAGTCATACTGTATCCAGTAAGACTGTCAAAGAATTCAAAGTCTCACTTGACAAGGAGTGGAGCAATAAGGAATGGAGGCTGGAATGGGACACCTTGGAGTCCCAGACCAGAAAATAAACCCTAGTCAATAAAACCAAATCAATATTCAAAACAATTCCGAATCGATCCACATGGCAATTTTTGAAGAAATGCTGAGCAATGCTACAGGATGGAAAAACCTTCAATTGCTCCAAGTTGCAATTTAAGGTAAGGTAATTTAAGGTAAAAAAAAGGAGCTTAAGTCTGCATTTTCTAGATGACAGGTTTTAAGTTCCACAATAGAGCTCTAATATACTGAATCTAATATTGTGTTTTTCCAAACCTACCTTTTTGGGGGTGTTTTTCCCATTTTTAAAAATCAGGCACAATTTCTCAGGCTCAACATGCTTGATGTGGATCATTAAACCTAGTGAACTTTATGTTTGGGATCAGCATAAACAGCCAATTCTTTTGATGCATTAACTGTTATCAAAATCTATGGCCCAAGTTGTTCCTTGCTCATAGTTTGTTATCACAACGTGTTTGGTTCTCCACTATATTTTCCTTATGTATTCTGGAGTAGACTTATTCTCTTCATTCTTTTTACTTCTCTTGGTTTCACTTTTGCTTCCGAATTTCTTATGCAGGGATAATTGTCCAGCTGACTTTGGTAAAAAAAATTTGCAGTTGCGAATTCCTGCAGACAGAAATTTTCTCAGGGATATAGTGTACCCAAGTCTTATGCTATTTATACCCTTGGTAAGAGACAACTCAAAGACGTTTAGAGCTTTGATTACTGTAATAAAAAGGGGTATGGTATGTTTCATAGCTAAAATTTTTCAGGAGGGGAAGGAAACTGTGAAATTTCTGGTTGGCTTTGGTTTTTCTATATTAGTGAATTACCAGCCTTTTTTTATGGTGTTTTTTTTTAAAGCATCTAAGATATGGTAGAAATTACTTTGACATAAAAAGCTCTAGTCCTCTACAATTTTGCGATTTTTGCAAACAGCAAAATTTGAGTAGTTGTGCAAAGATTGTCCTTCTAAACTAGCCTACATAAAAAAAATCTTCCTTGTTTTTTTTTCCCAAGAAATTCTAGTTGATTGATAATTTGAATTTTCTGTCATTTTTTATTGTTGGGGAAAGTAATATTGTTTGTCCATGAATATAGTTCAGTTCAATCAGAGAGTATGTCACATTTTGAATAGAATGAAGGTCAAAGTATCTTACGAACCAAATAATAAAGGAGGAAAGGGATTGAACCAGTGATGTGCAGAGTGAGGAAGGAGGGGTCTAAGAACCCCCAAAAAACTTTCTTTATACGTGTCTGTATTGAACATATTATATAAACATATTACATATAACGCATTATATATATATATATATATATATATATATATATATATATATATATATATATATATATATATATATATATATATATGTCATAATAAATAGTTTCACTTGACGTCTTTTGATTTATCAGAGCTAGCCTGTTGTCTGAATTGTTGGTTAAAAATATTGTTTCTACTTATAGTTATATTTTAATGGCTACTCTTGGTTTGTCCGTTTGTTTATACTATTTTTTTTTTAATTGTTTTTAATTCGTATTTTACCATTTATTCATTTCTGTATTTGTCTTTAATTTTTAATTTTTTGCTATTTAATTGATATTATCTCACTTTAATAACTCCTAGAATTCTTGTTGTTAATATCCGGGTTATTCCTTTAACAACTATTTATTGCTTTATTTAAATTTATGTTTATTAAATATTATTTGGTATTTAGTTAATATTGTCTGACTTCGATTTCCCAACATTATAGATGTTAAATCTGGGTTATTCCTTTAACAACTACTTATTTCATTATATAAATAAAGCAGTGAACACTAAATATTTATAAGGAATATTGCTATTTCAGAAATACTAGTAGTAGTAGCTTGTTTTAAAGCTGGAATTCAAAGCTGGGCAGTTTCTACACTGATTTTGTCTGCAGCTCCTTTTATACTGATACAGATAGTATCATTTAGATGGAAGAAAGTGGATTCTGATTCTACAAGAATATCTGATTACTGCCACATGATTGGCTTGGGAGTTATATGCAGGTTAGTTTGATTAAATGAGTATAACATCATATTGATGATTTAGATTTCTTTGTGTAGACACAAAGTTGTTTGTTTTTTGGGGTGATGTTTCCCCCGTATGGTGAGCAGTACTCTATTTCTATGAAAGCTCAAAGAGCGGAAGGTGGATGGTGTCTTTAACAATTGTGGCAATATGTTTTTGTTATTTTTTGCTTAGTTTTATTCCTTGCAATAGGTTATTTTTATGTTTGGATTCTGTATTCATGATTATTCTGATTGTTTTAATATTTAGGTATGGAGTTTTCCTCTTTATTTTCTGAAGAATTAAAAGAAAAAGTTTTTTTCTGAGTTTAATTCATATTTTTAATTTCTGGTAAATTGTCATCTGACATAGTGTCAGGTACTATAACATTGCTCCTTAATACAAGACATGACCTTTCAACCGTCATTTAACCTATGTTCTCAGGAAAAGTTTGAGGGATTGCTAACTTCAGTTTTAATATACACATTGAAAGAAGTAATTTGGATTTAAATTAAAGAGCGACTTAAAGATTTTAAAATAACACTAGGTTGTTGTATTTGTTATTGGTTCTTGTATCTATTATTTGCATTTTGGGCCAACACATGTAATATGTACAATTCTTTCCTTTCCAATAAATTTGAGGATTAAAAATTTGCTTTCGTGTGGCTTTTAGCGATTTTAAATAAATGCATTATTATATATATTAAAGAGTATAAATAAATATATAATCATTATTATAATTATGGTGTCTTAATTATTGTAGTAAAGAGTAGCTGCGGCAATATTACTAAAAAGTTGGGACCAAGTACTAATTAGGCTCTTTGAGATGTTTTTTTTAAGTTTAGTGCATAGCAATCAAAAGGATAATCCTCGATTTCTTATAAAGTCAATATGATATCCTAAAACGCTTTCCATTTAAAAACCTTTAAAACCCAAATGTCCAATTGTCTATAAAGGTGTGTTTTTTAAGCCCAAATATCTATAAAGTCAGTACAAGATTTTAAAATCCTTTCCTCAGATTCTTGACTGAAGTGTTGCTCCTGCAACACTTTCGTTGGCTAATTGGACAAAGGGTTGCTGTAACACTTCTTGATGTCTTTATTTGGGCTCTATGTCTATGAAGCCTAAATGAGTATAAAGATGTCTTTATTGATGGTTTTAATAAGCCCAAATGTCTATAAAGTCAGTCTAAGGTTTTAAAATTCTTTGTTATTGGGCTTTATGTCTATAAAGCTCCAATGTCGAAATGTCTGTAAAGATGTCTTTAATAAGTCCAAATGTCTGTAAAGTCAGTACAAGATTTTAAAATCCTTCCCTCAGATTCTTGACTGAAGTGTTGCTCCTGCAACACTTTCGTTGGCTAATTGGACAAAGGGTTGCTGTAACACTTCTTGATGTCTTTATTTGGGCTCTATGTCTATGAAGCCTAAATGAGTATAAAGATGTCTTTATTGATGGCTTTAATAAGCCCAAATGTCTATAAAGTCAGTCTAAGGTTTTAAACTTCTTTGTTATTGGGCTTTATGTCTCTAAAGCTCCAATGTCGAAATGTCTGTAAAGATGTCTTTAATAAGCCCAAATGTCTGTAAAGTCAGTACAAGATTTTAAAATCCTTTCCTCAGATTCTTGACTGAAGTGTTGCTCCTGCAACACTTTCGTTGGCTAATTGGACAAAGGGTTGCTGTAACACTTCTTGATGTCTGTATTTGGGCTCTATGTCTATGAAGCCTAAATGAGTATAAAGATGTCTTTATTGATGGCTTTAATAAGCCCAAATGTCTATAAAGTCAGTCTAAGGTTTTAAAATTCTTTGTTATTGGGCTTTATGTCTATAAAGCTCCAATGTCGAAATGTCTGTAAAGATGTCTTTAATAAGCCCAAATGTCTGTAAAGTCAGTACAAGATTTTAAAATCCTTTCCTCAGATTCTTGACTGAAGTGTTGCTCCTGCAACACTTTCGTTGGCTAATTGGACAAAGGGTTGCTGTAACACTTCATTATGTCTTTATTTGGGCTTTATGTTTATAAAGCCCAAATGTTTATAAAGGGGTCTTTATTAAGTCCAAATATCTGTAAAGTCAGTATAAAATTTTAAAATCCTTTCTTTGGATTCATGACCAAAGTGTTGCTCCTGAGTTGACAAAGCGTTGCTGTAAAATTTAATGATGCCTAGGTAGCTTAAAGTTAATTGTACTTAAGTTCAAGCCATCAATTTCTGTTGTTGTTTGGACGCAGGAGGTAAAGAAGTTTCTGCATTATATTTGGGGAGGGTAGAAATATTTTCCCTCCAGTTCTCACAAATGATGATACGCCAGGTATTCCAAATGGCTCTTTGGATTGTAATGTACCAAGTTAGAAGTTGATACAAATAATTAATGGAATGATAAGTAAAATTAAAATTAAGATGTCGAAACAAATCGTAAAGGAAAGAGAAACGAGGACAATAACAGCTAGTGAAGAACAAGAAAAAGTTATGCAAATATTTTGGTTGAGACCCTTGCTCAACCGTCCTCAGTGCAGAACAAAATAAACAAATAATAAAATATGTATGAAAAAAAAACAGATAAAATTATAAAGAACGATATAAAAACCAAACTTCAAAATAAACACTGAAATTAGAACCCTTTCGAAGCAACGATATCCATCCACAAAATAATATTTCGCAACCTAATAAAGTCTCTGATAATATCCTACCTGGCAAGCGATTAGCCTTTAAGAATGCTTCACATAAAATCAAATTGTGGAATGCTATTCAGTATTGCATTTTTTGCACTCGGTTAACCTTTCATCGTTGCTTCGAAAGGGTCCTTATTTTAGTTTCAGTGTTTACTTTGAGGTTTGGTTTTTATATTGTCCTTTGGACTTTTTATCTGTACTGTTTTTACTATTCTTCACTGAGGGCGGTTGAGTGGAGGTCTTAATTGAAATATTTGCATATTTTACATAATTTTTACATAATGTTTTACATATTTTTTTTCTTCTGTTTTTCAGTGGCTGTTATTGCTGTCGTTTCTCTCTTCTTTCCGTTTTTTTGTTTTGTCATGATTAGCCAGTGTTGTCTCAGAAGTTTTTATTAAGGTGTCAATCATTGTATACGGTTGTTCTCCAATTACTGATTCTATTCATCACAAAATATTTATCTAAAATATATTTTGTGAATATATTTAACAAGGGTAGGTGAGTTTAGTCTTAACATTACATTTTAGTAGGTTGAAATGGTTACAACTTATTTCCTGAACCTATTTTTTTTTAAATATGATGTATTCATTTTATTTGTAGAATTGTTCTCTATATAGAATTTAGAATTATCGCCTTTTTCATTACAGCTTTTTATTTTAATTGAGAAAAGCTATACTCACTTAGAACTTATAGTTTTCTCTCTTGTATTGAGAGAAAACTAATAAAGTTTGCGAGACTGTTTTTCTTCACAGCACTTTAGAAGCACGCCTATACGGGCAAGGGCTTTCATGAGGCTTGATTAAATTTCATAAATACATCCCTTGAAAAAAATGGGACAATAGAGGCTTTCTATTGCCTGATAATATCTAAGCATCCGGTAACATCTGGGAAGAGTGACATTCCATTAAACTTGAATATTTGCGTGGTTCAAGATAATATAAAAAAGAAAATCAGATAAATAATGACGAAGACCGCTTTGTCTTTCGATTTTACCTGTTGTTATTTTTTGAGAATAATCACACTAAGTCAGTAGCTTCAGTAGTTTTGCTATAAAAAAAAGAAGAACAAAACGGGTTTTTTTAAGGCCCAACCAAAATACTGAAAAAAGTGGATATTTCAAAAGGGCAACCGCCTCTCTTCTTCAGCATGAACCAAAATAATATTAAAGAAAAATACCAAAAAAGGCTAGTGCACTAGCAATTACACTAGTGTAAGACAAATTACACTAGCAAACAATAGTATCCGATACTAGTATCCTTGGTTTGCTAGTATCCACTGACGGCATTTCGAGAATTTTTGGATTTCGTGTAAATGGTGGATATTGGTGAATGAATCGCTTTCGGTTTTTACGTATTTGGTTTTAATTCTTCTATTTTTAGCTTTTATTGATTTTTTTTATTTTTGGTTTTTCATTTGTTTTTATCGTTGTTTTCTTTAAGATGACTTTCCGCATTTTTTTTTTATTAATCCTTGTTAAAACTATATTTTGATTTATTAAATGCATGACTTGTTACCGCGTGCCATACAGGCTTGATAATTTGAACTTCGGTTGCGTGAAACTTAGTTATTTCAGGCCTTGTGCTTTGTTTTGTATGCTGGATGGTACCAGCTAAGAATTTATCAACAACAGAGTTACTAATAAATCTATATTTAAGAATTAATATATTAGTTTGATGAACTTTCCACTCTAAAATTTTAACGACGAGCGATTTCAATTTGTTGGAAAATAGACAACCGTTTCGACTTCTGAACCATTCCTTGTCATTACGATGATACTTTCGCGATCTGTCGTGTAAAGGAAACAATTGAAACCAGGCGAATTATACAGAAAACATGAAAAAATAATGAGAATATTTTCTGAATTTCGAGATTTTTTTTTAGTGATGGAGGAAATAGTTGGAGGATACCCACCTCTTGTGTGTATGCCTAGTCTGTAACAACCTCTCCTAAGAAAATTTGAGCCAACAAATGTGTTAAATGAGCCATCTGATACGCCAGAAATAGTCTTTTGACCCACTTCCTCTTAATCCCTTACCGGTGCACAGAAAAAGATATTTTTGGGCATTTTCTAGCTTTTTCTTTGCAATTTAGTTAAAATTTTAGCTTAGAATGAAAATTTCACTAGGAATAGTTATGAAGGTGATCTGTGTCTGATAGTAAGTATTGGATAATACATCAATAGTGATATCGCTCAAATAAAAGTTTAATAGGGACGAATCCTTTTATTAGACAATGAAAACAATAACAAAATTTATTGATATTTCGGTAACATACACACTCAAGATAAACTAAAATAATACAAATAAAACATCGACATTTATGCAAAATAAAATAATTACATATTATTTTGTGCTCTTATTTTTTTTTAATCGTCTTTAAACAGACAAACGTTTGGCAAGGATTAGTTTTGAAGGTCATCTGCCCCTGTTGATAGGTGATGGATAATGCAACAATAGGTATAACTGTTATTAATTAAAATTGAATGCAGATCATATTACCACTTTATCTAAATCTGTGGGAATTCAGAAAATAAAAATTCTGTTTAGCTTTGTTTTGTGACTGGTATTCTACTTGTCTGGTGTGCCGCGTGAATCTTCCCTTTTATTTTGTTTATCTTTCTTAGGTATTGGGAATTGATCCGGCTGTATCTTGATGGCATTACTAGCGAGACAAGCAAGAATTTCCTCTGCCATCTATGGAATGATATTTCAACGCTATTACTCTTTGACTCGTTCTTAGCTGCATTACCTCAATTAGTGCTTCAATTGTGTATGATTCCAGAAGACTATCAGTGGAATTGGTTTAACAGTCAGTATAAATATAACTATCTAAATATATTCTAAGTATAGTTTCTTAAGTAACTTTTAATTATCTAGTTCATTACAGATTTAAACGTATATCTATATCATTTGTCAGGTTGGACGACTTCATGAGGCTTTAATGAGCTGTGGTTTAAGAATCTAAATCATGTATGCTGAAGGTCTGGTCTTTGTGTATCCAAAGGGTATTTTAATAAAAACAGAGAATCCTCTTTTTGATATGATTAAGCTACCAGAGTGATAATTAGAGACAAGGGGTTGCCTTTCATCTTTATCAAGCTCTGAGATTCGCTAATATGAGTAGCTCTAGACTTAGATGGCATATTTCACTTGCCATCTAGATTAGATGCCAAGCTTTGAGATTCTCTATCAAGCTTTGAGATTCGCTAACATGAGCAGCTCTAGATTTAGATGGCATATTTTTATGTTTATTTATCTTTAACATTATTGTTTTTTTTGTTTTCTTTTTTGAAGTGTCTTTACTCTGTGTAGCTATGTTCCGACAACGAAATACAAGTGGAACAATGGGAAATATTTCATGTATAAATTATTCAATATTTCAATAAATATTTCAATATTCAATAAATATTTCAAGTAAATCATGTATGCTGAAGGTCTGGTCTTTGTGTATGCCCAGGGTATTTTAATAAAAGCAGAGAATCCTCTTTTCGATATGATTAAGCTATTAGAGTGATAATTAGAGACAAGGTGTTGCCTTTCATCATTATTAAGTTTTGAGATTCGACTTTTATTTCGTGTGACACAAAATGATGCTGTCCCTGGGCAGGCCCCAGTGTATTTGAACATGGCTTTTGGCCTGGCAAACATTAATATAACGGTATTAAAAATAAAATAGTCTTATATCTTAGTGTTTCTTCCTGAGGTTATGTTCGCGCTTTTAGTCATTTCTAAAAACGGAATTAAATTTACTAACGAACTAAAATTAATAATACAATTTAATTTAATGAAAATCCAATATGAACGGTTATTAATTTTAGAATGCTTCTCCTTAAGAATTAACCCAATCGCCGAAAATAGGAGACAGAGAGTAGTACTTAAATCAAAAACTAAACAGGAGTGGGCTTTGGTGTAAGAATCTCAAACACGCAATAAACTTTCCTTGAATGGACCACAGGATGTTTAACTGTGGTGGTTATCGTTAACCGTATATATAAGCCGCTCTAGATTTAGATGGTATATTTATATATATTCTTTTTATCATTGACATTATTATTTTATTTGTTTTTGTTTTTGAAGGGTCATTACTTCTTGTAGCTATGTTCTGACGATATATAAGTCTATACTTATATTCATATATATATATATATATATATATATATATATATATATATATATATATATATATATATATATATATATATATATATATATATATATATATATATATATAATATACATATATAATATACATTATATACTTATAGACATATTATTTATATTATTATATTATGTTACTATGATTGTTATAGTAATTATATAAGTAATTATATATTATAGTAATATATTATATCATAGTTATATACATTATACATAGTTATATAGTTATTTTATTATATTATTATATTGTACTATCATATTATATAGTCATTATATATTATAGTTATATATAGCCTATATGTATCTATACATATATTATAATATATATTATGCATGTATACTATTTATGTTATATATAGTTATCTATTATAAGAAATTATATATTCTAGTAATTATATAATTATAATATAATGTAGTTATTATATTATATTACTATATTATTATATTACTTATGTACATATATTATATATATAGTATATATACATATACTATAGTCTATACTTATATAAATATATTTTCTATACGACAGTGGAATGCCAACTTTATAATGAATAATAAAAAAAGTGAATATAATGATGAACATTTCTTTATAATGAATATTTCGACGGTATATTCACTGTCTGTTCTCAGCAAAACATGTGAAAAAATATAAAAAGAAACTCACATTAAAATACGATCATTGAAGCTAAAATATTTTTAAAGCAGTCCTATCATCATTACTTGAGGGAAGTTTCACCAGCACTTATACATCGAGTGAGGCTAAGAAAAGCAATTCATTCAAGTGAAATAAAAATGGTTAAAAACAACATATCAATGCGAATCATGCCTTTTGGCAGTTACGTATATCCATAACAGGTTGAGTGGTATTTTTTACCCGTTTTGTAATTTAATTTGTTAAATCATTTTCAAATAAATTTGTATATAAGGCATTTAATGAGTATCCCCAAAATCCCTATTTAAAGAAACATTATTATTTATTTAGATTGAATCTAATTTCAATTGCCTCTCGACCAACCTATTTTATGCCATAGCTAATAGTATTAAGTCATATTTAGTCATAGCTAATAAGAGAAGTTTCTGACATTGCTTAAGTGCTTCTTACTTTATTTTTATTTTATTTCAGCAACATATGAATGAATGAATGAATAAATGAATATGTTTAAAGCCATTTTTCAGGCCGTATGCATACATATACAACAACAAACAACAAACAAACTAAATCATGTAACACTCGACTTTCGAATAATAAGACCATTCCGGACAAAATTTCCCACTGCTGCTATATTTACTTTCGACGCCGACTTCAAAATTCCAAGAAGGGGCTCACAACCACCCAACCGAAGAAAGCTCATTCTTACCTCTTTTAGCCCCTGACACCTGAAAAGAAAATGGTCCAGCCCGTCAAAATCACCGCAAATCGGGTAAGTATACCGCATTTCCGGGTAACACCTTTTTTTTTCGAAACTGCTGCTATATTTACTTTCGACGCCGACTTCAAAATTCCAAGAAGGGGCTCACAACCACCCAACCCAAGAAAGCTCATTCTTACCTCTTTTAGCCCCTGACACCTGAAAAGAAAATGGTCCAGCCCGTCAAAATCACCGCAAATCGGGCAAGTATACCGCATTTCCGGGTAACACCTTTTTTTCGAAACACTATAAAGAGGGAGACAGTTTACTCACACCTCAGGGACTTTTTGAATCCCTAATGTTGTGATATCCAATTTATATGTAGTCTGCAGTATAATCCTTAAAAAGGAATTTTCTGACATTGCTAAAGTGCTTTTTACCTTTTTTTTTTAATTTTAGCAACATATGTGGCGATGTCCTGTTCATCCGTAGTCTGCAGTATAATTCTTTATAACAGAGCTGAAATAACTGCAAGATCGACTAATAAAAAATCATCAGTTTTTGGAATCTTGTTTCAGGTATTGCAAACTTTTTCCAACATTATACATTCTTTTCAGAAGCAGTTACATAATAAGCCTTCACACTAGGCATTTGCTTGTTAAAAAAAGGTAATGAAATTAAATATGTAGGAACCTGTAAAAAAAAAAAAAGTTACAATCTTAAGATAAGAGGGGTTTGGGGATTTTGAGATGTCGGGGAAACCTATCCGATTTCGTCTGTACCTATCAGACACAGGGTCTTAGTCAGACCCCCCACACCCCACTACTCCTAGAATTTTTTTTATATAGATGTGAAATTGTGAGAATCTGAATATTTTGACATAAAAAATGCATCCTTTTTATGGCATTTGGTATTAACAAAGTGACATATAGCGATCGCAAATTCTGTCGGTCCGTCTGTCGGTCTGCCGATCCCGGTTTTGCTACTTTAGGCACTTCCAGGTTAGCTAGGACGATGACATTTGGCATGCATATCAGGGACCGGACCAGACTAAATTAGAAATAGTCGTTTTCCCGATTTGACCATCTGGGGGGAGTGGGGGGCCAGTTAATTCAGAAAAAATAGAAAGAATGAAGTATTTTTTAACTTAGGAGTGGGTAATGGGATATTGATGAAATTTGATGTTTGGAATGATATCGTGTCTCAGAGCTCTTATTTTAAATTCCGACCAGATCTGATGACATTGGGGGGAGTTGGAGGGGGGAAACCTAAAATCTTGGAAAACGCTTGGAGTGGAAGGATCGGGATGAAACTTGAAGGGGAAAATAAGCAGAAGTCCTAGATACGTGATTGATATAACCAGAACCAATCTGTTCTTTTTGGGGAGTTGGAAGGGGGGGGGGAGGTTAATTCTGAAAAATTAGAAAAAATGAGGTATTTTTAACTTACGAAGGAGTGATCGGATCTTAATGAAATTTGATGTTTGGATGGATATCGTGTATCAGAGCTCTTTTTTTAAATCTCGACCAGATCCGGTGACATTGGGGGGAGTTGGGGGGGGGGGGACCTAAAATCTTGCAAAAACGCTTAGAAAGGAGGGATCGGGATGAAACTGGGTGGGAAAAATAAGAAGAAGTCCTAGATACGTGATTGACATAACCGGAATGGATCTGCTCTGTTTAGGGGAGTTGGGGGGGGGGTTAATTCTGAAGTCTCAGATGCTCCATTTTCAATTCGAATCAGATCCGGGGACATGGAGGGTTGGAGGGGGAAAATAGAAATCTTGGAAACTGGAATTCTTGGAAAACCCTTAGAGTGGAGAGATCGGGATGAAACTTGATGGGAAGAATAAGCACAAGTTACAGATACGAGATTGACATAATATTTACGGATACGTTCTCTTTGAGGGAGCTGGGGTTGTTAATTTGAAAAAATAAACAAAAATTGAGGTTTTTTTAACTTAAGAACGGGTGATCGGCTCTTAATGAAATTTGATATTTAGAAGGAACTCATGTCTCAGAGCTCTTTTTTCAAATCCCGACCAGATCTTTTGACATTGGGGGTAGTTGGAGGGGGAAACCGGAAATCTTGGAAAACGCTTATAAATGTTGTAGATACGTGATTGACGTAACCGGACTGGATCCGCTCTCTTTGGTGGAGTTAGGTGGTGGGGTCCAGTGCTTTGGCGAGTTTGGTGGTTCTGGACGTGCTAGGATGATGAAAATTGGTAGGCGTGTCAGGGAGCTGCACAAATTGACTTGATAAAGTCGTTTTCCCAGATTCGACCATCTGGGGGGCTGAAGAGAGAGGAAAAATTAGAAAATTGAGGTATTTCTAACTTATAAGTGGGTGATCGGATCTTAATGAATTTTAATATTTAGAAGGATATCGTAACTCAGAGCTCTTATTTTAAATCCCGACCGGCATTAAGCCTCTGATTTTCCTTTAATGCAATGTATTGATTCTTAGAATTTTGCTAGAGCTCATACCATATGAGCTCTTGGCTCTTTGCTCTTCCGACCTTGTCACAAGTGCCATATGAGCTCTTAGCTCTTTTTGAAATCATTCCTCGCCAACCCCCTTTAAATTTTTTTTATCCTTTTAAAATTTTGGCCGGTACAGCTGTATAACACATAAAAGAAGAAAAATTGTAGCCATGAAAATGAACAAATGGCAGTATATATGTAATTTATAAATAATAAGTAAAACATTATCGAGGCCGGAGATATTTCAAAATAATTTCAATTTTTTTTGACTAGGCACAATATCCTTACATATTTACCTCCTTCATACAAGATCTCATTTGTACCTTCCCCACTCTTGTCATTTCAATACATAGTCTTTTTAGTGTACAAAACTTGGAAAGGTACACTTGAAAATGGTCTTTTTTTATCATGGTCTTTTAAATTTTTAGATTGTGGCATATAAGTTTAATTTAAAATTTAAAATTGTCAAGTATTAGATTTAAATTGTTATATTTGCTGCGTCCAATTTTGCCGTTCGATCAACATTCAATCCTTGGTTTTGGTAATAGGCCATTAGTTTGAAAAACCTCGGTTTTACTTTGCGCTTATAGGCGGTTCGTTGAAACGCCATCAGACCGTTGTTCAACTGTCGTTCTTAAAATGACGAACTGAGGTTCATCCGTTGTTTTTCTACTTTAGTTTTGCTTTTGACCGCCAGGTTTCAAAATCAAACAACATGCAAACAAAAACCGTTCTTACCATTCTTATAGGGATTTAGTGAGGAAGGGATGGTGGTAGATGGAGTTGTATTTGGATGGCCATTGTTACTCCGGGGGTGTTTGGGAATAGGTGATTGTCTTTATTATTATTATTATTATTATTTTAATTAGTCTAGGATCCTTCTAAGAGTATTATATATATATATATATATATATATATATATATATATATATATATATATATATATATATATATATATATATACTAAAAAAAAAAATAAAAAAAGGTAAAAACTACAAAAAAAAATAAAAAGAAAAAAAAACTAAAAAAGCTAAAAAAAAAGGTAAAAACCAAAAAAAAAAAAATAAAAAAAAAGGAAAAAAACAAAAAATTTATTTCATCATATACCAATTCAAAAACGAATGTATATACAGACCGGGACACAGGGAATGTAAATGACGACCGGGACATTCAAAGAGAAATTACAGACTGGGACACTAGGACACAAATGACGACTGGGACGTGTGTGCCGACTGACGTTATGTTTGTGTGTCGACTGACGTTATGTTTGTCGACTATAAATGACGACTGGGACACAGGGACACAACTAAAACGGGGACGCCGGGGGGCACAGGGGGGATATATAAATGACGATGGGGACACAGGGAATGTTTGATTAGCAATCACCATCAACAAGGCTCAAGGACAATCATTAGAATAATGAGGTATAGATCTGAATACGGATTGTTTTTCCCATGGACAATTATATGTTGCATGTTCAAGAGTCGGTAAACCTGACAATCTATTTATATGCACAGACAATGGGACAGCGAAGAATGTTGTATATTAGCAAGTTTTACGTAGTTAAAAACATATATATATCTATCTATATTCACGGGTGGGACACAGGGACACAACTGCAATGGCGCCTAACTAATATGGTGCGTAACGACTTACGCGTGCGGGGGGGGCTTGGGGGGTGGCGAAGTTCTGGGGTGGTGTGAAGCGCCACCCAAACAGCTAGTATATATATATATATATATATATATATATATATATATATATATATATATATATATATATATATATATATATTATATATATATATATATATTTATGTGTGGCTAATAATCATTGATCTGTAGAACATTAAAATTTTTCTGTTTAATGTGCATCACAGTTATTACATCTTCAGCACAGCAGGTTTGGTATGAGTACCCACATTTTGAGACAAAATACAAGGAAAATCGCGTCAACTCTCAAATGCCAATTTTTAAATTCTGCTCTATTTTATCAAAATTCCTCTTTCATCTTTATATTGACTGTTTCTAATCCTATATTAAAAAATTTTGGTCGTTTCATAGCATAGCATTGCTTTATATAAATATTTGATTCATTACGAAGAAGTTTCTGAGATGCAAATATAAAGAAAAAACACAAATGAGTGGCAAATCCCATAACTTTTTGACAATTCGTGCAAGGAAATAGTATTTTAGATTGTTCACAAATGTGCGTGCACTATAGGGTACATAGGTATTGCTCAACAGAACCAAGACATAATAATAATAATAATAATAATAATAATAATAATAGTACTTTATTCCAGAAAAAGCCCGTGGTCCATAGGAAATTTACATAACAAAAACAAGCAACAAATTAACTAAAATAAATTAATACTATTTAAAGAAAGCGCTCACGATGTGCCGCGGCAATCCTGACAAACCTTGCTATCCTTTTAATGCTCAGGAAATTTGTCTCTTTCATTCTATCTACCATCCATATCTAATTCAATTTTTTCTTTACCATAAATATCTCGCCTCCATTCATTCAATTCGACCCATTCACACAAAAAATTTATTAAACTTTCATCCTGAGATCCACACATAGGACAAGCAATAGATTCTACCTTCTCCCCTTTTCTCCCTTGATACTTTCTTTTCTCAACAATCAAAAATCCATTTCCCCTCCAATCCAAATAAGCCTTCAAATCCTCTATACTTAACCCAACCTTCCAAAATACCTCCTCCCTCAACTACCCTTTATCTGTCTATACAATTTTAACGACCCTGAACGATCCGGACTTGCCCACCATATCTGGATTTCTTGGTTCTTCAACCTTTCTTGTACCTCCCTTATTACTATTACCTCCATACCCATAATCCCCTTTCCTTCATTCCACCGTTCCCCTAATCCACACTTATCTAAGATATCCTTAATCTCCGCCGTCCACCCTGCTTACTTTTCTGTCTCAACGCCTCTAAGTATGCTACCTTTGCTACCGTAAATCTCTGCATACCCAGTATCCTAACCCAATATCTCACCATGGTCACTAGCCTCATAGGTCGCAGCGATGCTAACCCTAAAGCCCTTTGGATTACCAAATTACTTAACGAATCCCCTAGTCCTAACATCCTCTTATAATATCTCATCATAACCACCTCAAGTTTCGGACCTTTCCGATAGCCCCAGACCTCTGCTCCATAATGCATCGCCGGTACTATCTTACTTGTCCAAATCCTCTTAATTATTCTAATATCTCTAACCCGTCTAAGACTACTCCTTGCTATTTCACTGCTAAAATACCTCCCCCTTGCATTTGCTAGATCCAGATGCCCACTGATTTCCCCATTACTAGTAAACTTTACCCTAAGATAAACTAATTCATTTTTCACTGGTATAGTTTCACCTTTAAAGGAAAAATTAACATCTTCACTTTCCATGGTTTTACGACCAAATACCATCACCACTGACTTCGATGTGTTCAGGATTCACTTATTCTCTTCCAAATAAACCTCCGTAATCTCTAATAATTGTTGCAGTTTCTCCTTTGTTTCAGCCAGTAATACGATGTCGTCAGCAAATAGTAGTAAGCACAGTTTCAGCAAATCTATCGATATCATGGGTGCATTGCTCTTAACGAAAAATTCATTGGCATCATTTAAATAAAGGCTAAACAATTTTGGTGACAGCACACATCCCTGCTTTAGTCCCAATAAAGATTGCACTGGAGTTGAACACTTTCTCACCACTCTCACTACTAACTTCACGTACTTATACATTTCGCACAGCAACAATACAAAATAGTGAGACAGTCCTAAAGATAACAGGTTTAACATCAACAGGTGCCTATCCATATTATCATATGCTCCTTTCAGGTCTAAAAAAGCTGCAAATAACCTTCCCCCTTTTCCTTACCGTATTGTAAGGTAAGGTAATTACCAATTACCTTACCGCAAATAATCATATTATATGACAACAGTTGTTTGTTTCCTGCTTCTACTGGACAGTATCTGTGACTCTTTTTATTACTGATTTCTTAAAAGATCAGACTCTACAAAGATCGACTGCAAGATCGATTTTATGTTATTCGCTTGCCTGAAATGTGTATCCGAAGCAAATACAACCCTTAAAGTAAGCCCGAAAGCCTGTTAAAAACCTATCTGGGACATAATGTACGCTGTTTCACCTCGCAAACTGCAATATATTTTGTCTTTTTCATATTTTGAGCCAAACTTAGAATGTCACTGGACTGCCATTTTCTTTTTTGAGCCATCAAGTTTAGAAGGCCATATTAAAGAATCCTTCTTATTCACCGAAAAGAAGGGAAAATCTCCTATTGTCATGAAATGACAATATGGGAGTGAATTGCACCTATGAGTCTTCTGACTTCTGTTTTAATTTCAGCTATAATAATAATAATTTAACTTTAATACATGTCATATACAAAGATGACTCTTTTGGAGTAAAATTAGATAAAAAAAAACATTTTTTTTTACTGCAAGTAAGGAGCGACATTAAAATTTAGAACGAAGAGAAATTGTTCTGTATATGAGAGGGGTTGTCCCCTCCTCAACGACTTGCTCTTTACGCTAAAGTTTGACTCTTTCTCACAACTCTACTTTTTAAAATACTAAAAAAATTTAGCGTAAAGAGCAAGACATTGAGGAGGGAACAACCCCTTTCATGTACAGTATAATTTCTGTTCGTTTTAAGTTATTTATGTTTTAAGTTATTATATTTTTTATTTATTTTATTTTTATAAAATTTTATTTTAAATTTTATAAAAAATTTTTAATTTAAAAAATTTTTTAATTTAAAAAAATTGTTTTTATTTTATTTTAGATATATATATATTTTTTATTCTTTCTTTATTTATTTATTTTATTTATTTTTTATATATATTTTTCAGATAATATATATATAGATATATATATATATATATATATATATATATATATATATATATATATATATATATATATATATATATATATATATATATATATATATATGTATATATATATATATATATATATATATATATATATATATATATATATATATATATATATATATATATATATATATATATGTATATATATATATATATATATATATATATATATATATATATATATATATATATATATATATATATATGTATATATATATATATATATATATATATATATATATATATATATATATATATATATATATATATATATATATATATATATATATGTATATATTATATATTTTTTAAACATAGTTTCCGCTTCACCTATTATTTCCAAAGCATTTCCCCCCAAAAAAAGCCAAGCAAAGCCCAAAAATTATATTACTTCACACCGCTTTTAAATATAGTTGGCATAATTTGGATTTTGACTGCACATTTTCGCCATCTCCCCCCCCCGCTTCAATGAAAATGTAGCAATAACGTCCTTGTTTCTGATAGGATGAAGGTGAAAGATTATAAAATGTGTCAAATTTCACTTTGATCTTGATTTTGTACAGATTTTGCTTAATAGCTTATTTGAAGGAAACTCGCTTCTTTTCTGTGACAATCAGGCACCAATTTTTATAGATTCTACGAGGTCTTCTGCCTTTCTTTCAACAAAGAATTGCCGCTGATCATAGCTGCATTTGCCTTTTTTCAAATATTAAACTGAATTATTAGACTAAAATCCGTTCTTCCTATGCTAAGTAAGTACCATATCCAGATCCCACCCCATTCTAACTTTCAGAAGCCAAAAAAGTATCCTCTGCCCCAGAGATGGTTTTAATTTTAGGAGTGTAAAATTTTAAATAATCAAACAGTTCGTGGTAACGAACTGTAGTAAGGAGCGATAAGGAGCGACCCGGCTCAATAGTAACCGAAACTCTAAAAAATGGAATTTTGATACCAATAGTTACATCAAAACAATCGCATTTTAATGCTGATTTTAAATATGTAACTTCATCAAGATTAGTCTTACCTATCAAAAGTTACGAGCCTGAGAAAATTTGCATCATTTTAGAAAATAGGGGAAAACACCCCCTAAAAGTCATACAATTTTAACGAAAATCACACCATCAGATTCAGCGTATCAGAGAACCTTATTGTAGAAGTTTCAAGCTCCTGTCTACAAAAATGTGGAATTTCGCATTTTTTGCCAGAAGACAAATCACGGATGCGTGTTTATTTGTTTTTGTTTTTTTTTTTTTTGTTTTTTTTTCCCAGGGGTGATCGTATCGACCCAGTGGTCCTAGAATGTCGTGGGAGGGCTCATTCTAATGGAAATTAAAAGTTCTAGTGCCCTTTTTAAGTGACCAAAAAAATTGGAGGGCACCTAGGGTAAAGGCCCTCCCACGCTCATTTTTTCCCCAAAGTCACCGGATCAAAATTCTGAGATAGCCATTTTATTCACCATATTCGAAAAACCTAATAACTATGTCTTTGGGGACGACTTACTACCCCGCAGTCCCTGTGGGAGGGGTTGCAAGTTACAAACTTTGACCTGTGTTTACATATAGTAATGGTTACTAGGAAGTGTACGGACGTTTTCGGGGGGATTTTTTTTATTTGGGAGGGAGATTTGAGGTGGGGGGGGGGGGGGTTTACATGAGAGGATCTTTCCATGGAAAAACTTCTCACGGGGGAAGAGACTTTCAATGAAGGGGGCGCAGGATTTTTTTGCATTATTTAAAAAAACAATGAAAAAATAAATATGAGAAGCTTTTTTCTACTGAAAGTCAGGAGCAGCATTAATACTTAAAACGAGCAGAAATTATTGCGCATATGAGGGGTTTACTTCTTCGTAATACCTCGTTCTTTACGCTAAAGTATCTTTAGTAATTTCAACTATTTTTTCTACGGCCTTTGTGATTCAAGGGTTATTCTTAAGGAATTGGGACAGAATTTCAGCTTTAAACAATTATATTGTTTAAATTTTTATCCCTTTTTTTTCTGTTTTTCTTTTTTTTATGATGAGAGATGACTGTTTAGAGATTGTATAGTGTTTCTTCTTACTTCTTTTTTTTTGCGTATTTCTTTGATTTTGAATGAATAGTTATCACTTATTTGTTGTAGTTTTGCTGCTGAACAGGGACATTTTAGGTCCCTAAATTGAGCAGTATATTATTGATTGTAAGTGCAATTTTAGTAATTTTTATTTGATGAAATAAACGTACACCTACCTACCTAGTGTAAAGAGCGAGATATCGACGAGGGGTGAACTCCCTCATATACGCAATAAAAATATACGAATATAGAAGTTCGTTACGTAAGTTAATTCGTAAAAGACGTATATTTTTTACTAATGAAAATGTTCGTAAAACAATTAAAAGTTCTAGTTGCCTTTTTAAGTAGTCAAAAAATCAGAGGGCAACTAGGCTTCCTCCCTCTTTCCATTTTTCTCAAAATCTTCCGATTACAACTATGAGAAAGCCATTTAGCCAAAAAGAAAATTAATATGCAAATTTCGTTTTAATCATTTATGTGCGGAGAGCCAAGATCAAAACATGCATGAATTAAAAAACGTCCAGAAATTAAATTAAAAAAAAAGTTTTTTTTTTAAATGAAAGTAAGGAGCGACATAAAAACTTAAAACGAACAGAAATTACTCCGTATATGAAAAGGGCTTTTCCTCCTCAACGCCCCGCTCTTTACGCTAAAGTTTTTTACTGTTTTAGAAAGTAGAGTAAAGAGAAAGAGTCAAAAGCGTAAAAGAGTTTAGCGTAAAGAGGGAGGCGTTGAGGAGGAAAAGCCCTTTTCATGTACGGAATAATTTCTGTTCGTTTTAAGTTTTAATGTCGCTCCTTACTTTCATTTAAAAAACTTGTTTCTTTTTTATTTAATACTTACAGAAGTGAAGTTCGGTTTATCCTAATGAAATATATCAATACATGATGAAAATATAATACTTAATTAACAAAATTATTGAAACTACAACAAAGAAATATGGAAAACAGGCCTCCCAGACCTCATTAAATTGAATACCTGACAATTTAAGCAAGAGTGTGAGAGAAGAAAATTGCAAGGAAAATGGAAAATTCTTCAACCCCAGAGACGTCGTCATTTGGCCTTTGGACCTTTTTGGACTCAAAATTTCTATCTCAAAATTTGACTGGATACGTTTGGGGAAAAGGGTTGGGGAAGGGGCAGGTCTTTGACCAATTTTGACTCTTAAAAAAAGAAAACAAGTAAAACTTAAATTGAATCAAGCTTAAAAAAATCAAGCTTAAAACGAATATATACTATTAATTAATAAATAAAACCCCAAACAGACAGAAATTAAATAAGCAATCATAGCAAACTAACATACATCAGGCATTAAATCTCTGTTCCAAGGGAAAGAGAAAAATTGCAAGGGAAAGACAAGGGAAAGCTACAATAGAAAATTTTGAGCCAAAGATAACTATGAGAATCTCAATATGACATTCTTTGCTTCCAGCTGCTTCTCTGTGACATTCTCTGTTTCTGTGCATTCCAGCTTCTAGCTGGAGTCTATTGAAGAGTCACCTTTTTCCTCTAGTGACTCTAATCCTTATCTTGCTCCATCTGGAAGTAGTGCTGTCGAAATTCTATCGGGATAAGGAAACCTTAAAAGGTGGTTTTTCAGTGTAGAATAACGTTTTTAGGACAGCGAAACAAAACCCAATCTAAGAGTAAAACCGAAGATATCTTAGTTTAACTAAAAACGACGGATGGCAAAAACGGACGCAGCTATTGGTGCATATTTAATTTATGCTAAAATTTTAAATTGAGGCATGTTAAAAATGGTCTTTTTTGTTATCACTCACCCATGACATTTTTGTTTTGTTTATTTGATTCCAGTCTCCTGCAAGTGGGCCGAAAGGAAGAGAATTAGTAAGAAAGGTAGTACTCACTGCCTCCAGGCCTGACTGTCCCGTGCTAGTTTCGTATCATTATCTAGGGAGGACGTTCGAGAGAGTAAAAAGATAATTTGGAATGTTTATAATAACATATAAACATCTAATCCATACTATCATGTGTCTTTCGCTAATCTAGAAATTTTGGAAAGAACTTTGAATAAAAATTGATACTCCCAATCCGTCAATGATGGCCGGTTTAATGAAAGGGGGTGAGTCTTCTTCCCCCTCAGTTAATATTGTTTGAGTGGGGGGATGAACGACCCACCTTTCTCCCATGGCTTAAGTGTTGCTTGTTAATGTTAGGTTTTCATTTACGTTTATATTAAAACGAACAGAAATTACTCCGTATATGAAATGGGTTGTCCCCTCCGCAATCCCTCGCTCTTTACCCTAAAGCTTTTAATTGTTTTAAAAAGTAGAATTGTGGCAAAGAGTCAAACTTCAGCGTAAAGAGCGAGGGATTGTGGAGGGGACAACCCATTTCATATACGGAGTAATTTCTGTTAGTTTTAAGTTTTAATGTCGCTCCTTACTTTCAGCTAAAAAAAATTAGTTTTTTTTATTTAATTTCTGAACGTTTTTGAATTAATGCATGTTTGGTTTTGGCTCTCCGCATATAAATTATTAAAATGAAATTTGTATATTAATTCTTTTTTTGGCTAAATGGCTTTCCAAGGAAAGATCCTCCGACATAGCCCCCTCTCCTCAGCCCCACCCCCAAACAAAATAAAATCCCCTGAAAACGTCTGTATACTTCCCAATAACCATTACTATATGTAAACACTGGTCAAAGTTTGTAACTTGCAGCCCCTTCCCCAGGGATTGTGGGGGAGTAGGTCATCCCCAAAGACATAGTTATTATGGTTTTCGATTATGCTGAACAAAATGGATATCTCAAAATTTTGATCCGTTGACTTTAGGAAAAAAATGAGCGTGGGAGGGGGCCTAGATGCCCTCCAATTTTTTTGGTCACTTAAAAGGGCACTAGAACTTTTCATTTCCGTTAGAATGAGCGCTCCTGCGACATTCTAGGACCATTTGGTCAATACGATGACCCCTGGGGAAAAGAAAAAAAAAAAAACAAACAAATAAACACGCCACCGTGATTTGTCTTCTGGCAAAAAATAAAAAATTCCACATTTTTGTAGGTAGGAGCTTGAAACTTCTATAGTAGGATTCTCTGATACGCTGAATCTGATGGTGTCATTTTCGTTAAGATCCTACGACTTTTAGGGGATGTTTCTCCCTATTTTCTTAAATAAAGCAAATTTTCTCAGGCTCGTAACTTTTGATGGGTAAGACTAAACTTGATGAAACTTACATATTTAAAATCAGCATTAAAATGCGATTCTTTTGATGTAGCTATTGAGCCGGGTCGCTCCTTACTACAGTTCGTTACCACGAACTGTTTGATAATTATTGATGAAAATAGCCAGCAAAAGGACGTTACATTTATCGCTCTGGGTTTTAATACTATGAAATTGACGAGAAAGACAACTTTGAGGCCCAATAATAAAGTGTTGAAAACTACAAAAAATGCTTTTAATGAAATGGTGGGTTAATGGCCTTTCCCACACTTCACGTCCTACCTCAAAATGGTTTTAACTATTAGCGCTTTTAGAAAATTTCCCATGAGAGGAGGGGGCAAACTCCACCTCTAGCTTTGTTTATACCAAGATTTTAATGAGAACATTTACATTTTTCCTGTTTAGTATGTTTCGTTACTGTATTTCGTCTTCCGAGGGAGGAGGGGACCTTCCGCTAATCTAAAAATTTTGGAAAGAACTTTGAATAAAAATTGACCCTCCCAATCCGTCAATGATGGCCGGTTTAATGAAAGTTTGTGAGTCATCTTCCCCCCCCCCAGTTAAAATTGTTTGAGTGGGGGGATGAACGACCCACCTTTCTCCCATGGCTTAAGTGTTACTTGTTTTTGTGAGATTTTCATTTACGTTTACATTAATACGGTTTTTCTAAGCCGGGTCGCCCCTTAATACAGTTCGTTACCACGAACTGTTCGAAAATTATTGATGAAAATAGCCAGCTACAGGATGTTACAGTTATCGCTCTGGGTTTTAATACTATGAAATTGGCCAGGAAGACAACTTTGAGGCCTAATAATAAAGTGTCAGAAACTACAAAAAAATGCTTTTAATGAAATGATGGGTTAATGACCTTTCCCACAGTTCACGCCCTACCTCAGAATTGTTTTAACTATTAGCGCTTTTAGAAAATTTCCCATGAGAGGAGGGGGCAAACTCTACCTCTAGCTTTGTTTTTACCAAGATTTTAATGAGAACATTTACATTTTTCCTGTTTAGTATGTTTCGTTACTGTATTTCGTCTTCCAAGGGAGGAGGGGGCCTTCCGCTAATCTAAAAATTTTGGAAAGAACTTTGAATAAAAATTGATGCTCCCAATCCGTCAATGATGGCCAGTTTAATGAAAGTTAGTGAGTCATATCCCCCCCCCTCAGTCAGAGGAGGGGGCATTGTATTCTCTTGAAATTTAATCTTTCTTTATTCCTGAGATAGAATCCCTCGTTTATTCTTCTGGCTCAAAAGATTGTGTCACTCATTATTTTTTTATGCTAAGTACTCTGAACTAATTATATCAGTCAGGCTTTCCTTATTTATTTCGGCTCTATTTAATTAAAGTTTTGTGTTAATTTTAAATAGCTCTTGTCTTTTTCTAATTTGTTATAAAATTTAATTTTTCACTTATATTTCGTTCCAAAGTGTTTTCTAAAACTACTTTAATCAAGATTATAAAATGAACAAAAACAAGGTAAACTTGTAGATATAGTAAATACACTAGGAAAAGCATAGGCAAAAATATCCTATAAGCTGGGTTCAGCACGAGAAGATTAAACGAATTTGTTTTTCCATTTCATTTGAGGTAACTTATATCTTTTCCGGCAAAACGGACTGAATTACATTTTTTAGTAAAATTGTTGTTTTGAGGAGTCGACAGGGGTTGAGTTGCACGAGGATTGAGCTGAAAAAAAAGCTTTGCTATTTGAGGGTTGATTTACAACGGGGCTGAGTTAAATGAGGGTTTAGTTGAAAGGGTCGAGATCCTTTTTTCTAGTATTGCCTTTATTTAGTTATTATTTTTTTTTTTATGGCACTTGGTATTTACCAAGTGACATATAGCGATCGCAAATTCTGCCAGTCTGTCTGCCCCGATTTTGCCAGTTTAGTCACTTTCAGATAAGCTAGGACGATGAAATTTAGCAGGCATATTAGGGACCAGACCAGATTAAATTAGAAATAGTCTTTTGCCCGATTCGACCATCTGGGGGGGGGAAAGGAGTGGGGGGATGGTTAATTCGGCAAAATTAAAGAAATGAGGTATTTTAACTTACGAACGGGTGATCAGACCTTAACGAAATTCGATATTTAGAAGGATATTATGTCTCAGAGCTCTTATTTTAAATCCCGACCTGATCTGGGACATTGGGGGGAGTTGGAGGGGGAAACCTAAAATATTGGAAAACTCTTAGAGTGGAGGGATCGGGATGAAACTTGGTGAGAAAATTAGCACAAGTCCTAGATACGTGATTGACATAACCAAAGCGGATCTTCTCTCTTTGGGGGAGCTGGGGGGGGGTGTTTCCGAAAAATTAGAAAAATGAGGTATTTTTAATTCACGAAGGAGCTATCTAATTTTACTGAAGTTTCATATTTAGAAGGTTCTCGTAACTCTTTATTTTCGATTTCTTATTTTAAATTCCGACAGGATCCAGTGTCATTGGGGGGGGGGGGAAATCTTGGAAAACACTTAGAGTGGAGAGATCAGGATGAAACTTGGTGGGAAGAATTAGCACAAGTCCAAGATACGTAACTGACTTAACCAGGTAATCCGGAAAAATTACGGGGGGGGGGGGGTAATTCGGAAAAATTAGGAAAAATGAGGCATTTGTGACTTACGAACGGATGATCAGATCTTAATGAAATTTAATCTTTAGAAGGATCTTATGCTTCAGAGCTTTTATCGTGAATCCCGACCAGTTCTGGTGACATTGGGGGGGGGGAGGTTGTAGGGGGAAACCGGAAATATTGGAAAACATGAAAATTTAGGTATCTTTATCTTACAAATGGATGATCAGACCTTGATGAAACTTGATATATAGAAAGATCTTATGTCTCAGATGTTCCATTTGAATTCGAATCGGATCCAGGGACATAGGATGTTCGAGGGGGGAATAGAAATCTTGGAAAACGCTTAGAGAGGAGAAATAGGGATGGAACTTGATGGAAGAATAAGCACAAGTTCTAGGTACGTGATTGACATAACTGGAATGGGTCCGCTCTCTTTGGGGGAGTTGGGGGGAGGGTTCAGTTCTTTTGCGAGTTCGGTGCTTCTGGACGTGCTAGACCGATGAAAATTGGTAGGCGTGTCAGGGACCTCCACAAATTGACTTGATAAAGTCGTTTTCCCCGATTTAACCATCTGGGGGGCTGAAGGGAGAGGAAAAATTAGAAAAAATAAGGTAGTTTTAACTTGTGAGTGGGTGATTGGATATTATTGAATTTTGATATATAGAAGGACCTCGTGTCTTAGATCTCTTGTCAAAATCCCGACCGGCATTTTCTCAGCGTTTTCTCTATTAAATTCAATGTAGTGTTCCATCAGTTGGCACACAGTAAAGATTTGGCCAATAGTAGATCGTCATGGTCGAAACCCAGATTGGTATTTGTCGATAGCATAAGTGGTCATTGCTTGTATTCTACGGAGGAGGGTCTTAGTCAGGATTCTAGTTTAGTGGCTTGTCAGGCTAATTGGCCGGTGGGTTTCACATTGTTTCTTCGAGTCTTTTTTTGTGGATTGGCACTTTTGCTGCCAGACACCACAAGTTTGGGTCATATCGAGTGGACCAAGTGACTGTTATACGATGGTAGTGGTCAACAACATCTTCTGAGTCGATATTTACTATCGACTGTTGGAGGGGGTGGGGTGTCACCCTTTGTGATTGGGAAGTAGCTTAGGAATAATTAATGATCAAATTAATTAGTGGTTAACAATAATTAATCAGTTAATTTTTATCGGCTTAAAAATAATAATTAATGAATTATTCCTTTGAAAAAACTAATTTCCTCGTTTTTATTAGTTCTTTAAGTTTCTACTTGAGTTTCTACTTGACAAATTAGGTCAATGAAAAATCATGTTCACTGTCCTTTATATTTCATTATCCGTACCTGGGATGGTTATTGGCCTCTATCTCTCGCTCACCCGAACCAACTCACTTACTCTTTCTATCTCTATTTTGACTGAATTCTTTACATATTTTACAGTGTATCTGGAGGATTGGGACATTGAGTAGCCGAATACTATCCCTCATTTTGGCTAGTAATATTCTCCATGAATGGATTCTTCTCATTTTGTTTTGCCATTTCTGTTGTATGGTTGTTTGGCTACAAATGGAAAAGACGAGTTTCTGCTCAACACAGTGGGAGGAGTCAGTTTACAAGGTCATTGTATCCTGTATTTATTGTTTTGATTTCTACAATGTCAGTCGGGGCAAAACCAGGATGAAGATGATGGTGTTTTATGTGGTGATTGTGGTGGAGGATATTATATTTGTAACGATTTATTTAATATTCTCACATACTTTGGATCAGTTTTATTACGTTACTCCTGTTGTTGTTGCTGTGACTTTAATTATTGGTACGTTGTCATTTTTTTCATTTTATCTCTTTTTCTTCATATCTTTTTCTTTCTTCTGCTTCTTTTCCTTTGTTTTTGATACTTACACCTACTATGAATCAGTTATATTCCATCCTTGCAATTATTGCTGTGGTTTTACCGACTGGCACATTATTAGTCTTTCATAATTTTTATTTGTTCTTCTTCTTTTACGTTTTATTCTCTTTCATTTTCACCTGCAATTGAACCAGCTTTATTTTGTTACTCCTGTCATTATTCCTGCACTTTATTTATTGTTACGTTGTCTTTTTTTATATCTCTTTTTCTTTCTTCTGCTTCTTTTCCTTCGTTTTTGATACTTTTACCTACCATGAATCAGTTATATTCCGTCCTCGCAATTATTGTCTTGATTTTATCCACTGCCACATTGTCACTTTTTCATTATTTTCCTTTTTTCATTTTTCTTCTTCTTTTACATTTTCTTCTCTTATTTTCACCTGCAATAGATCAGTTTATTTCGTTATTCATGTCATTATTGCTGTCATTTTATTTAGTGGTACTTTGTCATTTTTGTTTCATTTTATCTTTTTTTTCGTCGAATTTTTTCTTTCCTCTAATTCTTTTTCTTCGTTTTGATACTTTCACCTACTATGGATCAGTTATATTCCGTCCTCGCAATTATTGTTGTGGTTTTACCGACTGGCACATCATCATTTTTTCATTATTTTCCTTTTTTCGTTTTTCTTCTTCTTTTACGTTTTCTTCTCTCTTATTTTCACCTGCAGTGGATCAGTTTTATTTTGTTACTCCTTAAATTACTATTGTGATTTTAATGACTGCCATCTTGTCGTGTTTTTTCTTCCTCTTTATTCTTCCTATAATATAAATTTATTTTTCTTCCTATAATATAAATATATTCCTGTTTTTTTTATTTGTGGCTATTTGAATTGGTGAACGTATGCCACGTAGAACATTCTAAAGACATTTCGTTAACAAACAAACATTGAACTCTGTCGCTGCTGTTTCCTATTATGATATTCCAGACAGAAAACACATTTTTCCTGATTTCGTTTGATTTTTGGCTATTTGAATTGGTGAACATTTTTCACACTTGACATTGTTAAAATTTGAGTTCTTTTGTTTTTCTTCTGTGTTTTTACCTTTTATTTATATATTTTGTTTAAAAACTTACAAAACTTTTTTGCATGTTGACCAATGTCTGCGTTGCGCATGTACCAATCTCCTCATTCAGTGCCTTCAGCTGGGAGTGTAATGCGTGGTTGCGGGCTTATCATCCGACGAATGATTTTATTTAATTTTTTTTTAGTTTTTTCTGTTGATAAAGGCTTCCAAGTGTGAAGCTGAAATATTCAGGCCTTTATTATTAGTAATAGTTGTTTAGTTCCAATGTCCTATTTGAAATTTTTTAACTGTTTTTCTATATTATCATTTGTTTTATATGTCAATGTAAAAGGTAGTGCGGTTTAAGAAGCTGTTTACTTTCTAGTTTGTTTGCCACGTGCTACATACATTACAATATTACCAATGACTTTATAATGAGCAAGTAGATAAGTTCTTATAAGCTAATTTTGATGGATGTATGTGTGAAGATTATGTTTTGTATTTGTTTACGTTGTACATATGTATATGTTATGTTCACATGTTACTTTATGCATATAAATTTGTTAAGGAAAAGTACCAAGGGCAGTCAAAATTAAATCTGATCCCCTAAATTGTTTGAATTTCACAGCCATATATTGATGCTTGTAGATATCTCACTCCATACAAAATACATGGACCAACGTGTTCCTCAATTTCATTGGCTATCTAACACCCGCCCGCCCGGAAAATGTCATTGGATTGAATAATGCTCCACCCATGCTTGGATTTTACTGGAATGCGCTCCATCCGTGCAATGTCATTGGCTATCATCAATCTTTAGGAGAAAAAATCATTTGATCAGATTGCTTTTGAGGTTGGCAATTATGTTGAAGTGAGATATCTAATGAAACCTAATATATAATCTGTGTCTTTGGTATAATATGTACTGAAAAAGCTCCATGTGCAGTTATGGAGTTTTTGGTATTAGGGTGCTGATTTTAAAATAAGAGATATATATAAAAGATAAGATATATATATATATATATATATATATATATATATATATATATATATATATATATATATATATATATATATATATATATATATATATATATATATATATAGGTATATATATATATATATATATATATATATATATATATATATATATATATATATATATATATATATATATATATATATATATATAGGTATATATATATATATATATATATATATATATATATATATATATATATATATATATATATATATATATATATATATATATATATATATATATATATATATATATATATATATATATATATATATAGAGCTAAATATAAAATAAGACACATAAATTTAAAAAAATAAATACATATGATTCTAAGTAAATTAAGATGGTTTAGCTTTCCTTTTCAAGGGGTAGTCTTCTTCCGGAATCAAGAGACCCTTCATGTTTCAGGTTTTCACTGACGGAAAGTGTTGCTAAATTTTATTATTTAGTTTTGCTTGTTTAATTCTACGGCTCAACGTGTCAACTCTGAAAAATGTGGTATTTTCGTATAAGCTTTATGATTTATCTCTTTTTCATTTATTTGTTTTTTTTTTTATTTTAATTACACTATTTCTTAATTTAGGTCTTCTCGGCAGGATTGCATGCTACCGCTTCTTTCACCCAATGGTATCAGTTAATAATATGGTATCAATGGGTGTCAATTATCAATAATAATTGATACCATATCAAATGGTATCAATGGTATCAATTATAATTAATAATCATTTATGCATTCTAAGATTTTATTATCATTTATAAAACCAAAAAAAAAATTTTAAATAAAAGCTAGAGTATTAATTAACCTAATTTTAACAGCCAAACTTTTTCGAAAACCAAATACCTTAATCCCTGGTACTGCTTTAATTTAATTTATTTTTAATTTATTTCTTTTTATTTTAATTACCCTTTTTCTTAATTTAGGTCTTTTGTGCATGATTGTCTACTGCCGCTTCTTTCACCCAATGGTATCAGTTAATAATATGGTGTTAATTATAATTAATAATCATTTATGCATTCTAAGATTTTATTATCATTTATAAAACAAAAAAAAAATTAAATAAAAGCTAGAGTTTAATTAACCTAATTTTAACAGCCAAGCTTTTCCAAAAATATTTCCTTAATCCCTGGTACTGCTTTAATTTAATTTATTTTTATTTTAATTACCCTTTTTCTTAATTTAGGTCTTTTTGGCATGATTGCATACTACCGCTTCTTTCACCCAATGGTATCAATAGCCTCGTCAAACGTCATGACTTCAAGTTGTGTATCAATATTATCAACAGAAGCTATCAAAGGGGGTGTCCATCAGGAAATGCCTATCCTTCGAACGTTGAAGTATAACAAAGATGAAACAAGGTGACTTTTGAATTTTGTTTTCTTTTGAGGGGATAAAGTAGAGATGACACCTTAAAGTAGAACTTCAGCTATAACTACTAAATATGTTATTTTAATATTTTATTTTTTTATTATTTATTTATTTATTTATATACATGATATTTTTTATTATTGATTTGCTAGTTTTCTATCGTCAATATGCTTCTATTTTTCTAGATCATATTTCTGTTTTTCAATCTAATTCTAATTAATTTTTTTCTAATTTTATTCTAGTTATTCTGAATCTTTAATCAATTCCAATATTTCTAGTATATGCATTTCCGATGACAATGCAATGATATAATATCAAAATTTCTTCTTCTTCTATTGTTTATTCTATTATTCTATTTTTCATCTATTTTATATTTTTCTGTTGCTTGAACTTCGGCTTCATCCTCTAAATGTGTTGTTTTTTCCCTTTTTTTTATTTATATGTATCTTATTTTTATGTTTATCGGTTACATGGTTTCATTTTTTAACTCTTTTTTTTTACACATGAGCTGTTTAGTTGCTGTTTTCGATTGCTTGCCAAATTAATTTGTTTAATTTGCTTGGACGTCTGATGACGGCACAATAATACAACATCAAAATTTCTTCTTCTTCTATACTTTCCCTCTCATTGCCATTAGTATTTTTATGGCACTTGGTATTGACCAAGTAACATATAGCGATCGCACATTCTGTCGGTCGGTCTGTCGTTCTGTCGGTCGGTCTGTCTGTCTGTCCTGGTTTCGATAGTTTAGGCACTTCCAGATAAGCTAGGAATTTTAGGAATTTTAGGAAAGCTAAGAATGAAATTTGGCAGGCGTATAAGGAACCGGACCAGATTAAAATAGAAATAGTCTTTTCTCCGATTTGACCATCTTGGGGGAGTTAGGGGGCGGGTTAATTCGGAAAAAAAGAAAAAATGAAGTATTTTTAACTTACGAACGGGTGATCGGATCTCAATGAAATTTGATGTTTGGAAGGGTGTCATGTCTAGCTTTTATTTTAAATCACGACCGTGATTTTTAAGTCCTAGATACGTGATTGACAAGACCGGAACGGATCTGATCTCTGGGTGAGTTGGGGCAGTCGGTCTGCCGTTCTGTCTGTCGGTCTGTCTGTCTGTCTCAGTTTTGATAGTTTAGGCACTTCCAGATAAGCTAGGACGATGAAATTTGGCAGGCGTATCAGGGGCCGGACTAGATTAAATTAGAAATAGTCGTTTCTCTGATTTGACCATCTGGGGGGAGTAGGGGGCCGGTTAATTCGGAAAAAAGAAAAATGAAGTATTTTTAACTTACGAACGGGTAATCGGATCTTAATGAAATTTGATGTTTGGAAGGATATCGTGTCTCAGAGCTGTTATTTTAAATCCCGACCGGATCCGGTGAAATTGGGTGGAGTTGGGGGGGGGAGGAACCTAAAATCTTGGAAAACGCTTAGAGTGGAGGGATCGGGATGAAACTTGGTGGGAAAAATAAGCTCAAGTTCTAGATACGTGATTGACATAACCGGAACGGATCCGCTCTCATTTGGGGAGTTGGGGGGATGGTTAATTCTGAAAAAGTAGAAAAAATGAGGTGTTTTTGAACTTACAAAGGAGTGATCGGATCTTAATGAAATTTCTTATTTAGATGGACCTCGTAACTCAGATATCTAATTTTAAATTCCAACTCGATCCTGTGTCATTGAGGGGAGGGGGAAACCGGAAATCTTGAAAAACGCTTAAAGCGGAGAGATCAGGATGAAACTTGGTGGAAAGAATAAAAACAAGTCCAAGATACGTGACTGACATAACCGGACCGGATATGCTCTCTTTAGTGGAGTTGGGGGGGGGGGGGGTAATTCGGAAAAATTAGAAACAATGAGGTATTTGTAACCTACGAACTGGTGATCAGATCTTAATGAAATTTGATATTTAGAAGGATCTCGTGCTTTAGAACTCTTTATTTTAAATCCCAACCAGATCCAGTGACATTGGGGAGAGTTGGAGGGGAAAACTGGAATTCTTGGAAAACGTGAAAATCGAGGTATCTTACGAATGGGTGATCGGATCTTAATGAAACTTGATATATAAAAGGATCGTATGTCATGCTCCATTTTCGATTCGAATCGGATCCGGGGAAATAGAGGATTGGAGGGGGAAACAGAAATATTGGAAACCGGAAATCTTGGAAAACGCTTAGAGTGGAGAGATCGGGATGAAACTTGATAGGAAGAATAATTACAAGTTAAAGATACGTGATTGACAAAATTGAAACGGATCCATTCTCTTTGGGGGAGCTGGGGGTTGTTAATTTGGACAAATCGGAAAAATTTAGGTATTTTTAACTTAAGAACGGGTGACCGGATCTTAATGAAATTTGATATTTAGAAGGAACTCATTTCTCAGAACTTTTATTTTAAATCCTGACCAGATCTGTTGACACTGGGGAGAGTTGGAAGGAAAAACCGGAAATCCTGGAAAACGCTTAGAGTGGAGAGATCGGGATGAAACTGAGTTGGCAGAATAAGCAAATGCCGTAAATACGTGATTGACGTAACCGGACTGGAGCCGCTCTCTTTTGGGGAGCTAGGGGGTGGGGTTCAGTGCTTTGGCTAGTTTGGTGCTTCTGGACGTGCTAGGACGATGAAAATTGGTAGGCGTGTCAGGGAACTGAATAAATTGACTTGATAAAGCCGTTTTCCCCGATTCGACCATCTGGGGGGGGGGGGCTGAAAGGAGAGGAAAGATTAGAAAAATTGAGGTATTTTTAACTTTTGAGTGGGTGATCGGATCTAAATAAATGCTGATATCTAGAAGGACCTCGTGACTCAGAAATCTTATTTTAAATCCCGACCGGCATTAAGCCTCTGATTTTCCTTTTAAATCAATCTATTGATTCGCAAAATTTTGCTAGAGCTCATACCATATGAGCGCTTGGTTCTTGGCTCGTCCGACCCCGTCACAAATGCCATATGAGCTCTTAGCTCTTTTTCATTTTTAGGGTTATGAGCCATTTTTAACACTTCGAAATGTCCAATTATTTCGAAATTTATCAATGCATGCCTATTTGATGATGGTTTAGCAATAAAACATTAGAATTTTCATAATTTTGTAGCGTTATTAGCAATTTCCGGCATAATATCAAATCTTTAAATATTTTAACCTATAATTGATCTATTGAATCTTCAAGCTTTTCTGGCTGTCGACCATGTTTGGCTCTTTCAGTAAATGGATTGATCATAAACCAATAGCACACTCAAGTTTCATTTGGGAGTTAATGCATTTAGAATTTTTTTTTATGGACTTTGCCGTAAAAGATTTAGCTTAAATATATTGATACAATACAAGAAACCGAATAGTGACTTATTTGCTTTTATGCTAGATTTATATTGTTTTTATGCTTTGTATGGAATTTGTAACAGGATTTGCATCCCAATGATACTTTTCATGGTGTAATATCACGATTGATCCCTTTTGCCTTAGACTATATGCCTTATGCCTGAGCTACTCCATAATTACCATATGACAAAAAAAGTAATATGATGGATATGATTGATAGAGAGTTAAACCCTCTAACCTTCTCTCCCCCCCCCCTGAATAAAGAAGTGTCACAGAAAATATAGTGATTGTATACGTTTTTGGCATTGGCCAATTGTCATTTTTGGGAATTTGTACATTTTCGGCGTATATCTTTTGGCATTTTATACATGATTTAGGTAAATATTTCGTAGTTTATATAATTGAATTACCCATAAAGTGAGCATACCACTCAATGCCTTTTTTATACTCTTTAGGGATATAATAATCACTTCTATCGCAAATTCAACTTTAAGCACGTTTTGACCTAACATAACTAACTCAACCTAACCTAAATATAAATAATTTTGGTGCTGAGAAAACGTAGTATTATTTTGTCAAAAACAACCGATAACGCATATTTTATTTGAAAATTCTTCATTTTTAAGAGCTCAAAAAGTGTTTCAATTTGAAGTTGCGATTGAAGCGATTATTATATTCGCAAAACTTGTGACAGCGCAGTGAATTATGCGGCGTCTTGATATATTTCGGCTGACGTTTGATCCCAACTGTTGCAAGGATTCTTCTATGTTAGCTTGGTGGAGTGATGCTGGCTCCCGATCTGTATCGTCTTACATTCGTAAAGAACACAAAAAAGGCATCGACTGGTATGTTCACTTTATTGGTAAGTCAATTATATGAACTGCGAAACATTTACCATGATTTATTTTTAATGTTAATGATCATATTTATTTGTACTAATGTATATTTGAAAAGAACACAAAAGAGTGTCATGTGGTGTGATCACCTTGTTTCTAATAAAGTAATATAAGGCATTAAAATTTACCTCATTTTTCAAAGTCTAGGTGGAGGGAGGTGTTATAAAATGTTGCTTCCAACAACATGTTTCAACATATTTGTAAATTTAATTCAGTGCGCATTTCGCAAATGTAATTTGGCGAATGTATCTCAATCTTAGAATTTGAATGGTAGCCAAATTGTGAACCGTGTTTTACAATACTAGTTTCGAAAAAACTAATTAGCCTAAAAACTGTTAAATACTTAAAAACTAATAAAAACTAAGAATTTAACAAGCCTAAAGACTAATGAAAAAAAAAACAAAAAAACAATAAGCCTAAAACCTCCTAACCCTCCTGACTGTATGCTATACTATACATGCTATACTTTGAATTTTGTAGTTTTTTTGCATATTTATTTTCTTTACAGTTTTACGGTGGTATCAATTCCTCCTCAAGACAGCATATACTTAGAATCCCCACTAAATGTATCTCATGAGCAAGAAGTTCGTACTGACGAGCCTGTTGAAGACTTGACGGCTCGATACGGCTTTGACTCCGAGGTCGTTGACTCGGTGTGTGAGGTATCAGAAATTATCGGTGACAAGCTGGAAAAGTCGGTGACTATTCCAAAAATCCTTGAAGACAATATCAGTGAAATTTTATCCACGCATGACTATGAAAATATGGCGGCAATAAATATATGCCGTAACTTGTGGGGAGTCCGCCACTGGCAAAAATATTTAGACATACAAAATAGTAATCATGATTACAGTGTTGCCAGAGATCCTGATTATTTAAATTCAACGTTCACTTCTTATAGTACTTCTAAAGATTATTCTGACGTTATAGTCTCATCTCGACCGGGTATATTGACGTCACAGTGTGAGTCTCTTCCTGATTTGTTCAATACATCAATCAGTCAAAGTGAATACAGTGAATTTGGAGCAGTTGGAGAGTTGTGGAGATGCTCAACTTTAGAAAATATCTATTTAGCTGAACCGAATGCCAAAGTTATATCGTTTAGTGAAGAAAATGGCACTGATTTTGGGACTTATATAAGAGGCTGCTTATCACCACGTAATCGTGACTATGAGAATATCTGGGAAAAACCTTTGCCTAAAAAAGGTCAGTTACATGAGGTATATACGCGTCTCCCCACTGCCCTTGAAACAATTTTAGAAGAAAACGAAGATAGTCTAATTAGCAACCAGAGTATTATTAAAAGATGTACCGAAATGAGGAGGAGTCGAGCCTCTCAAGCTATTATTCGAAAGTTGAACCATGAAAGATGTGTTAATTTATTTGAAAAATACTCGCCGCCAAAAAGGCCTGAAAGTGCACAAAGTAACCATAGTACAACAAGTAGTAGCTCTCTTGTAGCTACGGTTGAAGAAATAGTCCACTCAAAAGTTTGTGACTTATATGATACAGAAAAGCCAGTGATTTCACCCTCAGTTAACAGTTCTCCAGAAGAATTGAAACTGAAAACTAAGTTAGTGATTGAGCGGATGCACATGTCTCCAAAGCACGTGGCGCCATCTAATCCAACCACTTCTAAAAAGACTGATGAATCTGATAGTTCTGCATATCACCCTAGTGCTGATAAATTACCAGTAATTTCACCCTTAGTTAACAGTTCTCCAGAAGAAGTGAAACTTAAAACTAAGTCAGTGATCGAGCGAATGCACAGGTGTCCAAAGCACATGGTGCCATCTAAACCAACCACTTCTGAAAAGACAGATGAATCTGATAGTTCTGCTCATCACCCTAGTGCCGATAAACCACCAGCTGTTAAATTACCTTTAACATATGAAGAAATTAGTTTTCTATCCAAGCTGGCTGTTCAAAATCAGGAAAATATAAACGAAGCCTTTGAAAGTGACGTCATTATTTTAAAAAACAAAAATACTAAGAGTGATATCTGTTTTTCTAGTCCAGTTTCTTCTAAGTTGTCGCAACCACGATCTCGTCAGCCTTTGCAAGTGCTGAATGGAGCTAATCTCTTGAAAAGGGCCAATGAATCTCTACCCCCACCTATCTTGCCAAGAAATCCAAAAAAGAACAGAAAATACTCCCAAAGCTCTATAAACCAGAAAAATGAATACTTCTAGATTTGTTTTGATCAATATTAGTGAAACTAATCCTAATAATTTTCTTTTATGAAAACTTTCTTTTTATGCCCATTTCTCGTCATTTATACTGGAAATTCAAAAAAATTGTTACTTTGGATTAGTCCAGTATCTTCAAATTTTAATTAGATTCGTCGAAATTATTTCCTTCTGTTGTTTTTCGAGTTGATATTAATTAAATTAATTGTAACGCTTCAGTATTTTTCATGATAAATTAGCCTGTTTTTTTTTCTTTTACGCACTCATTTCATGTTTTATATTATAATTTTGAAAAGACTGTAATTATAGGTATCAGGTCCATGCAGAGGCAATGAGTAGCTATTTCTTCAACTCCTTTTAGTCCATAACTCTACTTTAGAGCTACTACTGCTGAATTTATTTCTACAATATGTTTAACATGCAGTATTACATCTATATTATATAAGTACCAGACGACCGAGCTTCCCGGCATAAAATGGTGTCTGGCGTATTCTTTCCCCCGTTGAGATCCCCCCTCTCAGATATGTAATCCCTCTATATTCAGAGTCATGCAAGAAAAAAGACTCTTCGTGGAAATTTTCTAAATTTAGTTGCATAGATCTTCATTTTGTTTTTCAACTTGTACAACTTGTGTATTGCTGCCCCTGAACTATATAGAGAAAAAACAAACTTACTTTACTAAAAATTCAGTCCAAAGTTAAACTATTTTTAATCGATTAACCTTGTATTTATTTTGCCAAGACTTATTATATCATTATCATGTAAAAGGTAAAGGATACGGCATTAGACTTTACAGTCCCTACGGGCGGTACTGATCTCTGTTTCTTGGCCTTTCAACCAGGAAGTGCAATGGGGGGTTGGGGGCCAACCATCCTGTGCTTTCGCACACCCTTCCTGTTTACCTTCCCCAGATTTCTCCAGGTACCCATTTAAAGCTGGGTCGACTCTGGCTAAGCTTACAGAGTCACGCCACTGACTCCCGTCCCAAACTGAACTATTGGGTACACCGGGATTCGAACCCGCGTCCTTTCAGACAAAGGATCCCAAATCCAGCGCACCAACTGACTCTTGCCGTTGTCGCACCCATGAAAACTCTATCATACAAAGATCCTGCTTTTCTTTTGAATGCTTATATGAAATTGAATGGTAGAATTAGGATAAAATTTAAGATTTAAGAAAAATTTAAATATTATAGTAATAATGAAAAATATTACAAATTATAATTTAAAAAATTAATGAATTCATTTATATCTAGTGAGAATCCATAGTCAATAGTCGTATGTTAAATTAAATTGCGTTTTATAGTCCATTATTATAATCTACAGTCAACTTTAATGTGTTATATTAACTTGTGTTGTACGGTCCATGATTTTGGAGTCCGATATTATAGTCTACAGTCAACGTCAATATTTTGTATTAATATTTGTTGTACAGTCCATTATTTGAGAATTCACTATTTTTTTTAGTCCATTTCTATAGTCTACTGTCAATGGCCATGTGTAGAATTAGCTTGTAGAATAACTAATCTTTTAAATATGTGATTTGGCTACAAGCCAAATCAAATACTTTGCAAAAAAAATGCCAATTTTGTAGCTCCAATTTCCACTGAAGGGATGAGATTTTTTGTCAACATATTGACTATTTTTTAACTGCATCGGTAGTGCTAGTCCATCGGTAGTGCTGCATCAGTAGTGCTTTTTTAACTGCATCGGTAGTGCTAGTCCATCGGTAGTGCTGCATCGGTAGTGCTAGTAACTGTCCATCGGTAGTGCTGCATCGGTAGTGCTTTTTTAACTGCATCGGTAGTGCTAGTCCATCGGTAGTGCTGCATCGGTAGTGCTAGTAACTGTCCATCGGTAGTGCTGCATCGGTAGTGCTAGTCCATCGGTAGTGCTGCATCGGTAGTGCTAGTAACTACACGGTAGTGCTAGTCCAATAAATGTAGGTGAAGGGAGGAAGGAAAGATAGTTATTGTTTTTGAAATCCTGTTGGGCAAGGTTTCTTTATTTCTGAAAGTTTTTTTCCCATCTAAATAATATTTTTATTTGATCTTAGTGGGGTGCTGAATGTCCCTGTAATTACTTAAACTCTGTATTTTTATTGCTTTAATTATTATCTTCTTATTAGTTATGGAATGAATACTGCTTAAAATTTTACAGAAACACAAACATTACATAGATTTTTTGAAGCTTTTTTTATCTAAATAATATTATTATTTAGATATCAGTGGGGGGTGACCAATATAGCTGTCATTATTTAAACTCTTTATTTCTATTGCTGCAATTATTATCTTCTTATTTTTTTAAACAGAAACCACTAATAAAACCAGAGAATTTCTATTGAGCTTCATGGTTGTTTTTGGTTATATGTTCATCAATGGCTGTAAAAGATAATCAATTCAAATTTACATCACTAAATAAAATGAATACTGCGTAAAACTTTACTGAAACATATGTATATCTATGCTCCAAAGCTATTCTGAAAATTCGTCCAAAGCTTTGCACACTCATGAGACACTCATTCATTTCTGTACCTGCCCATCATCTTTCATCAACCTCCATATTCTTCCACAGTTCATTGATTTATCACATTCACCCATCATATGACCCATCATATTGGTCAATGCATTATTATAAAATGACTATTATTTTTTATTCAATTATCATAGTCCATTGTTTAGTTTTTTTTTATCAAATTTCTGTTATCTGGGAGGCCATTATTAGAGTCCATGGTCAACAGCTATGTGCCATAATAACTTTTGTCATAATTTATGACATATTATGATGTACTAACTTATGTCATTTGTGTGCTGGTGTTCATTGAGTTTTGTGCTTCCTTCGCAATATATGGTCAGCTGACAATGACTGTAACTTTCACTGAAGGGACGAAATACTTTTATCATTTGATCAAGGTCCTAAATAGGGAGGGGGTAGGACTATCAATGCCAAAATGTTTGTCTGACTCGTAAAAACGGAACAAAAATGCATAAAAATAAATTTTTAATCTGTTTTCCTTAAACAATTTTTCTGGAATTCTTTTCTTAGTTAGTTTAAGAGCAAAAACTAAGAAAACACTTAATAAGACCAATGAAACACTAGGGAAAATAGAATGATTGTATACATTTCTGGCATTAGCAAAGTTGGCATTCTTGGGAATTTATACATTTTTGGCTTTTTTTTGACATTATATACATTATTTATTTTTGGCATTTATGATTATAAATATTTGCACATTAGGAGAGGCTGTTTTCAATGGTGAATTACTATGTTTGGGAAGAACATATGTTGCGTGTTTTCAATGGTTGCGTGTTTATATGAGGCTGTTTTCAATGGTGAATTACTATGTTTGGGAAGAACATATGTTGCGTGTTTTCAATGGCTGCGTGTTTATATGAGGCTGTTTTCAATGGTGAATTACTATGTTTGGGAAGAACATATGTTGCGTGTTTTCAATGGCTGCGTGTTTATATGAGGCTGTTTTCAATGGTGAATTACTATGTTTGGGAAGAACATATGTTGCGTGTTTTCAATGGCTGCGTGTTTATATGAGGCTGTTTTCAATGGTGAATTACTATGTTTGGGAAGAACATATGTTGCGTGTTTTCAATGGTTGCCTGTTTATATGAGGCTGTTTTCAATGGTGAATTACTATGTTTGGGAAGAACATATGTTGCGTGTTCACCTTGTTTCCATTAAAGTAATGCAAGGCATTAAAATTTACCTCATTTTTCAAAGTTTAGGTGGGGGAGGTGCTATAAAATATTCCTTCTATCAACATGTATCAATGTATTTCTAGGTCGAATTTAGTTTTCATTTCACAAACGTAATTTGATGACTGGATCTCAATCCTAGGATTTGAATGGTGGCAGAGTTGTGACCCGCTCATCACAAAATAAATTTCTATAGCCTATTGAATAAGACTAGTTATTGTGCTCTGCTGCACATTGTTTGAATGTAAAAATGAATTCCTTACAAAAAAATACAAAAAATAAAATAATATGAATAAAAGTGCTTTTGAACACAAGTCAATAGTTGCAGGTGCCCATTGTTACAAGGTACCGAAGATAGCAAACATCAATTGCAATAATTTCTGAACGCAGGAATAGTTTTAAAATCTGGGATCTGGAGAAAAAATATCCAAAACACGTTGAGGGATTATAAACCTTAACTTTTGATAATTTTAACCATTATTAGACTTTTAGGTCTGTTTTTATACAAATTAGTCTTACATTTTATAAGTTTTTCTTTGCGAATAGAAAAAAGACAATATTTTTCATAACATTAAAAATACAACTAATGTTGTATTTATTGTGGTTTGATCGTGTTTTTGTATTTATTTTGAGTGTTTTAGTTTTGTTTTAAGTTGTAACTTAAAAAATATAGCACGACAGCAAAATATTTTACCAGATACATGCATAGGAAGCATAAACCTTATCTAGCATTTCTTATATAAATTATTAGTTTTAGCTGTTTTCAAAGAAATCTATTTTATATTCTATTTGGTTTTCGTGTTTTTTTTTCTTGTAGTTTAATTGTGTTTTCGTCATTTCTTTTTAGTGATTTAGTTTTTGTCTTACACTGAAACATTTAAACTACACGGCTTCAGAAAAATATCATCAACTCAATGCTGTACTTTAGCTCCTGCTTTCTTAAATTTGCCTTAAAAATACGACTTCTCCCCATGTATCCTAGGGAGAAGCGGTAACGTCGAGTTACATGAAGTCAGAGAAGGTTCTTTCATACTACCGAAAGTATAACTCGTAAAACTCTTACCTCTATCACGTAAATTATTTCTTACCATCTTTGCCACATCATCAATTATACCAAATCCATTATTCCTTTTTCTCCCTGCTCCACAATTTTGTAATATCTTCCTTAGCTGGTAGAGGAATGATTTTTGAGGCTCATCTCGAATAGCTTCGAAAGAAACTGATTTAGATAGTAGTACTTGTGGCATTTTCAGGTTATGCTCCGCGAATCTAATCATATTCAGTAGCCTACAACTTCTTTCCGAAAAATATCTGACAACTACTCAATTTTTTTTTCGCACAGCAACAAGTTAAAATTATTGAGGGTCAAAATAAATTATAAAAAATTATGAAAAAAATTGACTGGAAACCTGAAGAAAAAATGAACAAATTTTGCTTTGAACTCTTATTACAATGAGGCACAATAGTGATTTGCTAATTTTAGCTGTCAATTTAACACAAAAATTAAGAAGTTCAACAAGTTTAAACAAACGTCTTTCTTTTCACCGGAGGAATCTCGATCACCTGGTACTTAGTCGCTAATAAGATACACACAAAAGAAATGTTCATGCCCTTTCCCCTAGATCCCTAAATTGAAGCACCAATGACACAAGAATATCCTCTATATCCCAAGATCGATTTCCCCCAGACTACTATTCTTGATTCCTAAGATAAACCACAAAGGACATTAAAAACGCCCCATATCACCCTAGATCCATAAGTTAAAGCAAAAGGACATAAAAATGCCCCCTAGATCTCTATTTTGAATCCCTAAGTTAAAGCATCAAGGGCATAAATATTGCTCCCTATCCCCTTGGATCCCCAAGTTGAAACCGTTTTTCTTTTTACCTGTGGGTAGTGTTTCTAAACTGAATATGTTTATCCCTATAACCTCACTAATAGGGTGACATTAACTTCACTAAGTTCACCCTATTAAACTATATGTATATATACCTCTAACTTCATTGATGGATCGAAGAAGTTTTCTTAGATAAGCCATGATGGCTATAGAGGGAAGGAGTGGGTAATTACCTATTAAGATTAAAGTCCCCTGTATTATCTTGATTTGGTGCTCCTGAGCTAGACAGAGGGAAATAGAGAAACTTTAATAAAGATTCGGTCCAAAATGCTGAAAATCTGGTACTAAAAATCCGGTCCTAGGCTAGGGTTGGTAATAAAGGAAGGGAGTATGGGATTACCTCTTAAGTCCCCTGTATTATTTTGATTTGGTGCTACTAACCTACACAGAGAGAAACAGAGAAGCTTTGCTAAAAATCCAGTCCGAAGTACTAAAAATTCGGTCCTAGGCTAGGGTTGGTAATAAAGGAAGGGAGTATGGGATTACCTCTTAAGTCCCCTGTATTATTTTGATTTGGTGCTACTAACCTACACAGAGGGAAACGGAGAAGCTTTGCTTAAAATCTGGTCTGAAGTACTAAAAATCTGGTCCTAAGCCAGGAGTGGTAACAGAGGGAAAAAGTGTGTAATTACCTCTTAAGTCCCTTGTACTATCTTTAGTTGGTGCTTCTAACCTACACAGAGGGAAATAGAGAAGCTTTGCTAAAAATCCGAAATACTAAAAATCTGATATTAAAATCCGGTCCTAAGCCAGGGATGATAAAAGAGGAGGGGAGTGTGAGACGGCCTCTTATGCCCCCTATATTATCTTGATTTGGTACTCCTAACCTATACAGAGAGAAACACTGAAGCTCTGCTAAAAATCCAGTCCGAAGTACTAAAAATTCGGTCCTAAGCCAGGGGTGGTAGCAGAGGAAGGAAGTTTGGAATTACCTCTTGTTTGGAATTAACTGTGTCCGAAATAACAATATGTTGAGTTGAATACTATCACTTTCCTGCTACTGTTGTTCAAATTTCAGTTTAGATTTTCTGCTATAAAGCATTATGTAAGACAGTTATTTAACCGAGTAATTGCTACCGAAGTGCTAAAAATCCGGTCCTAAGCCAGGGGTGGTAACAGAGGAAGGAAGTTTGAAATTACCTCTCAAGTCCTCTGTATTACCTTGATTTGGTGCTTCTAACCAACACAAAGGGAAATAGAAAAGCTTCGCTAAAAATCCTGTCCGAAATAACAACATGTTGAGTTGAATACTATCACTTTCCTGCTACTGTTGTTCAAATTTCAGTTTAGATTTTCTGCTATAAAGCATTATGTAAGATGGTTAATTAACCGAGTAATTGCTACATACAAATTTGATTAACCCTGTCACTTATCACAACAGCATGGTTCTAAAAAGAAACCGTGCTATATTCGTCATGGCGTCTACGCAGCAGATTGTCTAAAAATTTTATTTTTATGTGTCTTATTAAACCACTTTACCACCACGTCTAAGCCTATACCTGACAATTGTAACATTTCCTTGAAAAATTGTGGAAATTTTCTATTCTTTAAGCAAATTCACATCATTTTCTAGACGAAAAACCAGGTGGTATCAAAACGGGCAGTGTCATGTAAATCTCAAATTTTTGAAATTTGTATTTTAAAGACTAAAAATACGCTTAAATAGTGGGACAATTATATAGAAATCTGATAGAATCTGGTCACTACCATAATACCATCTATGGCAAGTATTTCATATTAAAAGGTCTCTAATTTCTGCCAGCCGTAAATTTATGGAAACTTTTTGGGGAATTGGGAAAGAGAAAAAGTTTTTCCCAAATATGACCTATCTAAAAGATTCCTCCCAGCAAAAAATGTTTTTTCACTAATTCCCAGGGAAATTTTTTTACCCTATTCGAGAAAGTATATTTTATATATATATATATATATATATATATATATATATATATATATATATATATATATATATATATATATATATATACATATATTGAGGATTTTTTTTATCAGACTTCCTACTCATTGACTTTATACTCTTCCTGTCTTTCCCAGTGATATTTTAATATGAGCTTTAATCTGGTCTTGCCATTTTTATTCTACGTTTGCTTTTGTTACTTCTTTGTTTTTGTTTTTTACAAAATACATGTGTTTTTTTTAGATTATGGTTTCAAGAATTTTTACCCTTTTGATGCAGAACAGTTTAAAAATTAGAATAATTAGGTGGTTAATTAATTTAAATGATGATTTTGAATTCAATTACAATTGTAGCTTCAATTACATTTATAAAGTAACTCATTGTTTTATAGAAACGCTATAAACACTGTGTTATCTTGCAAGAAGGTTCGGCTGGAAGTTCCTGCTTTCTGAATACTTTCTTTTTCATCCTTGCTATCTGTTTGTGCTTTCGGTTTTGCTGTCTCTTTCATCGCTGCTATGTTCATACTCTCTGAATACATTCTTTTTCATCACCGCTTTGAAACATTAATGCCTGAAAATTATTAGAATGTATACTCAAGTCAAACTTAAATTAACAGAAATTACTACGAAAAGGAGCTTAAAGGAGTTGAAAACTTGATATACTATAATTACAACCCCCCACTTTGAACAAAAAGGAAAATCACTTTTTGTATAGGAAGCACTGATGTGTCTCCTTGTTTTCTTTTTATTTCCCAAGGGTGATCGTGGTGAACAGGAGGCTATAGAATATTGGGAGAAGGCTTTTTTGGAAGGAAGTTACTATATCTACTGGGCCTTTTTAAGTAACAAAAAAGCCGTGCCAAATGAAGGGGGTGTTTTCTGACGCTAAATAATGACGAAGACCACACTGCCTTTCCATAATAGAAATACAAAAGAGAGAATAATGAGGACTTTTTTCCCAAGACAGTGAACGAACAAAACCTATTTGAATATTTCGGCCCTATATCTAAAAGAGTCTTGGCTGAACTTTTCGTTAAGAAGTAATGATGCCTAGGCTATTTTAAAAAATGGATTTTTATCCGAGAACTATTATTGTAATTGTCTTATTGCTTATTTTTTTTTTTTTTTTTTGCTGAAGACGGCCCTTAGATATAGGGCCGAAATATTCAAATAGGTTTTGTCCGTTCACTGTCATGGGAAAAAAGTCCTCAATATTCTCTCTTCTGTATTTCTATTTTCTGACGCTACATTACACTGAACTGACCACACATTTCTGAATCGTATGTATTCTAAGGGCTTCTGCACAAAGGCTAAAGACACTGGTAAATAATACAAATTTTTTGGGAATTTTGTTTGGTTTTATTCATGTCTTTTAGTTTTACTGCTGATGATGAACACTGTATATGTGTTCGAAATATCCAGTTAAATTTTATATCTGTTCATTGTCAATAAAAAGCTTTCATCCCTATTTTGAACTGTTTTACTTTTTTATATAATAATTTTTATCAGTAGTTCTTCTATCATCTTTACCAAAGCTGTATCAAGGATATTTGCTCAGAAGGGTTGGGGATTTACATAAAAGCCTTAAAAACACACCAAAATTTATTTACGTACATTATGTTACTTTTTGTATGAATCGTAAAGAAATTTCAGGGAAGGGGGTCAAACCCAACAGCCCCCTTTCTTGGATACAGCCTTGATCTTAACTTCTATAGTAATTTTATGTTATAGTTTATGTGTTCTCCCTGTACTTGTGACTGGTTTTATTTTGGAAGAACCCAACAGCAATTAGGGGAGAGGTTATTAGAACATAGGTCGTAAATAGAGAAGACCATTAGGCTACGCCAAAGGCCTGAGATTTTTGATTCCGCTTTGGCTCAAAAATTGTAGGACAATCCACACCACTTCATCTTATTTGGCAGCTTGTCCATTATTACCCCGGTTAAAGGTCTTATGCAAATTTTCAGGAAGGCAGATGAGATAAAATAGCACATGCACCAAAAGGTAGCTATCAATAGAGACACTGGCGAAACTTCTCGAAGTTCCATTTTTGACAAAGTTATAAATTCTGATCGTTTTCACACACATCCACAAATTTACATCGCATAATCAAATAAAACATCTTATAATAACCTACCTGGAAAGTAATTAGCCTATAAGAAAGCTGTACGTAAGATGAAATCGTGAAATGTCATTTAGACTTGTGTTGAAGTTTTTTTTTTATATATTTTTATCAGTTTATTCTGCACTGAGGATGATCAAGCGGAGGTCTTGATCAAAACATTTGCATAATTTTTAATTTTTTCACTGACTGTTTCTTTTCCTCGTTCTTCTTTTCTTTGCGATTTCGTCTTTGGTCATAATTGGTCAGTGTGGTCTCATTTGATTATGAAATTTGGCACTCCTTATTGATATTTCAGTTCCATAGTCTTATCAATTTTGTTTCAAAGGGGAATTTTGTGGTCTCGTAGTATGAATCCGGACTCATAGCTAAAATAAATTTAGTCACTTCCTTTTTCTTGGGATAATTTTCTTAGAAAGCGAAGCTAATTATGACAAAACAGCTGAAACGAGAACTGAATTTAAAGAATAAAAAAAAAATGGTAACGAACTGTAGTAAGGAGCGACCCGGCTCAATAGTAAACGAAACTCTAAAAAACGGAATTTTGATACTTAGATACATCAAAAGAATCGGATTTTCATACTGATTTTAAATATATAAGTTTCATCAAATTTAGTCTTTGTCATCAAGAGTTACGAGCCTGAGAAAATTTGCCTCATTTTGGAAAATAGGGGGAAACACCCCCTAAAAGTCATAGAATCTTAACGAAAATCACACCATCGCATTAGCGTATCAGAGAACCCTTTGGTAAAAATTCCAAGGTCCAATCTACAAAAATGTGAAATTTCGTATTTTTGGCCAGAAGACAGATCACGGGTGCGTGTTCATTTGTTTTTTTTTTTTTTTGTTTTTCCCAGGGGTCATCGTATCGACCAAGTAGTCCTAGAATGTCGCAAGAGGGCTCATTCTAATGGAAATGAAAGGTTCTAGTGCCCTTTTAAAGTGACCAAAAAATAGGAGGGCACCTAGACCCTCTTCCATACTCATTTTTTCCCAAAGTCCACGGATCAAAATTTTGAGATAGCCATTTTGTTCCGCATAGTCGAAAAGCCTAATAACTATGTCTTTGGGGATGACTTACTCTCCCACAGTCCCTGGGTGAGGGGCTGAAAGTTACAAACTTAGACCAGTGTTTACATACAGTAATGGTTATTGGGAAGCATACAGACGTTTTCAGTAGGATTTTTTTGGTTTGGGGGTGGGGTTGAGGAGAGTGGGCTATGTGGGAGGATCTTTCCTTGGAGGAATACGTCATGGGGGAAGAGAAATTCAATGAAAAGGGCGCGGGATTTTCTAGCATTATTTTAAAAAAAAACAATAAAAAATAAACATGAAAAAGTTTATTTTCAATTGAAAGTAAGGTGTGCATTAAAACTTAAAACGAACAGAGATTATTACGCATATGAGGGGTTCTAAAAATAGCATAAAGAGCGAGGTATTTAGGAGAAGATAAATACCTCGCTCTTTATGTAAAGTATTTTTAGTAATTTAAACTATTTATTCTACGGCCTTTCTGATTCAGGGGTTATTCTTAAAGAATTGGGACAAAACTTGAGATTTAGCGTAAAGAGCGAGGTTTTAACGAGGGGACAAACCCCCTCATGTACACAATAAAAATATAAAAATATAAAAGTTTGTTACGTAAGTTAATTCTTAAGTTACGTATATTTTTTACTAATAAAAACGTTCGTTAAAAATTAAAAGTTCTAGTTGCCTTTTTAAGTAACCGAAAAATTGGAGGGCAACAGGGCTCCTTCCCCACCCCTTATTTCTTAAAATCGTCTGATCAAAACTAAGAGAAAGCCATTTAGCCAAACAAGGAATTAATATGCAAACTTCATTTTAATAATTTATGTGCAGAGAGCCAAAATCAAACATGCATTAATTCAAAAACGTTCAGAAATTAAATAAAAAAACTGGTTTTTTAACTGAAAGTAAGGAGCGACATTAAAACATAAAACGAACAGAAATTACTCCGTATATGAAATGGGTTGTCCCCTCCGCAATACCTCGCTCTTTACGCTAAAGTTTGACTCTTTGCCACAATTCTAATTTTTTAAAACAATTAAAAACTTTAGCGTAAAGAGCGAGGGATAGCGGAGGGGACAACCCGTTTCATATACGGAGTAATTTCTGTTCGTTTTAAGTTTTAATGTCGCTCCTTACTTTCAGTTAAAAAAGCTAGTTTTTTATTTAATCATATTAAAGCTTAAAAATTAAGCTACAGCAACTTATGCAACCAAGGCCACTGATGGATTTAGTAAGGAACTATACTAGTGAGGTAGAGCACTCTGGCTCCAAACATGCCCTGGACTAAAAAAGTTTGATTAGCATCTGACAATAAACTTATTTACTAGAATTATTAAATCATTTTTAAGAACCTTAACACAATTCTGAAGCATTCTAAGCTTTTCCCAAACTCGCGCGTAACCTGAAACTGGAAAGATCATGAAAAGAATCGTGAGGGTTACCTTAATGAGCCATAAAAATTGCTTTCTGATGAGAAGTTTTACGTAACTTGCAAGTTCCTAGCAGAACTACTAAGAATGCAATATATAGCTTAAGCAAAGGAATAGAAGGAGTTTTTCAACGCGTCGAGACTATAGTAAACAGATAATTTTCAGGATTGGCCTTATAAATTTCTCTACAGTGGATTAGGTATAAAAGGTTGGAGCTATTCAGAACTACTAAGAATGCAATGGATAGCTTCAGCAAAGAAATAGGAGGAGTTTTTCAACGCGCCGAGACTGTAGTAAACAGATCATTTTTAGGATCATTCCACAGTGGGTTACGTATAAAAGGTTGGAGCTATTCCGGCGCTGTCAGATGGTTTTCGGTGTCCGCTTCGTCATCGGCTCTTTTCTCCGTCCTTATCCCTGACAAGGAAATCCTGCTTGTGTGGCCTCACAGTGGCGTCAGGCTGGACCTTTCACGAGTTTTTGCATCCAAAACTGTGACTGCTAATGGTACTGAAAGGTGACTTTTAGGATTGGCATACCATCGAGAAAATATAATCTCGTAAGCGAGAACAGTATTTGCACTGGTTTCTGATTAATTGATAAGTTTTCTGGTTTTGACCTGTTTTTGTGGGCCTATGGGTCTAACAATCCTCTTCTTAGCTAAGTTATCTATTTTAGGTGTCACCACATAGTTTCATAATGTTTCTTGGTGTGAGTATATAATGAGTCGGGGGAAATATGCTTAATATTATCTGTGCGGGATTTCGACTAATATCAATAGAAGAGCATCATCCGCGTGACCAAATGTGGAAAACCGTGCTATGACCAGGATGGGCCAAGTATTGCACCAATCCTCAATTCATGCTGGTGACCCCAGAAACTGCTTGCTCATCGGTTCAAATCCAGCTTAAGCATGTTATTGAGAAAATGTGCTAGTCCTCTTCCTGCACTGATTCTGGATCCATTGCATTTCTTGAGGCCTTACTAATTTCAATCATTTAAAGAATATGATAGTCGCAATTCGAAATGTTTCAATGTTAAAAAAAAACTATCATAAAGACATTTTGACAGACAAATACAAACACTTTAAACTGTACTTGACTCTCTCCAGTGGTAAGAAATAGGAAATTATGTGATATAGACTTTAGTTCCTCAGGTAGGAAGAATGGGGTGTATAAGCGGGGAGTAGGGTTCAAGATGAATAAGGAAGCTGCCGAGTCTTGCTCAGGTTGGCAAAGTATTAATAATATAATGTTAGTCACTAACTTTATGACTCGAAAATTCAGGGTGTCAGTCATTGCGGAATACGTCCCTATAGGACCGACTTATGGAGATAGTAATGAATCAGATGAATTTTACTTACGGTTCCAAAAAAGACAGAATCCTAGGTGGAAATAAGATATTTTACTAGGAGATTTCATGCCCAGGTTGGTAGAAATGGTACCCTGTCCCGGGTAAATTTGATATAAGAAAAGAAAACAGCAATGATTACAGACTGTTGCCATTTGTAAGTATAACGATCTAGCTACAATACACGGTATACTAGCTACAGTGCACGGTATTTGGCTATGAAATGGCCCAACAGTTGAAATAGTGTTCATATGATAGTAAAACACTAACCTTATTAATTAGGCTATTGCAAGCCAAAGACTGCCAGGACAAAAAAAAACCTTATGTAGGAGCGTAGATAAAAGTATAGTTATGGATGTCAAAAGCGAAGATCACCATCTAGTAGTGCCTAGGGTTAGTATAAGCCTTAAATTTAGGTGGGGTACTAATTTTCAGAAAGCTGGCGACTTTGTTGTATTAACCTGGAGAGTCTAAAATTTGGCAATATAGAAGATAGATATATAGAAGATGACAATATAGAAGATGATAACATAGAAGACAGAATAATTTTAGGAAAACTGTCCTAAAACTGGTAAAGATACTTACAATGTGCTAGAGAAAAAAGGAGCTAGGAATATAGAATCTAAGGAGAAGTAAAACTCTACTAAACATCAATTGTGCTGATGAATTAAGCATCTTAGATAAAAACATAATGAGAATGAATGAACTTTTAGACGTTATAAGAGTTCGGGGTGAAGAATAGGTGAGAAAGTAAATATTATGAAGACTAAGTCAATAAGACTAGGAATAAGTAAAGATGGTAAGGTGATTTTGGGTAACGAGTTAAGTTTAATATCACCCATTAGTAGGGGTACCAAAATGGTTTTAAAGGCACCCATAGCCGTTACTCTTTTTTTATTAATGATTTAAGATCACGAAGAACGTTAACGACGATCCCCTCAAGACGCAGGTGTTATGAATTTTTTCAAGATGCAAGTGTTTGTTACGTAATAGGCATGTTTTCTAAAGGATATACCTGATTGTTACATAGTAGGGGAAGTTTTCTTCAAGATTTCTTTGATTGTTTAAAAAATCTAAGGGTATAAGGAAAAGCCTTCAGGAGCCCACCAAGTAGGGAACCGTCAAGACACCGGGCCCCTAGCTACCAATTCAAACGGGGCACTAGTATACAATTTCATCGGTCCCCTAGCAACCATTTCCAAATGGGACCCATAATATTCAATTCAAGCGGGCCCTAGCATCAAATTCCCACGGGGTCTCTAGCAACCAATTTCATCGGGCCTCCTAGCATCCAATTCCATTGCCGAGTCCTAGAAAGCAATTCCAACGGAAGGGACCCTAGCAAACAAATCCATCGGGGGGCCCTAGCAACAACTTCAAACGGTGCCCCTAGCAAGCAATTCCACTGGGCTCCTTAGCATCCAATTTCAACGGGAGTCCTAGCAACCGATTCCATAGGGGGCCTTAGCAGTCAATTCCAAAAGAGCCCCAGGAACTAATTCCAATGAGTAATCATTTCCCCCAAGTGAGTGATTCCACGTGGTCATAGCAACCAATTCAAAGGAGACCCTAGCAACCAATTCCAACAGGGGCCCTAGCAGTCAATTCCAAAGGATCACTAGCATTCAATTCTAAAGGGACCACCTAGCAGTCATTTCCAACGGGCCGTCTGCTAGTCAAGTCGGGAACCAACACTTGTGACTGAGAATGACGTATTCTCACTTGACTTGTAAATTTATTGAAGATGACGCATTCTCTTGTGACTTGTTTTTTCAGTCCCTGTGGGGAGCCCCGGCTTGTAACTGAGGAGGGCAAACACGTGGGATGTTAAGTAATGACGACGCGCACGTGGGATGTTATATCATACTTTGATAGATTTTTCTTCTGGATTTCATTTTTCTTTCAAGTCGTTTTTTTCTTCAATGCGTTTTTGTCTACGAAATTTCAATTTCTTCATGGTTTTCCCCCTCAAGGAACCTTTATATTCCAAAGATATTTATCCACTTCAGAATTCGAAAGAGATTTCCCCCAATGATACTGTGCACTAGACATCTGGACCAAGAAAGTCTTTCTAATATTTTGATTCGGGGAATATTTTCTACTGTAAACGTTTCGTAAAATCTGTGGATCGCTTGTTCCCTACGTCTGGAATTAATTGACATGCGGGAGAGAAAATGGCATACTTGAAATTGCTTACATTTGACGTGCACCTGCTTGTATGCTATTAATTTTCTAATGGAACCTAGACAGGTTAAGTTAGGTATTGAATCTCTGAGATGTTACATAGTATTGGTTTTAGAGGTTTTATTGCGTAAATGTTTACGTATTAAAGATTCATCCTGGAACAAGAAATCTAAGAGATACAACCTTTTTTTGGTAGAGGGTTGTTATTAGAAGTAAATTAAGCCATATTAAGACATATTTCTGCGTGGTTTTAGTGAAAATGACTCTTTTCTATTGCTTTATTAGATGCACCTGCATTGAACACTGTATTAATTTAAATCGGGGCATTAGCAGCAAAGTCACATTTTGAGCCTTAAGCATTACGCTTTATGTAGCAGAAGCCTCATTACTTACAATAGTAATAACAAAAAAAATATGTCAACTTCACAATACGTTTTCTTTTTAATAAATGAAACGCGTAAACAAAGAAAAAACGAGACCATTTTTTGCATTCGGTGTCTTGTAAGAGGTTTTAATGAAATCGCCACGTTTCTTTAAGCCAAGACTTGCATATTAAGGCCACCTTGACAATATATGGCCGGTCCGTGACATCCCCGTGATACATTTTATCATTCTTAAGGCATTTTATTTCATATGAAAATTATGCGTTCAATCCAAAGGTTCAAGTTTTCGCAAGCTAGACCCTCATGATACACCAAGTCAGTTCAAGTCTCCATAGTAATGGCTGGCCGTGATATCCCTCTCCTTCATATTATTATTCCTATGACATTTTCGGACGTTTTCTGGATACAAATTATGCTTTAAATCCATTGATTCGTTTTTTTTGCAGGCCAACCCCCACCGTGATGCCCCTCAAGAAAATCCACTCTACCGGGGCAATATTTGGCCGACTCACCCTAGCAACCAATGCCGGGGGTAAGGGGGAGGGTTGTTATTAGAGGTAAATTTGAGCTATAGTAAGAGATGCTTCTGAGAGGTTGGACTGAAAATGCTTCATTTCTATTGCTTTATTAGATGCACCTGCATGCTACATTGTATTAATTTAAATCTTAGTATTAGCAAAATTGAGCCTTAAGTATTACGTTTTAAGCAGCAGAAGCCTCATTACTTACAATAGTAATAATAAGCAAAATGTTAACTTAACAATATGTTTTCTTGCTAGTAAACGAAACACGTAAATCAAGAAAAAAGAGACACTTTTGGATTCGGTTATTTCTGAGAGGTTTTAGTGGAAAATGCCATGTTTCTTTAAGCTAAGACTATGCATATTCACGTCACTATGACATTATTTGGCATCTCCGTGAAACACCCGTGATACGTATTATCATTCCTAAGACATTTTTCAGGTATTTTCACGATAAAAATCATGTTTTAAATTCACCAGTTCGTGTTTCCTTATGCCATCTTCTTGCAATAAACCATGTCCATTCACGCCATCGCAGAACACTTTGGCTATTCCATGAAAGTCCTATGATATATATTATCATTCTTATGATATTCTTAGACATTTTCATGATAAAAATTATGATTTCAATCCGTTGATTCATTTTATTTGTAAGCCAACCCCGCAACGTAATGCCAACTATGGCAATTCATACCACCGTGACAATATGTGGCTGGTCCGTTGCATCCCTGTGATACATATTATCCTCCCTAAGGTATTTTTCAGATGTTTTCTGGATAAGGATTATGCTTTAAATCCATTGGTTCGTGTTTTCACTTGCTACCCCTTCGTGATACATCATGTCAATGCTCGCCATCATTGCAGTATGTGGCTGGCTCTTGACACCCCTGTGATACACATTATTATTCTTAAGACATTTTCTTGATAAAGATATTGCTTAAAATCACTTGCCTTGTGTCCAATCTCATCATCTTCCTTGATGATTTTATTTTTTTAAAGTAAAACTACATCCAATTCCGCTTTCCCCACTTCTACTCACGTTTACAGCAATTCCATTTCCAATTCTGCCTCTCCCACTTCTCCCCCCCCCCACTTACAGCGATTTCAATTTTGATTGTGGTGGCTCCGATCCTGGTCTCAGTCATAGTCCCGGTTTTACCGATTCTGGTTCGATTAGTTCCGGTTGCACCACTTCTGCCCCCCGATTTTACGGTTCCTATTCCACCCAATTCTGCTCAAAGCTCCATCATTTCTAGTCCCAGCCTCCTTTTCACCGATTCTGGTTCTGTCAGTTAGCCTACACATGATAGGCTAGGTTAACCTGACCTACTAGCATTTAAGAAAAAGGTTGAATCCTTAAAAGCGGAGCAAGTTTGCATGTAATATCCCTATGAATCATAAAGTTTTTTTGTAGCTGTTAAAACTGGTTGGTTGCGTATACCCAGGGTGTGGCCCGTTGTTTGCAGGTACCTGGGTTAGTTATAGGTGGGTTGTAGGTACCCAAGCTATGGAAGGTGGTACTTTTAGTGGTCAATGACTTTTTACCTATGTTTTGGGAAAGCTTGGATCATTGTCTAGGCAAACATCTCTAAATATTCTCTAAGAAGGACTAGTTTCCTATGTTTTGAAAAAGTTTACATTATTCTCTAGGATAACATCTCTGGAATTTCTCTGAACAGGACTATTTTTCTATGTTTTCAACAATTTTGTATCATTCTCTAAGAAAACATCTCTAAAGACTCTCTAAGAATGACTATTTTCCTGTTTTGAACAAGTCTACGTCATTCACTAAGAAAAAATCTCTAAAAATTCACTAAGAAGGATTATGTTCTTATGTTTTGAATAAGTTTCTATCACTCTCTAAGAAAAAATCTCTGAAACTTTTCTAAGAAGGTAATTTCCTATGTTTTAAGTAAGTTTATAACGTTCTCTAAGAAAGTATCTGCAAAACACTCTAAGAAGGAGCACTTTCATATGTTTTGAACACGTTTATATCATTGAAAAAGTTTATATCATTCGCTAAGGAAAGATTTCTAAAAATTCTCTAAGAAGGACTATTTTCCTTTTTTTTGATCATGTTTATGTCATTTTCTAAGAAAATATCTCTGAAAATTCTTTAAGAAGGAGTATTTCTTAATGTTTTGAACATGTTTATAACATTTTCTAAGAAAATACCTGTAAAATCCTCTCAAAAGAAGTATTTTACTAATTTTTGAACAAGTTTATATCATTACCTAAAAAAACATCTCTAAGAATTATCTAAGAAGGAGAATTTTTCTATGTTTTGAACAAGTTTATATCATTCTCAAAGAAAATTGCTCTAAAAATTCTCTAAGAAGGACGATTTTTCTATGTTTTAAACAAGTTTATAAAATTCTCTAAGAAAATATCGCTAAAAATTCTCCCAAAATCCATTTTATCTCTCTTACTTTGGTAAAAAAAAAACTGCTAACCCATCTCAGACTCGAGTAGACTCCCTATGTGTCCGGTATCAGTAACTATGTCTCTGAAATGTTCTTTTCTTGTCTCTCGAACTATAATAAACCTTCTAAGCGTTGGAGTTGTTAGCAGATCTTAAAAATAATGGAAAAGTAACAAAGTAAAGTAATAAAATATTTTTATTGAAATAATGGCAATTGAAATATCATCATAAAAATAAATGCTTTGAATCCTTCTCATAAAATACTTCTTTATGTTTTCTCTTGAGAAGTCACATATTCCATTTTGGGGTCATACACAACTTCTAATAACCTAACAATACATTTTATCATTGATTTTATCGGATTCATGGACTATCTGCTGGTAAGCCCTTGATGGTACTAGTAACCTTTGCCGATGCTTTGCTTTTCATCAGTTCATCTTCATATTCCTTGGTGATGTTGTCTGTAAATGCTCATTTTATTTTACTTTCGATTTCACTGTCTATTTAGACATTCTTTTCACAAAGGTTGCAGTTTCGGCACCTGTATAAGATATGCAAGATGACGTTGGTGCTGCAGTAGGCTTGTCTTCTTCTTGTCTTCGTTTGAATGCTAATACCAGTAAGTTGTTGATAGGAAATATCGTCTGGTAACAAGATATCAGCAGAAGTAGCAAGAAGATGGCCTTTGTCATCAACTAAAAGTCTTAGGTTCACATTCTCTTTGAGCACTATAATCTCTAGAAATGTCACTCTTCCATATCCACCATCACCAGTAACATTGAATTTTTTTGGTATTCCAAAGCAGTTTAACACCTTCCATCATGTCACACCCACTGTCATGACAACGCACGCATACATATCCAATTAGGTCCCCATTAATGCTTATTTTGTAGTTCAAGCATTTCTCTTTATCAGCATTCAATGCTACGATAACTTTATCATGAACACATACTTTCTTGAAATATTTCATTTTCACATTTTCAAGTAAGATGTAAGTGTTTATCTTTCAAATACACAAATGATACTGCTCGAAAACTTACAATAAACCAGCTATTGTAAATGAGTGGCCATACAGTTCAATCTGCACAGCCGCATATAAAAACCTGGAATTAGAGGAACTAGGAGTGGAATTGGAACCGTGGAATCGGGAAATAGAACTGGCGGAAGCGGAACTGACAGAACCAGAATCGGTGGAATTGGGACTGCAACTGATGGAGCTTGAAGTGGAATTGGGAGGTATTAGAACCGTGGAATTGAGGGGCAGAAGTGGTTGAACTGGAACTAATGGAACTGGAATCGGTGGGACCGGGACTCTAGCAGGGGTCAGAGCCAGATAAATAAGAATTGGAATTGCTGTAAGCGGGTGCCAAAAGCGGGGGAAGCAGAATTGGAACTGTAATTGCTGCAATCGGGGGCAGTAGCGGGGGAAACATAATTGGATATAGTTATTTTTTTTTAAATCTGAAAATGCCTAGAAGGGTAATTAGATCGGCTTTTAAAACACAAACTAATCGATTTTAAGCATAATTTTTATCAAGAAAATGTCTGAGAATGTCTTAGGAATGATAATAAGTATCACGGGAATGACAAAGACTAGCCACATATTGCCCTGGTGGCGTGAATCGACATGATGTATCACGAGGTGGTGGATTACGAAAACAGGAACCAGTGGATTTAAAGCATAAGTCTTATCAAGAAAGCACCTAAAGAAAATGCCATAGGAATGATCATATGTATGACAAGGATACCATAGGCCAGGCAAATATTGCCACAGTAGCGTGAATTGCCATAGGGGGCATCGCATTGTGGGTTGCTTGCTAGAAATACGAGTTGATAAATTCAAACCATAATTTCAATCATGAAAATGTCTGAGAATGTCATAAAAATGATAATATGTATACTATGAATGTCACGGGCCAGCTACATGTTGCCATGGTGGCGTGAATTGACATGGTGTATCACGAGGGGATGGTTTAAGAAAACACGAACCGATGGATGTAAAGCATGATTCTCATCATGAAAATATCTGAAAATGCCTTAGAAATAATAATAATAATAATAATAATAATTTATTTATAACCCACAAAGTACATTAAACTGTGGAGTAAACACACAAAAAAAGAAAAAACAAGACAAAAAACATAACAACATAATTAACATAGCAGCATAACGACATACAACATAAATGAATTACCTCCAATCAAAAAATGGCCAAAGAGGGTCAAAAACACCGACCATTTGCCGAGTTTTAAAACATATATCTTTAGATAAATGTTTCAGTCGCGAGGGCGCATCAACGATGTCAAATTTAGAGACGACTGTATGATTCCGATACCACCGAGCCAGACGCAGCAAATACTTGCAATACTTAAAATATCCTGAGCGTATTTTCTTTGTATCCTTCTTGCGAAGGAGGAAAGCAAAACCAGAAAGATAAAAAACAGCAGGGGCACAAAAACTAGAATAAAGACGGCATAGTCCATTTCGGTTATACCGACCACGATTTGGTGAAATTTTCGCGTATCCAACCCGCATACTTTTCAGCACGCTGGACGTAATAGCGGAGCAAGTAGAGACTTGCTGAACATGGTATAGTTGAAGAACCCAAGCAAAGAGGTGATGCTGGTGGAGGACTCCCAAAACACAAAAACTCAAATTTGGAGGCATTAACTGAAAGGCCTACTGTGGATAGTGCGGCTGAAAGCCGGTAGAAGTTGGTAATTAGACTATTTTTTGTCCGGCTAAGAAGCAAAACATCATCTGCATATGCAACGTGACTAATGCCTAAATTATCATTGTAAAAAATTGACGGTTGAAGACGTTGGAGACACGAAGCTAAAACACATTAAAAAATGCTCGAGGATAACACGGCACCTTGCCTAACGCCTTTTTTAACAGGAATATACTCCCCTACCGTACCATTCCACTTCACCCTAACTGAAGAATTAGCATACCAAAACTTAAGCACGGAAACAATAGAAAGGTTAACACCCGAGGCTGCTAGAGAAAACAAAGCATTTGAATGAATTACATTATCAAAAGCACAAGATATGTCAACAGTCAAACAATACAGGGGACTTTTTTGAGCAACAGCTTGTTTCATTAGCCGAACCACAATATGGTGAGCTTGAAAACAGCCCATACCTTTTCTAAGACCAAGCTGGAAGGGTGTAAAATTGCACTTGGAGTTAATGGCCGGTAGCAGTACATATTCAAATAGCTTACTAACAAAACAAGACACAGTGATAGGACGATAATTAGAGCAAGCACTGGGGTCCTTACCCCTCTTGACTATGGGAGATATACAACCGGACAAAAAACTATCTGGCACAACGGACTGTGCCAAACACATCTGAAACAATAATTGCAAATGCTTCAGCAGTTCAGGACAATCATAAGCAAAAAACTTGAAGCAAAGACCATCACTATCGAGAGACTCAGACTTATTCACTTGCATAAGAGCTCGGAGTATAACACCAGATTCCACCGACAACACTTGAGATTGGTTGATACGAATTGGGAGGATTGAGTTTACAAGCTTTGTAAAATGATTTTGGAGATTAATATTGAACGAAAGCAAAATATTTTTATAATGAGAAACGAAGTCACATAGCCGAAGAGACGAATTAATTGGAGGTGAACACTTAACACTGTTTATAACACGATCCCAGGATTTCTTGTCACAAGGACCATCCCAGGCATTCAGTCTCGCTCTACGAAGGGAATATTTGTACTCTCGTTTGGTTTTCTGTTTTATTTGATGTACTGAACCAGAAGAAGGACGATTACAGGCTATCCACATACGGAGCCAGAACTTAGCTTTTTGTTTAGCTATCTTCACTTTAGGATCAACTTTCCAAAAGGGATTGCGAGTACCCGTTCGCACGCACTTGGAGGGTACAGCTGTTTTAGCGGCAGATTTTAGACAGAACACTATTTGCTGATAATACGAGTTGATATCTATCCGCGTTGAAGTTGTAGATACAGATGTTTGCAATAAGTGGAAAGGCACTTTAATAGATGATAATAACTGGGACAATGTCAATACATAAAGTGGAACATTGGTATTTTCCCAATTTAACTTTGAGAAACACTTGGGAGAGTTACGTTGCACAGAGGTCGCCATGGAGCAAGATAGTTGGCGCGTGATTGGTAAATGATCGTCGTCGATTTTAGAGTCTTCCACATGAACTATTGATGAAAGTAGAGTTGAATCTGACACAATTACATGATCAAGGTTGGAAGTAAGACCACCACGATTGTGAATATAAGTAAATAGAAGATCTTTATCAGCAAGATGGAATCTTCCAGGTAGTGAATCGAGAAAGATTTCAGATCGGTCGAAATTAGATAATAAGTCAGTGTTCATGTCACCGGCGAGAACCCATTTGGTATTTTGTTTTGAAAGGTCGCTAAGTAGTGTTCGTAGGCGATTACATGCTTGTGAAAAAGTAGACAATGACTGCACAGTCTTTTTATTACAGGGGAAATAAATGTTTATAAATGCGGTATCACCACATTTTATCGCTAAGATGTTAGCGTCGCTTTGCAATAATATCGGCTGAGCCTTGTGTCTGAAATAGATGGCCAGACCTCCTGATGGTCTTCCACGGGTTTTTTGGGCGGCTCTCAAGAAGGTATAATGGGTCCGAGAACGCTTTAGGCTATCAACATTCACTTTAGAGAGAAGGTGCTCCTGTAGAAACACAATATCATTTTCAAGTAGCTCACTTATCAGTAGATCCTTGTCTTTTGTACCATTAATATTAAGGGAAACAAAGCTAAACGGAGTTTGAGCATTCATTTATTAGCGTTGTTGAGAGCCGATCGGAGAACTTTGCATTTCAGGCTAAAACTCACGTGCTCCATAGTGCAATTTGCACATTTTTGTGAGGCTTGGCAAGGGTTCTCCTTGGAATTCACATGAGGGCCAGAACATCTGGAACACTTGGGATGTGCTGGTGAGCTGGGACAAGCTCCAATCAGGTGATCAGTACTTTGACAGCGAAAGCATCGACGCGGAATGGATTGAAAGGGCTTAGCGCGAAAAATTTCATATCCAATACGGATTCCCGACTCCAGAACCGCATTCAGAGCGGTTTTGTCGACGAACTCGAGGCGAAAAGTACGAGAGTCGCCGATTTGACTAGCACTAATAAGTCCTTCCACTGAGGCCTCCAAATCAGCTCTTGAATAATTATGGGGTATATCCCGGACCACAGCTAAAGGCTTTTTATCAATCACTCTGGCTCCAACGTTAGGGATGGAGCTAGTAACAGCTTCAGCAAGCGAGTCGGCTGAGCGCTTGTCGCGTACCATCACAACCCAGCTTTTGCTATGTGGCTTAGATTTTAGACTTATGATTCCGTCGTGACCATCCAACGTTTCAAGCTTCTTCATGCGAAGGATAGGGTCGCTAAGCTCCGGGGGTGGGTTTCGTACAACGACAGCGTAGGACGGTTTTTTCGTATTTTGAGTAGGGGCTACAAGCTTAGACTGTCCCTCTGTAACCTTGGACGCAATATCACGCAGCTGTTCAAGGCAAGAATTCACCGTGGCACTGAGGGTACTGAAGGCATCGACAGGGATCATTGGCACTTCGCTGGGACATTTGATAACAAAGTCGGGAAGCTTTATGTTCTGGGAATCGCACTTTACAAGCGAAGAAATAATGTCCGAAGCACAGTTTAATGCAGCATTGGCTCCTACGCGCTTCGATGGGACTTCATTCGGAAAAAGATTTAAAAAAAAGTAATTTACGGGTCTCACCAAGACAAGAAGACTCGAAGAAATCGGCCAAGTACTCTTTTATCGTATCGGGCGAAACTCCTTTAGCAAGATTTTTCTGTACAAAGCACAGGATAGGATTGTAGAAAAGTTTATTTTCGCACCAATTGCCAATTCCCATTTTCTCTAGATTGAAGGTTCACTTGCGAGAGAAGTAAGGGAAGCGTTGGAGGCTGCCTACCTTGTCCCCGCAATCTAAGGGACAAGCCCGGCGGGTACCACGGCTCTTGCAAACAGCTCTCCCCCACCCTTCTGCTTACTTTTCTTCTCTCACCTTTATCGTAACGCAATCGTCTATAATATCGGAAATTATAATTATTTTCGCAACTGCTTAATCCTGACCTATATCATATATAGTTCATGAAAAAATCGATAAGAGAAATCACTGTTCCAAGGGAATTTTCACTCAAGTCTCTTATTTCTTTTATTATTACTATTGTAAGTAATGAGAATTCTGTTGCAAAAAGTGTAATACGTAAGGCACATTCAAAATGTGATTTTGGTAATAATAAGATATAAATTAATACGATGTAGCATCCATCTGCATCCTATAGAGAAATATAAACGAGGAATTTTTACTAAAAACTCTCAGAAATATTTCTTAATAGAGCTTAAATTTACCTCTAATAGCAACCCTCCCCTGTGATGTGAATTGGCATCGTGTTTCACGAGAGGTGGCTTACTAAAACCCGAACCAATGTATTTGAAAATTATTTTAACCACACAAATTTCTAAAAAACACTTTAGGAATGATAATATCTATCACGGGGATGTCACGGACGGGACACATATTGTGTAAAAGGCGTGAATATTCATAGTCTTTTCTTAAAGCTTCGCGGCATTTTCATTAAAACCACTCAAAAATAACTGAATGCAGAAAAGAATATGTTTTTCTTCGTTTCCGTATTTTATTTACTAGCGAGAAAACGTATTGTGAAGTTGACATTTTTCTTGCAATTGTTATTGTAAATAATGAGACTTCCGCTGCATAAGGCGTAAAACTTAAGGTTCATTTAAAATGTGATTTTGCTAATGCCTAGATTTTAATCAATACAGTGTAACATGCAGGTGCGACTAATAGAGCAGTAGAAAGAAAGCATTTTCACTTACGCCTCATAGAAACGTCTCTTAATATTGCTTATATTTACCTCTAATAACAGCCCCGCCTCCCAAAATTTTTTGTCTTTTAGATTTCTTTTTCCGAGATGAATCTTCAATACGGTTTCATTTACGCAATGAAATATCCAAGGCCAATTCTATGTAAAATCTTACTGATTCAACACCAAACTTAACCTTTCTAGGTCACGCTAGAAAATTAACAACATTGTAACAAGCTGGTGCACGTCAAATGTAACAAATTTCCACTAATCTATTTTCCCTGCTGCATGTTAATTATTCTAGTTATAGGAATTACTTGATCGATAGATTTTTCAAAAATTTTCGATTAGAATGTATTCCCCGTATAAAAATATTAGGAGGGATTCCTTGGCCCAGCTGTATAGAGAAATCTCTTTCGAATCCCAAAGCGGACAAAAATTGTTGGAATATAAGGTTTCCCTGAGAGAAAAATCTTGAAGAAAATGAAATTTTGAAGAAAACAACGCCTTGAAGAAAAAAAAACGCCTTGAAAGAAAAATAAAATCCTGAAGAAAAAAATCTACTAAACTGTTATGTAACATCCCACGTTTGCATCGTCATTGCGTAGCATCCTACATGTGTCAATGCTATTTTCTCATGTTTACTAAACACAAAAATAAAATAAATGCTTTCCTTAATGTAAACAAATGCACTGCACGTTCTTTAAAAACATATTTACATGAGCACTTGGAACAACAACATGAAATAATTACAAGGAAAAAAACAACATATTTCCAAATAGAGGCACTTAAAAAGACTTAGGCATACCCTCTCCGGAGGGCGTGGTGGCAGACAGATCCCCTCGGAGGACATTTTTAAACCTTCCCTTTAACCAAACTTTTTTTTTTGCGAAGTCATAATAGGCCGTGGTGAAAATAATTGCACAAAGTGAATCGTAGAACTCTTCGATGGACGGGAATTTTTCCTCGTGAAGCCTCGAGGGAGAATTATAGCACTCAATTAGGTGTATTTACATTTTAATAAATCATATATTTGATCATCTGTAAAGTGTTGTTTAAGGAGAGAAAAATTATTAAAAGTCGTCAGTCACTTTTCTGTCTTTGAATTAATTTACTTAGTGATTTGGGGAAAAAACTAAAGGAGTGTCAAAAACGGATTTTATTCAAGCAAGTAATACCATTATCCATTGTTTTCATATAAAGTTTAAATCTAGCATCTTTTCAGATGATTTGGGTATGATATTATACAACAAATTGACATTTACCCATGCGGCATCTATAACTTCACCTCTCTGCAAACGTACCAACACTGTTAAGATATAATTTTAAGTCATATTTGAAATTGTCTATATAAACCAGCAAAAAGTACTTTTATTTAAAGTTTAAATTGCAATATTTATGAGCTATCTCGCAGAAGTTATTTCCCCCATAGAAATTGGATTAATTAAATGGTTGTGATTGCATGCCGCCAACTCCTCTCCCTCTTAGTAAGAAATTTACCCTGACAAGCCACGCACATTTTCCCTTCTTTAATGGCCAAGTATCATATTCATATTCCGTCTCATATTGTAACAAACTAACGTCAATTTCAAATGTTCATTGGTCCTATTCAAAATATATAATTCTGTGAGTGCTGCCGGAATTGTTCTTTTAAATAATTAAAATCTATTTCTGGGAACGCCACCCCTCACCACCTCCATTAATTGTCAAATCACCCAAATGTGTCTTACTAACATCGTTTTGAATGTGTTTGTGAGCCCCACGACAAACGCGACTTTGAGACAGTGAAGCTCTGTATCGAAACAAAAATATTGTATGCCCTTACAACCATTAAGATTTTAATTATATTTTTAAAACTACCACCTCTCGCCTCTTCAAATAAATTCATTTTTAAATTTAACCCATATTAACGTCAAAATTTTCAATAAACAAAACCGAATCCAACCCCTTCCAAACTACCAATCTTATTATAAGAATCCAGTTTAGTTACAAAACCGTCAACCCTGCCCAAAAAGCACAACATATAAACTGCACAAGGCAGAGTCGGAAAAGAAAAACAAGAGTTGAACAAGAAGGTGAGCCTGCACCAGTTTGTTTTACTAGCCCTGTTCCATCTCCTCCTCCAAATCCTCACCTTGACCATGAGTGTAGAGGGGAGAAACAGATGAGGGGAAGATTCTCCAGCTCTGATGGAAAACTATCGAGTGAGTTTTATCGACGGTTTTGTCTATCCAGGCAAAACCGTCCTCCTCATATAAGTTGGGATGGTCGAGGATAGCTGTTGCCATAGGATTTTTTTTAGCCAATCCACATCCTCCTTATGATCTTTAATGTAGAGGAGTAGAATATATTGGAGATTGAAGTTTTCTAGTTCTGTCAGCACTCTCTCGATCGTATTCCCCCCACTCGAAATCTGTATCAAGCCTAATATTGGCTACCAGACCCTTTAGATCAAATGAAAAAATATTGGGGAGAGTTAAATCTACACTATCAGTATTTACAACACTATCAGTATACAACCTCTTGTTAACACTTTTTGTCCTCGGGGGTTTCTTGTGCCCCCCGGACCAATCCGATATTGTGTTCACAGACAGTTCAGCCCATGTGAGTCAGCGGCGACAACAGAAATGGGTAATCTTAAAAATAATAATAAAAGTATGTTATTTTCTCTTTCAAGTGATTATATATATATCTATATATATATATATATATATATATATATATATATATATATATATATATATATATATATATATATATATATATATACAGTAATGAATGAAATAGTATAGTAATGAGTATCAATATGTATTAAGATTCTATATTTGACTTATATTTATGAGATCAACTCTAGGACTTTAAAGCTTGACAAATAATCTAAATAAACTATAGTTACATTTTCCATCCACTGCCGGAAAAAATTAAATAATTTTAGAATGTTTCTTTATTTAAAGAAATAAAACGATGCTGCCAGATCCCTACGCAGCCGAACTCATGTATCATAGAAATTCCTAGTAAAATAATAGATAGGTTTTCTCATCCAAAATTGATGTAAAACATTATATGAATAAATATTAAATATGAGTTTCAAAGCTTAAAATCTAGCTTTAAAAAAATTCTTTCATTCAATCTTATGCTGTTTTTCATAATTGATAATAACAGTATCTTTTAATTTTAGAACACTTTAACGCTTTGTGCGTTAAGTGGTTTCTCTAATCGTTTGTGAAACTATTTTTTCATTTGATGTTCAACATGAAAACCTAGCCATGGCCACAACTATTAGCCTAAACTCCCTGGCCAACGACTACTTGATTTTAATTCAAAATCAATGGAAATCTCAAGTCCATTATTTCATCAAGAGTTCTTATGGTACACGAGTTTCTTCTGTAGGCATCTGCCAACGTCAGTGTTTAAAAGAAGAAATAGACTAAAACCATTTATTTATGTCGGCATTGGATGGTCGCTAAAATTACTCAGATTTTTTGTCAAGCTTTAAGGTCCTAGATTTGACCTCATAAATGTAAGTAAAATACAGATGATTTCGAAATATAGGCTAGTGATACTCATGACTATGCCATTGTTGTAGATATAAATTGCTAGGTCTAGCCTATAGGCTATTAGGCCTAGCCTAATTTGTGGCTATTCTGAAGAAAATGTGCCACTAACATAGAAATGATAGAATTAGATTTCTTCTTTTATGTTATTTGCAAATATCATGTTTTACTTTCTGGTAATGTAGTAAAATTTTAGTTTTTCAACATGCATGTTTTTATGGTCTTTCATAATTCAATAGGCCTAATTGTTTCTAGGTCAAATTCCTTTTTTTGACCCCTTAAAGGGGTAAAGAATCAAGGTAAAGTTCTAGTTAATTGACTTCTTGCTATCTCAGAAAAGGTTTAGGTTAGGAAAATGAAACTTTCAGGGATGAATCTACAAACTAATGTATGTCCTGGGAAGGTATTTTGAAGCAACTACCTCCACTCCTTCTCCCTCTAGAGGGTCCTGACCTTTGATGACCTTTAAAAATATTTTTTATAAAAGTGAAACCTTGCAAAATAGATCTTCTGTTTAATTGAAGTAGCCTACAACAAATTGTTTTCAGAATCATAACTTTGCTTAATTCCATTTTATAAGGTTTTAGAGATATTCAAATACATTTCCTAAATTTTGAAAAAAAATGTTGATATGGCTCAAAATTCTACTCAAATAACAGGAATTGCATTTTCTGAACTAAAGGCAGAGATAAAGAAACTAGTAACTGAAAATTAAGGTAAAATGCTGTTTGTCAAAATTTCAATTGGTATAGACCTGTCATGTAAGCAAATTTCATGGCCCTCTAGAGGGAGAAGGAGTGATGGTGGGTACTTTAAAACACCTTCCCAGGACATAGTTTAGCATGTAGACCCATCCCTGAAAGTTTTGTTTTCCTAACCTAAATCCTTTCCAAGATAGCAAGAAGTCAATTAAATATAATTTTACCAAGAATCAATATTCACCAAAAGTTTAAAAGCAAATTTCTAAAAAACCGGTAAGTGAGAAAAAATTGACATTTGTTGCTGTTTCAGGAATATATTTTCCTTAATTTTAATACCCTACTAAAATGTAATTTTTACAATAAATTTCTAGCAATTCTTAAAAGAGCTAAAAAGATTTCACAAATTATGTTAGCTTTGCTATAATGCCATTTTTGAGGGATTTTTGGCTGTTAAAAAATTTTCAAATTTTTTTCTTAATAATATTTCATTATTAATACTGAAGAAAATGATTGTTACCATTCTGAATCAGCTGTAAATGGCAATTTGTTTCCCTAGACATTTTTTATGTATGTTTTTTTTAAACCTTTGGCAACTATATACTGCTTGACCTTTTGAGACTCCTTTACTTTTGTAGTAGCCTATATAAGGTAGAAGTTTAGGCAAGTTTATGACAGTTCATATAACTGACTTAACAATAGAGTGAATATACCAGTTGATGCCTTTTTTATGTTCTTTACAAATATAAAATTGCTTCTTCTGTAAATTCAAATTTAAGTGCTTTTTAACCTAACCTTATTATAAATAATTTTAACATTGAGAAAATGTAGTATTTTTTTTAAAAACAATGAAAAAAGATGGCACTGAGAAAATATAGTATTATTTTGTGGAAAACAAGTGATAACTCATACTTCAATTGAAAATTTGTCATTTTTAAGAGCTCAAAAAGTGCTTAAATTTGAATTTACAATAGAAATGATTATTATATTCATAATGGATGTAAAAAATGGCATCAAGTGGTATGTTCACTTTATTGGTAAGTTAGTTATATGAACCCATAAATTTTTGAAATCTTGTCATTTTGAAGAGTTCAAAAACTGCTTAAATTTAAATGTATGATAGAAGCAAGTATTATATTTGTAAAGAGCATAAGAAAAGGTATTGAGTGGTATATTCACTTTACTGATAAGTCAGATATATGAACTGTCATAATTTTACCAATTTTTTTTTTTTTTTAGAAAACAATGAAATTCTGGTCAATCAACAATAATCAACATCAAATCAGCAATAATATGACTTTCCATATTATTGACTTACCAATAAAGTGAACATACCACCACTCATATCTTTTTTTATGTTCTTTACAAATAAAATAATCACTTCCATTGAAAAATTCATATTTATGTACTTTTTGAGCTCTTAAAAATGACAGATTTTCAATTATGAGTTATTAATTATAAGTATAAGTTATCAGTTGTTTTCTGACAAAATAATACTATGTTTTCTTGGTCATTTTGACAAAATAATACTACATTTTCTCAGTGCCAAAACTTTTTATAATAAGGTTAGTGTTAATGACCACCCCAGATTTTCCAGGGGGGGCCAAACTTCCACCACAAAGGGCCCTTTGCCAGGCATAATAATCCCTTATGTCCAACATAACCCATTCTGTCCAACTGATTTGAAATTATTGCATGCCTATTAACCAAAAAGAATAATTACCTGACAATCCTTGGGGTAATTATGCTATTTGCTATTAATCATTGTACACTTTGAAAGTAGGTTAGATACATAATAAAATTCTCAAGTTCTGTCAAATGCCCATTTCCTAGATGATCATATCAATATTATAAATCCTGAAAGTAATTCCTCTAAGTTGACAGATTAAAATAGGTCAGTTCCTGTCAAAAGTTTTGATGTTTATTTCTTTGTTTTAGTGAATATAAGCCACTGTTCTAGATTATTTGAGTCAGTTCTTATTCCTTTTCTGTCCTCATCTTATGTACATTTACTGTATTGTATGTGTAAATAAACATTATTATTCTTGACACATAAACCTTATGAAAGTTAGAGATGCTTGACATCCTCTACTGGTTGAACCCCAGATTGTAGGCCAATGCTACCATAAGACTCTAAAGACAAGAGCACAGAGAGAAGTAGAAGACTTTACATAATTAAGCCTGTTAACTTTTTACTTAGGTAAATATAAAGGTATTAATAGCCATTAGCATTAGAACTCAAAAGATCACCAAGCATCTGAAACAGTTTGTGACAACTTTGATGCTAGGAAAGAACTTCATCCAATCTGGAAATTGGACTACTACTCTGGAGGATGAAATGAAGCAAGAGTACTCCAAGACTTTTGACCATCTACTAGCCAAATTTGACAGAAGGCTCACAGATAAATTGCCAGTGCTGAGCACACTCAAAGCCTTGGATCCAAGCTTGACCAAGTTTATGGAGACAGAGTTGCTCAAGTATTTCTCTGCTCTTTACAGTGAGCTGGATATTGATGACATTCTTCTCGAATCTCAAGCTGGTATTGCCAAGCATTTTTTGTTTGATGAGGAGAAAAAGCAGGAAAACTTCCTAGACATCTTCAAGCATTACCAGTGGCTTACTCAGAAGTAATTAAAGTACTTTGTATTGCTTCCACACAACACAACTGTTGTGACAACAGCAAGCAATGAGCTTTTGTTTTCTAGCCTAGAAATAGTGAAAAACTACCTGCAGTTTACAACAGGAGACAATCGTCTCAGTCACCTCCTTTTGATGTTTGCAGAGAAGGATTTAGTAAAAAATTAGACAATGACCAGCTTGTTGACGATTTTGCAAAGCTGAAATCTTGGTGGTTCCCCAAGTAACTGCCAACTGTTGTAATATTTTTTTCTCTTTTTATGTTTTTCCTTTTTGTAAATATATTTGATGAAGGAAAACTGAGAATTTGGTTACAACCCTTAGCATGTTAATGAAAGTTACTTTCACTGACATATTGTTTACTTAAATAAGAATGTTTCTCACTGAGGAAGGCCAGCCTGTAGTCTGGTTGAATTTTTCTCTTTCAGTTTAATCACTTAACTTTGTTGATTGTGATCTTTGATGTTCTAATTAGTCTTAGAGGTCAGTGTGGCTGAGTTCCACATTTGGTTACAGTACATTTCAAAGCAACACATGGGTGCTGAAAATGCATTTTTAATTAGAATATTCTATCAATGTGCTGCCAAAACCCGCTTTTATTCTTAAGCAACATAAGTGAGTTGGGGGGTGGGGGCAAGACGGAGTTCATGCACACCCCAAGATTTGGCCCAAATGGCGCCTCTGTAGGCCTACTGTGTTTCCTTTCCTTGTCGTTTACTTTTTAAAGCATTTCAATTACTTAATATTCTAAGGTAGGCTTATCAGCCTAGAATTACGGCTATTGAGAATAAAACTATCCCTACTTCATAATGTGCAGAAAAGCTATGGTTACCAGATTTTGGAAGTACTTCCACTTAGTGCTGCAAAATTGCTGTAAAATAAAAACTTGGAAAATAAAATTGGTAAAAGAAGGTACTCACTAGGAAATAGTGATATATAGGAAAAAGGAACGGAAATAATATAGAAAATAGTAATAGTGATATATAGGAAAAAGGAAATGATATATAGGAAATAGGAACTATGAAATCAGTGTTTCAGAGTTTTCCTATAACTACATGGCCAGTTGAGCGTTTCCTTTTTAAGCATGACTTTTAGCGTTAGTGAATTGTTTTAATGATTTTGATTTTCCTTTGCTTAAAAAGGGTAAGGCCTTTTCATCTACATTTTTATTTTATAACCATCTAGTTTATCCTTTATTGTGCTTAGGGTAATGCCTCAGTGCTTAAACAGTGCCTGTTTTCAGAAATCCATTTGGTAAAAAATAATAATAATAGAAAAAAAAAATCAAATTTACCATAATTTAGCATTAAATTCATACTAGCAATATCTTCTGCATTTAAACCTAAAAAATGTTACACTAACAGCCTTGCATATTTAAATAACTGTATTCAGTTACATTTCTCATTTCATATACATGTTTGTTTTTCATTTATTTATAAAAGTACCAAATACAAGCAAAAAAGTGGTATATAATATTTTGATGACTGTGGTCAACTAATCACAGGATCATAATAGCAGAACATTCAGTTATTTTAACAGTCGTTAAGACTGTCTTCAACAGGGCCTGCTGTATAATCTAGCTCCTCTATTTCAGATTCTGATTCAGGTGACTGTGCCTGCTCTAAAGCCCCCCCCCCCACCAATAAAAGTCCTGCATATGGTCATGGGGATTATATTTCAATTTCTACCTCCACCCTGTCCTTGTCTCTTGCTTTGAACTAATTCTGAATTTATTGGAAGATTCTTTCAAAAGAACTACTGAAACACAAGGGACATTAAACTAGAATAAAATTTCTTGAAGATAATGTCACCACCAACTCATTTGGTTGAAAAGCAGACATAATCTTAGAAAAGATCACTGGAACTTTTGATTTCCAATTCATTGAGCCCTCTCTGAAAATTTATTTGACCACCCTTTTGACATTTAGTGCCTCTTGGAAAAAAAATGAACAAATATTAATACTTTGAACCCTTATGGGCCTTTATTATTGGCAATGCTATATGATTGCCTCTGACTTAAATAAGATTAAATGAAAAAAAAAAGTTTTTTTAACTGAATGTAAGGAGCGACATTAAAACCTAAAACGAACAGAAATTACTTCGTATATGAAAGAGGCTGCTTCCTCATCAACGCCCCGCTCTTTACGCTAAAGTTTGACTCTTTCTCTCAATTCTTCTTTTTAAAACAGTAAAAACTTTAGCGTAAAGAGCGGGCATTAATGAGGAAGCAGCCTCTTTCATATACGAAGTAATTTCTCTTCGTTTTAAGTTTTAATGTCGCTCCTTACTTTCAGTTAAAAAAACTTTTTTTTTTTCATTTAATTTCTGAACATTTTTGAATCAATGCATGTTTTGATTTTGGCTTCCGCAGAGGAATAATTAAAACGAAATTTGCATTTTTTTTGGCTAAATGGTTTTCTCATAATTTTGATTGAATGATTTTGAGAAAAAAAGAGCGGGGGAGGAAGCATAGTTGCCCTCCGATTTTTTGGTTAATCAAAAAGGCAACTAGAACTTTTAATTTTTTACGAATATTTTTATTATTAAAAGATTTACGTAACTTATAAATTAGCTTATGTAAAGAACTTTTGTATTCTCATATTTTTATTACATATATGAGGGGGTTCGCCCCCTTGTCAGATCCTCACTCTTTACACTAAAGCTTAAATTTTGTCCCAATTCATTAAGAATGACCCCAGAATCACAAAAGCCATAGAATAAATAGTTGAAATTACTAAAAATGCTTTAGCGTAAAGAGTGAGGTATTAGGAGGAGGTGAGCCCCTCATATGGGTAATAATTTCTGTTTGTTTTAAGTTTTAATGCTGTTCCTTACTTCCAGCTGAAAGAACTTTTTCATATTTATTTTTTCATTGTTTTTTTTTAAATAATGCTAGTAAATCCTGCGCTCCCTTCATGGAGATTTTCTTCCCCCATGACAAATTATCGATGGAAAGTTCCCCCAGCATATCCCCCTCTTCTCAACCCCTCCCCTCAACCAAAAAAATCCTCCTGAAAACACCTGTACACTTCCCAATAACCATTACTATATGTAAGCACAGGTCAAAGTTTTTAACTTGTTGCCCCTCCCATGGGGACTGTGGGGGAGTAATTCGTCCCCAAAGACATAGTCATAAGGTTTTTTCGACTACGCTGAATAAAATGGCTATCTCAGAATTTTGATCTGTTGACTTTGGTAAAATAATTAGTGTGGGAGGGGGCCTAGGTGCCCTTCAATTTTTTTGGTCACTTAAAAAGGGCACTAGAACTTTTCATTTCCGTTAGAATGAGCCCTCTTGCAACATTCTAGGACAACTGGGTCGATACGATCACCCCTGGGAAAAAAAAAACAAATAAACACACATCCCTGATCTGCCTTCTGTCAAAAAATACAAAATTCCACATTTTTGTAGATAGGAGCTTGAAACTTCTACAGTAGGGTTCTCTGATACGCTGAATCTGATGGTGTGGTTTTCGTTAAGATTCTATGACTTCTAGGGGGCGTTTCTCCCTATTTTCTAAAATAATGCAAATTTTCTCAGGCTCTTAACTTTTGATGGGTAAGACTAAACTTGATGAAACTTATATATTTAAAATCAGTATTAAAATGCGATTCTTTTGATGTAGGTATTGGTATCAAAATTCCATTTTTTAGAGTTTTGGTTACTATTGAGCCGGGTCGCTCCTTACTACAGTTTGTTACCACGAACTGTTTGATAATATAAATTTCAATTCCCCTTCTAATGAAGATCCAGAATTATCCAGGGGGAAATGGAGGAGGGGGGTAAATGCTGGCTCCTAGGGGAACAATGACATGATCACACGATTTCTCTGAGATGTGAAATTGACAGTAAAAATGAGGATATCATTCTTGTTTGGCCCACCACACTGTTGACAATCCTGGTCATTGATTTCTTTTTGATGAGGCAACTTTAATATCTGAAGCAAAAGGCTTCCCACATTCTTTTAGGAAGGGAATAGAAATAAGAAAATCCATAAATAGAGACTTTGCTTTAAATAAAGATACTGGAGGCATTCCTATAAACCCAAATCACAATTCTCAAAAAATTTCAATTAAGATCATCTGATCACACTTTTAATGAAGATTAAATCAGTAGACAATCTAATCAATCACCAAGCAGAAAATTCTTGCATATTCTATTTGGTCAATAGTCTTTTATTTATTCTGACATGTTTTTTATTAAGTCTCTCTCTCTCTCTCTCTCTCTCTCTCTCTCTCTCTCTCTCTCTCTCTCTCTCTCTCTCTCTCTCTCTCTCTCTCTCTCTCTCTCTCCTCTCCCTCCCTCCCTCCCCCTCCCTCCCCCCCCCCCCCCCCCTCTCTCTCTCTCTCTCTCTTCTGTTAAGAGTTACTTCAAAAGGTTAGTTTTTATGGCACTTGGGGTCTACCATTTGGGGACGGTTAAAATGAGAAAAATTAGAAAAATGAGGTATTTTTAACTCACTAACAGGTGTCTTAATGAAATTTGATTTTTGGAAGGATATTGTCTCTCAGAGCTCTTATTTTAAATCCTGACTGGATATGGTGATCTTGGATCTTGGAAACACTTAGAGTGAAGGGATTGGATGAAACTTGATGGTAAAAATAAGCACAAGTCGTAGATACGTGATTGACATAACCGGAACGGATCTGCTCTCTTTGCGGGAGTTGGGGGGGGGGGTAATTCTGAAAAATTAAAAAAATGAGGTATTTTTAACTTATGAAGGAGTGATTGGATCTTAATGAAATTTGACGTTTGGAAGGATATCGTGTCTCAGAGCTCTTATTTTAAATCCCGACCGAATCCGGTGACATTGCAGGGAGTTTGAGTGGGGGAACCTAAAATCTTGGAAAATGCTTTGAGTGGAGGAATCAGGATGAAACTTGGTGGGAAAAATAATCACAAGTCCTAGATATGTTATTGACATAACCGGAATGGATCCGCTCTCTTTGGGGAGTTGGGGGGGGGAGTTTTTGATTGTGAAAAATTAGAAAAAAATGAGGTATTTTTTAACTTATAAATGAGTGATTGGATCTTAATGAAATTTGATGTTTGGAAGGATATCGTCTCTCAGAGCCCTCTTGGTGGGAAGAATAAATAATAGTTATAGATATGTTATTGACATAATTGGAACGGATCTGTTCTCTTTGGGGGACCTGAGGGTTGTTAATTTGGAAAAATTAAAAAAATTGAGGTATTTTTAACTTAAGAATGGAGTGACCAGATCTTAATGAAATTTGATATTTAGAAGGAACCCATGTCTCAGAGCTGTTATTTCGAATCCTGACCAGATCTGTCAACATTGGATGGAGTTAAAGGGGGAAACTGGAAATCTTGGAAAACGCTTATAAATGTTGTAGATATGTGATTGACGTACTCAGACTGGATTCGCTCTCTTTGGGGAAGTTAGGGGTGTGGGGTTCAGTGCTCTGGCGCATTTGGTGCTTCTGGACGTGTCAGGACAATGAAAATTGGTAGGCGTGTCAGGGAGCTGCACAAATTCACTTGATAAAGTCATTTTCCCCGATTCGACCATCTGGGGGGCTGAAAAGAGAGGAAAAACTAGAAAAACTGATGTATTTTTAAGTTACAAATGGGTGATCAGATCTTAATGAATTTTGATATTTAGAAGGACCTTGTGACGCAGAGCTCGTATTTCAAATCCCGACCTGCATTAAACCTCTGATTTCCTTTTAAAGCAATCTATTGATTCCTAGAATTTTGCCAGAGATCATACCATATGAGCTCTTGGCTCTTCCAACCTTGTCACAAGTGCCATATGAGCTCTTAGCTCTTGTTTAATTTGAGTTCTGCAGATGGTTTGGTAGAAGTCCCTGACAAAATATTTGCTTCTGTCATTTTTTTCATCTGTTCTGTCTACTGGCTGACATAACTCTTGTTTTCTTAGTAATTTAATTTTATTATTTTTTCTTTTTTGTTATATGTCAATTCTGCTTGTAGTCCTTTCTGTCGTTAACAGCTCACTGAACTAGTATGATTTTACTTCAGCTAATATTTCACCATTTTAGAATTATAAGTACTTGTACTATAATACACTTTATAGTTCTGATAACAAAAGCAGGGTTGCCGCCCAGTGAAAAAATTGCTAGATAGTAGTAATTTTTAGTGATTTCTTCAATAATTTAGGGATTTCTGTGCTGAATTAGTGATTTTTTTTTGTTTAGGCAGTATGGAAAATCACAAGAAATGGTGATAAACCACTAGGTGTAGCAACCCCAAACTAGAGACTGAAGTCAGACAGATGGCCTTTTAAAATAGGTAATAGCCCAGAGCTATACACAAAATAAACTCGTCCAAACCTGTTTCTGCCACCCTCTCCGCACTTCTTTGCTGTGAAAATTGTAAGCTCTTGTAAAATATGTCATCAAATATGTAAGATACGTAAATTAAGTAAAATAGATAAAATACCAATTTTACAGGGGGTCCATAAAATTATGATAAAACATGTAAAATACCCAATTTTACCAATTACAACACCACTTCCACTGTACTTCACCCCCAGCCCCCCTAATATTCAAACATACTGTCCAAGTTATGTATTTCTCATATGCACTTCAATTTCTTAATTTTGTCAACATTGATTATATTTATGGTACAAGTGTCATGAGATTAGAATAGTAGGTCTCCAGACATGGTAGAATAAAAAGGGAGAGATTATTAGCTTGCTAATTTTATGTTCATTTTTGTGGTTCTGTTTTCATTTTTGACAATCCATTCCCAGTCCCCCTCCCAATGGTCTTATAGCCCTGGGCTGTCTGAAAAAGTAACATAAATAAATGATTTAGTGATGAAATTCTTAGTTTATAATATGTGTCAAGTTTCAATGAATCATATTTCCTTGTTCTATTTTTTCTATTTTCATATGTTTTTTGTAATCGTTGTTTCATCTTCTCCAGAATTTTGAAATCAAAGCAAAATGGTGTCATTTTGTCATAGCTTTGAAGATGTGTTCAGACCCATATGCACTTCCATTTTTTATTTTGTCTATTATATATGTCTATTATTCAATTTTGATTGATTCTATTTATGGGTACAAGAGTGATGATATTTCAATAGTGCTGCTTATTAGAATGCTTAGGAAACATAATTTAGGTTATATATTTGAACATTGGGGGGGGCACTAAAGTATAGCAGAAGTGCCTTCAATATATATTAACTAGAGTATAATTTTTTGTGTATTACTTCTGAAGAGAGGAAAGTGCCTGGTGCTTCTGAAGAGTAGAAAAGCGCCTGGGTCTGATGGTCTTCAGCCCAAACATTGATTCATGGAACCCCTTAACTATTTGAACACCTTGCAATATTGTTTCAGGCATTGGTTGCTCAACAGTATGTACTGAATGCAATATGTGAAGGTATTGTAACATGTGTCCTAAAGAAAAATAAAGATCCAAAATCATGTGATTCATATAGACTAATTACAGTATGCTCAGTTTTAGAAAAACTATTTGAAAAGATATTATATAGAGAAATTAGTCGTAAGTGTGACAACAGGGACCAAGAGTTTGGGTTTCGTGAAGGTCTTGGTGTCCAAAATGCCCATACAGCTCTTCTTGCAATTTTTGAACATCATAAGCATTTGAAAAAGAATCTTTACGTTTGTGCTATTGACATATCTAAAGCTTTTGATAAGATTCTACATTCCCAAGTGATTTTTATCTCTACTAAGAAGTGGTGTGAACCCTTTCATTTGTGCATGTCTGTGGACATGGTATTGAAAAACATCAATTCATGTGCGAGTAGGAGGCCATGTGAGAAGCCATATTAATGTTCACTGTGGAGTAAAACAAGGTTTAGTCCTAAGTCCTGTGATTTTTAATAATGATATTCGTTTGGTTACTCGCCATTTACCCCTATATCTAATTGAGCCATATGTAGATGCAAGTCATTTCTCATATGTGGATGATATTCTTCTTCTGTCTGATGACCTCCAAGGGTTACAGAAAGCTGTAGACAGTGTTTGCGCTGCTTTAAACGGAATTGGACTTTCAGTTGTCACTTCTAAATCAGAACTTCTTGTTTTTGTTTTGGGTTCCCGACATTCTTTAAATGCAGGTATTCAAGGTGGTCCTACTACTGTATTTGCATCTTCTTCATTCAAGTATCTTGGTCGATTTAGTAATTGATAGGCGTGTCAGGGAGCTGCACAAATTGACTAGATAAAGTCGTCTTAAAAATGGTCTATTTAGTTACCGTTCTGGTTATGTCAATCACATATCTAGAACTTGTGCTTATTCTTCCCACCAAGTTCATCCCCATCCCTCCACTCTATATTTTAGTCTACAGCTACATGAATATACCAGTGTGAATGCGTATCAAAACTGCTTGTTTTTCTGAATTATCTATGGCAGAAAGACGTGCATGAAGATATCTTTTTCAACATGCCAACAAGTTGTGGAACTGCTTAGGTAGTTTTCAAAACAATTGATTCCCATATAAAAGAAAAAGTTTTACAATGGAAGAAATGCATTGGAATATGCACTGGCAGTGCATGGGCTATATGCAAGAATAGCAGTGTGATTACAAGAGTTCATGAACAAAGTCTGTGTGCTTTGTGGACACACTGTAGTCTTCATAGAGAAGCACTGGTCACCAAAGGATTACCCAATGATCTTAGAACAGTACTTGATACATCTCCAAGCATTGTAAATTATATTAAAACAAGACCCTACAACACCACTTATTTCAAAAACTGTTTGAAGAAATAGGTATTTTCAATACAACTGTCCTTCTGCATATGGATGTTTCCTGGCTATTCAGGGTAAAAGTACTGACATAATTACTGACACAAACACACATAGTAATATTCTATCGTCTTTCTGCTGACATTACCTTACCAACCTCTTTCTGTCTTTTTGCTGCAACAATTTTTCCTGGCTTGTGGATTGTTGATAGTCCGGTTTTGTCTACATTCCAAATGTTTTGCACAGTAAATTTGCGCAGCTCATACAAATCATCAAGATTTTAAAAAAATTCTCCCAATTGTCACACAATTGAAAGCCTTTACACGACCAAAACTTGCTGCTCATGCACTCTTACAGTAAGACGTGAATGTCTTGTCACAAAATCACGGTACCAATTTTCGCTTGCAGCATTTCGATTGTCACTGCTTGTCCTTGGCTTTGAAATGGCAAGTCCATTGGCAAGAGAATGCCTGCGAGCAAGCTGACAAACTTCAAGCAGTGTTAAACCGAAAATTTACATTCATTTGGCCCATATCCCCTTTATTCCTTTCGTCTGTTGGAATGGTTTTTTTGTACCTTTATTCCCTAAAATAAGTTAGAATATTGTAAGTGAGAGAAGTTTTTTAGTTTAATTTTTAGTTTCTCACCAAGCTATTTTTCTGGACCAAACAAGGTTCGATCCAACCATGTTTAATCTTCCAGGATAAAGTACATGGGATTGTCGTTTCTTTATCGATTGTATCTGACAAAATATGAGGTAAATATCAATGAAGTGTGTTGCAAAATTTAGCTCTCCTGGTTCGCCTGGCCCAGGTTCTCAGAGTGGTGAACCAGGACTGTTTTTTTGTGGTGAACTTAGGCTTTTTCCCTCTTTGGAGAAAAATCAGCATTGTCCAGTTATTATCGAAGATGGCAGTGAATGTCTATCATTAATAGTTTACTAAGTCTCAGACATTTTTATCAAGACTAAAAGTTCTCTCTTATTTTTACCTTAGAGACCGACTTTTTCATTTTCCTTTAATACAAAAATTTACTTTTCAAGCCCTAAAAATCAACTTACCCTACAAAACGGGGCTCAACTCCAAGTTGGATACATCCGAACTTTTGCTACTTGATGGCTGCTTAAACGCTTTATTATGGGAATTTTTTATAGATGATTCCCTAGTTAAATACAAATGATGATCCTGGGCCAATCTACTCTATAAAACCCAATCTACCTAATCTACCCTATCTACCCAACCTACCCTATAAAGGTCGACAAGCCTGAAATTTTGCAACAATTCTTTGAGAAAATTCAACAATTCTCTTCAAAAGTATTTTAAAATATTTTTTTTTCTATTGTAGTCCACAGTTGATTTAGAATACTCCACATAGCAATGGCGACTGTTGAAGACCTTATGAGGAAGATAGAGATTCTTGAGAGTCAGCTGAGGGATGCTCAAAGCAGGAAACAGAGAGTTAAGATTGACAAGATGTCCTCTGAAGTTGTTGATTCAAATCCATATAGGTAAGTCTTCAAAGCTTTGTTTCAGTGGAGCATCCACGCCTGCCAGTGGTGTCAATTCATGGAAATTTACGAAATAAAATATAAAAAGATGAGCTAGGATACAAAATATAAAAAGATGAGCAAAAGAGGGACTGAGGGTCAAAATGCAATTGTCAAAGTCTAATGGGACAAATTTCTCAGTTTTTCAGTTTCTTCAATAAAAATATGTTTTTCAATAAATATACCCTGGAGAAAGGGTATTTTTAACAACCTTGGGGGAACACATGTCCCCCAACCCCCCAATGGACTTCGCTGATGCCGCCCTAAAAAGTCTCATTAATTGCAATGTGTCCTATGATAAATCATTATGTAATTCAAGAAATCCTTCATTTTTTCAACTTAAAACTATCTTGGAACTTGGAACTATTCAGCCCCTTGGAACCAAGAGACCAACCTATCAATGTTGAGTTTTGAAGCCAATCAGATTTTCGAAGGGTTTTCAACTTTAAAATAGACCATTTATACTTGCCTCTCTGAGACATGTTCTAAAATGATTGGCTTGCAATCATATTTCACTTCAGCAAAAGCAATGATATAAAGGTATACTTTTTATTCTGATACTAGAATTAACTGAGTCTTCTGTTCTTGTTTGCGATGGAGTGAAGAATATGGAAAACAGTAAGTGGCTTTATAACACCATACATATTGTTGTATGCTAAGTGATGTAGTTAAATTATGCTGCAACAAGTATAGCTTTTAAATTACCAAGGATATCAAAATAAAATTTCTTGCCCTCTGGATTTATACTTGCCTCTCTGAGACATGTTCCAAAATGATTGGCTTGCAATAATGTTTCACTAAAGCAAAAGCAATGATATAAAGCTATGCTTATAAGAGGTATATAAAGGTATTAAAGGTATATAAAGGCAATGATATAAAGGTATACTTTTTATTCTGATACTAGAATTAACTGAATCTTCTGTTCTTGTTTGGGACGGAGTGAAGAATATGGAAAACAGTAAGTGGCTTTATAACACCATACATATTATTGTATGCTAAGTGATGTAGTTATATTATGCTGCAACAAGTATAGCTTTTAAATTACCAAGGATATCAAAATGAAATCTCTTGTCCCCTGGGTCCAATTTATACATGAAAATTGTACTGCGTTTTTTTGGGTTTGTCACATAATTATTGAAAGTTTACAAGCTACGGGGAAGTTTTGCCAATGTTTTCACGCTGAACTGTTAAAAAAAACTGAGCAGATACTAATTCAGCAAATTTGACAAAGTTCTTTTTTTTCGGAAAAGACCTTATTTTCAGTTAAAAAACTTTTTTTATTTTATTTAATCATATTATGTAACCAACTAAAATAACCAAGCAATACTTGAAGAATAGCATCTTTTCAAATTAAAAACTTTAATCAGTTCAAGAGCTTCCACGGACACATATTTTTTGCAATAGGCTTCTACAAAACCACTTATACCTCAAGATACAATGCAGGAATATCAAGCGGTGCCGATTTTGGGATAGGGGGGAGGTCATTTGACTTCCCTCAGGCGAGGTTTTCAATGTTTAATCTTCAGTGAAAATACGTTGCTTTTGACATTTTCCTGCAAAACTGTTTACAAAACTAAAACTAAACAGTGATATTCTTACTTTCTATTATAGAGCGTGTTTCTATTAAATATATTGTAATTTTTCTTTCCATTGTTACCCAAATCTCAAAATAATGTTCAATGTTAAACAGATTTTAAATTCTTTTGAAATCAGATAAGCAAATTCTTTTGACAAGTCAAGAAACTTGTTAAAGGGAATATAAAGCATCAAATTATGCAAACAATTGGAAAATATATTGTTTGGAAAGTGATTATGATTTCAGAAAAGAACATAGCGTGAGTAATCTAATGGAAATATCATAATTTTAATAATCTATTTCCTTTAAATTTTGTTGTACACTGCAAACTTATAAAAAACATGAAATGAAAAAATGGAAAATAAAACTCCCCTTTTTTTGAACTTGAAACCAGTACTAATAAGATCTCCAAATTATAGGGGGGGGGGGGTAATTTAGAAAAATGCAAAAAACGGAAAATTCACATGAAAGATAAAAGGAATTACATTGAATGAAATACCCAGGTCATCAAAAATGAGTTTTTTTTTTTGATTGCTCAAGTGGAAAATTAGACGATTGTATAACTCTTAAAAAGGTAGGAAAAACCGGGAATTCAGTTTTTAATGAAAAGATCTTCAATTTTTAATTTTTGTTTTTACACAAGCCCCTTCTAATTTAAAAATAAAGAACTTGTGTTAAAAAATCAGCAGAAAATAAACGAACGAAAATATCATCTTGGAGTTCTAGAAAGTGTAACTCTACTGATTACTGCAGCATAAGGAAAACACAACCATTAATTGGCAGTAAATTGACTAGAATTCAGGGATTAGATAAGCAGAATTTAGGCTAACCCAACATCTTGTTTACAAATAGGTAATGAAAAGAGATGTACATATCAAGGAATAGCTAAAATTCTAAGCTAGGCATTAATTTGTTTACCATTAGAATTATTTAAGGCTTCAAATAATTTAGTTGTTGACTTACCGATAAAAGCATCTCTTTAGAAGACCAATTATCTTATTTTGCTACATATATCCCTTCCGAATATTTATTTCAAAAGTATTGTTTTTATTGCTTAACTTATATCACATATATATTATATCACATTATATCACATACATATTAACTTATATCACACGTACAAATGCTAAATCTATTGTTTATTTTAGTTCTTTATTTTAGTAAATTGCACACCACACTTAAAAACCCATCCCTTATGGTTGGTAATAAGGGGGAGCAAGTTACTTTTAAATTCCCTTTATCACGATATCTAACAGAATTTGTAAGAACTCATGCAAAAAAAAGTTTTGTTGCATAATCCTATCCGTTTTTCTTCGTTTCGTTCTGTTCTGTTCCGTTCCTTCGTTCTGTTGTTCATTTCGGACAACAGATTACTGGGACAAATGAACTTACAAACTTACAGGTAAGTTCTTAATCATTTGGAGCCCAAGAAGGATCCACAAACGTCATCACATGTTATAATAAAGACAATTAAAGACTTTCAGTTTTTGGCTAGTTTGGCTAGCGCTAGATATATTATAAGTAGCTAGACTACCCCATGGAGGATCAATATGAAATATTGTCCAATGGAAAACTCAAAACTTATTTTTACATAGTTCATTCGCAGGTTTTTGCAACATATTTGAACTTTTAAGTGCAAAAGGCGTTATCAAATTTACCAAATTCGTTTCCGCATATTGTTTTTCATGGTTTGGTTTGGAAACACTGGCGAAAGTTTTGCACACGAAAACTGACCTTTGATATTTTATAGCAACCAAAAAAAAAAGAAAAAAAAAAGAATATCCTGGTTTTTAGGTATGGATAGACCCAAGATGAAGTCACAGGGCAAAAAATGTTTTATTTTTTGATGTCTTTGGTACTTCAAAGTACTTAGTTATGTATTCCTGAGTTATCGGTTATAGTCAGAAACTAAATGCCTGTCATAAAGGATTTTAACCATTCTATTTCAGTTTTTATTCAAAATTTTTGAATATCTTCGATTTATCGATTTATCTCTTCGATCATGTTGAGGCGTAGTTTTAAAAAAACTCAGTTTAAAATAACTTGTTCTGCCTAGACACGTACAAAAGTTAAAGATGGCGTTCAGGCCCAACCTAAAAAAATATCTTTATACTAGTTAAAAGCATGCATATATATTTAAATGATATATAAACCTGTCTGACCTTAGAAAAGCTGAGGGCCTGTTTCTAAAAACTTTTTACCACATTTTTTTCTTTTTTACTGTCTTATTATTACACAGAGGTCAACCAATGAGCCACAGTTTAACTCTTATTCCTTTTGTTTGATTAAAGTTTATTAAAGTAATATGTAAAACCTTCCTGGTTTTAAAAAGTCGGGTTGTTTGTCTCAACAAATAAGGAAAATTAATGGAGGCTTACGAAAATACGTCGTAGATGTAAGTTAATTAAGTTAGAGTACGCTTTTTCGGTTGAATTATAGGAGAGTCATCTCTCTTTTGCTCTTTGGCGTGGCATACATGCCTCATTAGGTAATTGATGAATTTTATTATTTTTGAAAAACAGAGAAGTTTAAGTCAGGTATTTATAAGCTTAAACACTTGACTGCAAGAATCCAATGATTTGACTAAAGGTTCTTTATTTCACTAGTTTTCTTTGTTTTTTGGCGAGTCATTATTCCTTTTTTGTGATACATTCCGCCGATGATGTTTGGTGAAACGATCCCCAAACAGTGAACCTACCCAATTTGTCTATTCTAACTACCCTCATTTTAGTCGTTATATGTCATTTAAGCAAAGGGGAATAGTTGACAATTATGAGCAGATTTGAGGATGCACTGCTCTTGATTGATTTGACCACTTGACTCCAAAAAACCAATGATTTGACTGTTTTTTTTCATTTCCCCTGTTTTATTTTATCTGTTCGGTGGGTCCTTATCCCTGTTTTATGATACTTTCCGCCGATGAAAATTGGTGATTCGATCCCCAAAAAGTGAACCTACACAACTAGTTTATTTCAATTATCTTTTTTTTAGTCGTCTTATGGCATTGAAGCGAATGGGAATAGTTAATAATTATGAGCAGATTCGAGAATGCACCGTTGCTGTTGTTGGTGTAGGTGGCGTTGGAAGTGTCACTGCTGAAATGTTGACAAGATGTGGAATTGGAAAGGTAACCATGTTTTGTTTAGTTTCATTTACCTTTGCCTTTATTATTCCTCTTTTCTATCATTTTGCATATTTCTATATCTTATTAAATGTTTTTTAAGATGTCCCTGCCAAGTTAATATTTTTTTTTCCTTTCCAAATTGGAAAACAGTGAATCCAAGATTTGCGCTGGATTCACTGAAAACCTAAGATTTCTATGATTGTAAGATGTATATATACATTCCCTCTACTGTTCCTTAATGTATGGAATTGTTTTTAACATCTGCCCCCCCCCCCTGAATGTTATGTGTCTCCTAAATAAACTGCTGCCTTTGAAGAATCGGTTGGTTCAATTTTTTTTTATCAGTTTATAATTAGGTTATCTTTGCAGAAATTCGCTCAATTACCCGCGGTTCTCACAAGCCTATCCTACCATGCAATTAATTGCAGTTTGTTGCGATTTAGCTTGGCATTGATGCAGCACTTGACGTTTGGATGCAGCAAGCTTAAGTTGGATTGGCGTTGATACAACACTTTACGTTAGGATGCAGCAAACTTAAGTTGGATTGGTGTTGATGCAACACTTTACGTTCTAATGCAGCAAGCTTAAGTTGGATTGGCGTTGATGCAACACTTTACGTTCGGATGCAGCAAACTTAAGTTGGATTGGAGTTGATGCAACATTTTATGTTCGGATGTAGCGAACCTTAAGTTTGATTGGCGTCGATGCAACACTTTATGTTCGGATGCAGCAAGCTCAAGTTTGCTTGGCATTGATGCAACACTTTATGTTGGGATGTAGCAAACCTTAAGTTGGAGTGGCGTTGATGCAACTCTTCACGTTTGGATGCAGCAAGCTTAAGTTGGATTGCCGTTGATTCAACAATTTACGTTCGGATGCAGCAAACTTAAGTTGGATTGGCGTTGATGCAACACTTTATCTTCGGATATATTGAACCTTTAGTTGGATTGGCGTTGATTCAACACTTTACGTTAGGATATATTGAACCTTTAGTTGGATTGGCGTTGATGCAACACTTTACGTTCGGATGTAGCGAACCTTAAGTTGGATTGGCCTTCATGCAACATTTTACGTTCTGATGCAGCAAGCTTAAGTTGGATTGGCGTTGATGCAACACTTTACGTTCGGATGCAGTGAACTTAAGTTGGATATTATTTATTTGATCTGACATTTTGGTGATAGCCGCAAATCAGCCGCAACTGGTTCAGCAGCAAAGATGCTTATAAATCTTAAACGCAAAATTAGATTTATGGTTTTAGGCAACGTAAGGTGCTACCGAAATCAGTCGATATCATCAAAAGAAGGGTCATAGGAATCACACTTTGCTCAGAAGTGTGAGGAAGGGATTTAAACATATATTACTGACTTGATTGATTTTGAACCGTAGATATATGTATGTAGTGTACCCTTAAATGCATCGGAAACAAATGAAATGTAAACAAATTGGCACACTTTATCTCTGTTTTGGCTTTTTCCCTTTGCCGTCAATTACCTTCCAAAAAATGATAAACTTAACTAAACTACAAGCAGAAATAGCTAGTTACAGTAGACGGTAGAACTTTCGAAACTATGGATGGATTGAAACTTACAATAAAATCATATTGAACCCAATAATCACTATAAGACTGTTAGTCGATTTTCAGAATCATAATACTATAAATAAACTACAGGCAATTCACGAATTACGCTATTGTATCTTATTATTATCGACAATCGTTGAATAAACACTTAATTTTAGGTAACAGTGATTTGTCCTGTCTTCAAGTGTACTGACAACCAATAAAGGGTTAACGATTTGGCACAAAGTTTTAACTTCTCACCCATGAAGATGACTGTGATTGAACAATCGATTAATGAAGCACTTATTCAATTTCTTCGCTATCGATTACCTATAAACAGGATGTCGTAAGATTCGTCGCAATTCGGTTCATACAATTCATCTGTTTTCACTAGATTTTGGTGAATTTGGAAAACTGATTGCACGTTGGGACGGTTCCCCCCAGGGTACAGAAGAACGCTAGCCAACTTCATACATAAATACAGACAAAGACCACACTGCCTTTTCATCATAAACAACAAATTACAGGAATAAGAATAAGGAAATTTTCTTCTATAAGACAGTAGAATTCCAAACTTTGAATGAATATTTCAAACCTATGTCTATCCTCAGTACAACACAGATAAAAATATTAAATATAAAAGAGAAGCTTACATTAACCTACGACTTTAATCTTTTTTTTTAAACAGCCCTAGACTTCAATGAGCTCTTACTATAACTTCAATGAAGTTTTCAACTTCGTTGATGTTATGATGTATAAAAAAAAAAAAAAAAATATAAGGATCGTATTTTAATAAAAGTTTATTTTTTATATTTTTATGTTTTCATAAAGTTTTATGCCGAGGACAGCCCTTGGACATAGGGTCAAAATATTAATTTAAAGTCTGGAATTCCAATATCTTACAAAAAAAAATTTTTCCATTGTTTTACTTGTAATTTGTTATTTGAAACTTTTTGCACTGAGGCCAAATCTGAGCAAAACTCTGGAAAATCAGTAAACTAATTCACACAAAATTATAACGTCTCATCTTTGAAGGTGACAATCCTCTAACACCCCGCTCTTACTTGCACGTCCATGCCCATAGTTAGCATAGAATCTAATTTCTTATATCCTTGAATGCGTCAGAAGCCATTAATAAGTGCACAAATTAGTAAAATAAACGTACCCTCGTTGTCGTAGCTGACTATCCCTTAAGAAGAGATTTAAAATACAATTAATATTTATTGACGTGAAACGTGCTTGCAGGACGAAGTGATTTCTAGCTCACTTGTCGTCTTAGACTCAGATGAATCGTAACAATTATTTATTCCCACGTTGACCCAGTTTAACCTTATTATTTTGAATCATTGGCAACATTACAGTCAAAACTTACAATATCATATTAAGGAGTCTATTAGTGCTATGTATTTGTCCTTTACTTTTGAAGTTTACATTACTGCGGTTAATCTTTGCTATAATAGTTGTAAAGCTGCGTCATAGTAATGTAATTTATTTTGTAATCGTTGTGTAACCACCTGGAAATAAATGTTCCTTTCCCTGGAACATACAGAAGGTAAGAAAATGTAGATAAGCTATTTATCTCAGAATAGAATGTACATCAGGAGCTACTAATAGGTTTATCAACTAGGAAAAGCTCTGACCTCTCATCAGCAAAGATGACCACGGTCTAACAGAGGAATGTTGCTTTCGGAGCTCTAAATTGTCTCAACGAGAATTGATAATCAAACAGTTCGTGGTAACAAACTGTAGTAAGGAGCGACCCGGCTCAATAGTAACCAAAAACTCTAAAAAATTGAATTTTGATATCAATAGCTACATCAAAAGAATCGCATTTTAATGCTGAGTTTAAATATATAAGTTTCATCAAGTTTAGTCTTACCCATCAAAAGTTACGAGCCTGAGAAAATTTGCCTTATTTAGGAAAATAGGGGGAACATCCCTTAAAAGTCGTAGGATCTTAACGAAAATGACAGCATCAGATTCAGCGTATCATAGAACCCCAGTGTAGAAGTTTCAAGCTCCTATCTACAAAAATGTGGAATTTTGTATTTTTTGCCAGAAGACAAATCACGGGTGCGTGTTTATTTGTTTGTTTGTTTTTTTTTTCCCCAGGGGTCATCGTATCGACCAAGTGGTCCTAGAATGTCGCAAGAGGGCTGATTCTAACGGAAATGAAAAGTTCTAGTGACCAAAAAAATTGGAGGGCATCTAGGCCCCCTCCCACGCTTATTTTTTCCCAAAGTCAAAGGATCAAAATTTTGAGATAGCCATTTTGTTCAGCATAGTCGAAAACCATAATAACTATGTCTTTGGGGATGACTTACTCCCCCACAATCCCTGGGGGAGGAGCTGCAAGTTACAAACTTTGATCAGTGTATACATATAGTAATGGTTATTGGGAAGTGTACAGACGTTTTCAGGGGGATTTTATTTTGTTTGGGGATGGGGCTGAGGAGAGGGGACTATGTTGGAGGATATTTCCTTGGAGGAATCTGTCATGGGGGAAGAAAAATTCAATGACAAGGGCGCAGGATTCTCTAGCATTATTATAAGAAAACAATGAAAAATAAACATGAAAACGTTTTTTCAAATGAAAGGAAGAAGTAGCATTAAAACTTAAAACGAACAGAGATTATTACGCATATGAGGAGTTCTAAAAATACTTTAGCATAAAGAGCGAGGTATTTAGGAGGAGATAAATACCTTGCTCTTTATGCTAAAGTATTTTTAGTAATTTCAACTATTTATTCTACGGCCATCTGATTCAGGGGTCATTCTTAAAGAATTGGGACAAAACTTACGATTTAGTGTAAAGAGCGAGGTATTAACGAGGGTACAAACCCCCTCGTATACATAATAAAAATATAAGGTTATGAAAGTTTGTTACGTAAGTTAATTCTTAAGTTACGTATATTTTTTACTAATAAAAACGTTCGTTAAAAATTAAAAGTTCTAGTTGCCTTTTTAAGTAACCGAAAAATTGGAGGGCAACTAGGCCTCCTTCTCCACCCCTTATTTCTCAAAATCGTCTGATCAAAACTAAGAGAAAGCCATTTAGCCAAAAAAAGAATTAATATACAAATTTCATTTTAATAATTTATGTACGGAGAGCTAAAACCAAACATGCATTAATTCAAAAACGTTTAGAAATTAAATAAAAAAAACTAATTTTTTTAGATGAAAGTAAGGAGCGACATTAAAACTTAAAACGAACAGAAATTACTCCGTATATGAAATGAGTTGTCCCCTCCGCAATCCCTCGCTCTTTACGCTAAAGTTTGACTCTTTGCCACAATTCTACTTTTTAAAACAATTAAAAGCTTTAGCGTAAAGAGCGAGGGATTGCGGAGGGGACAATTGCTGGGAGGGGGTTATCCGCCCTCCGATCTCTTTGAATCTCAAAAACGATATTAGAAAATATGATTACCAATCCAATTAGCGCCCTCTAAAGCTTGTACGACCACCTTTTCTGTAAAGACCTTATATGCCCCAGGGCATAACTTACAACCCTTGCTTTGAGGGCTCTGGGGTTTTTTTGGTTGTTTTTGGGGAAAGGGTGGGCCTGAGAGGGGGTTAGTTGCCCTCCAATCACTTTTGACTATTATAAGGTGCACTAGCCCCTTCAATTTCAAATCGAATGAGCTCTTTCGAAGTTTCTAACACAAAGAATAGTCATCTCAAAATTTCTATCAGATGCATTTTAGGGAAGTACGAGGTGTGTGGTATCCACCCTCCCATCACTCTGAATCTTAAAAGAGGCACTAGAACTTCTGATTACCAATCCAATGAGCCCCCTCCGAAGTTTATACGATCACCCTCTCTATATAAACCTTGTATGCCCCGGGGCATAAATGACAACCCTTGCCGTAAGGTCTCTTGGCGGGGGGGGGGGGGTTCATAGTCAAATACATAAATTCTGAACCTTTGAACTACATTGAACAAAAGGGCTATCTCAAAATTTTGATTGGATGTGTTTGGGGGAATGGTGGGCGTGGGAGTCGGGATAGTTGCCCTCCAATAACTTTCGGTTATTAAAAAGGGCACTAAACGTTCCAATTTCCAAATGAATGAGCCCTTTTAGAAGTTTCTACAACAAGTCCTTCAATACGAAGTGCCCTAGTCTAAGAAAAAAGAAGTATTATGCACACATCGCTCTTTATTTAGGCAGCGCTATTGCACTGCCGATTATCAAAATATCCAGATGTTTTTGTATCTGTTTTCACTGCCTAATAAAATGACTTATCAATACTTTGAACTTTTATTTGCATGTTTCATTTGAGAATTGGTATCCGATCACTTAAATAATTGGTGTGATTGAAAAGTATATTAAAAAGCTGATAAAAATAGACAAGAAAAATATCCTCAATATTTGATTTCATTTTCATTTCGTCTTAATCAAAATTTGAAAGGAAGCTTCATCTACTAAATTATTTTTAGCTCATATTGTTTGATTATGACAAAGTGGAATTAGCAAATATGAATCGATTGTTTTTTCAACCGCATCAGTGTGGACTTTCAAAAGTAGATGCAGCTGCTGCCACCTTACAGGAAATTAATCCAGATGTCGTTATAGAAACTCATAACTTCAACATCACCACTCTTGATAACTTTAATACATTTTTGGACAGAATTAGGTATGGTTTTATATTTCATTGCTTTGTTTTCCTTCTTTAGTGTTTAATTTTAGTATATGTGTTCATTATTGATAATTTGTTAATTTATTGACATCATCTTAATGCCATCATTATATGGCCCCAGGGCTTTTGAAATACACGTTTTGGAAAGAATTAGGTATTGTTTTATATTTCATTGCTTTGCTTTCCTTTTTTAGTTTTTAATGTTTAGTCTATGTATTCTTTATTCATAATTTGTTAATTTACTAACATCATCTTAATGTCATCATTATATGGCCCTAGGGCTTTTGAAATAAATGTTTCTGCCTATCTCTCTATATATTTAAATCGTAAAACATCAAGCTTTTTAATACAAATAATTGGCAAGTGTCTGTAACCCTCAGCAAACGTCGAATTTAAAAATAAACTTTGTAACTTTGTATTAGGGATAGTTAAGAGTGTATTTCTCCATTATGCAACCATAGTTGGTAGGTGTCTGATTTTCACAATAGAATATATGTCGGTAGGTAAGAAAACTAACTCTCTCCTGAGATTATATTTCTATCTAAAAGAAAGATTTTTTTTTCAAGAATTTTTAGGAATGACATTTTAAACTTCTGCGATCAAACAACAATATTTTTAATTTGCAATTTTATTAAGATCCAATAGAACAAGAATTGTATTTCCATTGGAAATTTTAGTAGAACTTTTCGAGATTCCTAAAAACGAGCCTGAAACCCTTCGGAAGCGAATAAAAGAATAATAAAAAATAAACACACAGATCCATTGGACCTTATCGCTCTTAAGTGCGAATTAAGGTAACAAGTTAGGTCTACTTTTGTAGCCTAAATATATATGAAAACTTTGGTTCTTTTGGCAGATTATTAACCAATATGAAATAAAATGAAAAGTATAAAAAATTTAATGCACAAATAGGCTATTTTTCATTTTGGTAGAATTTTTCTCCATTTAAGGGGTGGTTTTCTAAATAAAAAAGAGATAATTTTCTAGTTTATCTACTTTTGATATCTTTGTAAGATGTTTGATTAGGAAAATGAACCTTTCAATAATGAAACCATGTCCAAAAGTAAACACTTGGATGGTATTGCCAAGCCTCCATGTTAACCATCTTCTGATTTCTAAGTCTAAGAAATTTGCTTACTTAACAAGCTACTTAACCTATTAAAATTTTAACTAGCCTACTTAACTAATTGACATTTCGACAATAAAAATTTAACCTTAATTTTCAGTTATAATTTATGTTTAACCCACTAAAATACAAGATGAGTAGAGTAAATAAAAGATAATGAAAGAAAAATAACACAACTATATGAGAGATAAAATATATACAACACAACCATAACTTAACTAAAAAAGGAATCTCTAAAAAATCAACACAATTACAAAGTGAAAACTAACAAATAAATAAACAAACTAAATAGCGGAATGGCCCAAGAGAATCAACATAATCCACTTTAAATTTTGAGCCTAACTTCTGCAAATAAGTAATAATGACGTAATTAAGTCCTAAGGACAATGAAGTAATTAAGATCCAATAGAACAAGAATTGTATTTCCATTGGAAATTTTAGCAGAACTTTTTGAGATTCCTAAAAACGAGCCTGAAACCCTTCGGAAGCGAATTCTGATTGCAATAAAAAGTACACCACTGAAACTTTATTATCAAAAACCCTAAATGAACAGTTAAGAACGTTTGTATTTCTTTCTTTTTCATTATAATTATCAATCATGGTTATGATTGATAAGTGTCATAATTATCCATCATTATAATTATCAATCAGTTAAGGATGTTTGTTCTTCTTTCCTTTTTATCGTCGAAAACCCTACATGATCAGTTAAGGATGTTTTTACCTCTTTCTCTTTCATCATAATTATCAATCATGATTATGATTGATAATTGTCAATCATTATAATTCCTCAATCAGTTAAGGACGTTTGTGCTTCTTTCTTTTTCATTATAATTATCAATCATCATTATGATTGATAATTATCATAATTATCGATCATTATAACTATCAATCAGTCAAGGACGTTTGTACTTCTTTCTTTTTCATTATAATTGTCAATCATGATTATGATTGATAATTATCATAATTATCGATCATTACAATTATCAATCAGTTAAGGACATTTTTACTTTTTGTTTTTCATTGTTGAAAACCTTACATGAACAGTTAAGGACGTTTGTACTTCTTTCTTTTTCATTATAATCATCAATCATGGTTATGATTGATAATTATCATAATTATCAATTATTATAATTATCAATCAGTTAAGAACGTTTGCATTTTTTCTTTTTCATTATAATCGTCAATCATGATTGTTTTTAAAATATAGTATCTTGGAAATAATATTTCAAATTATATCTGAAATCTCCATAGTTTCTTGACTAAATGTGTATGCGTTTAGAATCTAAGTTTTCTACTAGTAAAGCAAAATTTTGTTCGGGTTGGCCTTTATACCGATAGGGTGTGAAGAAAGTAATAAAATTGTAAATTCACCAAAAGGGATTCGGCTTCCCATGCGTACAATACTGCTGTAAAATTGTTACAATATTCCATTACCATTGTTACAGTTACCATTTTTAAATTATAAGTTTTTACCCAAGAAACTTGTTAGAACGAGAAACGGAGAGCACAAAGAACAGTGGAAATGAAATAGAACGGTTTCAAAACAGTTGAGTGAAAACTTGCGAACTGTATGCATCTCAGAAACGAGTGAATATCAGCAATTCAGTTTAAAAAAAAACAACAAAAACATCTGAATTTGCAGTTGTACTGTTTTTGATAACTGTGGACAAAAAAATAGATAAAATCACTAGCTAAAGATATGGGACCTCAAAAAGCCGAAGAAGATGTATAGCTTGGATATTAGGAGATTGCAGGTGCTGGAATTTTTGGACAATTCTTTTTTTGACTTGCTTCTTTGTTTTTGGTTCATTGTAATATTACTGGGAAAATGTAGTAATATCGTAAAAAGTTAACAATTTGGAAAAACCAAAGAAAAACTAAAACTATCGTGGTTTTTAGTTATAAATAGACCAAAGATGGGCACGGAGTGGTGTGAATTGATATATTGTAAAAATTGTAGTGTAATCATTTACAAGAATTAAACATACTTATAAGTATCCTAATTTGTATTGTATTTTATTGTATCGGATTAACGACGCTTCTTGACTACTAAGGTCCCTGCGTCGGTCCTGCAGTGCATTCCTGCAGCATGTATCCTATTTTGATTAATTGGCAAGTGTTTGTAACTTAAAAAAAAGTCTATAAGATAGGTAGGTCAAAAATCACCAGCTAGAGATACAATGACATCAAACAGCTGAAGAAAATGTACTGGTTTTTGGCGCTATAGCTTTTCGAGATTGTAGTTGCTGTTGGGACGAAAAAGTCGTCAAATGTAACTAATTAGTTTTGCCAGTTTGGTTTTTCGGCTCACTGTTGTAACGCTGGGGAAAGTGTGGCGTCATCGTAAAAACTTCATAATTTGGAACAACCAAAATAAAAACTAGAGAAGATTTTGATTTTAAGTTATGGACTGACCGAAGCAATGGTGTAGTTTTATCAAAATCCTGGAGGGGGGGAATAAGTTTGAGTAAAAAATTACGCTTAAAACTGAAAAATTAGCCATGTAGTACCACAAAGGCAAAGACACACGAAAGAAAAATGACCCGTTTCTTTGGATGTTAAAATTATGCAGGCTTATCTTAGTTGTGAAAAGGTTTTCGAAGAAACTAAACTCCAGCTGGGATGGAGTGGGGGGGGGGGGGCAAAGTAGGGTTTGGAGGGGGTGGTCTCTCCGCTGTCCCAAAATAATTTACTTAATAAAGTAGGATTTCTTTATATATATATATATATATATATATATATATATATATATATATATATATATATATATATATATATATATATATATATATATATATATATATATATTTATTAAAAGGAAAATTTTTTACATATATATATATGTAAAAAATTTTCCTTTTAATAAAAATAATTTACATAAGCCTTCCTTATTTTACTGATAATGTGGGGAGGGGACATACTATTTAAGACATTTGGAAGTATCAACTTAATTTCTCCAAATATACCTTCCCTTATCATAGAGTCTCTGGTACTGCCTCAAGTAATGCACGAAATTCTCCTGATTTTTACATAGTGGGTAAGTACACATGTCTTCTTTGTAACTTCTTTCTTTTGAGAACCTTTTAAGTGTTGCGTCAATTTGAAGGCCTGAGCTATATCCATAGAGTAAGATATCTAGCTGGTAAATTCAGCTTAAGATAGAATTCATGTCCATAAAATACCTCAAAGTCCTTATAAAACTTTAACGTTCCTCTTTAGCTCCATACCCTATTTTTGGATCATTTGATTTTCTTGTGCGATCTTAATTTCGTTCTCCCAATTTGCATGTATATCCATTGATCTTCCACCTTTATTCTAAAGAATAGAAAACACTATTTTATCTAAAATATCTTTTATTTTAAATGGCCGTGATTTTTTTTTTGCCCTGCAAAAGTAAATCTTCGTAAGCTGCCTTAACCAACCTACCATTCGGTACCTGATCAACTCAAAACAAAATTTGATTGTTGACACTAGTCTAGTTTTTAGTGATCACTATTGAAAACTTATGAACACCATTTCAAATCAGGGAATAAGTCGTTCTATGCTGTATGTGTAATCTGTTAAAGTACTCTAATTGAATACACTCTAGCTGAACTGCTTTCTCATATCCCAAAATCTGTGCTCCGTTTTATCTTATAATTTTTTTTTTATACTTAGGTATAGACAAAAAATCTCTAAATTCAAGCAATTCTGTTCTTGAGAAACAGCAATAGTATTTGACATCATGAAGCGCAAATATACAATAACATAATTACAGGCTAGAAAACAACGTAAAAACCTAATGACTTTTCTTTCCATTTTGTTTCTTAAAAATAATAAATAAAACATTTTTATTGACCGTAATAAATAACATAAAATAAAACATTACTATCAAAATGATCGTTTCTGCTCATAGATTGTATGGCCTTTCTTGAATTGATAGCATAAAGAGAATTTATTATATTTTCTTTGGACTTGATTTTCCAATAATTAAATAAAAAAAGAATACTGTTTTGCAGTTTATGTGAGAATATATTTGAAAAATCAGTTCAAATAAACTGAATCGTGATTATTCTTAATTTCTTTTTAATTCTGAAAAACTTGCTATGCTGAAAACTGGTCTTACTGGAGGTATTGAGGTGATTAAAATTGTGTACCAATATTTACTGATTTCATGGCTGTTGAAAGACTTGAGAATCTTACAAATTATTTTATATTGGGCCGTGATTCCCAACGTGGGGCGCACGCACCACAGTTGGGTTATGACAATATTTTGGTGAGTCATAGGCAGGACACGAATCCTTTGGCTAACTATACTTAAATGCCATAATTTTGAAAAAAAAATTACTGTGAATGACGGTATACATTTTACAAAAGGTGTTTTGTACAGATAGTAATTTTCGTTAGCATAAAATATGCCTAGTGGACATCTCCAAAAATATACCAAGTTAATGACCTTATAAACTGCCTTCACGTGAATACATGTAAAATTTTGAATACAAAAATAACATTTGAATATCAAGAGGGGGGCAAAATGATTTCAGAAATGAACAGGTAGGGCATGGCTCAAAATTGGCCCAAACCACTGCTATAGTATTTAAGGACGTTCTGCTGTGTTTTGTTTAGTCGTTTTGTGTTTTCAGCAAAGGGCCTGTTTTCCAGAATTATACAAATTCTGGTGAAATAACAAGAATCCGCTGATTTCAACCAAAGTCACCCCTTCTGGTTTCCATCTTTTAATTTAGACTTCAAATTTAAGGGGAAACTCTTTTAAAGTTAAGCAACTCTTTAATATCCCTGATACCGAAGTTTATTGACACTAAAAAATGTAAAGGAGTTGTAAAAAAATGTAAGGAGCTGTAATGATTTCAGAAATGCGTCAGTGGGGCATAGCCCAAAATTGGTTTGGAACCACTGCTATAGGTTATTTAAGGACGTTCTGCTATATTTTTTTTTTTTGTCATTTTGTGTTTTCAGCAATGGGCTTGTTTTTCAGAATTATACAAATTTTGGTGAAATAACAATTCAACTGATTTGAACCAAAGTCACCACTTCTGGTTTCAATCTTTTAATTTAAACTTCAATTTTAAGGGGGGATCTTTTAAAGTTAAGCACACTCTTTAATATCCCTGATACCGAAGTTTATTGACACTAAGAAATGTAGAAAGAGTGGGTTTATTAGGAATTTTCAGATTTTAGAGCACTGCCCCATCGATTTTTCATTATTATTATTATTATTATAAAATTTAGTATTATTTAGTATGTACAAATATAGTATGTGGCGTGTACATAGAATGTTGAGTATGAAAATATCTCAATATATATATTCAGATATATATATTGTACATATAGAAATATGTACATATAGAAAATATGTGCCAAATATTTTTAGTTTTTTTTTAGTTTACTTATTTTATTCAGAGAAATAGCCATATTTCTTGACATTTTAACTTTACAGTTAGACCATTGCAGGTTAGGGAGCTTGTCATCAGGACCTGTGGACTTAGTACTAAGCTGTGTAGATAACTTTGAAGCTCGAATGGCAATCAACACTGCATGTAATGAACTGGGACAGACTTGGTTCGAATCTGGAGTTTCTGAGAATGCTGTGTCAGGCCATATTCAATTTATATGCCCTGGAGAGACTGCCTGTTTTGCTGTAAGTCTGTAACTTATGTATTGTTATATTATATAATAAGAAAAATCCAATAATAAAGTAAATTAGCAAAACAATATTGCTAAAGTAAAACAGTTCGAAATAGGGATGAAACCTATTAATTTACAATGAACAGATATAGAAATTTTTAACTGGATATTTCGAACACATAAACAGTGTTCATCATCAGCAGTAAAACTCTCACTAAACTCAGTAAAAAAAAAAAACATTATATCTGTTCACTGTCAATTAAAAGGTTTCATCCCTATTTTGAGCTGTTTTACTTTCGTCATGGAAAGGAGTGTGGTCTTATAAGTTATCAACAATATTGCTGTAGACAAAGTTGTAAGAGGAGAACAGTGTGGTTTTAGAAAAGGTAGAGGATGTGTCTACCAAATTTTTAATCTTAGCTTAATAATTCAGAAGTGCCTGAGTTATGAAACACCTTTGGTCCTCGGTTTTATAGATTATGAGCAAACGTTGGATTCTGTTGATATAAGAGCTTTAGTGAAGATCTTACCCTCGCAAGGTATACCAGATAAACAGATTAAAGTGATGAGTGCTATGTAAGAGGATGAGGTTAGTAGCTAGTTTTGTATTAAGTCAGGACTCAAGTAGAGTTGTGTTATATCCCCCTTTATATGGATCATTTTGGCGAGTTTTTGCTTAATGAGCACAGGAAAGGCAATGAGAAACCGTGGAATCAAATAGAGATAAGAAAAAATCTTCTGGACACCGGAGAATTTTCTATATAGACACAAAAACAGATGTGGACTAAAAAAGGGTGGAATTCAAGTTCTCGAAGCAATCACCCCCATTTCTTTTTAAACACCCTCATCACTCATTTAGTATGGTTAGTCTTGATATATTCTTTTAAGTCAAGGGTAATTAGGGATTAAACGGCACTCCTTCCGAATTCATCGAACGGATCTTTAACTAAAAAATTTTGGCAACTGTTTTAAAATTAGAAAATGTCAGATACGAAAAAAACCCAATAAATTCATGAATAAAGAGAATGAATTATACAAACAAATTAAACAAATATTCCCTTTCATGCCTTTTTTTTGGAGAAAGTACTCGAAATAAAAACATATATTAATCATCCTTCAGAATTTAGAGGCTACTGAGTGAATTATCCCTCCCCCTCCGTGCCCCTTCAAAAACTGAACAGAAAAGTCCAGTTTTTTTCAAATATTTTTACTTTTCTAAGTAAATATTCCCTTTCATGCCTTTTTTTTGGAGAAAGTACTCGAAATAAAAACATATATTAATCATCCTTCAGAATTTAGAGGCTACTGAGTGAATTATCCCCCCCCCCCGTGCCCCTTCAAAAACTGAACAGAAAAGTCCAGTTTTTTTTTCAAATATTTTTACTTTTTAGATTATATACATACCCTTTTAACTTGGTATATTCGAAAGAAAAAGTAAAATCCTCCGATTTATGATTTAAGCATTCTAGATAAAAATGTGAGTGAAATGAATGAACTTTTTAGAGGTTTGAGAGTTCCCGGGAGCTAGAATAGTTGTAAAGATTAATTTCAAGAAGACTAAGTCACTAAGGCTAGGAATAAGATTAGTAACGAAAAGATTGATCAAGTGGACGGCTTCACTAATCTCGGTTATATTATTAGTAAAGAAGGTGGAAACAGTGAACATTTTAAAAGTAGCATAGCCAAGGCTCAGGGTGTTTTTTCATAGTTAAGAAAGTTTGGAAGAACAGGAAGATAAGTTTGCCAACCAAGATTAGAATTTGGAAGCTACAGTGATGATAGTGGTCAAGTATGGCTCTGAAGTATGGGGCTCCGAAAAGCGGATGAAGATGTGCTAGATGTATTCCAGAGAATTTGTCTACGAATAGTTCTGGGTACCTGGATAATTGATCATATTTCAAACACTAGGCTCCACAAAAAGTTTGGTTCATTTCTGCTTTCTAGGGCTGTAATAAGAGAAAGGTTAAAATGGCTAGAGCACGTTTTGTGGATTAATAATGACAGATTGTCTAAGATTGTCCTTTTCGGCCAATCGTCTAGGGCTAAACGGAAAGCAGGTCGTCCGAGGTTGGGTTGAGAGGGTGTCGTAAAGAAAGATTTAAAGGAAACAGGAACTTCGTGGTAGGATGTAAAGAGGGAAGCTTTCAATAGATTGGGATGGAGGAAGAGCGTGCGTAGCTGTGTCGGCCTTAGGTGGCTTGGTGCTGCGGTGAGTTGTTAGTGGTAGGAATAGTATTTGTTACCTATGATTTGCAAAGACTAAATAATAAAAAAAACGAATGAATCATAGAAAGCCACGAATTTATAAAATAGGGCAAACCGTGATAAAAAAAAAGGAAAAAAGACGAAAGACAGAAACGACAAAAGATACAAGTCTAAAAAATTGTCAAAAATGGAAACTCCATAACCATAAAACGAAACTAATTGCGAGTATAGTTGATCAAGATCCTGGAACATACCTAGCAGTGTTTCCGTGAATGATTTTGAACTCAACGGCTGAAGCGTTCGAATTATATCTGTTGTTTTAATATGAAAAAATGATTTACTGTTGGCAGGGTCGTATCCAGGATTTTTTTCGGAGGGGGTACAAAAAAGACTTAAAACGTATCAAAAATTTGTTTGTATTCATTTTATTACGTTTTTACGAGTCGAACAAGCATTTCATGCGAGGGGGGGGGGGGTGTTACAAAAAAGACTTAAAACGTATAAAAAATTTGTTTATATTCATTTTGTTACGTTTTTACGAGTCGAACAAGCATTTCGTGGGAGGGGGGGGATACAAAAAAACTCAAAACGTATCAAAAATTTGTTTATATTCACTTTTTACGTTTTTACGAGTCAAACAAGTATTTCGTGGGGGCAGGGTACGAAAAAGACTTAAAAACGTATCAAATTTTTTTTTAAAATTCATTTTGTAACGTTTTTACGAGTCGAACAAACATTTCGTGGAAGGGGGTGGCTTGAAACCCCCTGTCTCCCCCCTGGATAAGGCCTTGACTATTTGGGAAAGATCGAGAAAATAACTCGAATAAAAACTGGCGACATACACAAGTGAACCTGATTTTGCTAGTTACAGTATATTAAGTAAAGTTTAGCTATACCTTAGACACACATAAATCTTTCACAATATAGTAATCAAACTTAGGCTAACGAGCAGAAATGTTTTTGGGAGGACGGATAACGCTTGGCAACAATCTTCTCTTATTTTTATACCGATAAATCTATATTGATAATATACTATAAACCGATAAATCTATATATCGGTAAATTTTAGATTTCTACCGATAAATTTTATACCTTTTCATAAGCATATTGTGTTTCCCCAAAATTTCTATCTACTTTTTAGGCGGAACATATGGTTTAGTAGTAAAAACTATGTGTGTCAGTCCTCATCCGATTATCTAGAACTGTGGCTCCCAACCGTTTTTTAGCCATGTCTCCCCTAGGCATTTCTACGATCCTTTTGCCCCCTCCCCCCCCTTTTGGTAGTCAAACATTATTTTGTTTTTCAAAATTTTAAGTGTATTCGTCTGAAAGCAGCTACACTAATGAAAATAATTGTCTGTATGCAACACCTTTTATACAATGTATAACGTAATCGTATTAAATATTTTTTTGTTCTATAAATGAATTTGAATTTGACTTCACTCACATGAAAAATATTTCTTTTCAAAATTAAGGCTCTAAAGTAAAGTCAGCCGAAGGGTTCAAGTCCTGCATATGACCCACCAAAATATCGCACACACCCCACCGGTGGGGTGAGACATAAGATGGGTCCAGTGGGTTGGGTAAAAAACATTTTGTTATGTACTTAATAATTGAAATTATAAAGATTAGCTATGGAAATCCAGTCAAGAAAATTTGATTTTCGTTCATTTAAATGTTTGTACTAAAGTTCAATTTTTGAGAATTTTTCGGTGTCTTTTTGTGCTACAATTGTGCTCCACCCCTTGCTTAGACTATCTGATTTGTTTGTTAACTTAATTTAAACATTTGCAGAACTTCTGAAAAAAACGTCTTCTAAGTTACATTATAGCTAGTCTTTGAACTAGGAAACGCTTTTTCTCAGATATTTTCTCGTTTAGTTTCCTATAATTATCCTGTGAATCGCCTTTTCTAATGAACAATTGGGTTTTTCCTCTTTGTATTGACTTTTTGCCCTAATTTGGCTGGATTAATTTTTAGTTACTAGAGGTAGGCTATATTTCATGTGGCTAAATAGCTAGATTGTACCATGTTCGAGGTGCAACACTTGATTATTTCTTTTTTCAGTGTGCGCCACCTCTTGTAGTCGCTTCAAATATTGATGAGAAGACATTGAAGAAAGATGGCGTTTGTGCAGCAAGTCTTCCTACTACAATGGGCATCGTAGCTGGATTTCTTGTCCAAAATTCACTGAAGTATGTATTATATTTACTGTTTTGGATCATAATAAGCTAAAGATCCGGTACAGTCTGTCCTGTAAATATCATCAATAGTGGCCAACCCATAACCAGATATACCCAATTAGGTTTTTGCTGTGTGGGCTTATACAACTTGGCATGTAGATTTACCAAAAAATTAACAAATATAAAAAGGTTTATATGGATTTTTCCATGTTAAGACATGGTTGACAGGCTCAGAAAAGGTTAACACGTACTTTGACATCTTCAGAAAAGCTGAAAAGTGGAGAAAACGTTGACGTGTTCAGGAAAGGTTGAAATGAACGTTGGCTTCTTCAGAAGATTACGCACACAGAAAAAGTTTAAATGTAATTGGACATGTACAGAAAAGCTGAAACTACTAAACTCATTGTAAATAATTCAAAAATTCATGGTCGTTATTATTTAACAGCAGAAAGAGTTAACATAACTTTTTTAATATAAAAGAATTAACATTACTTATTGAACACAAGTTATTATTTAACATAAATGGTAACTGCAGCCTAGTAAAGAATGATCACATTTACCCAAAGATCCAGTTGAGTCTATCTCATAAGTATCAACTGTAATGGTCACCAGTAATGCCGCGCGGGTTTAGGCAGCTTGACAGGTAGGTTTAACAAGAAAAAAGGCTTATGTTTTATTTTATTGGTCACTGTTCAACTTAGGTAAAAAAGATATAACATACAGTTGGTCAAATTAATGAAAACCAGTAAATTTGATAAATGAAAATGACTTATTTAAGGTCAGAAACTGATTTGGCCTTCCTTGTTTAAGTTGGGGCGATTTGGATAACCTACGAAAATGCAATGCATTTTACCATATCTTTTCCAGAAAATTCGCTTGGATTTTGGAAAGAAAAGAGGAATAAGATTAAAATTTCGTAAAAAATTCAAAGGTTGACAGGTACAAAATAGAAAATATCTATAAAAAATTTACGTTGGGATGTCAAGAAAAGGTTGTCAAGAACCTGCACTTTCATTTCTTAGAAAAGTTGACAGGCTCACAAAAGGTTTTACGTCGGTATCCGGTAATTTAGGGCTACAATGTCTTCCCTTTGTTGGATTTTCTCCTCGTTGGGTTAACTTAGGCTACAGCGTCTTCCTTTTATCGGGGTTTCTCCTCATTGGGGTAAATCAGGGCTACAACGTCTTCCCTTTATTGGATTTTCTCCTCATTGGGTTAACTCAGGGCTACAACGTCTTCCCTTTATTGGGTTTTCTCTCATTGTAGGTGAAAATGCTCTAATTTTCGAAAATCAGAGTTTTCTAGCCAAAGTTTACGTTGAGATGTCAAGAAAAAGATGCCAAGAACCTGCACTTTGATTTCTTAGAAAAGTTGACAGGTTCACAAAAGGTTGTACGTCGGTATCCTTAGACATTTACAAAACGCAAAACAATTGCATGTATGTTTAATGTTCAATGAGGTTTGGGATATACAAAAGAAGCTGACACAAACAAAATAGATTAAATTATTATGAAATTTTGGTTACTGCAATAGCGACAACCTAGTAAAGAGTGATCCGCGGCCCGTAGTAACTGAAAATAGAAAAATCCTTTAGGAAAGGAATTGTCTAATTCAGAAGAATCCCCATTTAGTTTCCATTAGCAGCAGAAGACCTGATAGTGGAAAAAGGGGGTGATCGATTGTGCTGATTATAAATATAAGCGTCATATACTTGGTCGTTTGGTGGGGGGGGGGGGGGGGCTAGTCTTAAAAAATAAACTTGTTTTTTTGCTCTTGAATAATACGCGCTGCAAAAAGTTTCAACAATGATTACTTAGCCTATTATAATCATATCACTAATTACGAGGGCTAAGCAATGCCGATGACCTTGAAACTTGTAATTTTGTTCTTTTCATTCATAAAATAGTAATAAAAAAATTGACATTCCACTAGGCGTACTTGACGAGTTACAGCAATTTACTCTCTGACTACTTCTAATAGCAAGTACCATTTATTTTGTGTAATTAACTTATTAACTCATGTCTTCCGAAAAAAAAAGAGCTCAGAATCAACAAATTTAGTAAGCTCGTTTCCAAATGTCTCTTTAAATTTCTCTTAGGCCAAAGCACTGAAAGCTCCTGCCAAACAAGTCCATTTTTGATCAAAACCTAATTTTTCTGAGCTTTTCTTTTAAATGTGAAATGTGGCAGATTCTTCCTTCCTTGAGCTTAACCTCCTCTAGAAACTGGTTGAATTGTGTTTTGTTCAGATCAGGTAAATTAATTATGTGGGAATTTGAGGAAATAGGAATGTAGTACCCGTTTGTCGACTATATAAAAAGGATTTGAGTATCCAGTGTGGTCTTGATTACGTTAGGTGGTATTTTAAAGCCTTCTGCTGCTTGCTGATCACCCAAAACCTCAAATATCAACATTTTTCTCATACGACTCCTTGAATGATTTGAATCCGATCAGTAACGGCTATAAAGCAACTACAAAAATCTCATTTTTCAGGTTTGAAAATATCAGTATAAAGTATTAAAATTAGTATCAAAATTAGTATAAAGAAACTATAAAAACTTCATTTTTCAAGTTAAAAAATATCATTATAAACATTAAAATCAGTATAAAGAAACTACAAAAACCTAATTTTTAAAGTTAAAAAATATCATTATAAACATTAAAATTAGTATCAAAATCAGTATAAAGAAACTATAAAAATCTCATTTTTCAAGTGTGAAAACATCAGTATAAAGTATTAAAATTAGTATCAAAATCAGCATAAAGAAACTATAAAAACTTCATTTTTCAAGTTAAAGAATATCATTATAAAGTATTAAAATTAGTAATAAAATGAGTATAAAGCAACTACAAATTTTTAAAGTTAAAAAAAGGACTAGAAACCCATCAAAAATGAATACAGTCTACAGGATCCAAAAAGAATACAGTCCTTAACAACTATGATCAAAAACTCTTCACTGGAGGTATTCTCTCCCCCCTTCTTAAAATTTGAAGTCCGAGGTCCTGAAGTCCTTTTCTTAAGTCCGGTATTATTTAACACGTTGACTTCTAAGGTTACAAAACAAGTTTCTGACGGTCTAAGCTTTGATACTTGTGATTTGAGTCTAATAAGCTATGCTGATGATTTACTTATGTTGAGTTTCTCATTGAGTTTACTACAGGATAATTTAGATAAGCTTGTATCTGGTCATAGCGCTATTGGTTAGAAATTAATGGCCAGAAAACTTCAGCTCTGCGAAATGAGAGACACCAGCACCAACTGTATCCGTAGATGGTGCTATTATCGCACCGTCTTCTTCGCTCAAATATATAGGTCTGTACGGCCGAGATCAGAAAGCTACAAGAACTCATTTTCTTGATATCCTTGTGTCTAACCTGCGAGTGAGCTGTGCTAAACTAGACCCACTGAAGTATTCTTACAATCGGTAAATTTTGTCGAGACTTTACACAGCAATGGCATTACCTTATGTTATTTACCTTTCCCCGCTTTGGGAATGGCTCACAGAAACAGAGAGACTGAAAGTTAGGTCCGCGTTATGTAGATATTTGAAGTTTTTATGCGCATACCGCTATTCGAGAAAAATTCATTTCTTTTGAATAAGTACCAAATTACAGATCCCCGTGAAGCTGTGGCAGAACAGGAAATTAATACTAGAAAATGTGCCCTTGAGCACCTTTTTGATTTCCTACCGTTGCATGTCATATACGAGCTATGAATGTATATAGTGATTGTAATTTAATCGTTTAATCTTGAAGTATTGTTTTCCGTCTTTTTCTTTTTCCTTTTAATTACTTCTTCTTTATACTCCGCCATGCTGTTGTTTTGATGGTGGAGTAAAATAAACTATCTATCGATCTATTTATAATTTAGTCTCTGTAGCGCTGATGAGTGCTTTTTTCTCTCCTTAAGGGATCTCTCTAAACATAGTATAGTTGGATATTTGTGATATGTGGTTAAAATTAAGCTTCATTTTCGATAGGTATAATTTTAAAATAGCATCTATTTGAAACTGCATTAGATTTTTTACATCTTTAATGAGATCAATCAATTGCAATGTAGATATTAATGTGTTTCAGAGGATATGCTTGTAAGTTGATGGAATAAAACTCCATATTACCTACATTTTTCAGCTTTAGCTTCCAAGCCAATTTTGAAAGTACAGATAAGATATTTTGGTTATATAAAAATCATTTTGCCAGATCAGATACTTTGGTCAGACTTTACAGACTCCTTGTAAATAAAACTATTATTTTTTGGCGATATTTTGTTTTCGATGCAGAATAAATAATATAATTTTCTGGATTTTAAAATCACTTTTTGAAAAGTAATATTTAATATGTTTTTGAAATGATTTACATTTCTATGCTGTATTTTGTCTTTAGATTAGTTGTGGGTGTTGCAAGTTGTAAATGTTAATTCGTAAGATAAATTCTTTGAAAACATTAAGTTTTTGTAAAAAAAGAGAGAAAAAATAAAACTTCAGAATAAAGCACCAGATCACCTGGTACTATAAACGCTTTTTTAAGCAAAAATTTTCTCTGAAACGTATTTTAAAGCATTAGTCAGCCTGATGGCCAAAATAACTGAAGATCTCCAACGTCAGGGAAAGTCCCAAGATCTCCTAAAGTTTTGATTGGATTTAGAAATCTGTGAACTTCGAATTTTAACTGGTTAATATATTTTTAAAAAAATTTCGAATATATTTTTTTCTAGATACCTGCTGAAATTCGGTCAAGTTACAAAATACCTTGGATATAGCGCTCTTACTGACTTCTTCCCAACAATGGAGCTCAAACCAAATACTACCTGTGAAGATTCCTTTTGTCGAAAGCAACAAAGTACTAAAAAATTAATTGAAAAACCCATAGTTGAACCACCCAAAGAAGAAACAGTCGTTCATGAAGAGGATTGGGGGATTACTCTTGTAGATGAAAGTGCTGTGGTCGATGAGTCAAAGAAGGAAGTTGCTAAAGGACTTAGTTATGCTTATGAAGTGCCGGTTTCAGATGTCACCTCTGAAGAGCCTGTGGTTCAAGAAGAAGGTGATCTAGATGATTTGATGGCGAAATTGAAATCCCTTTAATAGTGTTTTAAGTGATAGTATTTTTTCTTTCAAAAGTATTTAAATCAGCTTATATTAGGAGACAAAGGATAAAAGGGTTCATTATTGAAATGAACATAACTTCTCGTCATTTTCAGGTAGTGAAACATCGTAATAGTTAAGGTCAAGCATTTTTTTTAAGCAAGCTGAAGAGTGTAAATTAGCAGATTTGTAGCAGGAGTTGTTGTAGCTCTATTGTAACACGATCGAATCTAAGAGGGTTCTCTTTTTAGTTTATTATTTTCAGCTTTCCCCCCCCCCCCCGGTGCACCACTTCTGAAAAAATCTTTTCCAGAAATTATGATTTCAGATAAGATAATGAAATCATTTTTTTAATCTTTTTTCTGAATTTGAAAGCTATAGCCTAACTAAAACTAAAGTTTTAACTACAATATCGATTGCTTAGTTTTTGGAATTTGTTTCTAGATCTTGTGGGGTTCGTTCACTTTAATGCTAAACTTTGCCTTATTAGTATTTTTTTTTTTTTTCTGGTTTGACTTTTTTCAAACTTTTTCAACGATTCTTCACTGAAAACTAATGGCAAAGGTAAAAGAAAACAATTTTGAATTAAGAACTCTCTAAAACAGAATTGACTTCTGTGTTTATATATACGGATTGACCAACTATATAGACAAATAGACTTAGACTAAATGAAGGGTTTTATTTATTTTAAACCTAATATTTGACTGTATGTTGAATCAATATGAATGAGTATGAATTTTCCAGAGGTTCGACTCGTTAGGGGCAGAGTCGTTCCTAGAGTTGGTGGTCAGGGAAAAATTAATTGTAGCCTCCCCTCCTAACTGAAATATAAACGAAAATGCCAATAATAGTGGAAAAAAATGTCCATGTGGAACACCGTTCATCCGTAGAGCTCTGCCCTTCCGCCACGGCACCCGGGCCTTGTGAACGGTTCTGACTAGGAGATAGGGTGAGGGGGTAAAATGTAGTTGGGGCATTTAGGTCTTAATGTTTATGCCCTTGCGCTTGTTCTTCAGCCGAATATTGGAAGGGAGTCTTCCCGTCCCTACAGTATGCCATATTTTATTCACATATTCTATTGTCATTCGGGTGAGATGGTGGAGCTTCTAAGATGGGGTCAACGTGAAAACCAAGATTAATCTATTCGAGGGTAGGTAGTGTAAAAAAAAACAGTTTTAGCTTACAATTGCTGTAGTAGCTTGGATTATTTAGCAGTACTTCAATAATAGGAATGCATGGGGAACTGTTAAATTAGGTCACATTGACCTACCAAATCTATTTGAAGAAATTTGAAATAGATTTAACCTAGAAATTTCCATTCAACCAGCAGATTTATATACATTTGAACTTCAAAACGGAATGAGGTGGAGGTAATAAAATTTTCAAGGAGGGAGGGAATATAGGGACTTCCAAGGAGGAAAGAAAAGTCAAATTTGAATAGTTGACGTCATTATTTTTAGTTCTTGGGTTGCGAATGACAGATCGTGATAATAAATATACCAAATAGTCTAGGTTTATGTGTTAAACTTTTTTTTGCATCCCATTTTCAAGTTTGGTTATGTGATGGTTAAGGAGTTGAATAAAAAGTTTATAATAATTTTTACTTCTTTTTTTTTAGAAAGGAATTATGTTTAATTAAGAAAATAGTATGATTGAAAGTAGAAAAAAAGTAAACATTGCGACTTCTCCTTGATATGGCTAAAAACTATTATAAACCTAGAGACGAAAAGCTTAGAGTTTACATATATAACCTGGTTTGTGGTTTCATATATAGGAATTGAGAATATAAGAGCATAAGTCTAGAACTTATATTTTTTTTTTCTAATTTAGGGACTAGAGACCACGAGAATATAAGTATATGACTTATATATAAGAGTGCATTCTTGTCCTCTAATTTAGGAACTGGAGCCTGCGCGAGTGAAAGTCTAGTATTATGATCCGTACCCCACTCCGACCTAAGGACTAGAGACTGCAAGGATATTGCAGTTTATCAAAGTCTGTCAAATTCATCAAGTTTATTAATTAGTTCGTTTGTTTTCTCAGTTCTTTTTGTTTCTTAAAATATTAATAATTTCAGTAGTTGTTGTTTTTTTTCTGTATGGATTTTAATATCAAAATCGACTGTTTTATGTATTTGCAGCCAAAAAAAAAAAAAAAATACATTTTCACCTTTTTCGAGGCATTTCTGCTTTCGTAAAATTTAGTATTTTTCTGCCTTTAAAAAATAAAAAATTTTCCTGCTCTTGTAAAGTGTAACATACCACCTTTTAAAGTTACCTTGCTGAAATAATGACATCACTGCAACTTAAAAACTTCAACCGTTCGATTATTTTTTTAAGGAAAGTTATTATGAGACTTATAGTCATGGGTTTTTCATGTTCGAAATGCAGCTGTGTGTTTGGAGTAAAATAATCTAAGTATATAAATCAGTCTTCCAAAAAAATATGGTCAACATTGTTAGAATAACTTAGTTTCATTATATTTGTGATGTGGGGCTTTTGTCTAACCAGTGGCGGTTCCAGGCCTGGCTATGGTGGCATGTGCTATGGTCGATGGTCCCACTGATTAGATTAGCGAAAGAAGGGCATGGAAACTGCAAATTGAAGGGGGGATTCTAGAATATTGGTTTGAATTAAACTGTTCGAGACTCATTTTCTTAGGTGCCATTCCTAGCGTGATATGAAACGGTGAATCGACCAAAAATGATTTTAACAACTAGTTCATATAGGTCAATTGTCACAACTGTCTTAGGTGCTTGACCTTGAGGTACTTGACCACGTAAAATCAAGTTTTTAACCTTATTTTCGAATCCGCCACCGTTCATTTCACAGGAAAGGATAAAAAAATACGACAAACTGTTAATTTCGAGTTTTAACCCCCTCCCCGTCCTTTTAGGGTGGAAAATGGCATAAGGGTACGAAAAATGGAAATCTAAATTCTGATTTAGAGTCAACCTACTTGAATTAATAAGAAAATACTATTTAAACTCAAACATAACTATGAATACAAAAGTCGATATCCCCCTTATTTCCCCTTCAAGGGTAAAATTCGGGATAGTTGTGTAGGGGGGATTTTCTGTGTAATTTAGCTGATTTTTCTAAGTATTTTAGAGTAAAAGGAATTCTGTCGCAAATTCCCCGAGGTATGACAATTTTTCGCCGTATCTTTCCTCCACTACATTTCAAAATTCACAAGAAGATCCAAAAGTAAATTCTAATTTCATGCCCGAAGTCTAAAATTCTAGGAATGACAAATAAAACTCCATGTTAAAGGGAACACTAGTGCCACCCTTTGAATTTCCAGCAGTCCTTCCTAAAACGAAAATTTGGAAGACTAATTATTTTACCATCATACTATATAATAATCAAACAGATAGTGGTAACGAACTGTAATATGGAGCGATCCGGCTCAATAGTAACCAAAACTCTAAAAAATAAATTTTGATACCAATAGGTACATCAAAAGAATCGCATTTTAAGGCTGATTTTGAATATATAAGTTTCATCAAGTTTAATCTGACCCATCAAAAGTTAGAAGCCTGAGAAGAATTTGCCTTATTTTAGAAAAAAGGGAGAAAACCCCCCTAAAAGTCATAGAATCTTAACGAAAATCACATCATCAGATTCATCGTATCAGAGAACACTACTGTAGAATTTTCAAACTCCTATCTACAAAAATGTGGAATTTTGTATTTTTTGCCAGAAGGCAGATGACGGATGCTTGTTTATTTTTTTTACTTTATTTTTTTTCCCAGGGGTGATCGTAACGATCATGTGATCCTAGAATATTGCGAAAGGGCTCATTCTAACAGAAATGAAAGGTTCTAGTGCCCCTTTTAAGTGACCAAAAAAATTGGAGGGCACCTAGGCCCTCTCCCACGCTAATTATTTTCCCAAAGTCACCGGATCAAATTCTGAGATAGCCATTTTATTCAACATAGTCGAAGAACCTTATAACTCTGTCCTTGGGGACGACTTACTCCTCCACAGTCCCCGTGGGTGAAGCTACAAACTTTGACCAGTGTTTACATACAGTAATGGTTATTTGGAAGTGTACTGACGTTTTCAAGGGGATTTGTTGGTTTGGGGGAGGGGTTTAGAAGAAGCGGATATGTTGGGAAACTTTCCATGGAGGACTTTGTCATGGGGGAAGAAAATTTCCATGAAGGGAGTGAAGGATTTTCTAGCATTATTAAAAAAAAACAAATATGAAAAAGTTTTTTAACTAAAAGTAAGGACCAGCATTATAACTTAAAACGAAAAGAAATTATTACGTATATGAGGGGTTCACCTCCTCCTAATACCTCGTTCTTTACGCTAAAGTATTTCTAGTAATTTGAACTATTTTTTTTTTACCTTTGTGATTCAGGGGTCACTCTTCAGGAATTGGGACAAAATTTAAGCTTAAGTGTAAAGAGTCAGGTACTGACGAGGGGATGAACCCTCTCATATACGTAATAAAAACCTACGAATACAGAAGTTCGTTACGTATGCTAATTTGTAAGTTACTTAGCAAATGTTCGTAAAAAATTAAAAGTTCTAGTTGCCTTTTTAAGTAACCAAAAAAATTGGAGGGCAACTAGGCCTGCTTCCCCGCTCCTTTTTTTCTCAAAATCGTTCTGTCAAAACTATAATAAAGCCATTTAGCCAAAAAAGAAAAAAATAAATAAAATTTCGTCTTAATTATTCATCTGCGGAGAGCCAAAATCAAAACATGCATTATTTCAAAAAACGTTCAGAGATAAAATGAAAAAAAAACAAGTTTTTTTTTAACTGAAAGTAAGAAGCGACATTAAAACTTAAAACGAACAGAAATCACTTCGTATATGAAAGAGGCTGCTCCCTCCTCAACGCCCCGCTCTTTACGCTAAAGTTTTTTACTGTTTTAAGAAGCAGAGTTGAGAGAAAGAGTCATAATTTGACTCTTTCTGAGAGAAAGAATCGTTTTAAAACATCTAGGCAAGCCCAGTAAATGAATAAATTCAATTTTTATACATTTTAAGAAAGGCTTCGATCTTGTGGATCACGAAATTTTGCTGAAAACCAGTGAAGAAGAATATTACAGAATATCTAAATAATATAGTAAAATGTTTTCTAGAAAACAGAAAATAAACTGTAAAATATAAAAATAATTTTTCCTCTGCTTTTTTCTGCAATAGCAAGAAACCAATTATTAGTCTTTCTCTTTTTATAAAATTTTATTAAATTTTTATTTTTACTTGATTTTATTTAATTATTAGTTTTCAATTATTATTCCTCCTCAGAATAAATGAAATAGCTGCAAGACTAGACCAAAGATGCAAGTATCTAGGTGATTTGTGTGGCCGAGGTAGTATCTAGATTCAGACGAAGTCAACTTTCAGTTACATTGAACAAGTTACCTCAGAAAAAACAAAACTGAATATGGTGCTAAATAAAGATAAACGTTTTTTTTTTTTTTTTTTTTTTTTTTACGAGAAGATTCTAAGTCTCATTTTGAACCAACCATTGACTCAAAACCCCTAAAGAATAGCACTACTTTGCTATGGGTAGTAATATCTTCTGATCTTACTTTCCATGAAAATACAAGATTGATTGTAATAAAGGCAAACTAAATCTTGAAAACAAAAAAGAATTTCCCGGCTCCAAAGGATAAACTAAAATTACTTTCCAACGTATTTGTTCTGCGACTTTTAGAATATCAATGACTGTTTTCCATTTTGCTCTACAAAGAGAAGCGAAGAAATTGAAAGGGTTCGTCAGAAGAGATCACCACAAATTATTTAAGGAAGTTTCCCATTATCGTACTGTTTTATCTAAAACCATCTATTCTCGACATCCTTAATATCCATCGTGAGAAAGCTGGTAATGAATTCTGAGTCAACCCTTCTTCGTCCCAACTACAAGAACTTCTTCCCTTTTCCCTTTTAAATCCTAACTTACCACTTATATGACTGAGAAAGTTCCCAAATTGACGCCGGTATACTCCTAATCACAGCACTATTCATGAAGTTTTGTGTCGAAATTTGTTCTTGTTTTTTATAATTTGTCTTGTGTTGATGAGTTTTAAGTATTACATGGTCTTCTATGGTTTTGATTAAATCTTAAAGTTGTCACCGTTTTTTATTTATGGTGAGTTTTTGTTTTGGTTTTCAACAGATACCATGTTTGGGCCATTCCTGTAAAAGTGTATCTTATTCATCAATTAAGGATGATTTCATTTGATCTGAATTTAGGGAAGTAACTTGTTGGTACTGTTTCCCAAGGACTTTCAATAGGCCCCGATTGTGTGGTAAGTGTTTTGTTAAAATAAGATAGCAATGTTAAATAAGATAAGGTTAAATCAGGTTACTGAAGATGATGAATATGATTTAAAAAAAAAAAGGAGTAGTGCCGAGTGATTTGCAAAAAACCCTGATTAAACCCATGTATAAGAAAGGTGATAAGTGTGGTAATCATTAAGGTGTTAGGCTAGTTTCTCTAGGTAGCAAATTACTTAGTATGATGATACTTCTTAGACTTAAAGATGCTATGAAAGTTTTAAGAGAAGAACATTGTTTTTGTTAGGAATGCTAGTTGATGTGTCGACTCTTTTGTCAAGTTTCCACTCTCAGATTGATGGAAATAGATATAATTTTGAAGTGCCTGAGTCATCAAAAAACTTTAATCCTCAGTCTTGTAGATTTTGAATAAGCGTTCGATACAGCTGATAGAAGATTTTTAGAGAAGCTCCTATCTATGCATTGTATACGAGAAAAATACATTAAAGTGATTATTGCTATACAAAAGTAACGCTGCTGTGGTTAAGGTACAAAATGTGGTTAGTAGCTGGTTTCGTATTAAATCAGGAGGTAAGCAGGATTTTGTTCAATATGCGTAGAGTTTATTAAAAATAACTTACACCTTCAGAAATGAATGAGCCACTGTACTGCATTTCAACCTCAGAAACTCGGGGTTCAATATGCGTAGAGTTTATTAAAAATAACTTACACCTTCAGAAATGAATGA